>NC_136416.1:59995000-61195000 GCF_051521515.1 Lactuca serriola | reverse complement strand
CATTCTCTTTATAAATGTCATTCTAATAGACTTCTAGTTATGCAGACAATCCAAAAAGGATTTTGCATCTAATTACAAGAATATACCAATTTAGTTACCATCTTAGATTAATCCACCATTCTCCCTCTTAGATAAGTCTGTAACTACAATTGTAAGTATAAACCTTGAACTAAACAACAAAAAGTGTTTTCCAAAGCCACTTCCAAACTCTGATTAAAATCAAACATTGACTCTAAGATAAGTGATCAACTATTCCTTTGTTCTACAAGATATCATATGAATTGAGTCATAGATTAAATGATGAACCTCATGTTCATGTATTTGTTTCCCAATTTCCCAATTTTTGATCAATTTAGACTACCAAATCGAACGCATCAATTTAGAATGGACCAAGCACCCAGTTTTGATAGATCAACTCAAATCACCTAGGGGCCCACATATATTGCTTTTCCTTATTCAGGCAAAAGAGACGAATTACATTAATTATATAGTCATACAATTTACATATCAACTCACACATGGAATAACCCTTTATAACATCTAGTTACGAGATGTGTTTGAGGAAACTAATGTACAACTGATCTGTAGACTATTGAATATATATGTCTAATTTAAGAATATAAGATATTATCGTCTTAGAAATACTTTTGATTAAAATCCATTAAGTAATCTCTAAGTGTGAGTTTATCCAATACATAAAATCTCTATCTTCAAAGTACTCTTTAATATTGTATCAATTCCAATTGCAATGTCTTAACCTCAGTCGACAATCTACAATCAATTTATGACAATCTTAATTCACTACTTACTTCCAAAAGTATGAACGACTATGAAATTTTGAATAATATTAAAATTACTCAGGGAAGTAAAATATGCAAAGTGAAACACAATAATAAAATACTTGACTTTGGTATCATAACTATTGATCATAAATAAATCCATATTATTTAATCACCATAAAAATTACGAATTTATTGTATAATGTTTCGAGTAATCAACTAACTACTTGAATTAGATAACATCAGTCACGCCATGTTATGAACATGCATACTATGCTTCTCGATGGTCCTTCCTTTGTGAACATATCGATTGGACATTACTCTAGTGATCCTTATTTCACAATTCCAAATTCTTGTCCTTAATTAAGATGTAGAGAAATTTCTTATTTACACACATTGTCTTTCTTTGATGTCAAGGTTATAAAGTCACATAGACTGAGCCTTTGATATTACAGAATGTTCCACTGTAACTTGTTACTTGAAATAATTCTATGGTTATGAAGTCTCAAATTCAAGGTACTATCCTTGAACACTTCTTTGTATTAAAGTTTCCAACTTACATGCAGATTTTGCAAACATCTCCCATTATGGAAACATTTCCATACTCCCATATGACCAACATTCTGACTAAGAATCATCTTAATCCAAAAGGTATCACTGTGGTCCATCCTAACAAAAACATACTTCCAAATTTCCACAAGTAACCAATCCTTCAGTAAAACCTTATAACGGTCTTGACAGTTTTTTGACAACTTTAGTCACATGCATTTATAGTCCTTTCCACACAATGCTAAAAGCATTTGAAAATAGATTAATTGAATATTATATCATATGTAATCGATCCTACATCCAAAGCATATGGAATTCGATTCAGTATTACAAGGGTCCAATATCTGTTCAATTCCTTTCTATAATATTTCCATATATAGAATATCAAATGTCGAAACATTTCAACAAGCTGTTCATATATGTCTTTAACTATGTTATATTAAACTATATAATCTAAATCTCTAGATTCGTAAGACAGTATGAGTTCACTTTCCCTTATGTCCACTATAGCGAAACAGTTCCTAACTTTTTCAACTTGCAAATTAGAGACCTTGTTCCCTATGGAGATGATGTGCAATTTATAAACTACCTAGTTTTAAATTTATAATCCTAACCTACTTAACTAACTAATTGCACTTAGGAAGTGTACCTAGTCAAATTTATAGAATAGTTTAGGTAAAATGGGTAGCGAACTTAGGGTATAGATTTAGCTAATAAAATAATTACTAAAAATTAATCTAAAAACAATAAGTAAAGAGGAGTTTTATCTGATTCTGCAAGTTAATATTAACTTAAAACTCAACACTCAACTAAAAACGATTGTAAACAATATTAAGAAGACACTTCCGTTTAGCTTCGAATCCCCCTTTTTCCTATGTGTAGTTTCTATGTATGGATTTATTCAGTTGATTACCAATTAAGATGTAATTAGCAGTCTTGATCCGATCTCCTAATATTAACATCAATCCATGAACTACTATGTAATGATCATACACAAGCAAACAAAAAATTTATTATTAATGATAATTGAGCTATCTAAGATATATCTACATAATTATTTATGATCAAGACAAATTACCAAACATAATTGTGATCAAGTTAATGTTCTCTAACACAGTTAAATTTGTTACCTTTATTACTTAATCTAAGATGTGATTAATCCTAGCTCTAGCAATTTTATGATCATGAATTACTATGTAAACAAGTTCATGCAATTTAAATGGTGATTAAACTACACTTAAATTGAATCAAAGCAACAAAGATGCAAACTTTAACATGCTAGGCAATGATAATCAATAACATGCATTTACTAACTTCATAAAATCCAAATATAAGCAAGAAACTAACACATAGTATTAGGGTTCATCTACACTAAATGAAAGACTAATGAGTAGCTACTCATAGTAGAAACTAAGCACATAAAAACATAAAACTTCGACATTGTTAATCTAATGCAAACCGAATTTGACATGTAATCTTCAAATCTTCAATATCCAAGCATTCTTTCTCTCTTTCTCTCTCAAGGGGTTGTTTTTCGCAGATCTATGGCCTCTAAAATCGACTATCTATCCAGAAAATCCAATCCAACCTCCTTAAATAGATTATGTGAAGGAATATTTATAGTTTCCAAATATCATGTCTCACGTCGTGATATCAGTATAATTCGTGTTGGACATGGAAACATCATTCTGCGTAGTTATCTTTTAGAATCTTTATTCTCACATTGTGAGCAGTAATAGATCATGTCATGAGCTTCTATTTGACTCATATTTCTCTTATTTTAAGCTTATTAAGCTCCCAGCTCAGCTCTAGTCCTTCCAGGTTCCATCTTTTGTTGATTTTGGTCATTTTCCTTCAAGAATGTCTTATTTGGCTGCAAAATGTAATTCAACTCAATAAGTACCAAATACCTTTGCTTTTAACTGATTGTTAGCTTAAAATGTATTAAAATAATGCCTAAACATATGTATAAATATGACAATATCAAAATACCCCACACTTGTCTTTTGCTTGCCCTCAAGCAAAACTGATTATTATTATCATCATATCATCACTTTAAAACCATAGCTACCAACATCGCACATGATAATCCATTTTGAGATTCTCCATTACATCAAGACCGCAATGCATGTATTTGTGTCTAATTTTCCTAAAAACCTCTCCGATCCTAAATACTCACAATGTTCATAAACACTTCCCCACTTCTTTTGAACAACATTTATTTTATGCATCCCCTCCGAATATATCCTCAGAATTCTTTCTTAACCTCAAAAATAATTTTTGGTTAAGCCCCCAATCATACATATGGAAAAATAAGCTAGAAATAAAAAAAATTACAATAAATAGTAACTTGGAAAATTGCCTTATTCTTGAGTCTTTCATTTTTGAACTTTTCTTCATATCATAGCTTTGTAGACTCTTATTCTCTCAAACTTTTGCAACACTTTTTTTTTTCTATTTTTTCACTCAAAACTAAATATCCTAAAAACATATGCTTAAGTAAGGGAACTTAACTTCAACCCTTATTGGTTAGAGGTATTAGTCTAAGGTGAAAAGACTATATAAGCTCTCCTGGATACATTTCTGGTACACAATGCTAAACATATTATGTCCCTCAAACTAAGGAAGATCGTGTTTTTGTTCGATGATTTCACTAGGACAGGGAAACCACAAATAAACTATAACATATATTGGCTCAAATAAACATCGAAACTCGCATCAGATTGTCCCACAAAACACTAGAAACCTAGGTCTCAACACAACAATACAATTTTTTTTAACTAGATTCAATTTTTTATTATTATTTCAAATCTTTCTAAAATTGTTTTAAATCCTAGTCAAATTTTCAATTTTTATCAGTAAGCTTGCATTCCTAAATTCAACCTCTACCCCACACTTAATTGATGTAATGTCCCCATTTTATACTTAAACAATTAAAAAACATAAAAGTAAAAAGGAGAAATTGGAACAAACTCCGCTGGGATAGTAGTGACGAGATCAAATTCTTGAAAGTGTGTGGAAAGCTTGAACATCTTAAATTTGTACTGGAATTGGACTTGGACAACTACTCATAAATGTGTCAATAAAATGTGAACCAAAAACTCGCATCTTCAAAAAATATGGTGCATAAAATCTTTAAAGTAAAACTTGTACTTTAGCCAAAATGCCAGAAAGCATACACCACGTTTTACGGTTAAAAGATAGAGTTGCAACATGATGTTGATATCTCACATCGTGAGAATAAAGAGCCACAACGTGATTCTGGATCAAGTAGCTTCCGAATCATGATTTTCTCGTACTCATCGTGAAGGAAATATCTCACATCGTGAGAACTGAGCGTGAATATAATGTGTTTCTTCTTCTCAAAGTCTTCACATTGTGCAAACTCTATTGCCCTCTTAAGTCGTTAAGACACATTTTAAGACCATATTTTCAGTAACTCTTTCCTTTCTTCTCTAAAATTGCACATGATTGTCACCGTTCAATTATCAAAAAGTGTGGTCTTCGGTTTAAAAACTCTAACGCTCTTGGCTTCTCTCTTTCCTCATTTTATTTCCAGATAAATTATAAATTATGCAAACAAAACAAACTCCTAGGTTGCAAAAAAACATTCATCATTCGGTTACATCATTTTCAACAAACCAAATTAAATAAAACACACATTAAAACACACCAAAAATAAACTAAGAATAAAAAATAAAAACTCAAATAAAAGGATAGATAAGTCATCACGCATCATCATCATCTCCATGTGTTCCACTAGAATTGACCCCGAAATCGCGTGCGACCCATATCTCCTCCCAAGTTAGAATGTAGGGACCATGTGGTGGCATGTCGGGTTGTCGCGCAATCTGAAAGTGTGTATAAATCCTGCCAATAGCCCAATTTTGGTTGTGTATGTCCCCTCTTATGTTGTCTAAATAATGTCCAACTCGATTTTGGAAAAGGTCGGTGGGTTCACCACCAATGGGTATATCTTGAAATTGTTGTTGTGGTTGACCCCTTTCTCTTCTTCCTCTTTTATTTCGACGTCCTCATGGTCTCGGCCGCTCTGCTGGTTGCTCTACTTGTTCCACCTCATCATCAGCCGGTATACTCCAGTGTGTTCCCATATTGATTACAACATTCATTTATTCCAAAAAAAAAATCAAGGTAAGATCAGTACCCTTGATGCATGTTAGAGTACACATCAATCTCGGAATGAACACACTATACAAATTTTCCAAAAAGGTGAAAAAATGCCCACCCTCTACTGGGCTCCCAACTGCAGATGTGACTACATTACTTGCCAAATATTGTGCAATAAAATAAGGGATATTGCAACAAACCCTCGGTGCTATTATGCTCCACATAAAAAAAATCAAAATTATAACTTTGTCTCCATATCTTTTATGGTTGGTCGAAAATGTCACAAGGCAATGGATGAGATGATGGATGGGAGACGGATTTTGCTCTCTTGAGATACCCAAGAATGAAATCCGCCATTTGCTATTGTTGTCCAAAAACCATACCCATTCACACCTTGAGAGTAATCTCGAGTAACTAATCTCAAAAATCTATTAAAATTGGGAGACATTGCTTGATGTTGTTCGTACAAGCCCATTCTCCACGCGAACTCGACCAAACTACATTCTCTATATTGGACACCAAGATGAAAAACAAAAGCCGTAGCAAAGTGAGGATCAACTATGTTCGCTTCAAAGGAAACCATTGAGAAAAACTCAAACACAATTCTTTGAATACCTGTTCCTTGATTGAAAATATAATTTTCCACCCGTTGCATATAAAAGAAACTCCATTTTCTTCGAACATCTTTGTTCCAATCTATTGTTGGGGAGATTGAAAATATGCAGTTGTAGAGCTACCCCAACTTGTTTGTGTAGTTGTTTAACATTTCACGTGGGAGATCATCGAGAAATTCATAAGATGGGTGTAAGCTTAATACATTCCCTTGTTGCTGTTGATGACCTTTTCTTGGACCCATAATACATGATAATAGAAAACAAACCAAACCCAAGAAAAAACACAGCTGATTATGCGTTAACAGAAAACACAGAAAATGGACGTCCAGGTCCCATGCCGTGGGGACGAAACTCATGATGTGAGTTTTGTTTGGCGACATTAATTCAACTTATGGGGTTTGCTTAGGCAGTAAATCTAAGCCCATAAAACCAACATACAGGTGATGGGTTTCGAGCAATACATCAATCCTATGGTGTACATGCAAACCCTAATAGCTTTTGGATCTAGTTTGTCTAATGAACATGCAATTGAATATCCAAAGCTATAAACCCTAGATCTAGCATACAAATAATCATATTAACATAAAATAGGGTTTAGATCTAACCTTTTATTGTTATATAGCAATAACAATCTAATCCTTGGCTTCAGAAAGCTTAGTGCCTCAAGTGTTGCACCTCTAATGGAGTCACAAACACCACTAAGCAACAAGAATGATTAGGAGAAGAGAAGAGGCACTCAAAACGTCTGGAAACCCTGATCCAAGTGTTAGCCACGTTTTTGGTGCCTAAGGGCTCCTTATATACTTAGGCAATTAGGGTTATCTAACAAGGAAACCCTAATTTGTCTGCTTAAGCCCTAAGCAGCCCATGGACTCCTTCTTTAGAAGCCTTGGACGACTTCTAATGGGTTTTCCCCATAGAATTCGTCCACTCCACCTTCTATGGAGTCCATAATCCCATCTATGTCATTATCTAATAATTACACAATAAGTCCCTTAAGTTTAATTAATCTCTTTTAGCCACATAATTAATTCTTGACTAATATTAATTAAACATTATGATTTCTCCTTTAGTATATTATTCTTATAATATATTAATAAATCATAATTAAACCTTTCTCTCCTTAATTCATCCTACATATTGCTATGGTGAAGGAAACCCAAAAGGACCATGCTCATAATCGGGTCAAGTACATACCAAAATAGTTATGGACTTAGACACTAATCCAAGAACAGGAACAATTTTGCTATAAATAGTACCAATTTCGACATTTGCATCTCAAGAACAAACCCTAACTCTAAATGCTTCAAAATCAGTAAAATTAACAAGTTAAAAGCACGAGAATATTACCTTAGTCGAGGTTGAAACACAAAATCAAGAAAATTTTGCAAAAAATCTAAGTGAGGGGACCTCGGCCGATGTATACGTCTTGAGTGTTTTTTTTAAGAAAAGTGAAAGTTAAACGTTTTGAAGAAAAAAGCACTGGTCCTCCTTTTTAAAGATCACATCATGAGTGTTGATCTGAATGAAAAATACACATTTCCTTTATTCCCCAAGTCGTGGTATCTAAATACACATCGTGGTTCGAAAATGTCACTAAATATAATTTTTTTTCCTTTAAATAATTTTTTTATCACTCATGAATTTACTCCCACACTTGATTTTTTTTAAAATGGAAAATGATTAAGATGACTATCCTAAAAATTAAATGAAAATGCAAAACTAAAAGAAAAGAAAAAAAATACAAACCGAGCTCAGGATGCCTCCCAAGAAGTGCTTTTATTTGAGGAGTCGTGCGTCAGACTCCTTCCTGCTCTACGTTGCATCCGTTGGGTCGAAATTTCCCTTTTCTCCTTTTGCTTCCTCCACTTCCTCTTGTAAGCTTGAACTCTCCCTATGTATGCTTTCTGTGAATTTTTCTTTTTCGTTTGATTATCGTAAGCTTCATGCTTTTTTTAACTCCTTCAAACTTTTCTTCAATTGAGCTCTTCTCTTCATTTTCAGCTGATGCCATCTTGTCTAATTCCATTTCATCAAGCTTTACCTCCTTGCCTTCTTGATCATCCTCTTGGTGACAACCCGAAATATTTGGATCAAGCAAGGTCTAAATTTCAACCCTATCACAATGAAAACCTTGAAAGCTAAAAAGGCACAAGTGCTTATATATGGAAGCATACCCTTTGGAAGTCACATATAAGGTAACCTCTTTAAATTAAACAAGTTTATCAAGGCAAACTAGACAAATGGAATTGGTTAAGAATCACATGAGATGGATATAAGAACTTATGTTATGTTGCAACCTTGAGTGCTTGAACTTTATGGCCATCATTTTGAGCTTTCTAAGCATTAAAGAAATATACACATTTATAAAAATCATCCAACACATAAACACACTTAAGGATACTATCTAAGACAATAAACCCTTTTCATTGGGTCATGTTTGGCCGTGAACACCACCCTAGGAAGGATCCTAGGGCGTAAACACCCCTTAGTGGACCCCCTTTAGGGCGTAAACACCTTAATAGACCCAAGCTAGGCCGTGAACACCTTCCTAGGTTGTGTCTTGGGCGTAAAATACTTCATGGTTTGATGTTTTGGTGTACACTAATTAAAGAATCCAAACCTTGACCATGAACACCATCCTAGGCAACATCTAGGGCGTAAACACCTTAAAGATTCCAAACCTTGACCATGAACACCATCCTAGGCAAAATATTGGTAGTATACACTTAGATATTTAAGTGTTTACGGATTTATGAGTTGTATTTTGCCATTTTTCCATGAAATCACGGATCCTTATGAATTATCCAATAGTTCTCCAAGCAAACTTCAAATCAACTTTACATCAACCTCCATCCTCTTATCAAGGAACGTAAACTCTCCCTTATCACTCCTATCATTCCTTTATGAACTTAAAATACTTCTCATCATATCCCACTTATTATATTCACTTTCTGTGAACTCCTAAATTACTCTCAACATATTCAAGCTACAAGTCTTAATCCTTCAAAGCATTCCCAAGATCCTGTAAGCATTTCATGTTTAGCTAAGTAGTTTCACATATTATTTTGTTTATTTAATCATATTTACACAAAAATTTATGTGTTCATATTCCTAGGATATTCTATGGTTCAAAGAGTTTGTCAAACTCTTCAAGTGTTAGAACTTGGAAACTCCTCAACATCTCTTCAAATCATCCACCAAACCAAACCAAGGTGAGCTTCATACCCCACTCTTTTCAAGTTTTCATTCTTTTTTTTTTGTGGGGGGGGGGGGGGATACAAGTCAAATCTTGTTTAAATCCTTGGATAATTGCATGCACCCATATGATTATATGTTTATGTCTGTTGAAATGATATTATTTCATGTTAATAATCCATAAACTTGAGATTTTACAAGTCTCATGTTGTTAGAACTATGTTATCTTTGTATATATCTACATTTTTATATTATATTAAACATAAAATAAAGTTACTAGGTAAAATATGATGAGTTATACTCAAAATGGTAACTTAGTGGTTAAAAATACTTTTACCACTAAAACTTGTACAAACCTTGAAACATAATTGATTCTATGGATTAATATGAGATTTTGGTGGAACAAGTGCCAATATTTAGTCACAACAAAAATAGAATATTTTTTTTGCAAAGATCTCCACAAAATTTTAGGTATGTCAAAGCACCCTACAAAACTTGGTTATTTTTCAAGAAAAATAAATGTTGGTAGTAAAATAATCATGTTATGTTGATTACCATTTCAAGGGTTTTAAACTTAGAACATTATGTCATAGTGTACATTGTAAGATATGTTTTTTTTTTCTTCGCTGTTCCTACCTAGTGTACATTGTAAGTCCCGTAGTTATAACCAGTGTCTCCTGGAGGGGAAGCAAGATATTTGTGTATAGATCTATATGGGGTTGACACCCCACAACGTTGTTTGCCTCAACTAGACCGGCCAGTCTAAGGTGACAAATATCTTTCACAATAGCTGACGCCTGAAGAATATCTTGACAGGCGTTCTCGTCAGATTTGTATGGTTGTAACAACTCACATAGAGTAAGGATCTATTAACATTGGAATTACGTGGAATATACACCCCATTAGTTTTATAAAATACCAAAACTATGTTCATATATTTTATAAACTGATTTCACAACTTCGGTCTTAGGGTTTTAAGACCACAACATCTTTTATATAAAGAAAATGTTGGATTTTCTAGGAACACTTTCTTTTCAGAAACAAACAAAGGAAAACTAAAGAACATGTACGTAACTATACACGATTTTACAAAGAATATATACTCTGCTAGTTTTATAAAATACGGAACTATATTTCGTATATTATAAATTGATTTCACAACTTTGGTCTTAGGGTTTTAAGACCACAACATCTTTTATATACATAAAATATAAGATTTTCTAGGAACACCCTCTTTTCAGAAACGAACAAAGGAAAACTAAAGAACATGCATGCAATTATAAATGATTTTGGAAAGCGACTCACAAACTACTTTTCATAGAAAATGTTGGATTTTCTATAGTTTTACAACTTACTATGAACACAAATATTACAAAGCTTTCTTACAAAAATGCTTATGAACTCACAAACGTTTTAGTTGACACTTTTCAAAATGATTTGTATTCTCAGGGATCTAGTAGATAGGTATTCATCACGATCGAGGCCTGGCATCGCTGCATTATGTTATTTCTACTTTTGTTATTCGTGTTTAACTTTTGAACAGAACAAGTATTGTAAACAATGTAAACCTAATATTAATGTCTTAATGTTTGTGTTGCTATGTTTCATTTATATTGAATTGTTATGATACTGTACAATGACGTCATCCACCCCGGACGTTTCCGCCGTCCTGGTTCGGGGGTGTGACACTCTTCATCAATTGAACTTATCTCTTCGCTTTCACAAACTTCTTCGTTTTGAATTTTTAGTGTAGTGAAGGCAAAGACTTCAAAGATCAGTGGGATCAAGGCTCTTGAATTTGTGGGCTTGAGTTTTACTTTAGGCTTTTCTCTTTTTTGGACTTCTTCTTCCATTAATTTCTCTAATTCTTCAAGTTCACTGTCTTTATCCATATAGAAAACTTCGCTTTGATTCTTAGACTTCTCAAATCCTTCTTCAACTCCGAATGCCATCTCTTCTTTTCCCACTCGCAAAGTAAGATTTGTTTCACAAACATCTACCAAGGCTCTAGCGGTATTGAGTAGTGGGCGTCCAAGTATAATAGGTACATCGTCATCCTCTTGCATGTCTATAACTACAGAATCAATTGGAAAAACAAAATTTCCAATTTTGACCAATAAATCTTCTACTACTCCTGGAGGATAAGTTACCAAACGATTTTCCATGTGGATCTCCATCCTTGAAGTATTCAATTCTAGAGGGTTAAGAAGGTTGAGCTTTTGATAAAAGGAATAGGGAATTGAAATAATGCTAGCTCCAGAATCGGATAAGGCAAATGTTTACGTGGGATTTCCGAATTCAAATGGTATTGTTAGGCGTCCTAGATCTCCCATATTTGTTGGTATGCCATCCTTTATTACCGCTGAGCATTGTTCATTAAGAACCACCTTGGTAGTCTTCCCTAGTTTTTGGCGAGTGTCATGAAGATCTTGAAGAAATTTCGCGTATTCGAGCATTTTTGCTAACGATTCAACAAATGGGGTATTAATTAGAACACCCTTGAATTGCTTGATGAATCTCTTGTGCTTTTGTTCCATTGGATGTTCCCTTGCTCGAGAAAGAAAAGGTAACAGAGGATAATATGGTTTAACAGAAGACGAATTCTTCTATCTAGACCGAGCCCACATCGTGAGCTTCTGTTGCTCATATCGTGAGAACTGGGCATCATCCCTTCCTTTTTATTCGATCTTCATTCTTTTTAGCTATGGATTGAGTTTCTTCGAGACTTCATTATGGATCACTATAGGCTCTGAATGAGGGTCTTATTCAGTGGATATGGCCATGACATGTGGTTGCGGTCTTTGATATGGATTCTTTAGTGGTAACCTTTTGTTAACAAGTGTAGTCAATTGCCCGAGTTCATTCTCGATATTTTTGATGGAAGCTTGATGATTTCTCATGGTAACATCAGTAGTATCGTGTATTTTTTCAGAGGCTTCCATAAACCCATTAGGTATTGACTAAAAGTCCATCTTCTTCTCGGGTGGTGGTTGTTCCTTTTGGTAATAAACTAGTCCAGTTTGCATATATTTTTCTTCTTTTTGTTTCTTGTATTTTTTGTAAGTTAACCACTCCTTCTTCGGTTTTATCCAATCTTTGTGATATTTGTCACCACTTGAGTAGCACACTTGAGCTTTCTAGTTACCGTTCTTATCCAAGTCACAATCTTTCATCAAATGTGACCCATTTCAAGTCTGACAACCCACACGAATGGTATGTATGGATTGATCCATATTCGTCATTCTTCGATCCCTATTCTCTAGTTTTTCCAATGCCATTGCTATGTTCTCGTTTTCACCATACTTACTCCCTTTTCTCCTAGTAGTATCATCATGAACGTTATCGTACTCCTGCGAGTGTTTTGCATATTCTTCAATTAAATCCTTGATCACCGATGGTTCCTTCTTTGGCATTGGTCCTTGAGATCAGTACAATTCGTGTGTCACGTAGTGACAAAATGCCCACCTGCTATTGGGCTCCTGACTCTAGATGTGACTTCATTACTTGCCAAATATTGCGTTAGAAAATAAGGGACATTGCAACAAACTCCCGATGCTGTGATGCTCCACATAAAAAAATTGAACTCATAACTTTGTCACCATGTCTTTTATGGTTGACTGAAAATGTCACAAGGTGGTAGATGAGACGATGGTTAGGAGACTGAATTTGGCTCTCTTGTGATACCCCAAAATGAAATCTTCCATTATCTATTGTGTAGTTGTTTAACATTTCACGTGGGAGATCATCAATAAATTCAAGGTAAGATCGGTACCCTTGATGCATGTTTTGAGACTTCTTTATAGGTCTTTGTAGGCTCTGAATGAGGGTCTTTTTCAGTGGATATGGCCATGACGTGTGGTTGCGGTCTTCTGTCAGGATTCTTTTGTGGTAACCTTTCATTAACAAGTGTAGTCAATTGCCCAAGTTGAGTCTCGATATTTTTGATGGAAGCTTGATGATTTCTCATGGTAACATCAGTAGCATCATGTCTTTTTTCAAAGGCTTCCATAAACCTATTAAGCATTGAATCAATCTCCATCTTCTTCTCGGGTGGTGGTTGTTCGTTTTGGTAATAAACTCGTCCGGTTTTCCTATATTTTTCTTCTTTTTGTTTCTTGTATTCGTCGTAAGGCAACCACTCCTACTTCGGTTTTCTCTAATCTTCGTCATATTTGTCACCACTTGAGTAGCACACTTGAGCTTTTCGGTTACCTTTCTCGTCCAAGTCACAATATTTTGTTAAATGTGGCCCATTGCAATTCTCACAACCCACACGTATGGCATGTATGGATTGATCTATCTTTGTCATTCTTCGATTCATATTCTTTAGTTTTACCAATACTACGACCATGTTCTCGTTATCACTATACTTACTCCCATTGCTCCTAGTAGTATCATCATGAGAGTTATACTACTCCCGCGAGTGTTTTGCAAAATTTTCAATTATAGCCTTGATCACTGCTGGTTCCTTCTTTGGCATTGGTCCTTGAGAATCAAGAACTTACCTTGTGGTCACATTTACCCCATTATAAAAAATAGAAACCTCTTGTTGAACGTTTAAATCATGTTGTAGGCAATTTCTTAAGAATCCCTTATATCTTTCCCAAGCTTCATATAAGGCCTCTTCACTTTCTTGTTGGAAGCTAGCTAACTTTTTTTAATTGAGTATAACTATCTTTGATGGAGGGTAAATTGTCCAATGAAGGCTTCACGAAGGTTGGTCCAAGTTCTTATTGTTCCCGACTCAAATGACTTCAACCATATTTTTGCATCCCTAGTAAATATCACTGGAAGCATCCAAAGGAGTACCACATCTCTTGAAACATTTGGCACATGGAAGTAGTTGGCTATGTCTGGCACCTCATCAATGTGCTTGAGAGAGTCTTCATAGTCATTTACAGAAAATGGAATGTCCTTGAGCATCAAAAGAATATGTCCCTTGAGCTCAAAGTTTGTCGCAGTCGGAATTTCTGGTGGTACAAGCCCTGGTCCATTATCCTCACGGATCCGCTTCTTGTAATCTTCCATAGACATTCTGGTGATGTCCGCCATTTCTTCTCCTTTGATTTTGATGTCCTCGTCTGTACCACTCTATGTTCCTGCCTCGTAACCAATGTCCTTCTTTTCATGTGTCTTCTCGATACTTTCGAAACCCTTGTCTTTTTGAAAACTGCTACTTGATTTGTCAATCTTTTTAAATTTCTTCTTGTGAAAAGCGGATTTTGGATCTTTGAGTGGTGGTATGATAGGAAACTGAGATCCCTGGTCATAAATCGCTGAAATAAAAAAAAACGCTTAAAAAAACTAGAAAGAAAATAAACGAAAAGTTAAAAAGTACTAAACTTACACAATGAGAACTGTGCAAACAGAAAAAAATCAAAATTTTGTAGAAATTAACATTTTGCGGTTTTTACCCCCACAAAAAGGATTGATTAACCTAAAGCAATTAAATTAAAAACCGAAATAGTCGTTCCCCGGTAACGGCGCTAAAAACCTGATGTGTAATTTATATACTACCCACTTTTAAATTTACAATTGTAACATACTTAACTAACCAATTGCACTTAGGCAGTGTACCTAGTAAAATTTATAGAATACTATAAGTAAGATGGGCATCAAACTTAGGGAATGGATTTAGCTAATAAAATAATTACTAAAAATAATCTAAAACAATAAGTAAAGAGAGGTTTTATCTGATTTTGCAAGTTCAGATTAACTTAAAATTCCACAGTCAACTAAAAATGATTGTAAACAAGATTAATAAGATACTTCCGTTTAGCTTCAAATCCCCCTTTTTCCTATGTGTAGTTTCTAAGTATGGATTTATTCAGTTGGTTTCCAATTTATATGTAATTAGCACTCTTGATCCGATCTCCTGATATTTTCATCAATTCATGAACTACTATGTAATGATCATACACAAGCAAACACATAATTGATTATTAATGATAATTGGGCTATGTAAGATATATATATCTAGATAATTATTTATGATCTTGACAAATTCCAAACACAATTTTGATCAAATTAATGTTCTCTAACATAGTTAAATTTTTAACCTTTATTGCTTAATCTAAGATGTGATTAATCCTAGCTCTAGCAATTTAATGATCATAAACTACTAGGTAAACAAGTTCATGCAATTAAATGGTCATTAAACTACACTTAACTTGAATCAAAGCAACAAAGATGCAAACTTTAACATACTACGTAATGATAATCAAACACATGCATTTACCAACATCATAAATTCCAAATATAAGCAAGAAACTAACACACAGTACTAGGGTTCATATACACTAAACAAAAGCTTAATTATTAGCTACTCATAGCAAAAAATAAGCACACAAAAACATAAGAATTAGAGATGGTTAATCTAATGCAAACCGAATGTGATGTGCAATCTTCAAATCTTCAATCTCCAATCGTTCTCTCTATCAAAAGGTTGTTTTTCGTAGATCTATGGCCTCTAAAATTGACCATCTCTCCAGAAAATCCAATCCGAACTCCTAAAATCGATTCTGTGAAGGAATATTTATAGCTTCCAAAAATTGTATCTCACGTCGTGAGAATTAAGGCCTCACGTCGTGAGATAAGTATAATCCGTGTTTGACAAGGAAACTGCATTTCACGTAGTTATCTTCTAAAATATTCATTCTCACGTCATGAGCAGTAATGGATAATGCCGTGAGATTGTATGTGATTCAATCTTCTCTTGTTTGAAGCTCCATTAAGCTCCCAACTCAGCTCCATTCCTGCCAAGTTCTAGCTTTTGTTGGTTTTGGCCCTTTTCCTTCAAGAATGTCTTATTTGGTTGCAAAATGTAATTCAACTCAATAAGTATCAAATATCTTTTCTTTTAACCGATTCTTAGCTTAAAATGTATCAAAATAATTCCTAAATATATGTATAAATATGGAAATATCAGGAGAGTATTGTCATCATGATATACCAGGCATAACAATTATGCTATCACTAGATTTGAGACGTATTCATAAATCAGTTGGACTTCTAGAAATCAATACCTTTTAACTTTCTCATGGTAGTGAAAATTCCTATTTCTTGATTTCTTTATAAAGCCCCTAATTAGGCTTCTTAATATTATGCACTTATTCCGGATAGTGTATGTGTTCAAAGTCTTTAAAGATGTGATAAACATATCTCCTGAAAGTCTAAACAATTCATTGTCATTCCTCACAATTCAAAATATGTAGAAGGATGTCGTAATCATATTGTGAATTTGAGAATGCAATTATTATAACCAATATCCATATTGATATTTATCATATGTTTAAAATCTATTAGCGAAATTATTTCCTCATAATCATTTTCATGAGTTAGAGCGAAACCTTTTGCCACCTAGATTTAAAGGTGCACTCGTTCCCATCCATATGGATCTGTCATTTCCAACCTATAGTTTTAAGATAATGTTTACGAAAAAAAATCACATTTAGTTTTCCTTCATGGACTAAACTCGACTATTAAATTTCTTTCCTTCTGGCTGCACAAGAGCTCAACAATGCTTCCATGTTGTTAGTAGCTCACCCATATTGATCAAGGTACTTTCATTAACCAATGTGCTTAGCCTTTCATAGTTAAATGAAGAACATAGAACCCATAAGCGTTGAAAAATCAACTGGAAGTGCACATAAGTAAGTATATGTCACTTAAACACAACATATTTTCAACCTTTGGTCGTGTGCTAGTGATAACTAAAAGGATTATTGTCACTTGTCTCTTGTAAGATCAAGATCAACATGACTCCCACTAACTTCTTGACATGCAAGTTTTTCTCTCATGGAACATTCCTTGACGAGCTAAAACAAACATTCAAAATGTCGTTTGGAAACAATTCATAGAATAGGACTCATTTTATCTTTTGTTTCTCAATCAACAAATAAAATCAAAACTCTAATTCTAAATATGCTAGAATAAGAAAACATAATTACTCCACATATTACGAGGTGTTATAATCCTTCTTAGTTTGAATTTAGTTTCAAGATACGACTCGTAGTTACTATAGCATGGCTCTAGAACTATATTTTGGAATGAAGCATGACTCATCTATGATCGAACATTTCCAACAATGTTCAATTCCCTTTTTAGTTATCAGGGGCGGAGGATGTGTAGGACCAGGAGGGGCTGTGCCCCCCCCCCCCCCCCCTAATATTTGGGCTAGAAATAGGAATATAACTTCAGAATTATTAATTATAGGCCTTTTAGTGTGAAAATTGGGCTGTGGACCCTCCCGATTTCACAAGTGACTAGGTAATCCGATTTCTCCAATTTCTCCAAGGTGACAAGTCAAAATTGATTCCATCATTTGCATCTTACCCATCGCCGCTACCTCAGTATCATACCCATCATCACCAACGCAATCCGCAGAAGCTGACACCGATCACAGGATGACCAAAAACCAGGTATGGAATCCTGTTCTTTCTTGTTTCTTCTATTCTCCTGTTCAGTTGTTGTTCTCTTGTTCGGATTCATCTCCTCTTGGAAATTGGAATTAGGTTTTAGGAATTTGAATTTACAAATCTCAATTCTCAATTCCTGAGTTATTTTCTGTTTTTTTAAGTTAGCTGTGAAGTTGATTTGATGATTTGTTTAGCTCTTGAAGCTGTCAATTAAGGCCTGGAAAGTAAGACAAGGGACACGAACATAATTTTATTTATTTATGTCTTCTAGAACATAAAACAACCATGTTTCTTAGATGAGTTATTGTTACAGAACTGAAAACAACCAATTAGGATTTACAAAACTGAAAATCTTTTTGATTTGGTTATGCTAATCTGCTTCAAACGAGAACAAGACCCATCACAATGTTGATGGTTAGTTTGTTACAAATTTTAGATGAGTTATTGTTTCACTTATACTCTATTTTACACATTGTTATATTAGTTATTGTAGATTTTTGTTATTGTTGCTCTAGAATAAGTTGATGAGTGATTTGTCAAATTTTTTTTTATTGAATCAATTGTTCCTTCATTTTGATTTTTATAGATACAATCGTGGGAAAGATCAAAACATTAGATTATTTTTACAAAAGAAATGTTGATGATGAAGAAACTCACAATGAAAGTGAAGAGAGTAAATGTCACAAAGCTTCAACAAGTGAGTTGTAATTCCTTTTCCAAGTATTTTTGGTGTTTATTTGTTGAAAACAATTTGGTTTTAGTTATTTATTTATTTATTTATTTTGGTTAAGAACGTTAATTTTAGTTTATAATATTTTCTGCCCCCCAAATTAATTGTTCATGCTCCGCCACTGTTAGTTATACAATTGAACTAAGATGTTCTTGGAGGATTAATTATGATACAATTCCACAATTACTAAGATGATCATAAAACATGATACTAAAGCACTCTCCTTTTTTTTGGATTGGAGAATCTTTTATCTTTTCGCTTAATTGATTCTTCTATTCATTCTAGTACCCTTTGAATCTTTTCAAAGTATAAGAATTCTGTTTAATCTTATAAACACAATCATATTTACCGAAACATCAATAAATCGTGATGAATAGAGTTATCGTCTCTTGTATGGATCTGAAGAGTCCATATCAATATGTACTAGATCCATTAGTCATACACTTGCCTCACATAAGCGTGTGAACAATGAATTAAGTCATAATTTTCCAATGAACAAGATTCTCATATATTATACAATTCAAATTGTAAGACACCAAGTATTTGTCCAGTTGGTGATGAGATTTATTTTTATTTGGTCAATTATGACAATACCATAAGAGATATAATAAGAATCAAATCCACGATTAATATTGCTATTATTAGAAACATAACTAACATTTTCATTAATGCTATTGCAAGGAAATAAGATAAGGCAACTAAGCAAACCAAAAACTCGATTTTATTGAAATAAAATGAAAACTGGAACTTGTATATACAAATGCATGAAATGAAAAACTATGTTTCTAAACATCTCTGAAGAGTAATAATAATCTATTTAATTATCTTAACTTCCTAGTTATAGCTACAAATTCTGACCATCGAACCATGTAACCAAATTCCATTTCCCATGATCAGATTTAGCTCACTTCACTTAAACTACCTTTTATCTTTTAGATCCTACAATACCATCAAAAGGTGATCATCATATTATGTATAAGGAGTCTAAGGAATAAGAACTTATGGAATTAGATAATGGATGTACTTTAAGTAGAGTCATACGAATTGACTTTACCATTTTCAAGATCTTCCAGGTAGTTTGGGCAGCTTCACTTCCAATGTACCTTCAAATGGAAGTAGAAACAAATGGAATAATTGGGGTCAACATTGGGAACAATATCAGAAAGAGCCTTTCTATTTACCATATGATTAAATGGTTTGATCTTGGCCTCGATTGCTAAGAGAAATCTTACCGTGATTTCCATTTTCAACATCCAATAAACTCTTGGAATTAGATCCTTTAAGCATTTTTGCTTCAGTTGTACTCTTAAGCATCTATGCTTCTACAATTATCAACATCTCAACCAAATTAGTTAGGGTCACATCAATATTCCTCATATGAAAGTTCTTAATGAACTAACCATATGATTCAGGAAGAGAATGAAGAAACAAATCAATGGCTTGCTCCGTTGGGAATATGATACCCATCCTTTCCAACCTGTCAATGTACGACTTCATTTTCAGAACGTACCCACACAAAAAAGTTCCATATTCATGTTTACATGCCAATAGGGCTTGAGTAGTTTCATATCTTTCAACTTGAGGAAAACGTGACATTGGGAGAGTCACAAGAGGAGAAGGTGGAAGAGTTAAATAGAGACGATGTCTAATTCCACCATTTCCTAAGGAAGGGAATACATTTTCACCTTGACTTGAAAGTAGAATACCATTTCAAGAAGGGCGAGGAAAACCATTTCCATAAGAACGAGGAAGACCATTATTGTCTTGATTTGACATCTAAAATTTTAGGAGAATAGAGAATTCAAGTTAGTTGATTTTAATCCTTAATTATTAACCCAAAACTAAAAATAAGGCTAGGATCCATATTTTCGATTCGAACTTTGAAGAGGGATGTCATAATCACATTTAGATATATTTTAGGTAGATAAGGCTTTTACCAATTTCAATCTTATGAAACTCCTAGTTCTTTTGAGATTCACTAAATCTTATCAATGAAATGTTTAATCTCGGATTATGCTCTCACCTTTTGTGATTTGGATGCCTAGGATCACAAATGAGATGTGAATAACCATGCAAACATGTTTGACAACCTCGAGGTCATTTATCATCTCAAATTGATGCACCGTTAACCACACACGTTCCATCAATAATGATAATTTTTGATTTATCCATCACCTCAACTTTATAGCCCGAAATTAGCGTGTTTGTTAGCCACACATGCTCCACTAACGGCATATAAAGAGTGATGTGCGTTTTCATGGATTAGCATATATTTCTCATTTTCACTAAAGTAACTAGAGCGGGATTTATAAAATATTTAGTTATTTATAGTATCATACTTTTAGAGGTTATGTCCTATCAAAGTCGTTCAGCTAACGACACTCCACCATACAAAGGAGCAGTGGGTGATAGTGGACACCCAATGACGATCATTTTATAGGTCTTTTCCTTATACCCACTTAGAGTATTGCTTCGTGAATGAGGCATACTATTGATTTGGCTGACTCATCTTATACATATAATATATTAAACCTTTAATGATATAGTATAAAGTGAATTTTAAAACATTTTCAAAATACTTTAAAATTAATTATCTAAATTAATCGATTAATTACTTTATCATTTAGTAATTTAAAGTTAGTTATGTTAGTCAATTAATTAGTTAATCATTTAAACCTATCATGAATTTATATTTACCTTTTAGTCAATCTTATAATTAAATTTGTTATTAAATCCATAAGGATAATTTATTTAATTAATCTTCTAATTAAATATTATTTTTCGAAGATTATCTCATAATATTTAGGGTTTCTATTTAAATTATCTAAGGCATTCAAAAATCGGATTTTGACAGATTTAAAATTAGATGATTACCAAAATTAACCAAACAAAGCAGATTAGGCAGTAAAATCCCGAAAATCGGTTTTAGGCTAATGCCATGTCGTGCAATTCGAAATTTTTTGTTTTGTTTAGTTCATCTCATATACAACCAATCTTAGAAAAACCTGGCTTTGATACCACTTATGGGTTTTATAGATTACAAGAACTATGCGTTTGAAGAATTTCACTTAACAATTAAGGGAACATGCAACCTAAAGGAATAATATCATACACTTTGAATGCAACATACTATTGTTAGGGGCAGGATCCTTGACTCATATTCAAGATCCTTAAATATTCCTAAAGCCTCATGATCCTTAAACATATGCTAGGATCCTGACTATTACCACTAATATTTATAACACTTGTAACAGTTATATTTTCTTTATTTTTCTCACATGTGCAAAACAAGTCAACACAAGACTCATTCTCAACAGAGAGTCATCTCAATCAGTCAAAAGATCCATAATACCAAGTCAAATAACATTCATACGATGATTCTGGAGGATCCCATAGTTATCGAACTTCTTTTTGTTAGCATTAGACTATAAATAACACATGTAACTAGAACACTAAGTGTTTTGGTCAAAAAATGAACAATCAATAATCAGCCAAATTGTATGAGAGGTTGTGATGTTCAGGATAAAGAAAGTATAAGATGCTAATCAAAGTGACACAAGTGATTTACAAGGAAAGCCCTTGATCCTTGTTAGGATCTCTGACATAAAACCTTGGGAGGTGACAATGATCACATGCCTTGATGATTTTATTGATCGAAGAAGTTGATTACAAAGAAATATAAAGAATGTAAATACAAGTATCGTTAGTAAGCTTAGCGTCATGTGTAGTGTGATGAATACACGTGTTTTATTATAGTCTTAAGCTAATAACAAGAAGTCCTAAAATTTCAGGATCCTCCGAGATCAACTTATAGATGTTATTTGACTTGGTCCTCTAGGTCTTTTTCATGGTCACTATGACTATTCGTTGATAATAAGTCTTTGGCTGCCTATTTCTGCACATGTGACAAAAATAAAGAAGCATATAACCGTTATAAATGTTAGGAGAATAAATGATAATAATCAGGATCCTAAAGTATGTTTAAGGATCCTGAGGTTTAAGGATCGTGAATGTAATTACGGGATCATGGCCCTAACAACCCCAAATTATTCCTCCGAAATGTTTTGAAGTTAGTTTGCCAATATTTAAAGGGATAATTTAAAAGGCGTAAAAGTGATATGGGATTTGATTTTTAAACTCTAACAGATAGAATTTATCCATTCAATAACCATCATTAACCTGTCAAATTGAACTTTCTCTATCTTCTTCCATCAACATAAATAGAAGCAATCAATTAGGGCTATTCTTCCCCGTGTCTTTTAGCTTTCATCCAAGGGTTTACCAGTCATCTTGGAAGGTATACTTCTTACTTTTTCTCCTTAGTTTTCTTTTCACCGATCATGGGCAAGAAAATGACCCTTTCTCTTAAGAACATCCTCGCTCCTCCTGAGGATGATTTCATCGACCAAAATATCATGTCGTATGATGATATCTGTTCTTTTGATGAGGATGATATCGAGTCATTGAAATCGGCCGTCGCTTTCTCCAATGATGCTGTTTTTAAAACTTTCAACCCGAAGTATCAACCTAATTTTGTTTCCTCCTCTTGGGCATGATTCCCTGAATATCCCTTTACTTTGGGTTTGAAGTACTCCTTTTCTGGAATTATCTCCAAGTTCTTTGAAGTCACTAAAATATCCTACATCCAAGCCATGCCTATTGTTTGGAGGATCTTGTTCTGGATCGACAAACTGAACCGCTCCAAAGATCTAAACATAGGTATAACTAAGTTGGCTCATGTATATGATCTTACTAGCTTTGGAAGTTCTCATTTTCTTCTCATACTCAAATCCCACAAGTCCCTCTCTCTCTGAAAACAAAATAAAACGACGACGCTTGGAAGGAAATTTTTTTTGGTAAGACGTGATTCGATCCTTGGTGGGGATTCCCTACCGAAGACCTGGGTTAAAAAGGGTAGGCATAATTTATTCTTGTACTGATGATCCAGGAATTCACATTTCATTATTTTGTTTGATGTTTTGCAGCTTTCAAGTTTTAGGAGCTCATTCCCATTGCAGAGGATATCAAAGAGAAAATAGAGAAGTTACTAAGTTGTTTCTATTGATGATAGGTATTTCAAATTTGATTGTTCCAGTCTCCAAGAAGGTTCTTCCACCACTTCTTTAATAGCTACCAGTAAGAATTCTTATTATGTTCATAATGATTTAGAATCGACAAGGATCCTGAAGTAATAAGGATCTTTCGTAATGTATAGGATCTAAGGTTACCCGCTCCAATGCATGATTTGGTTTGTCTGATCTCGAAGACGATATGTCCAATGGCTTGATTGTAGTCAAGAAGGAAAGACTGCATTCCCTCTTCCTCTCAAGAAATCTCATATTGATCTTACTATGAAGACCCCACGCTCTCAAAAGAGGAAGACCTCAGAAGCCACATATTTGAATCTGGAGAATCTCGGAGTCGAAGAGGCGCTTCAAAACTTGTTTTCCTTTTCCCAAGCCGTAAGTATTTGTGTGATTTTAGTTTATGTCTCATACTTTCTTTTACTGACGCCACGCCCGTTTCAGGTTTCCGATCATGGCTCCTAGTCTGTAGCCGATCTAAGGATCCGGGCTGAGGGGACTGTGCGAGCCCTAAAGGAGCAGGGGAAGGAGTGGAAGGCGACCAATGAAGACCTTCTCAGGAGGGTAGAGCTGCTGAGCATGGATTGTAACAACGTAATTTTTCAACCAAAATTTTCATTTTTAACACAATAAAATCTTGTAACATAATTCTCAAAACACATATTTCTTAAGTGTCAATAAAAGTAAACACAATCCCAGAATCATAAAAACAATCTCCTGCCGGTGTGTACAATCATGCCGCTGCCTTGCCGCGATCCTTGGAACTACCTGAAACACATAACACGGTAAGTATAAAAGCTTAGTGAGTTCCCCAAAATACCAAACACAACACATAAGCCACTCGAGGCTATAACTCAATTAGACCCTCTGGTCAATGTGTCTCAGTAGGACCCTCTGGTCCCACAACTCATATGGACCCTCCGGTCCCTCAACTCAGCATCACAATATAATACTCATAAAGCATAACACAACTAAATAGCAGAATATCTCATTACACAGTTCATGCACATAAGACCCTTTGGTCACACATAACTACCACTCAAGGTAAAGTATAGTGAGAAGACTCACCTCGTAAGCTAATGAATGAAAATCTCACAATCGGGATGGTGATCTCTACTCCTGGGTCTAGCTCCCACCTAACACATAATAATTATCCCTAATTAATATTGGCCCTCAAGAAGCTAGACTAATCCTTATACAAATCACAGAAGGGTAAAAGACTATTTTACCCCTCCAATGCTCAATAGCCCTCAATCTTGACCAAACCTTAAAAGTCAACAACGGGAGTACGCGACGCGTACCAACTCTGTACGCGGGGAGTACCCCGTGGCTAACCAGAAACGTGGAACTCGACCCCCTACGCTGCTTGTACTGGGATTACGCCCGACATAAGTCCCAATTTCATACTTCTCGTGGTTTTTGGTGTGAATCGGCTAAGACAAAGGCTCAAATCCTAGATCTAGTTTCTCTAATGCCTCTTAATCCATTAAGTCAGTGACTTTAAGCCTTTGCATGGCTATAAAGGTCACCAACACTCAAATCATGCCATTTCCTTCCTTAAAGGACTCATAACTCATGCATGGTTAACTCTTAATGACCAATATTATATTTTTATGGCTCAATAACACAATATAAGCCAACATGGGACAGATCTCGGGTTCTAGGGGCTTATCAACTCATAAAGCCATCAACTTGGGGATAAAGAACCTAAAACACTCCACACATAAACACAACAAAAAAGTAGGAAAGATTGGAGCTTTTTACCTCCAAATGAAGCCTCTCCCACTGCTGAGCTCAGATCAAAGAGCTTGGGCTCTAACTCCTTCTTCTCCAAAGCTTCCTATCCACTCCAAAAGCTCAAGGACACACCCACAAGTTCTCAAAGGCACTATGTTGCTACAAGAACCAAATTTAGGGTTTTGGGGAGGTTAAGTCTCTGGAAATGGTGGCCACAAGGAGGCCATAACACTCTTTAAATAGGGGACACCCTAATTATTAGGGTTGCAAACTAGGCATGGTACGCCCCGCGTACAGCTTGGTACGCCCGGCGTATTACGCGGCCCTCCGCGATCAAACACGCACACGAGTACACTGAGCGTACACTCTAGTACGACCCGCATACCTATCTACCATCCCCTTTTCTTATCAAGGACCAATAAAGACAATTGCTTCAAGGATTATGGTTCACAAGGTATACCTGGGTTTTTTTTGATGTTACAATTCTCCCCCACTAGAATTCGACTCCGCCCCCAAAGTCATGCTCCACAAAAAACTTTGGATGTTGCTCCCGCATCTCAGACTCTGATTCCCAAGTCGTCTCGGACCCTCTCCGATGCTGCCACTGAACTTGGACCAAAGGCAACTCCTTGGTCCTCAGAACCTTCACCTTTCGATCCAGAATCGTGATCGGTATTTCAATGTAATTCACAACCGCATCAACCTGAATATCCTCTAGTGGTACCACTGCTGTCTCATCAACCACACACTTCCTCAATTGGGATACATGGAAACTCCTCAGGTAGCTCCAAACGGTATGCTACCTTGCCCACTCTCGCGGTCACCATGAAAGGACCAATGTATCGGGGCCCCATCTTGCCCCTCTTCCTGAATCGGATCACTCCTTTCCAAGGAGATACATTCAGGAGGACAAAGTCTCCAACCTGGAACTCGAGCTCGGAACGCCGCCTATCCGTGTAACTCTTTTAGCGGCTCTGGGTTGTTAGTAACCTCTGTCTGACCTGCTGTATCTGCTCAGTTGTCTTAAGCACTATTGTAAGTCCCTGATCTACTTGTGTATCAATCAGATCCATTTGATGGTGCGGAATCCCAATCAATTGGATGATGTCAGATCAAATAGAAGAGAAGGAGAAGAAGAATTAAGATGAATCTAATGAGGTATTCAATAATATGAATGATGCTCCTTACAATAGATTCTCTCACACACTATTCTTCTCTCTAGTTTCTCTCTCTACAATATGCTCTCCTTTCTCACTCTTCTAGCCGTACACTCACTTGACTCCTCACCCTTTATATATGAGACACCAGCCGTACACGTGTGTACAGCCGCACACCCTGTGTACGGCCGTACACAGGGTGTGCGGCCGTACACAGCCACAAAATTACATATTACATTATAGAAAAATATGTTTTACTAGAAAAGCAAAGTATAAACCATATTTTTGACCCAAAAATCTCCCCCTTGGTTTATAGCTTTCTTTTTCTAATTGGCCTAACAAAATTCCCCTAAAAAGTAGTTGGCTTTTCTTGTTAATCTTCATTGGGAGCTTGGCTTCAGCATTAATCTTCAAATTTGTTCACAGCATGAAGATGAACATATGAATCTTCAATAAATGACTTCATCTTGACCAGTTGGGATTTCTGCAGAATTTAACATTGAACGCACATTGGGTGAGGAGGTTTCTTGTAGAGATTCTTGAAAGATGGCGCATTCACCTTGAGAATCTTCGGAGAGAATAGAGAGAACGAATCTTCTGGATCACTTCAACAGGTTTATAGATAGTAGCAGATTGATTGAGGAGGCTTGAATGCAATCCGTCACATAGTCTTCAGTTACAGCTTCACCTTGCTTCTGGGGTTGACAAATTGAATGTTGAAATAATAATCTTCAGTTCTTGTTCCTTCGAATGAGAATTCTTCGATGATCACGGATGAAGCTTCGACTCAGAAAAGCTCGATACAGTCTCCATGAGCCTCATCTACATCTGAATTCACTTTTCAAGACGAAACAAAACTAAAAGAAAACTTTAGCACACAATATTTTTGGGTTTTTCATATTTTCTATAAAAAAAACAGAAATAACACTATTTTTTTATTTTTAATTTTCTGATTTTTGTTTGTGTTTTGAATTTTTCTGATTTTTGAATTTTTTTTAATTCTCCCATTAAATTTGTGCATATAATTGTAAGTCCCTGATCTGCTTGTGTATCAATCAGATTCGTTTGATGGTGCGGAAGGGAGTGTTTTTGAACGAAATTCGGAGGGAATGAGACAAGTGTCTTGGTAGTTCAACTGGTAAGATGGTATGTTGATGAACTGAAGGTCACGAGTTCGAATCCTAGCAAGCCCCTAAATTTTTTGATTTATTCAATGCTAGTCGAAAATAAAGGTATTTGATTGAAAAAAAGGAAGATGTTTAATATGTTCTTATGTAGCTCAACTGGTAAGGGGAACGTGCTTGTTTACTCAACGGACCCCGGTTCAAATCCCGGCAGCCCCAATTCCCCTTCCTTTTTTAATACGAAGTTGCGCTGTGAGGACGAGGTGCGAGGGCGTCTACTGACCGAGACCAAGACCAAGGCTGCTGAACTGTACACCTAGCCGCTCACCGAGCCGCACACTCCGAGGCGTACACCGAGCCAGCCGCACACACCGAGCCGCACACTCTGGCCGCACACCCGAGCCGCACACCTTCAACTGGCCGCACACGTTCAACAGATTTGCAAAAAAACGACGTTTTTCACCCTTTTTGCTCTAAAATTCGATCAACAACTCGTTTTCATGAAATATGCAAAGAAGAAACCCCCATTATTTTTCAGAGATCTATCCAAAAACGCCAATATCTTTTCGAAATAAGATCAAATAAACTCCAGATCTGAAAAAATTGACTGATACAATCCAAGCTCTAATACCAATTGTAAGTCCCCAATCTACTTGTGTATCAATCAGATCCAATTGATGGTGCGGAATCCCAATCAATTGGATGATGTCAGATCAAAATAGAAGAGAAGGAGAAGAAGAAGAATATGAATCTATGATGTATTCAATAATATGAATGATGCTCCTTACAATAGATTCTCTCACACACACTATTATTCTCTCTAGTTTCTCTCTCTACAATATGCTCTCCTTTCTCTCTCTTCTATCCGTACACTCACGTGACTCCTCACCCTTTATATATGAGACACCAGCCGTACACGTGTGTACAGCCGCACACCCTGTGTAAGGCCGTTCACAGGGTGTGCGGCCGTACACAGCCACAAAATTACATATTCCATTGTAGAAAAATATATTTTCCTAGAAAAGAAAAGTATAAACCATATTTTTCACCCAACAACTATCTTAGTGCTTCCCATCACTCACTGCCCTACCTCTCCCCAATAGATAGGGGTCCGAATCCTCCTCCCATATAAAAGCTCAAAGGGAGGCATCCCAATACTCGAATGGCGGCTGTTGTTGTACAAAAACTCAGCCAAAGGTAGGTATGTGTCCCAACTTCCACCGAAGTCCATAACACATGTTCAAAGCATGTCCTCGAGCGTCTGTATCGTCCGCTCACTCTGTCTGTCTGTCTGTGGGTGATAAGCAGTACTGAATTGCAATCTCGTACCCAACTCCTCATGAAACTTTTTCCAGAACCTGGAAGTGAAGCGCACATCTCTGTTTGACACGATCGAGATAGGCACTCCATTTCGAGACACCACCTCTCTCACGTATATCTCTGCCAGCCTCTCTGCAGAAGAGCTCTCACTGATAGCAAGGAAATGAGCGCTCTTCGTCAGCCGGTCCACAATCACCCAAACTGCATCAACACCCCTCGTAGTCCTCGGCAATTTGGTGATGAAATCCACAGAAATTTGTTCCCACTTCCACTGGGGAACCTCAAACGGCTGCAACTTGCCATGTGGACGCTGGTGCTTGGCCTTAACCCAGCGACAGGTCAAGCACCTTTCTACAAACCACACAACATCCATTTTCATACAGGGCCACCAGTAATCCCTCTTCAGATCCAAATACCTCTTAGTAGCCCTGTGATGGATCGAAAATCTCGATATCTGCGCCTCCTCCATCAATATGCTACGTGCCCCGCCCATAAATGACACCCAAACCCGACCGTGAAAGGCCATAAGCCCTTGGATATCAGTAACAAAATCAGACACCTGCCCAATCACCCGCTCTCTCTTGCGGTTCTCCGGTCTCACAACCTCTTCCTGGGCCTCTCGGATAGTATCCAACACCGGAGTCATCACCATCATCCTCATGCATATATCTCAACTCGGGGCACTCTCCGCCCTGCGGCTCAGAGCATCGGCTACTACGTTAGCCTTGCCTGAGTGGTACAGGATTTCACAGTCATAATACTTTATCACATCCAAACATCTCCTCTGATGCATGTTCAGGTTGGGCTGATCCATCAGATACTTCAAACTCTTGTGGTCCGTGTATATGGTACACTGAACCCCATAAAAATAATGGCGCCCTATCTTGAGAGCGGATACTACTACCCCCAACTCCAAATCATAGGTGGGATACCTCATCTCATGAGGCTTCAGCTTCCTCGATGCATATGCTATCACGTGCCCTATCTGCATAAGCACCACACCCAACCCTGATATGGACGCGTCGCAGTACACCACAAAATCCTCCATTCCCTCCGGAAGGGCTAACACCAGGGCTTCACATAATCTCTTGCGCCGCACCAGGAACCAGATCGATGCGAAACTCCACCTGCCTCTCCGGAGGCATACTAGACAACTCCTCGGGGGAAACTTCCGGAAACTCTCCTACTATAGGAACCTCACTAACCGAGCTCTACCTCTCTGCGACAACTCGTGTATCCGTCACATAGGCTACAAACCATCTACAGCCCTAATGTAAACTTTGCCTCACTCTGGCAGCCGAGCAAAATGCTGACCCAGATCAGGCACCCTCGCCATATATACCATAAGTACTCCCCCCTAGGGTCTCGTATGGTCACCAACTGACGCTCACAGTCGATAATAGCTCCGAATCGGCTCAACCAGTCCATGCCCACGATGACACAGACATCCCCCATCACAATAGGTACCAAATCTATCGGGAACTCAACACCGGAAATCTCAAGTATACATCCACGAATCTGCACAGTAGCAAAAACTACTCGCTCGTTAGCTATAGAAACTTACAGAGGTCGACTCAACGCCTCTCGTCAGATACTGATGTGCTGACTAAAGGGTAATGACACGAAAGGTCGACTCGCACCCGAGTCAAATAACACCAAAGCAGGTACAAAATTCACAAGAAAAGTACCTAAACATATCACAATATAAGCATATTATCTTAACCTCATGCGCGGACCTCCTCTGCTGTCAACTGAAAGGCTCTCCTGCGAGCCCTCGGCGTCTCGGCCTTCACTGGCCGGCTCTCAGAAGCATGCACAGAATTAGGTGCAGATCCCTGCACTGGTCCTTGCACTAGCTAGGGGCACTCGGCCTTCCGGTGGCCAGTCTAGTTGCAATGAAAGCAAACCGAGAATCCCTTGGGGCAATCCTTCGCCATGTGCCCCTCCTTACCGCATTTGTAACAAATCCCCGATCGGCAAGAACCCTCATTACTCTTGCGCACTTGCCACAAGTGCGGCCCTTCTGGCCCCAACCCATGAATCAGCGGGCTTAGCCCGCTTCGTCGCCGACTGCGATTGTACTGGCCTCCGGTCCCACCCACAGGATTCCTCCTCATGCTCCCTGGACTGAAGTTCATGCTCAATCTCCCTCCTCCTACCATTGGCCTGGAGTTCGGCCAATTTCCGGTACGACGAGTTCGCTATGAACTCTCATATGTCCCTACTCAGTATGCTCAGATATCGACTCACACGTGCCTGGTCAGTGGACACGTGTTCGGGGCAAAACATCGCCCTTTCATGGAACATCCTCGAGATCTCAGTCACTGACTTTGTCTTCTGTCTGATAGATAGAAACTCCTGCGCCAAACATTCCCTCTCTATCGGGGGAACATACTCGTCTCAAAACATATGAACAAACCTCTCCCATGTCACTGTAGCATGATCTGTAGTGTTGAAGCCAGCTGTCGCAAACTTCCACCAGTCCTTCGCTCCTAAGCGAAGCTGGTTCAACGCAAACCGAACTCTCAAATGGTCGGGACAAGAACACGTATAAAAACACACCTTGATATCGGAGATCCACCTTATAGCAGCAATCAGATCCTACGATCCATCAAACTCTGGTGGCTTCGTGTTGCTGAACTCTCGGAACAGCAACGAGTCACCTCCCTGTGGCCTAGCAGTGGCGACGGCTGCAGTGGCCGCGACAACAGCAGCCTCAATGATAGCATCGTATCGCTCATCAAATGTCTGAATCAAGGTGGTCTTGATAGACCCAAACATCTTCGGAATCTCTGCTCGTATAGCTGTAGCCACCTCCTCGTGGATCATCCTCCGTATCTCCTCATCGCTACTCCCACTGCTCTTAGGGTTGTGGCGTGTCCCCACCATGATGTCTCTGAAACACAACACAATATCATCAAAGACTCGCTCAATCATACTCACTCTCGATCACCCATCCCTGCTTGTTCCTTAGCATCCCTAGGATTCTTACTTGGGCCGCTCACTGATCCGGTGCTTCCAGTAGTACGGGCCCAATACCACCTTCCACACCGCATCAATGTTCACCCCAAGTCCTCCTCCTCGGATCCCAATTTACAAGTACTCTATGCCTCACAAGCTACTCTCGCAGTAGTTCTCTCATTGGCTCGCTCCTGCTAGGTACTCATACTCAAGCTAAACACTAATAGCAGAATCCCTAGGCTAAGGCATCACAAATCAGGCCACCCAAGTCCTAATATATGAATCACTTATCCTACTCTCTAGCATGCATCATATCACATAAAGTATCTCATAACACAAAATGAGGGTATTTTGGGATATCACCGCCCGACCCTGGCTGATTGTACACACTGCTCTGGCTTGACTTCTCTTACACTCTTGCTCATTTTTAGAAAAAATCATCTCTTTTTTTGAAAATCTTTGTCAAATACTCAATTTGAGTCCAAACACACCCGAAGGTGCATCCGAATCCCTCAAACCAAGGCTCTGATACCAACTTGTCACAACGTAATTTTTCAACCAAATATTTCATTTTTAACACAATAAAATCTTGTAACATAATTCTCAAAACAAATATTTCTCAAGTGTCAATAAAAGAAAACACAATCCCAGAATCAAAAAAACAATCTCCTGCCGGTGTGTACAATCATGTCGGTGCCTTGCCGCGATCCTCGGAACTACCCGAAACACATAACACATAACATGGTAAGCATAAAAGCTTAGTGAGCTTCCCAAAATACCACACACAACACATTAGCCACTCGAGGCTATAACTCAATTAGACCCTCTGGTCAATGAGTCTCAGTGGGAACCTCTGGTCCCACAACTCATATGGACCCTCCGGTCCCTCAACTCAGCATCACAATATAATACTCATAAAGTATAACACATGTAAATAGCAGAATATCTTATTACACAGTTCATGCACATTAGACCCTCTGGTCACACATAACTACCACTCAAGGTAAAGTATAGTGAGAAGACTCACCTAAGCTAATGAATGAAAATCTCGTAATCGAGATCGTGATCTCTACTCCCGGGTCTAGCTCCCACCTAACATATAATAATTTTCCGTAATTAATATTGGCCCTCAAGAATCTAGACTAATCCTTCTACAACTCGCAGAAGGGTACAAGACTATTTTACCCCTCCAATGCTCCATAGCCCTCAACTTGACCAAACCCTAAAAGTCAACAAAAGTCCACAGCGGGAGTACGCGGCGTGTACCAGCTCTATATACGGGGCGTACCCCATGGCTAACCAGAAACAGGGAACTCGACCCCCTATGCTGTGCGTACTAGGGTTACGCCCGACGTAAGTCCCAATTTCACACTTCTCGTGGTTTTTGGTCTGAATCGGCTAAGACAAAGACTCAAATCCCAGATCTAGTTACTCTAATGCCTCTTAATCCATAAAGTCAGTGACTTTAAGCCTTTGCATGGCTATAAAGGCCACCAACTGCGAAATCATGGCATTTCCTTCCTTAAAGGACTCATAACTCATGCATGGTCAACACTTAATGACCAAGATTCAATTTTTATGGCTCAGTAACACAATATAAGCCAACATGGGACAGATCTCGGGTTCTAGGGGCTTATCAACTCATAAAGCCATCAACTTGGGGACAAAAACCCTAAAACACCCCACACATGAATACAACAAAAGAGTAGGAAAGCTTGGAGCTTTTTACCTCGAAATGAAGCCTCTCCCACTGCTGAGCTCAGATCTAAGAGCTTGGGCTCTAACTCCTTCTTCTCCAAAGTTTCTTTTCCACTCCAAAATCTCAAGAACACACCCACAAGCTCTCAAAGGCACTCTCTTGCTACAAGAACGAGATTTAGGGTTTTGGGGAGGTTAAGTCTCCGGAAATGGTGGCCACAAGGAGGCCATCACACTCTTTAAATAGGGGACACCCTAAATATTTGGGTTACAAACTGGGCCTGGTATGCCCAGTGTACTAGGCGGCCCTACGCGATCAAACACGCACACGAGTACGCTGAGCGTACACTCCAGTATGCCCCACGTACCCGTCTACCATCCCTTTTCTTATCAGGTACCAATAAGGACAATTGCCTCAAGGATTAGGGTTCACAAGGTATACCTGGGTTTTTTTGGATGTTACATGGAGAAAGCTGAGAAAGAGGAAGAGCATGCTGTGGAGATGGAGGAGGTGATTGCCGAGGCGAAGTCCAATGCTGCTATGGCCGTCTGGGAAACCAAGATCAAATTAGTTGAGGATGTGGCCAATTTAGGATCCTGGGACCTGGCAGGGTGGCATGAAGCTCTTACCTAGTTGACTGGTAAGCTTGTAACTATCAGTCAAGATCATTAAGGGCAACCGTCAAAGGAGGATGAGGTGGAGAAGACCACAGGCGATGATAACCAGTTAACAGTTTAGGCCTACAAGAGTTTGGTTAAGTAGTTTTTGATTTTAAGGGATGTAAGACAATATTACTATTTCCTTTTTTGTGGGGTTGGCGGGCAACCCCTTAATGTTATGGTTTTTTAATACTTATTTGCATGCTTCATTAAATTGTGTGGTTGTAGTAGTAGGATTTTCAAGGACCTTTATAATCAAGATCCTAAGTAGTTCATGGTTAACAAGAACTCTTAGGATCCGAATAATCTGAAAACAGCTAGTAATCCACTTAGGATCCCAAAATAGTTGAGATCCATTTAGGATAAGTCTTCGATCATTATATAAGAAATACAAGTTTAAGAATAAGGATAGATAGAACCTGATTATCTTTGGACTTTGTGACTTTTGGGACTCACTTTTAGGAGAAGCGTAAAGTTACAGTTCTTTTCTACTATATAGGATCCTAAAGTTCGTTCATGGAAGGATCCTTGGTCATCAAGGAGGATCCTTCATTGTCTTTAACTTAGTAGACTTTAAGGAGGATCTTTCCTTAGGAATCGACTGGAAATGACTCTAACTTGGAAAATAACCGAAGGAACTTTTTCAACATTATAATGTTACAAATTCTACATATTTTATGGGGATTATCACATCTTCAAACAATACGCTGGTATCATAATTATTGAAAAACCTTGGGGAAAATTCCAAACTTAGTAAATTACTGGGGAGGATCCCAAATCATATGATAACATAAAAATGTTATAAATATTTTTTATTTTCTGGGGAAGATCCCAACATGAAATTTTTTGAACCTCTTGTGTTTTCTGGGGAAGATCCCAACTTGAGACTACATGAGAATGTTATAAACCTTGTGTATTTTCTGGGGGAAGATCCCTACTTGAGATACCATGAAAATGTTATGAACCTTAGGAATTATCTGGGGAGGATCCCAACTTAATATAACATGTAAATGTTAGAAAACTTAGATTTCAACTTCAGGATTGTTGGGTTGAAGATTCGCTGGAGGATTGCGTCATTAGGCTCGGCTTTAGTCCAATTATTTTGTACTCCGGTTTGGGCCTGTCCAACCGAGAGCCTGTTATGTATATTATATAAGTATATGCTTGCATGCATAATTAGGTTAACGATTGATCTAGAGCATAACGATAGTAATTACAGATTTCTTTGATCGTTCTTGTAAACCTACCAATCCTCTACAGTTGATGTTCTTAATCGAGCTCTTTTGAGGATTTTGTTTTAATCATTCGACACGTTTGATTCAATCTTGCCTTATTCGTATTTTCGTGTTCTTGCTGTTTTATATTTACTTACCTGTTTAAGATCTAATCGATCTTCAAGATTAAGTTTTAATCTCATCAATTGGTATCAGAGCAGGAGGCTGTGTAATCGATACACATCTTTTCTGTGAAAAGGTTTCAATAAGGGTTTTTCCGCAATTACTAATATTTATTGAGCTGTCATCTCATTATTGACATATCTTGATATTTATTGTTTTGCCCTAATCTGAGTTATTACTAGTCTGATCTTTTAACAGGTTTTTTCAATCATAATGGACGAATCGCAATCAAATCCTATCAATATTTCCAACAGCATCGGTTCGACGACGAAGATTCCAATCCTATATACCCATGATTATGAAGTCTGGGCGCATCACTTTGAAGACTACGTTATAGGATCTGAGGATAATGGATACCTCATATGGGAAGCAATCATTAATGGACCTATTTCTCATTCTGCAACGTCAATAATTGTTAAAACTCAAAAGGAGTATAACGATCTGCTAAAGGATGTCAAAGATATTGCACAAGATGAAAAGGATAAATTCCAGTGTAATATCAAGGCGTTAAGATTGATAAGATTCGCCCTTCAGTCCGACACCTTCAGGATGGTCAGCTCATGCACGACGGCAAAGGAAGTTTGGGATAGACTTCGCGAACTGTACTCTACAGACGAGGATCTCGAACATTCTATCCAAACCTTGCTCTTATCTTAGTTTGGAGAATTCAGGCAAGGAGCCGAAGAAACCGTGACCCAGACGTTCGATCACTTCAATCATCTTCTCAGCAGGATGATCAAACATGACATTGAAAGGAAGCTTATCGATCAGAAGGTTACGTTCTTAAATGGTCTAAGGTCAGAATGGAGAGCAGTGGTGTCAACAGTCAAAGCCCATGAGCAGTTTAAATCATATTCTTTGGCAAAACTGGTGGGTATTCTCAAGTCCCAGGAGAAGATTGTACTGCAGGAGAAGAACGTTATTTCAAGCCTTGGTTCGCTGGCCCTCCTGTCAAAAAGTAAAGCTGTGATGGAGGATGAAGACCTTAACTTGGAGGAGTATGACCTCACGTCTGAGGATTATGCTATGATGGTGTCTAACCCCAAGAGGTTCATAAAGAAGAGATTCCCCAGCAATAAAAACCGAAACTAGCAGGGGAGTTATAGTTCAGAAAAAGTTAACAATGAACCGAAGGTTGAAGAGCCCAAGAAGGAACCGAAGGTGGATGGTGATTCTGGAGTAAGCTGTTACTACTGTGGTGGGAAAAACCACTATGCTAAGGATTGTGTCCTCAAAAAGATGGCTGAAAAGGACGAGAAAAAGGATGAGGAAGCCTTGTTGTAGAAAAGGCTTGATGATATGAGAAAGAAGAAATCTACCGCTAACCCTTCCATGAATGCTCTAATTGTGCAGGGTTCGGTTGCTGATGACGAGTTCGGTAGCGTGGAAGTTTGGTCAACCGACTCTGAAGACGATGAAGTGAGGAAGCCTTCGCATGGAAAGGCTTGTGTGGCAAAGGAGGAAAGCAGTGGAGGACGGTGCTTGATGGTGTCTGATGTATCTCAGATGAGGGGATACAACACTGATGGAGGAAGCGATGAACCGAAGGAGCAGCAGGACATGTGCTTTACGGCCAAACCACTCAGCCAGCAGTTCAATGAGCTCGATGAACTGATCAAGAAGGTACAATCGGTTTTTGTTTCATTTAAAGTACTACAATCCTCATATGAGAAAGAACTAAAAAATGTTAATACAAGAATTTCACATCTAGATAGTAGCTTAACTCAAACTCGATTCACCAATTCTAACCTAACTGATCAATTAAGCAGGGTGTCTTCGAAGAGTGAGGAGCGGCGCATGTGGATCGAGCTGAAGGAGTCTGAATTAGTTAAAATAAAAGACGAAAACATTTATTTACAAAGAGACAATTTAAAGTTGTTAAAACAGCGGAATGTTTTTTGTTTAATTGCAAAACGTCTTTATTCTAATATTACTCAGCTTCACTTGGACTGTGAAATAGGCCAAAAGATCCATCGCATGATTTTGCCCTTCCTTGAGTTTAAGGAGGATGAAATCGATGCCGAAGCTTATAATTGTGAGAGTGTGATATCATCTGATGACGTCAATCCGACCTACATGTTTGGACTGGACAAAATAGAATCTTTCATTAAATCCAAGGACCACAAGAACATGCTTAAAAACCTTTTGGATGAAAATGATAGACTCAAACTGAGAACCGAAACCATACAAAAATTTGACTCTTTAAACGCCAACTTGAGCTCAGAAAACAAAATAGATGTTGAAAATGCATCTGAGCTTAATGAGGACGACAACATGAGTGAAATTTCTGTAGAGGACACGGTTGACTGCTCAGAATTTGTAAAAACCGAACCTGAAAACCACAAGAATCTAATTTCTAAAAATTCAGTGTAGTTCGGTCGATTGTCCCAACAAAAGTCCCCAATCTTAGTAGTGAAAGCGGTTGTATATCAAAAGGTCCAGACCACTCCAAATCAAGTGTACAAGGTCACTGGAGTAACCGAACATCAGACTGCTGAACTAACAGCTATTGTAAACGAAGACAATGCTAGTGGATGTGATGAGTTCTTCTGGTCAGCACCAATCGATAATGCAGATGAAAAAGTAGGGTTATCTGAAAGGACCTCATGGAAAAGTAAAGGACGATACGTACCAGAACCCTTGAACAAGCCAGATAATTTCGATGTGCCAAGTACTAGTGGTACGAAAGATATTCCTCAAGAGAATGGAGGTTCGGTAAAAGAAGACATTCCCTCTAGTTCCTCAGTTCAAAGTGAAACTCCCACAGTCCAAAGCGAGCCAACCAAGGAGAAACCAAAAATGAAAGCCAATATTCATCATCAACCGAAGCAGATGAGAAATAAGAAACGTGAAAGGAACCAGAGATACAGGAAAAATCTCTTTGAAAGGAAACAATTCTGGCAATCCCAGAATGCATATTTCTCACATCAAGACAAGAATCTGAAGTTTGAGAACAATCCTGTCAAAAAGCATGAGAGCCATAACAACCGAAGGCCACGGTTCGGTTCAGAAGATAATAACACCCGAAAGCCAAGGTTCGGTTCAGAAGAGAATACCAACCGAAACCAAAGGTTCGGCTCTGAGAATGACTCCAACTGAAAGCATAGGTTCGGTTCAGAGAAGTGCTTCAACCGAAAGCAAAGGTTCGGTTCTGAAGTTAAAAGAGATCAAAACTCTAAGGTTAGTCCTACCAATAATCAAAAGCAAAAGGGTCACCTAGAGTCTCCAGTCAAGAAGTCATCTCAATCTAAGTCCATTCCTTCTCATTCATCTAATTCTTCTAATTCTTCCAATTCATCTCCATCTTGCTCTAAAGCTCATTCTGTTCATTCCCAAAAATCTCATTCGTCAGCTGAACAAAAAGGCAAACAGAAGGTTGATGCATCCAAACCAGAGTCTAAACCGAACGCACCTAATCCTAATAAAATAAAAGTCTTTACCATCAAAAAGAAAGATGCAACAACACTTATAAAACGAACATATCTTGTTGACATCTCTCTTACTATTCCTGTTCCTATGAGAAGCTCACGTGGACCCAAGAAACTTTGGGTTCCTAAATCTGCTTAATTTTTGCAGGTTATAAATGACGAGCAGTTTGACGAAGAATGGTACATCGATAGTGGCTGCTCGCATCACATGACAGGAAGGAAAGAAGAGCTCAGGGAATACAGATCTCTTTCAAACGGTGGCAACGTCAAGTTCGGAAACAACTCTTTCGGCACCATAAAGGGATACAAAATGATAACTAATGGTGATTTTACTATAAGGAAGGTGGCCTATGTGGAAGGACTACAACACAACCTCATCAGTGTATCTCAGCTTGTTGGAGGTACGGGTCTCAAAGTCTCATTCGACGATGAAGGTTCTGAAATTATTGAGAAGAAGACGAAGAAAGTAATTCTCAAATCGGAGCGTAAGGGTGAAATGTTTCCTCTAAACCTTAAACCCATCAAAGGAAACCCAACTATATGCTTGTTATCAAAAGCTCAATCTGACGAAAGCTGGTTGTGGCACCGAAGACTCTCTCATCTCAACTTTAAAGATATCAACAAACTTGTCACTGGAGGTCATGTTCGAGGCCTTCCATTACTCATATTCGACAGAGATCATTTGTGTGTTGCATGCGAAATGGGGAAGCAGAGTCGTCAAAGTCATCCATCTATAATTAACACAAAAGTTGTTGAACCACTCGAATTACTTCATACTGATTTGTGTGGTCCATCATCTATCGAAAGCATCGGTGGTAACAAGTATATTCTTGTTATTGTTGATGACTTTTCACGATTTACATGGGTGTTCTTTCTAAAGCTCAAATCAGAAGCGACTCATAAGCTGAAAGTGTTCATCAAGCAGATTGAAGTACAGCTCAAGAAGGTCGTTCGCAACATCAGGAGCGACAATGGTCTGGAATTCAAAAACCGGGAGTTTGAAGAATTTCTAGCGGAAAAGGGAATAAGTCACAACTTCTCAGCTCCTTACACACCTCAACAGAACGGAATTGTCGAAAGACAAAACCGATCTTTGTGTGAAGCTGCCCGAACTATGCTAAGTTTTGCTTCTTTACCTCTTTATTTTTGGGCTGATGATATTTCTGTTGCTTGTTTTACACAGAACAGGTCCTATCTCAACAAGCGATTCACGCTCACACCATACGAGATTCTCAACAGCAGAAAACCCAATGTGAAATTTTTCCATGTGTTCGGCTCACGGTGTTTCATCTTTAACTCTAAAGAACACCGCAACAAGTTCGATGTCAAAGCTGACGAAGGAATCTTTCTGGGTTATTCTCTCACTTCCAAAGCATACAGAGTCCTAAACAAGCGTTCGAGAAAAATTGAAGAGACCTATTATGCGACTTTTGACGATAGCTATGTCAAAAAGCTACAGGCCAAAGAAGACACAGCTGGGGACATCTTTCCTCAAACTGGCCAAGTCACAGTCTCGATCGCTAATCTATACGAGAAATTTCTGGAGCTCTTTGATGAACCAGAGAAAGCTACTCTCTCAGAAGCCGGTGCAGCAGACAACAAAGTAGACCACATAAAGCAAATTGTTGAAGAAGCTGCCAGGTGAATGAACGAAGGAGGATCGAATTTTGATGAACCTCCATCAAACGATGCTTTAGTCGAGGGGGAGACAAGCTCACAAGTCGAGGGGGAGACAAGCTCACAAGTCGAGGGGGAGCCAAGCTCACATGTTGTGGGGGAGCCAAGCACTACTACTACTACCGAAAGTCCAACTGCAACCGAATGTGCTTCTCCAACCGAAGGTGCATCAATGCCTGAAAGTCCAGCACCACAAGAAACCTCTGAACCTCAAGTTTCTTATAGCTCATCAACCGAGGGGGAGCATAGTGATATGACGCTCGACTACGAAAGCCAATCTGAGCCAGAAGAAATGATCAACGCTGAACTAGATCCCACCTTTGATCCAAACTACCCTCCTCTCACCAAATGGACTAGAGATCATCCAGTAGATAATAAAAATAAAAGAAGAAAAATTAAAAGAAAAATTAAAAGAAAAAATACAAGGTAAAAAGTAAGCAAAGAAAATAAGACTCGAAAAAAAAAAACTTTGGAAAACATTGAAAAACCGAACCCGAACGTTCGGTTGGGAAAAATGTGAAAAACCGAACCTGAGCGTTCGGTTGAAGAAAATTTTGAAAAACCGAACCCGAGCGTTCGGTTGGTTTCGGTTCAAGAAAATTTTGAAAAACCGAACCCGAGCGTTCGGTTGGTTTCGGTTCCAGAAAATTTTGAAAAACCGAACCCGAGCGTTCGGTTGGTTTTGGTTCAACAAAATTTTGAAAAACCGAACCCGAACCTTCGGTAGGTTTCGGTTTTGGAAAATTTTGAGAAATCGAACCCGAACCTCCGGTAGGTTTCGGTTTTGGAAAATTTTAAGAAACCAAGGAATTTAGACATGCAATTGGAAAATACTTTCAACACTAAAAAGAACTTTGTATAAGAAATATACAACCAAGAAAAACTACCTTTGAAGTGATGAGCGAGTCAGATGGTTTAACCGAACCCGAACGTTCGGTTGGTTTCGCTTCTTACGTTGGAGGTTAAGAGGTAGTGTGAGGTACTGACTCTGATTCCATCATACCTAGCCCTTGCAATATTCTGTTGAATGATGCTTCAGGAAGAGCTTTGGTAAAGACATCAGCCAGTTGATCAGTGGTTCTTACGAAGTGAACTTCGACGTTTCCATCTTCCACGTGATCTTTGATGAAGTGATACCTCAGTGCTATGTGTTTGGTTTTAGAGTGTTGCACTGGGTTATGACAGATCCTAATTGCACTTTCAGAGTCACAATATAGTGGGATCTTCTTCATATTGAGTTCATAGTCTCGAAGTTGACTCTGGATCCAAATCACTTGGGAGGTGCAGGATGCAGCGGCTATGTATTCCGCTTCGGCAGTAGACAACGACACGCACGTTTGTTTCTTGGATTGCCAGCTGACCAACTTCCCGTCAAGGAATTGACAGCCACCAGTGGTGCTTTTTTTGTCGAGTCCACATCCTCCAAGGTCAGCATCTGAATAGGCTTGAACGAAGAAGCCTGAGTTGGAAGGATACCATAGACCTAAGAAGGTGGTTCGCTTGAGATAGCGTAAGATGTTCTTCACTGCAAGCATGTGAGGTTCGCGTGGGTTTGCCTGAAATCGAGCACAATAACATACAAAAAACATGATGTCAGGCCTACTAGCAGTAAGATACATTAGTGAGCCTATCATTTGACGATAGAGCATGATATCAACAGCCGGTTTGTCTAGAGATGGAGTTAGCTTGGTGCCGAATGCCATTGGGATTTTGACTTTGGAGTCTCCCATCATACCAAACTTTACTAGGAGAGTCTTCGTGTAAGCTTCCTGATTGATAAAGATGCCTTCGGGTCCCTGTCTAATATTTAAACCAAGGAAAAAGTTAATAGGACCCATTGAGCTCATTTCTAATTTAGTCTCCATCAGCTTTCTGAATTCAGCTGTTAGGCTGGAATTCGTAGAGCCAAAGATGATGTCATCGACATAAATTTGAACTATCATAAGGTGGTTACCTTCCTTTTTGTGAAAGAAGGTTGGGTCAACCGAACCTTGTTTGAATTTGGACATCTTTAAGAATTTAGTTAGCGTTTCATACCAGGCTCTCGGAGCTTGTTTGAGGCCATATACAACTTTATCCAGAATGTAGCAATGGTTTGGATACTTTTCGTTCACGAACCCAGGAGGTTGCTCCACATACACTGTTTCTTCGAGTTCTCCATTAAGAAATGCACACTTGACGTCCATTTGGAAAACTTCAAAGTTTTTGTGGGCAGCGTAAGCCAGAAATATTCTAACTGATTCCAGCCTAGCTACGGGAGCGAAAGTCTCTTCATAATCAATACCTTCTTCCTGACAATATCCCTTTACGACCAGACGAGCTTTGTTCCTTATAACATTCCCTTCCTTGTCCATTTTATTCCTAAAGACCCATTTGAGACCAACAACCGAGGCATCTGGAGGAGTTGGAATGAGGCGCCAGACTTTGTTCCTTTCAAATTCGTTCAGTTCGTCTTGCATTGCTTGAACCCAATCAGAGTGATCGAGTGCAGTGTTAACTGTCTTCGGTTCAACTTTTGATACGAATGAGTTAAACATACAAAACTCAACCTTTGAAAATAAGGATGTCTGTTTTGCCTTCAGTTGTGATCGGGTCAAAACCTTTTCGGAGACATCACACCGCAGGCGTATGATTCTTACATGTTTCCGATCATTGAGTGCTTGAAGTACTCGCAAATCGCTCCTGCACTATCAAGGGTTGAGTCTGTGCCCATGGCGATGCTCCCGCAGGTGTATGCGACTGCTTATTACGACAAAGCAGTCGAACGGGTGTTCTTTGAGGTTGCTGATCACAAGACCTCAATTTCAAGGCAGCGATTCTGCACTCTGCTAGGGTTTGCTGCTGATTCTTCGAGAATCAATCCGGAGACGATTCCGGTGGGCCATCTTTACAACATGTTCTACAATATGGGGTACACGGAGGTGCTCATCTCCGTCGCCAAGTTCAAGAAATCCTGCTTACCGCCGCAGTGGAACGGCATGTTCACAGTCCTCTTCAAGGGCTTGTCGGAACGGAGCTCAGGATCCGACGGTGCTAGTCGACTTTTCTTGTCGATTATGTATGCAGTTTACAACGGAGTCAACTTAGATTTTGGGTTGGTCCTCTGGCAACAGCTCATCCAGAGCCTTTCTTCTTCATCACGACATTCTGAGGTGTCGTATGCCCGGTTCTGGACTCTAATCACAAAGTGGGCAGTGGACAGGTTTGATATTCCCACTGCTGCTGGTGCATCGATGTCTTCAATCGGTACCTTTCATACCAAGAAGATCATCGTCTCTGATGCATCTAAATTCTCGTTCATTGGCTCTATTCCGGAGACAATGTATGGCGACGTTCCCTCTGACAGCAGGCTAATCCGGACGATCAAGGAGTTCAGGGCAACTGGACCTAGGGACCTTACACTGGAAATGCTAAAGTCCATCCACGATGCTGACAAACTGGTGAACAGGGGCAAAAAGGCGGAAAAAGGGAAGCAAGTGACCAAAGCTGCTAAAGGTCCTTCTCCCAAGAAGAGGAAACAAACGAAACCTGCTCAGTCCCCGCAGCCGAAGAGGAGGAAGACTCAACCGAAGCGAAAGCTTATAATCCCTTCCTCTTCGAGTGACTCAGAAGATGAGCGTTCGGGTTCGGACGGCTCTCAAGGAGGCGAAACCCCTCAACGAGGCAACACCCCACCCCGATCTCCCACTCCAGACATGGAAATCCACAACTCACCAGTTCCTTCACCTACTCAAACAATCCCTACTTCCATTCCCACCATAACCCCCACTACCACTATTCCTCCAACCTCTTTCCCTATACCACCACCCATTTTCACTGATACAACTACAACAACAACTGCAAAGGTTACAACCAACGTATCTGATACGGGGGTTCATACCGATGCAACCGAAACCCCACCTGTAACTGAACCACCACAAACCGAAACCCAGCATCCAACCGAACCTACCCACACTCCACCACCACCCGAAACTACCCCACCCCACACTCACCCTGAACCTACCCAACCCACCACACCCCCAGCTTCACCACCTCCATCATCTCCAGATCATGCCTCTGATGGAGATAACCCGTTTCTTGGCGGAGACAACATGACCTTCGATTCGGTCTACTTTAGTCCGTTTCAGGTTCAAAGTGACGAAGAGGATGATGCTCCAGTGACAAAGAAGCATCTTAAGGAGCTCAACGAGAAGGTTGACTTACTTCTCGCTTCATCTTCCAACCACCAGTCATCTCTCTCTGAAGCCGCTCTTCAGAAGATTGTTGATGCCTTCTCCAGGGCTCAGCATGATTCGGTAGCTTCAGCCACTGCCGCCATAGACGCCTCCACAAAAGCATGTGAGGCTGCGACCGAAAAAGTCGATAAACTATTCTCAGACGCTTCTTCCCTGTTGAAGTCCCTACAGGAGAGCGCTGATGCCACAAAGACAACTTTGGAACCAATAGTTCAGCAGTTGGCCAAGTTCGTCTCAACGGAGTTACAGTTATTCGCTTCACTTCGCCAATCTATTAGCGATGACAACTCGGCCCTTCATGCCTCCATCGATGAGCGCCTCGCTAAGCTTCAGGAGGATCTCGCAGCTGAAAACTCATTGATGGACGTTCTGGCAAGCAAAACCACCGCCCTAAAGGTCAAGAGCACTCAACTTTCAAACTCACAGCAACAGCTTGAAGCTCTTCGATCCGAACGGGAGGTTATCAAGACATGTGTTTCGGATGTACACGCTGCTCTATCCAACATCCTAGAAGCACACGATCCGATTCTAAACCATTCGGTGAGGCGAACCCTTGCTGAAAAACTTGCTCCTTCCTTGGACCTTCTCAGCAAAATCAAAGGTTTACCTAGTTTCGTGTCCACTCCGAAAAAAGGGGGAGAAGAGAAGAAGTCCAGATCGAAAACACCTCCTTCCTCCAAAGCTACTCACACAACCGAACCACCTCCGACTGGTCAAGCTTCGGGTTCGGGTGTGAAGGATAAAGGGAAACACATAGCTGAGGAAGAAGATGAAGATGAAGATGATGAAACCATTGCTGACATGTTGAAACGTAAAAACAGTCGCAATGTGGATGATGATGTCAATCGTGTGGCGCGAGAGGCTGAAGAAGCCGAACGCAAGCAGAAGGAAGCCCACGATCTCCTCGAGAGCAGGAAGACTCTCTTCCCTGCATGGACTCGGGAGTGAATGATTAAGGAGGCCATAGATACTCCCAGCATCCTATGGCTCGAGCCGGTGATCTCGTTCGACTGTTATAATTCTGTCGATTCGCAGTTCGACATGCCGTTGACTCGAAAGGCGTTTATCTTCCACGCCTTCTCAAGTATTTTTGAAGTCCCTCATCCGAACCCTGAGGTGGATAGGGAGCTGATTGAATTCTATCTGAAGGCTGCTCGTCCTCAGTATCAAACTTGGAGCGCCCAGAAGATAGTGAACGTTCGGGTCTTAAAGCCTTACACCGAAGGAAGGTTCATAAACGTTCGGTTCAAGGTGATTCGAGGGTCTACGAGAACTGAACACCTTATATCTTTGGCAGACTTACCGAATTTAAATCCTCATGATTGGATTGTCTTGCATAATATCCTTTTGACGAATGAAGTCGAATATGGTCCAATTATAGACCATCTCAAAAGGATGTTATTCTGTTACATCATGGAGGTAGCCCTTATGGATCAGGAGGTAGCCACCACCTTCAAGAAGAAACCGAAGATAGCTCCTGTGGGATCGGCCAGTGATCTCAATCAGATGAAAATGGGCAAGATCGACCCGAGACGCAATTCGGTCATGTTCACTAGAGCAGAAGGACAGAAATGTCTCTTTGCTTTAGTTGACAAACATCTTTACACCACTGCTTGTCTGGAGCATGTGTTATTGATCATCCGAAGGTGTAAAGAGAATGCAGCGGATGATGTTAAGTACTTCAACGACATGATCCAATGGTACATCAGGTTTAGGCAGACGATACTGGCTCTTATCTCTCGTCTGTTTAACACCGTGAAGAAGAAGGTACCCGCCTCCGCTGCTGGCCCAAGTAACTAGTAAAGATCTCGCTCCAATTGACGCAAAGGGGGAGATTGTTGGGTTGAAGATTCGTTGGAGGATTGCGTCATTGGGCTCGGCTTTAGTCTAATTATTTTGTACTCCGGTTTGGGCCTGTCCAACCGAGAGCCTGTTATGTATATTATATAAGTATATGCTTGCATGCATAATTAGGTTAACGATTGATCTAGAGCATAACGATAGTATTTACAGATTTCTTTGATCGTTCTTGTAAACCTACCAATCCTCTACAGTTGATGTTCTTAATCGAGCTCTTCTGAGGATTTTGTTTTAATCATTCGACACGTTTGATTCAATCTTGCCTTATTCTTATTTTCGTGTTCTTGCTGTTTTATATTTACTTACCTATTTAAGATCTAATCGATCTTCAAGATTAAGTTTTAATCTCATCAAGGATCTTAACTTATTTTCAGAAATAAGAGGGTTGCCAAGTCACTGCAGCATGAAATGATCCCCTTATTCACATCCCATAGTCAGATAACGTCCTTTCAAGTGAGGTGTATAAACTTTAACTCGTGTGAAAGAGGTGATTAACTCTTTAAACCTTGGAGGGGATTAAGTACCGTTATTCCTAGGAGATATGATCACTCTCCGTTCTTAGGATACTCATGTTATGAATCATAGGAAATTTGTAGTTATGGAACTCTTAGGTGCCAGGGTCTTCAAACGCCAGTATCCTTGTTTATCAGGATCCTTGAATTTTCATATGTCAAGATCCTTTTACGTCAAGATCCTTATGTGTCAGGATCCTTGAGTGTTAGGATCCTTGAGTCCCTGTGCATAACAAACACTAGCTAGGGGTGGGCGTTAGTCTAGCTAACTCCCTTCAGGTACTTAAGTCAGTAATGGTATTTGAAGAGAGCAAATAATAAAAATAAAGGGTAAAAGGTAAATAATATATGTACCTTGAGTGTGTTGGAACATGAAAAATCTTACTTATGTGAAATATGCTTTAAGATGTATAGCATTCCAGGATCTTAGTAGGACATTTCCATCGAGGGTATCCAACCAATATGCCCCTTTCATGCTTTGGCATCTATGAGATACAGTCCTTCCCATTTAGGTCTAGTTTACCTGAACTAGGATCTTGGTGTTTTGGAATGTTTTACTTAGTACCAACTCTCATATTTGGAACCTTATGACTTTTATGTTTTTTTTGTACGCCTTAGTGATCGTCTGTTGATGAGCAGCGATGCGAATCTTGGCGAGACCCCTGAGTTCATCTAAAGTATCAAGATCCTGGGCCAGGATCCTGTCGTTGTTTTCTTGGTTTTGAAGTAGCTATCTTGCTGTTGGGATCACCACTTAAGTGAGAATCATTACTTCCGCTTCAAACACCAAGGAGTATGGGGTTTGGTCCATGAATACATTGGAAATGGTCCTATCTGCCCATAGTACGAAAGGAAGTTCTTCTGCCCATCTTGTTTTTTTTTCTCGTCCAACCTGTTCTTTAAGTTATTGACTATGATTTTGTTGATGGATTCTGCTTGACCATTGGCTTGAGGGTGGACAGGAGTAGACATTACCATCCTGATTCCCCAACTTGCGCAAAAGTCTCTTGTCCTTTTGCTTATGAACTGGGATCCGTTGTCGCATATAATTTCGGCAGAGATGCCAAACCTGGTCAAGATATTGCATTTAATGATGGAAACTACCTCTTTGTCTCTTATCTGGATAAAAGCTTCGGATTCTATCCACTTTGAGAAGTAGTTAGTCATCACTAGCATGAAGACCTTTCCACCAGGAGCCACCAACAATGTGTACACTATATCCATCTCCCATTTCATGAATGGCCAAGGGGAGATGATAGGATGTAGAGGTTCCGCTAGTTGATGTATGATGTTGCTATGTCTTTGACAATCGTCACATTTTTAAGCATGAAGGAAGTAATATTTCTTCATGGTTGGCCAATAGTATCATGTCCTCAACACTTTAGAGCATAAGGATATGCCTCCATTATGGTTGCCGTAGTCTCCTTCATGTATATCCTTTAGTACTTTTGTAGCTTCATGATCTTCTAAGCATCTAAGGTATGGACCTGCCATAGATTTTTTTTAAATTACCTTGGATTATAACATACCTTGAGACCCTTGTTCTGAATGCTCTGTCACTTTTTTCTTCTTTAGGGATCGTGCCATTCTGGAGGTATTCCATATGGGTTGAATCCAGGATCCTGAGGTTGTAGAAGGATCCTTAATATTAGGATCCTGATAGAAAAGTAGAAAATCGGGATCTTCGATTGTAGCGACATTAGTAGTTTCCATGTGATCATTGGGATCGTTTAGTGTCTTGGTGGGATCCTTGATTGCTGGGATCAACACGTGGGTTATCAGGATCCTGGTTTCTGGCGGGATCCTAAGAGATGATCCTAGATTGGCTAAAGCATCCGCTTCAACATTGTCTTCTCTAGGATCCTGGTTTAGGCTAAATGTTTTGAATTCTGAGGCTAAGTTTTTGAGGATAGGGAGGTATAGTGCTAATCCACCTCCTTTTACAACATAGGATCTATTAAAATGGTGAGTCAATAATAAAGAATCGACGAATACCTAAGGATCCTTGATTCGAATATCTTTGGCCAACTTTAATCCCAGGATTAGTGCCTCGTATTCTGCTTCGTTGTTGGTTTCATTTGTAGCGGATCTTGGCTCATACTTTATGTCAAATGTGCTTAATTTTACGAACCACTTTGCCATCCTTCCTGACATTTCTGGCTTTCTAATAACATTCTAAATGGGATAATTAGTTCTTACAGTTATAGGGTGTGTTTCAAAATAGTACCTTAATTTAGTAAAAGTAGTTACTAATGCAAGTATAAGTTTTTCAAGGTGGGAGTACCCGGTATCAGGATCCAGGAGACATTTACTTACATAGTATATGGGATGTTGGTCCCCATGAAGATCCTTAGCCAACACTGCACTCACCACGTTTGAGGATATTGAGAGGTAGAGCAGAAGTGGTTCCCTATCTAATGGTTTTACCAATAGGGGTGCTAAAATTAAATATTTTTTAAGTTCATGGAAAGCATCCTCATGTTCCTTGGTCCACTCGAATATTTAGTTATTCTTCAATATGTCGTAAAAAGGCTTGCATCTTTATGAGGATCTTGAGATGAACCTGTTCAGGGCTGCCACTCTTCATGTTTGTCTTTGAATATCTTTTTTCGAGGATGGTGATCTTAGATTCAGGATGGTCTTGATTTGCTCCGGGCTTGCTTCAATTCCAATTTGGTCACCATGTATCTAAGGAACTTGACCGATCTCATCCCAAAGTGGCACTTGGAGGGATTTAAATTCATGTTATATTTGTCCAGGATGTCGAAGGCTTCTTCAAGATCCTTGAGGAGATCCTCAGCTTTCTTGGACTTGACCACCATGTCATCGATATACACTTCCATGGTGCCCCCTAATTTCTCCTTGAACATCTTGTTGACTAGCCTTTGGTATGTTTCACCTGCATTTTTAAGACCAAATGGCATGGCGGTATAACAATAAATACCTATTGGTGTTATAATCATTGTATCCTCTTGGTCAGATGGTACCATCTAGATATGTTGGAATCCCGCTAATGCATCAATGAATGTTAATAATTCATGACCTGATGTCGTGTCTATCATGGATTCTATGTGTGGTAGAGGGAAAGGATCCTTAGGACAAGCCTTCTTGAGATCCATGTAATCTACACATACTCTCCATTTACCATTTTTCTTTTGCACTACAACCACATTAGCTAGCCACCTTGGGAATTTCACCTCCTTGATCATCCTAGTTTTGAGAAGTTTTTCTACTTCTTGTATAACTTGGTTTCTCTCCGGTGCAAACTTCCTTCTCTTTTGGTGTATCGGTCTGAAAGATGGATCAATGTTAAGTTTATTGGTTATTATACTTTTGTCTATACCTGTCATGTCCTCATGCTTCCATGCAAACATCTTGCTTCTAGCTTCAAGGAACTTTATAAGGTCATGTTCGACTTGTTCAGACATTGAGGTTCCTATGAGAACTTTGGATTCAGGATCCTCAAGGTTCAGCGGCACTTCTTTTATATATTGTTCTCTTGCTTCTAGTATGTCTTGTGCCCCCTGCTTTAATTGCTATCTTTGTATTGGTATTGTCGATGCTTTCATTGAAGTTTTGTAGCATTCCTTGGATTGTTGATCTCCTACGATCTTCACTCTCCCCCATGGGGTGGGCATCTTTATGCATTGATGATATATTGATGGAACGACCTTCATTTCATGGATCCATGGTTTACATAGTATAACATTATAAGAGGATAATGTATCAATTACACAAAACCGTTGTATAGAGTTTACCCCTCTATGTAGATAGGTAGCTTTATCTCGCCGACTGTGTGTTTGGTTTCGCCGCTGAATCCGATCAGCACCGAGGATCTTCTAACGATTTCAGACTCCATGATGTTCATTCTTTTTAGTGCATCCAGGAGTATGATGTTGACTAAGGATCCCCCATCGACGAGGATCCTTCTGACGAAATGGTTGGCGATGTAGAGAGTAATCACCAATCCATCATGGTGAGGATCCTAGATGACTTATCTATCTGCTTTGTCGAAGGTTATCTCCTTCTCGTTTGTGATTGATGTGTTCTTATGTGGTCCTTTTTCCATCTCTGTTTTGGATACTTTGGCATTCCTCTTTGCTACAGAATAAGAGGTACCACAAATGTCAGATCCTCCAGAGATCACATTGATTACATTAGCATCGGCAGGGGGGGATCCTGGTCTGTCGAGGATCTTCTGAGGATCCTGATCTTTCTCTTTGTATTTCTCCTTTCTTCTTCCAAGGATTTCTTTGAGGTATCATCTTCCTAGGAGGTAGTTGGTCTCCTTCCTGGGAGCTATGTAATCCTATGTGATGTGACCGAAGTCTTCATGGTATGCACACCATTTGGACTTGTCTTTCCAAGTGGTGGATTTTCTCCTTTTCTTGGCCATCTTGCTTTGTCTCCAAGATCCTGCATTGCAAATATTACACCTGAGATATCCACAACAAAACAATAGTCAGTGATTTTAGGAATAACTTTTTCCTCTCACTCATATTTAATTGCATTAACCCTATGATGGTAAGGTTTGGAATATGGCTTTAGTGTTCTGCTTCTGACTTCTTCCATCCTCTTGCATGGGGTCATCACGAGGTCTTCATAGAAAGGAGAATCCTTCTTTAAGCCTATTTTAAAGGCTTCAAATGCAGTTGCCATGTCGATGTTGGGGATACTTAGAGCTTCCCTTCAAAACTTGTTCACAAAAGTCCTAAGGAATTCCTTAGGATCCTGGACCACTCGATAGAGATCACTAGTGATCCTTTCGAATGTTCTTCTACAAGAAAAATGATTGTTAAACAACTTAATTAAATGAGAAAACGATGTAATAGAGTAAGGAGGAATGTTAAGAAGCCATGCTAAAGCTGATCCTGTGAGGGTTGAACCAAAACCCTTGCATAGGAAAGATTCTTTCAAGCGAGTGGGGATAAGAATGATCTCCATCCTTTACCTGTATTGTGCCACGTGCTCCTTAGGATCATTGGTCCCGTCAAAAGGCTTCATGCTGGGGGTCTGAAAGCGCTTTGGGACTTTGGTATCAGCTTTCACCGGAATGATTCTGGAGATCCTGTGGCTTGTTGGGGATACTTCCGGTACATGTTAAACTACTCCAGGCACGCTTGAGATCATTTTCCTTAATTGTTGAACCTCCTTAGCCATGATCGGGCTTAAACCGGTATCAAGATCCATAGAGTTAGTGGTAAATATATTATTATTGACAAGGTTACCAGGATCCTTGTTGTTGGGAGTAACAAAGGTTTCGTTAGGATCATGGGTCGTATGGGCTTATTCTTTTAGAGTCGCACCCCGGGCGGGAACAGAGGCCGATATTTAGGATCCTATCTCGCGGCGAATCATTGAGGATCCCGTGTTGTCAAAGTTCAGAATCTTGGGCTGAAAGATCGAGGGTGCTACTTCTTGAGGTTTGTGGATCTCTGTCCTCATTCTCTCCACTTCCTTGAGAATTTTCCTATTGTCCTCCTGCTGTTGGGCGACTTGTTGTTCTAGTATCTTCATCATAGCGAAGATTTCATTGTTGGAAATCAGCACAGGAGGGTCTTGGAGTACTGGGGTAACGACCGGAGATGTATTTTTCTTCGGTGCTTCTGAGGCATTCTTAGGAGCTCCAGTTGGAGGTGGTGGAAGGTTTTTGGAGGAAATAGGAGGAATTGAGGAAGAGGACAGGGTCGATTGTCTAGACATGATTTTTTTGAAGAATTTTGAACACCAGGGCCCCATGGTGGGCACAAAATTGTTTTGGTAAAAAATGAACAATCAATAATCAACCAAATTGTACGTGAGGTTGTGATGTTCAGGATAAAGAAAGTATAAGATGATAATCAAAGTGAAAAAAGTGAATTACAAGGAAATCCCTTGATCCTTGTTAGGATCTCTGACATAAAACCATAGGAGGTGACAATGATCACCTGCCTTGAAGAGATGATTGATCGAAGAAGTTGATTACATAGAAATATAAAGAATGTAAATACAAGTATCGTTGGTAAGCTTAGTGTCATGTGTAGTGTGATGAATACATGTGCTTTTTTATAGTCTAAAGCTAATAACAAGAATTCCGACAATTCTGGGATCCTCCGCGATCAACTTATAGATGTTATTTGACTTAGTCCTCCGGGTCTTTTGTATGGTCACTATGACTATTCGTTGAGAATAAGTCTTTGGTTGACTATTTCTGCACATGTAAGACAAATAAAGAAGCATATAATTATTATAAATGTTAGGAGAATAAATGATGATAATCAGGATCCTGAAGTATGTTTGAGGATCCTGAGGTTTAAGGATCCTGAAGGTAATTCCAGGATCCTAGCCCTAACACTAATGACATATTGAGCTCATCCATGATAATCAAAGTGACACAAGTGATTTACAAGGAAATCCCTTGATCCTTGTTAGGATCTCTGACATAAAACCATGGGAGGTGACAATGGTCACTTGCCTTGAAGAGATTATTGATCGAAGAAGTTGATTACATAGAAATATAAAGAATGTAAATACAAGTATCCTTGGTAAGATCATTGCCGTGTGTAGTGTTATGAATACATGTGTTTTTTTTATAGTCTAAAGCTAATAACAAGAAGTCCGACAATTCTGGGATCCTCCACGATCAACTTATAGATGTTATTTGACTTAGTCCTCCGAGTCTTTTGCATGGTCACTTTGACTATTCGTTGAGAATAAGTCTTTGGTTGACTATTTTTGCACATGTAAGACAAATAAAGAAGTATATAATCATTATAAATGTTAGGAGAATAAATGATGATAATCAGGATCCTGAAGTATGTTTAAGGATCCTGAGGTTTAAGGATCCTGAATGTAATTCCAGGATCCTGGCCCTAACACTAAGGACATATTGAGCTCATCCATGATACTTGTACTTACATTTACACATTAATTTATGTATTTCAACATTTGATATTAATAAAATCATCAAGGTAGGTGATAATTATCACCTCCTAAGGTTTTATGTCGGAGATCATATCAAGGATCAATGGCTTTCCTTGTAACTCAACTATGTCACTTTGATTATCATTTCTTACTTGATTTATCACGAACATCACAACCTCTCATACAACTTGGTTAGATTCTACTTAATTGAATTTTGACCAAAACAACTATTAACAACAAAATTAGCACATCCCTAATGAAACCATAGTATGATAAAAAAAGAATTAGGTTTACATACATTTGATTTGTTGTAGTAAAAAAATCACTTCAATCCTTCCTTAGAATGTCATGGAAATCTAGCACCAAAAGTATGATGCCTATAATGGCTCACACCAAAACCCTAGAACTAGAAGACAATTGAGGAGAGGAAAATTTTGTTCTAAGGCTTATGGGAAGTGCATGAACGAAATTAAGGTCATAAGGGGTCCTGATTATAGTTTAGGTAACTTAGGTACCAAGCAAGATTTGAATGGATTTAATACCAGTCCAAATCTCTTCCTTATAGGCATCCAAGAGGGTACTAGAAACCCCAAGGAGGCTCCCAAAACCGTCCTCCCTTGGATGGTTCTAGAATTTCCTCTTTTGTTCAACTATTGAACAATTACAATTCACCCCTTGCACCTTTAATTAGTTCCAATTAATCCCAAATGAATTCCAAATTAATTCTGATTAATAATTAATTAATTCTAATTGATTTCTTATTAATTTATTAACCTTATAAATTAACAAGTCAATTGTTTAACTATTGATCTCATATTAATTTATTAATCACATAATAAATTAATAAATCAACTATCTATTTCCAATTAATATATTAATCATATAATATATTAACAAATCATTTCCTCATAATTTCCAATTAGATTATCAACCATATAATAATCTAATAATCTTTATCTCTCTATAAATGTCATTCTAATAAAGTTATAGTTATGAGGAAAAACCAAAAACGACTTTGCTTCTAATTACATTAATTTAGTTACTGGCTTAGACACATTAATCCAACAAGTAAACTCTACCCCAAAGGAAGAATTCCATGAATAGGACAAGAACCCCATTACCTTATGACAATAAGAAAAAAAATTCTAACGCATGTCAAATCTAGTGTAAGTATGAACACCATCTACCCAGAAATGATATAAATCAAAAAATTAGGAATTTGAGGAATACACTAGAACTCCAAAGAGTCAACCCAACACTTACTAGGGTAGGAAGGCCCTAGGATCTTATAACCCGTGCAAATTAGGGCATGCCACACTATGACCATTAAGGGAAACTCCCACTCCACAATCCGTAACTATACCAACATATAAAAGTGTATAGAAAACTAAGCTGTAAAAAGTATGGCATGAAGTAGCATACAACTGGTAATCATAGAATTCCAACTCACATGGTAACTACTACAAATGCAAGCATCCAAAAGAAACTATCTGTAGACTTAGTCAAGAAGTATTTTGTATTAGTTATTTCGAAACAACACAAACTATGAAATTCACAACAAGTCCCTAGGTTAAGTAAATTCGCAACACTCCCATTTCTTTTCAAAAACCTTTCCGCCGTTTTTTTGAAAATAGATCTCCGAATAACTTGATAGAAGCCAAGGGTCCATGAAATAAGTCAACATAGGAAAACAATCATATCTAGTGTGAAATGTTTAAGAAACTAGATAAAAGACAAATGAACTAGTGGCAATCCAAAGAATATGATTTAAACGCTCGCCTGCGACTCAAAGAAAACTCATAAGCATTTCTGAAAAAGAAAGCGACAAGATCGCGAAACAAAAAGATAGAGATTCAACTAAGAATGGAAATTTTAGGTTTCCTATTGGTGTAAAATGAAATTTCCCACAAATGGAAAACAAGGATAAAGAGGAAACTCTAAAAAGATAGGCTAAAAAGAATAGTATTATCAAGAAAACACCTCACAAAGTTGAAGAATTAGAGGTAAGAAGTGAACTTTAAACTGCCTCTCAAAACAACTCCTCTCTAGTCAATAAGCTTCCAACAAATTAAAGATAAGCAATAGAATCCAAAACAATTCCAAACCTCATTGCAAAAACAAAACTTAAGAAGAAATACTTATTCTATAAAGGTTATGCCATAGGAATAAATTCAAAAGTTCTAAAACTACTAAGATCCTCCCAATAAGTACCTCTTTATCATGTACCACAAGTTAAATTTTGGGACGGAATTTCCTTCAACAGGGGCAGGATGTGACAACCGGGAAAATACGTCATCGACCACCATTAGTATTTAACAATAAAACATGAATAATGTAAGAAGGAAAGTCTTGTAACCACCCAATATATTTCAATATATTCAAAACTTTACATTCTTAATTACGTCAACCTTTAGGCTCAAAAATAGGTGCACGAATAGTTGCATCACTGTGACAACATGTTAACATTTATAGATTATGTAAGCTACCACGATGCCAGAAATATAATTTTCTCAACAATCCGACTCAATATGGGTAAGAAGTGACTTCTGTAGTAAATAAATATCCACCGTACGTAAGAAGTTACAACGACAAAAACTACAAAGAGAATGGTGGACTCTTAGAAAAAATCACCAAAATCACAACTATAGTGCTACTCAAACTAGGAATTATAAGACAAATAACGCTTAAATAGGAACCTGTATGGGAGAGTTATGATTTTTTTTAAAAATCATAATAGTAATAAAAACTTTTGTCGAAAAACAAAAGTCAAAACTAATCAATACAACCTAAAGGAAAGTCGTAGAGGACTTTGAGACCTACGCGGATATATAAGAGTCATTGAAAACATAGTTTATATGCAAGAGTTATGAGTTTTTAAAGTTTATAAAAGACCTCACGTGTACCCATGCGCAACACACGACGTACATTCTGATACCCGGATTCGTCAGGATACGAATGATGCCAGACCATGAGAAGATGACACGTGTCAACACCTGGTGGTTCACGCGCACTGCGCAACGTGCACCCTAAAACTTTCCTATATATAGCAAGCTCAGGCTACTCCTCTCTCACACCTTAACACACGCCTCACTCTCTCTCGATTTTCGTGCCACCAGCTCCTGAAGGCCTCTCGAGTCCGGACTTCTAAATTCTACTCTACATCAAAATTTTCATGAATTACAAGTGAGTTCACGACACCATTTTCCAAACCTTTTCAGGGGTTGGGGGAATACATTTTATAATGCAACTATTACATAGTTATTACTATTTGTAGTTCGATAATTATGCTTATAACATTAGGATAATATTATGTCCGGTAGATACTCTTCCCAAACATTTTAGATAATATTATGCCTAGTTTTTATACTAATTCACACTGATAGATGAGATCATACTTAGTTGTTACGCTGGTTAGTTGCCAGGAAACATTGTTACTTTAGTAATTATTATAGTCACCCTTTTAATAAGCTTAGTACCCAGTGGTTACTCTTCCTAAATACTTGGCTATGCAAAATACAATAATTATACATGGAAAAGTTCAATAGAGAACCATTATTATTCAAGGAACCAATGTACCAATCCAAAGCGTCGGAATTTAAAGCGATCAACGGCAAAAGAAAGAGTTGTAAATTTTATAATGGACGCAAATGTACCAGATTATAACAAAACTCACTTCCTTTTTTTCATTTAAGTTTTTTTAGGCCAAGTTTTTTATCGAAAAAAAATCTAAATATACCGTTGTTCACGATTTCGTCCTCTTTCGATAGAGATCCATGATGATATATAAAAAACGAACTTTTTTTCGAAAAAAACCCACTTAATTTTCTTTTTTTTTTTTCAATATTTAAGTTTTTTTATAAAGAAAAAACTAATTATACCAAAAATATTAATTTTTTGTACTCTATTGATAAACATCAACACCGATTAAAAAAAAAAAAAAACCTCGAACAGTGTAGATTCACACTGTGAATCTAAACTGTAAATATTTCAATTTTTAACATTCACAATATGAAAAATCTCGAACAATTCAGATTCATATTGTGAATCTGAATTACTATTATACACACTGTGAATCTGAGAATGTTCACAAAAAAAAAACCTCGATCAGTGTAGATTCACAATGTGAATCTAAACTGTAAATATTTCAAATTTTAACATTCACAATGTAAAAAAACTCCGATCAGTTCAGATTCACATTGTGAATCTGATTTATTATTATACACACTGTGAATTTGAGGAGGTTCACAATGTGAATCTGAACAGGTTTACAATATAAATCTGAACAAGTTCACAATGTGAATCTGAACTGAAATATCAATTTTTTTAACATGAATATGAATCTATGTTTAAAAAGTACCAAAAATATGAATTTTGATATATTTATTAATTTTTTTCTATAAAAAATAGACATTAACTTTTTCATTAAAGAAAATGAAGTGAGTTTTTTTCGAAAAAAAAAGTTCGTTTTTTATATATCATCATGGATCTCTATGGAAAGAGGACGAAAAATCGTGAACAATGGTATATTCAGGTTTTTTTTTGATAAAAACATGGCCTAAAAAAATTTTTAAACGAAAAAAAGTGGTGGGTTTTTTTTTTTGTAAAGGGTGGATTCTTTGGTATAATGTGGTGTGTGTGCGTCCAATGTAAAAGTGTATATCTATTTCCTTGGCCGTTGATCGTTATGATTTCCGATGCTCACGATTGGTTCCTTGGTTCCTTGGTTAATTATAGTTCTCTATTGAACCTCACCCTAATTATACATATGTATAAGATAAATAATATATATAATTACTAAAACCGTATGAATACAACATGAATAACAAGACGACCGGCCAAAGGAGTCCCCCATAACAAGAGTTAGATGAGACACGATTCATCAACACGCTGAAGGATTTCAGCTAGCTCTCGACCTATAATCATTAAAACTTTAGTGAGCGGGAGAGATATGTATAGATATATACAAGACTGACACCCCCACCTATTGTTGCTAGCTACAACTTGACGGCAAGTTGAAGCATGCATAACCTTCTAAACACATTTGCAACATCCGTTGAAGCATCGTGGTTTTCGAGAATCAACAGTCATAACTCGGTTATAGTAACTCATCGTAACTTTGTTAAACTAAAACTAACTATCATAGAGTACTTATTAAACAAGTAGTGATAGTATACTCAAAATCGAGGAAACAAGTTCAAATTATCCTTATTAAAATAAGATTTACTACTATTAAGGAACGCCTTGAGCAAGGAAGAAGTACATACAATACGATAAAAGAATATTAGGGGAATATTACCATGGTACTAACAATGGATTTTAGAGATATCAATAAATGTAAAAGGATACATCTTTCTATACAAAAAGTCAGGATCAGATCTAGTTACTAAACTATTTGAATCATGTTAACAAAATATTAGGAAACAACATTTAACTTACTGACATAAGTTAAGAACACAACAAGAGCTGCCTAACGAATCTCGACAAAGTATATTCAAGTATACAAAACCTGTGGACTCACCAACATTATATTGACCTGTCAAAACTCACAAGTATTCCTAGGTCATCGAAAGAGACAGATGATCTCTTAGTAAAAGATCATGAAACAAATCGTAGTCTACTGAAGAGTATGATTTCCATGACAAAAATCAATGTAATAAAAACTAAAGTTTCTTGTATGTTATTGATTGTTGAATGGAAGTGATATTTATGTCATGAATGATAGGTGAAATCTTTATTTTTGATCCAAATCCTAACGTCGCGCCGCCGATCGTTTCCGCCGCCAGGTTGGGGGTGTGACATCTGATGGCCGTACTATTGCAACACTTATACAACCACATTACATCTTCTTAATTTTCTTGGATGCCAGTCGGGAGTTCAGGAAGGAAAAGGAAATCAAAGTGAGAGAACCCTTTTACTGATTTCAATAGGTGGAAAAGATAAAAATACCCCCATCGTGCAAGCCACATAGGGTTCACTAACACATAATTGTTTTTATCTTCTCCATTTGCAATACAATTCTAAAAGTTATAATCAGATGTGAACAAAACATATAACAAATAAAAATTTAATTTTTAGATACGAATATTTGATTTTATCCGGTATTCTGCATTAAACATTACCACTAGGGTTAAGAAAATGTATGTCATCAACACAAGATTCATTCATCCACAACTATCACTACAAAAAACAAAAAAAAACATAAAATATAAACTTATATATATATATATATATATATATATATATATATATATATATATATATATATATATATATATTAGCTTCATCATCTCCCCCCCCCCCATACACATCAGCCTATTGATATGACCTTCTTTAACTATTTATTTTAGGCTATTATATTAATATATTTGATTAAAATGTTATATTAGAAGATATATGATACTTAATATGATTTTAAATGTTCAATTACAGTTAAAATGAGAGCTGAGATGCAAAAGGAAGAGAAGAGAGCTGAAAAAGATGAAAATGATGTTGTTGGACAGCTTGATATCTCTTTAGTATTTTGGTCGTATCCGATGACTCGTAACTCTGATTTAGGAAATTCAAGATGTTCTGAAAACTAGACAAAATTTTGGACGAATTTCATGTTCATACCAAATTCTGATTTGCGTTCCCACACTATGGAAAAGGCATTTTCCATGCCATGGTGGATCAAAATCCCAAATAATTTTCTATCTCGGTATACTCATTCGTATGAAATACGGAAATCGACATCCATGTCGTGATGAGACCTCTTCCACGTTGTGGGGTTGCTGGATATACGAAATCAGGAGATTTCCCTAATCATGCTATGCAACCTTAGGCAGCCATTTGTTGTGATTTTGTAACATCCCAAAATTCAAGCCCAAAAATTTCATTTTTGATTAATTAATTCATAAAACATTCATTAGGATATATTGTATAAACACATCATCTCAAAACCAAGTATCATGTTTGAGACCCACAACCATGAACAAATGTTATATCAGAGTACAATCCCAGAAAACACCGTGCGGAAATCATATGTGAGTCTGTGTGATGCCATGCTACGCCGTCGGCTCCTTCCTCTTGGATGAAGAGGTACTTGAAACCAAAAACTGAAACTGTAAGCACAAAGCTTAGTGAGTCCCCCCATCATACCACATACCATATAATACCATCCGTATCTTTCAACTGGTAATCGTCATCGGTATCTTTCAACCGGTAACCGTCATCGGTATCTTTCAACCGGTAACTGGGGACTATTCCACCCCTACCACTAGCATACGATAACAAGATAAAAGCACACATTCAGACATATACGGGTACTGACCTATCCCTTGGTCCTAAGGACCACTATTAGGGAAACTATCCCTATCATGTAACATATCATACATATATAACTCATAACCAAACACATACCAGACCAAGATAAATTATCACAAAGACAATTATCTTCTAAATACTCCTCAACGGTGGGCCGGCATTGTGGCCTTAGAGCCACCCCTACTGGAAGGTAACTCACCTCGTATCTGCTGAACTGAGCGGGAATCCTCTGACTGCTGCCACTGCTGCTCCGGAAATCCACCGGCTAAAATTCCCACAAAACACTTAGTCAGAAACTGACATCTACCCTTAGGGTAAAATGACCATTTTACCTTTTGGCCAAATGAAAGTCAAAATTGACATCCATGTCGTGATGAGACCTCTTCCACGTTGTGGGGTTGCTGGATATACGAAATCAGGAGATTTCCCTAATCATGCTATGCAACCTTAGGCAGCCATTTGCTGTGATTTTGTAACATCCCAAAATTCAAGCCCAAAAATTTCATTTTTGATTAATTAATTCATAAAACATTCATTAGGAAATATTGTATAAACACATCATCTCAAAACCAAGTATCATGTTTGAGACCCACAACCATGAACAAATGTTATATCAGAGTACAATCCCAGAAAACACCGTGCGGAAATCATATGTGAGTCTGTGTGATGCCATACTATGCCGTCGGCTCCTTCCCCTTGGATGAAGAGGTACTTGAAACCAAAAACTGAAACTGTAAGCACAAAGCTTAGTGAGTTCCCCCATCATACCACATACCATATAATACCATCCGTATCTTTCAACTAGTAATCGTCATCGGTATCTTTCAACCGGTAACCGTCATCGGTATCTTTCAACCGGTAACTGGGGACTATTCCACCCCCTAACACTAGCATACGATAGCAAGATAAAAGCACACATTCAGACATATCTGGGTACTGACCTACCCCTTGGTCCTAAGGACCACTATCAGGGAAACTATCCCTATCATGTAACATATCATACATATATAACTCATAACCAAACGCATACCAGACCAAGATAAATTATTACAAAGACAATTATCTTTTAAATACTCCTCAACGGTGGGCCGGCATTGTGGCCTTAGAGCCATCCCTACTAGAAGGTAACTCACCTCGTAGCTGCTGAACTGAGCGGGAATCCTCTGACTGCTGCCACTGCTGCTCCGGAAATCCACCGGCTAAAATTCCCACAAAACACTTAGTCAGAAACTGACATCTACCCTTAGGGTAAAATGACCATTTTACCTTTTGACCAAATGAAAGTCAAAGTCAAAGTCAACTTCCAGTTGACCTGACTCGCTAAGTTGACTTGTCAACTCGCCGAGTCCCTATCCTTCCATTAGACCTCATACCCGTCTCTACTCGTCGAGTTAGGCGATGACTCGACGAGGTTTTCTTCTAAATGAACACCGACTGAATCCACATCCGACTCGCTGAGTTGTATGAACAACTCGTCGAGTTCATTATCAACTCATGTCCTGACTTGACTCGCCGAGTTGTATGAACAACTCGTCGAGTTACTCTTCATCCTATGAACACGTTTTGTCCTCGACTCGCCGAGTTGATGAACAACTCACCGAGTTCCATGAAGATTGTCTTAGAGTCGCCGAGTCCGTTCGTGCACTCGCCGAGTACCATGAATTCCCATAACACTTTGCTTAGTCCAGAACGTTGGGTCACTCCCCGGGACTCCTAAAACCCGTCCACACTCAACTGGTCCTTATGACCCTCACTAATATGGGACCTAAACCCTTGGACTCGCCGAGTCCAGGAATGGACTCGCCGAGTCTATCACATTCCTTACTAAGAACTTTGATTTCTGATGTACAACACTTAACCAAATGATAGATCCAGGCCCCCAAACTTGATCTAGCACGTAAAGTTACAAACTTTACGTGCATGCATGGGACATTAGAGCTTAAAAGGCTCTAAAATGGTTCTTTTGTTGCATGGGGCCTTCCTTGGTGCAAAAGGCAACCTGGATCGGACTTGTGGCTCATAAAATAACATGATACAGAAGCCCAAACCCCCAACGATGTTTGGAAACATGGTTGGCCACGAAAAATGGCTTATAAAAGCCCTAAATCACCCCAAAGAGGGATCTAATCAAAAGAATGAGCAAGGTTCAAACTTTATACCTTCCAAAGACTGCAAAAGGTGAACCAAACTTGAATCCTTTAGTCCCCTCTTGATCCTTCTATGCTCTTCCTTCTTCCTTGAGATCAAAACTCACAAGAATCACTCAAAAGGCCTTAGATCTTCACAAAAACAACTAAGGTTTGCTATGAGGAGTGTTTAGGAGCATAAAGGGGGAAAGGAGGCTGCATAAGGTCGTTTAAATAGGGTGCAAACCCTTGGATTAGGGTTTTTACCCAAACAGCGGCTACTCGCCGAGTCCGGGACTCGACTCGCCGAGTCCGCAACTTAATCCCCGCGCCTCATCCCGCTTCTACTCGGCGAGTCAGTCCTTTGACTCGCCGAGTCCAAGGCCAAAAAATGCAAAAATAAATGAATATTTAATAATAGAATACATACCACGAACCAAGTGCTACAAATCTCCCCCACTTATTTTAGACTTCATCCTCGAAGTCTGCCGCTCGACCCTGAAACAGCTCGGGGTAGTGCTCTATCATCTCACCTACCGGCTCCCAAGTCCATTCCGACCCCTTCCGGTGCTACCACTGCACCTTCACGAGTTCTACTTATTTGTTCCTCAGATCATTTGACTTCCGGTCAAGGATCCCCACAGGCCGCTCGATGTAATTCAGGCTGCCATCAACCGAAATGTCCTCCAAGGGTACCACCGCTGTATCGTCCACTAGGCACTTTCGCAGCTGAGAGACGTGGAAGGTGCTGTGGATCTGACTGAGTTCGGCTGGCAGATCCAGCCGGTACGCCACCTTGCCCACCCGAGCTACAACCCTGAACGGTCCGATATACCTTGGGCCCAACTTGCCCCGCTTCCTTTATCGGATGATTCCCTTCCAGGGTGAAACTTTCAGGAGAACCATATCCCCGACCTAGAATTCCAAGTCTGATCGACGCTTATCGGCGTAACTTTTCTGCCGACTCTGAGCAGTCTGAAGCCTGCTCCGGACCTGCTGAATCTTCTCTGTCGTCTTGAGCACTACTTCGATGCTCCCCATAACTCTCTGGCTAACCTCTCCCCAACATATCGGGGTCCTGCACCTCCTCCCATATAACATATCGAAGGGAGGACGGTCGATACTCGCATGATAACTGTTATTATACGACAACTCCACCAATGGGAGGTAGGTATCCCAACTACCTCCGAAATCTAAAACGCATGCCCGCAGCATATCCTCCATAGTCTGGATGGTCCGCTCGCTCTGGCCATCCGTCTACGGGCGAAAAGCGGTGCTAAAATGCAGACGAGTACCCAGCTCGTCATGAAACCTCTTCCAAAACCTGGAAGTAAACCGCATGTCTCTGTCCGAAATCACCGAAACTGGCACTCCGTGCCACGCCACCACCTCCCTGATATAGATATCGGCCAATTTCTCGACCGAGATGCTCTCCTGAATCAGAATAAAGTGGGCGCTTTTGGTCAATCGATCCACGTGACCCATATCGAATCCATCCCCTGCGCGGTCTTGGGAAGTTTCGTGATAAAATCCATCGTAATATCCTCTCATTTCCACAAGGGATATCCAACGGCTGCATCTTTCCGTGTGATCTCTGATTCTCGACCTTGACCTTCCTGCAAATCAAGCACCACTCCACGTACCATGCCACATCCCGCTTCATGCAGGGCCACCAATAGTCTAGACGAAGATCCCTATACATCTTCGTCGCCCCGGGATGAATGGAGAATCAGGATTTGTGCGCCTCCTCCATCAAGACCTGGTGCACTCCTCCATGATAAGGGACCCACACCCTACGGTGAAGAGTCAATAAACCCTGGCTATCATAGTCGAAAGAGGAAACCTGCCCCATAATCCGCTCGCTCTTCCGATGTTCCTCATTCATGGCCTCCTGCTGAGCCTCCCGGATCCGCTCCAGAAGCGGAGTCATCACTGTCATCCTTAGACAGATATCCCTGATCGGTGCTGCCTTGCGGCTAAGCGCATCGGCCATGACATTGGCCTTCCCCGGATGGTAGAGGATCTCACAATCATAATCCTTCACCATATCAAGCCACCGACGCTGCCTCATATTTAGATTTGGCTGGTCCATGAGATACCTCAAACTCTTGTGGTCCGTGTAAATCGTACAACGAACCCCATAGAGGTAATGACGCCAAATCTTGAGGGAAAACACAACAGCCCCCAGCTCCAAATCATGCGTCGGGTAGTTCGCCTCGTGAGGCTTCAGCTGCCTCGACGCGTAGGAGATGACATGCCTCTCTGCATCAATACCGCTCCCAAACCTGCGATGGATGCATCGCAGTACACAACAAAATCCTCCATTCCCTCTGGCAAGGATAATATTGGCGCCTCGCACAATCTCTGTCTCAGCGTCTCAAATGCGGCCTGCTGCTCAGGCCCCCAACGATACACCACCGACTTCTTAGTCAGTCGGGTGAGCGGAACTGCTATCTTGGAGAAGTCCTGAATGAATCTCCGATAGTAGCCTGCCAAACCTAGAAAGCTCCGAATCTCAGATGGAGACCTCGGAACTTCCCAATTCATCACGGCCTCTACCTTGGCCGGATCTACCGAAATCCCGTTCTCGTTGACAAGGCGCCCAAGAAACTGCACCTTGCGCAACCAGAACTCACATTTGGAGAACTTAGCATACAAGTTCCCCCTCCTCAAAGTCTCTAGAACCTCCCACAGATGCTCCTCATGCTGCTCCCACGTCTTGGAATAAACCAAGATGTCATCAATAAAATACTATCACAGACCGATCCAACATTGGTCTACACACGCGGTTCATGAGATCCATGAACGCGGCAGGAGCATTGGTGACCCCGAAAGGCATCACCACAAACTCATAATGGCCATTACGCGTGCGAAACGCAGTCTTCTATACATCCTACTCTCTGAACCTCATCTGATGATACCCTGAATGCAAATAAATCTAGGAGAACCAAGATGCTCCCTGAAGCTGGTCAAAGAGGTCATCAATCCTCCGGAGTGGGTAGCGGTTCTTCACCGTTACCTTGTTCAGCTCCTGATAATCTATACACATCCGATACGACCCGTACTTCTTCCTCACAAACAGAATCGGGGCTCCCCACGGTGAACTACTCGGTCTAATGAAACCCTTGTCTAACAGCTCTTGCAGCTGTGTAGACAACTCCTGCATCTCAGGAGGAGCCAACCGATACGGCGCCTTGGCTATCAGAGCCACACCAGGAACCAGGTCGATCCTGAATTCCACCTGTCGTTCCGGAGGTATCCCCGACAACTCCTCGGGGAATACGTCCGCAAACTCTCGTACCACAGGTACATTGTCCACCGTCGCCCTACCCGTTTCCCGGGTATCCACAACATACGCGGCATAACCTGCGCAACCCCGCTGGAGGTAGCGCCTAGCTCTCGCTGCTGAACATAAAGTTGGTCCTCGATGTGGCCTCTCGCCCTGAATCACCAGCTCTCCCCCACTTGGGGTCCTGACCCGCACCAACTGTTGCGCGTAGTCGATCACTGCCCCATTAGGGCTGAGCCAATCCATGCCTATAATCACCTTGTTCCCATGCATTGGAATGGGAACCAAGTCTACCAAGTAGCGCTCCTCAAATAACCTCAGCACACAATCTTGAAATACCGTCGATGCCCGCACCAAACGGTCGTCGGCAATCTCTACCTCTAGAGGGAAATCCAACATGCCCGAAGACTCGAAAAATCTCTTGCTAAGAGCAAGAGACATAAATGATCGGGTAGCGCCCGAGTCAAACAACACCAGAACTGGGATTCCGTTCACATGGAACGATCCAAAACAGAACACATATCAATAACACAATCACAACAAAAGAAGATCAGAGGGAAAGAATCATACCCGTCACCACATCGGGTGCAGTGCGTGCCTCCTTGGCTGTCAGCTGAAATGCTCGGCTCCGCACCACTGGAACCTCTGTCTTGACCTTCCGGCCATCTGTAACCCACGCCGTCGCTGAGACCGGCGCTGCCGCTTGCACTGCTGCTGACGCTGCTGTCAATCTCGGGCAATTGGCCCTTTTGTGGCCCCTCTGATTGCAATGGAAGCAAATCAGGTCTTTCATCTGTACCGCAGGGACGGGAGCAGTACAATCCCTGCCAAAATGCCCCACCTTGCCACACTTATAGCAGCCCGAACCCGGCACAGTGCGACAAGCTCCCTCATGTGACTGACCGCATTTCCCACAGCGGTCCCATCCTGCCTGGCCTTTTGGCCTACCATCAGATCCCCTGGGCTTCTTCCCCGAAGCCCCACTCGTCAGCCCCTCCACTGCCTTCCTCTTTTGGACGTGCTCCAGATCAATCTCCCTCTCCCTAGACCTGGCAATCATGGGATCCAAGGTAGGGCAAGCCGAAAAACTAACATGCTCCCGAATGTTAGCTCGTAGCATGTCATGGTAGCAGGTCCTCCTCATATCCTCATCACCCGTGTACTGGGGCACCAGCAATGCCCTCTCCCGGAACTTGGCGGTGATCTCCGCCACAGTCTCCGTAGTCTGCCTCATATCCAAAAACTCCCTGGCCAGCCACTGAAGCTCCACAGTTGGCGTAAACTCCGCCCTGAATCTGGTCACAAAATCCGACCAAGTCATAGCCTTAACAGCCGAGGCCCTCAATGAGTCACAAACAGACTCCCACCAATCCCTAGCCCTGTCTCGCAAGCATCCTGTTGCATGTCTCACCTTCGACCCCTCTGGGCAGAAGCTCGTCAGCTGTGCAGACTCAATGTCTGCGATCCATCTCCTAGCAGCAATGGGGTCTTTCACCCCGTGGAAATCGGGCGTGCCACTCCCACGAAAGTCCATAAAGGACAGTGTGTGCATACCCTTCTGGCTAGATGCCATATCACTCCTGAATGCTCAGAGACGATCCTCCATCAGCTCAACAATCCCCTCCTTGACCGACCCGAAGATGATAGGGGTCGACTCAAGGATGCCCCTCGTGATCTCAGACGCGATGAACTCGTGTAGCCCGTCATTAACCTGCTCGGATCCCGAACCCGAGCCCGATCCTGATCCTGATCCGGAACCTCATGCTCCAAGTTGTGTGGTCACCATACTGAAAGTACACGCATAAAGGTCAGGATCATTCATATACTCGAGAGATCTAACAGATTTCCCAAGGTTCCCAATTTCGTCTAGGCCCTCCTTGATTCGAGTACGGGTCCTCTGCTTTCAGTAGTATGGGCCCATACTACCTTCCATATCTATCCGTGCTTTCCTCAAGGATTGCTTCAACTTCACCAGGTCCCTTTGCCGATACCCCTTTCCACTAACCTCGTCCTAGGCTTCCCTAGGGCACTCTCCGACCTACTCTCCGTCATCAGCTGTACAGGAGCCCCCCTACCATTTCCCCCTAACTAACTTGCAGGTGTTGTTACATATTCGCTCCTTAGTTAGTTGGAAATAGCTAGAACCTCCATAGCACAAAGCAAGCAACATTCGTGCATCGAGTAACCAAATCAGGAATAACCTATACAAGCCATCCTACTGCTGACTAAACATCCCTAACATATAGCTCATACAATAGGCATATAAGGCATCCTCCTAGATCCTTTGCCCTAACTAGCATGCGATTATTAGAATCATATATCAGGCACACAAGGCATCTTCCTAGATCCTTAGTCCTATTCTAGCATGCAATTCTGAATCAAGCCATATAGCATAACATAACATGTATCGGTATCTTGGGGAAAACTTACTTGAGCCCGGCCGGTCGCACTCATCACACACCTTGTCTTCCGTAAAATCCTTTCGCTTAGATTTTTAGAAAACTATTTTATTGAAAAAATATCTTTTAGCCCCTCAGTTTGAGTCCAGACACCCTCGAGGGCGTGTCCGAATCCCTCAAACCAGGGCTTTGCTACCAACTTGTAACATCCCAAAATTAAGCCCAAAAATTTCATTTTTGATTAATTAATTCATAAAACATTCAATAGGAAATACTGTATAAACACGTCATCTCAAAACCAAGTATCATGTTTGAAACCCACAACCATGAACAAATGTCATATCAAAGTACAATCCCAAAAAACACCGTGCAGAAATCATATGTGAGTGTGTGTGATGCCATGCTACGCCGCCGGCTCCTTCCCCTTGGATGAAGAGGTACCTGAAACCAAAAACTAAAACCGTAATCACAAAGCTTAGTGAGTTCCCCCATCATACCACATACCATACTATACCATCGGTATCTTTCAACCGATAATCATCATCGGTATCTTTCAACCGGTAATCGTCATCGGTATCTTTCAACCGGTAACCGTCATCGGTATCTTTCAATCGGTAACTGGGGACTATTCCACCCCTACCACTAGCATACGATATCAAGATAAAAGCACACATTCAGACATATCCGGGTACTGACCTACCCCTTGGTCCTAAGGACCACTATCAAGGAAACTATCCCTATCATGTAAGATATCATACAAATATAACTCATAACCAAACGCATACCAGACCAAGATAAATTATCACAAAGACAATTATCTTCTAAATACTCCTCAATGGTGGGCCGACATTGTGGCCTTAGACCCACCCCTACTAGAAGGTAACTCACCTCGTATCTGCTGAACTGAGCAGGAATCCTCTGACTGCTGCCACTGCTGCTCCGTAAATCCACCGGCTAAAATTCCCACAAAATACTTAGTCAAAAACTAACATCTACCCTTAGGGTAAAATGACCATTTTAACCCTTGACCAAATGAAAGTCAAAGTCAAAGTCAACTTCCAGTTGACCTGACTCGCCTAGTTGACTCATCAACTCACCGAGTCCCTATCCTTCCATCAAACCTCATACCCGTCTCTACTTGTCGAGTTAGGAGATGACTCGATGAGTTTTCCTTCTAAATGAACACCGACTGAATCCACATCCGACTCGCCGAGTTGTATGAACAACTCGTCGAGTTCATTATCAACTCATGTCCTGACTTGACTCGCCGAGTTGTATGAACAACTCGCCGAGTTACTCTTCATCCTATGAACACATTCTGTCCTCGACTCGCCAAGTTGATGAATAACTCACCGAGTTCCATGAAGATTGTCTTGGACTCGCCGAGTACCATGAATTCCCATAACAGTTTGCTTAGTCCAGAACGTTGGGTCACTCCCCGGGACTCCTAAAACCCTTCCACACTCAACTGGTCCTTATGACCCTCACTGATATGGGACCAAAACCCTTGGACTTGCAGAGTCTATCACATTCCTTACTAAGAACTTCAATTTCTGATGTACAACACTTAACCAAATGATAGATCCAGGCCCCTAAACTCGATCTAGCACGTAAAGTTACAAACTTTACGTGCATGCAAGGGACATTAGAGCTTAAAAGGCTCTAAAATGGTTCTTTTGTTGCATGGGGCCTTCCTTGGTGCAAAAAGCAACCTAGATCTGACTTGTGGCTCATAAAATGACATGATACAGAAGCCCAAACCCCAAACCATGTTTGCAAACATGGTTGGCCACCAAAAATGGCTTATAAAAGCCCTAAATCACCCCAAAGAGGGATCTAATCAAAAGAATGAGCAAGGTTCAGACTTTATACCCTCCAAAGACTGCAAAAGGTGAACCAAACTCGAATCCTTCAGTCCCCTCTTGATCCTTCTATGCTCTTCCTTCTTCCTTGAGATCAAAACTCACAAGAATCACTCAAAAGGCCTTAGATCTTCACAAAAATGGCTAGGGTTTGCTATGAGCAGTGTTTAGGAGCATAAAGGGGGAAAGGAGGCTGCATAAGGTCGTTTAAATAGGGTGCAAACCCCTGGATTAGGGTTTTTGCCCAACAGCGGCTACTCGCCGAGTCCGGGACTCGACTCGCCAAGTCCGCAACTTAATCCTTGCGCCTAATCCTGCTTCTACTCGACGATTCAGTCCTTCGACTCGCCGAGTCCAAGGCCAAAAAGTGCAAAAATAAATGAATATTTAATAACAGAATACATACCACGAACCAGGTGCTACAGATTTTTACTTCGTTTTTCACGTCCTAAAACCCTTTGGGGTTCATTTTGAAGCTATAGATTCAATTGGAGCAAGGATTTGAAGATTCACGCATTGTTTGCATGGAGATTTCACTTTGGTTTTGCTTGATGATTGTGTCTCAAAATCTTTTAGTGATGTTTCTCTACTATAGTTTACTGATTATTGTGTAAAAACCTTTGCTTTCGCTAGCTGTAGATGGATCCTTGTGAATATTTTTTTGGTTTCGTTAGTTGGGTTATGCGATTTTTATTAATACTTGTGTTTAACTGATCGTTTTACCGTTCATATTAAAGTTTTGATTTTGATTCCCTATTGCGGAGTTATATGTAGTTAAGAAGACCAATCTAATTACATTAACTTGAATCTTAATTAGTTTATGATCGTTAAACTGTTTGGACTAGTGATTGATCAAATCCTAGGGTTAGATAATACTAATTGTTGACTTTGACTGTGTTAGAGTGTATTAGTTATCCATGCTATTCTTCAATTGATTGTCATGACCATTGACAAGAAATCAGTAGATCATATTGTTCATAGTTCGAATATATTTAATTAATTATGTGCTCACTACTTGCATCATCTATGTGTTAGTTGTTCATTAACTATTAGTACAAGAAAATCCGACCAAGATAACTAGTCATATTACAATGTTGTTGGGTTAAAGATTCGTTTGAAGATTGCGTCATTGGGCTCGACTGTTAGTTCATTTATTTTGTACTCCGGTTTTGGCCTGTCCAACCGAGAGCCTGTTAGGTTTATTATATAAGTATATGCTTGCATGCATAATGAGGTTAACGATCTAGATTACAAAATAGGAATTACGATAGCTTTGATTTTCTTTATCGTTCTTGTAAACAATCCAACCCTCAACAGTTGATGTTCTTGATCGAGCTCTTCTGAGGGTTATTTTATAATCATTCGACACGTTTGATTCATTCTTGACTTGTTCTTTATTTTCGTGTTCTTGCTGTTTAATATTTATTTACCTGTTTAAGATCTAATCGATCTTCAAGATTAAGTTTTAATCTCAACAATTGGTATCAGAGCGGGAGGCTGTGTAATCGATACACATCTTTTCTGTGAAAAGGTTTCAATTAGGGTTTTTCCGTAATTACTGATATTTATTGAGCCGTCATCTCATTATTGACGTAACTTGATATTTATTGTTTTGCCCTAATCTGATTTATTACAAGTCTGATCTTTGAACAGGTTTTTCGATCATAATGGACGAGTCGCAATCAAATCCCATCAATATTTCCAACAACATCGGTTCAACCACGAAGATTCCAATCCTATATACCCATGATTATGAAGTCTGGGCGCATCACTTTGAAGACTACGTTATAGGATCTGAGGATAATGGATACCTCATATGGGAAGCAATCATTAATGGACCTTTTTCTCATTCTGCAACGTCAAGGATTATTAAAAGTCAAAAGGAGTATAATGATCTGCTGAAGGATGTCAAAGATATTGCGCAAGATGAAAAGGATAAATTCCAGTGTAATATCAAGGCGTTAAGATTGATAAGATTCGCCCTTCAGTCCGACACCTTCAGGTTGGTCAGCTCATGCACGACGGCAAAGGAAGTTTGGGATAGACTTCGCGAACTGTACTCTACAGACGAGGATCTTGAACATTCTATCCAAACCTTGCTCTTATCTGAGTTTGGAGAATTCAGGCAAGGAGCCGAAGAAACTGTGACCCAGACGTTCGATCGCTTCAATCATCTTCTCAGCAGGATGATCAAACATGACATTGAAAGGAAGCTTATCGAGTAGAAAGTTACGTTCTTAAATGGTCTAAGGTCCGAATGGAGAGCAGTGGTGTCTACAGTTAAAGCCCATGAGCAGTTTAAATCATATTCTTTGGCGAAAATAGTGGGTATTCTCAAGTCCCAGGAGAAGATTGTGCTGCAGGAAAAGAATGTTGTTTCAAGCCTAGGTTCACTGGCCCTCCTGTCAAAAAGTAAAGCTGTGATGGAGGATGAAGACCTCAACTTGGAGGAGTATGACCTCACGTCTGAGGATTATGCTATGATGGTTTCTAACCCCAAGAGGTTCATTAAGAAGAGATTCCCCAGCAACAAAAACCGAAACTGGCAGGGGAGTTATAGTTCAGAAAAGGTTAACAATGAACCGAAGGTTGAAGAGCCCAAGAAGGAACCGAAAGCAGATGGTGATTCTGGAGTAAGCTGTTACTACTGTGGAGGAAAAAATCACTATGCTAAGGATTGTGTCCTCAAAAAGATGGCTGAAAAAGATGAGGATAAGGATGAGGAAGCTTTGCTACAGAAAAAGCTTGATGAGATGAGGAAGAAGAAATCTACCGCTAACCCTTCCATGAATGCTCTTATTGTGCAGGGTTCGGTTGCTGATGACGAGTTCGGTGGAGTGGAAGTTTGGTCAACCGACTCTGAAGATGATGAAGTGAGGAAGCCTTCTCATGGAAAGGCTTGCGTGGCAAAGGAGGATAGCAGTGGAGGAAGGTGCTTCATGGTGTCCGATGTATCTCAGATGAGGGGATATAACACTGATGGTGGAAGCAATGGACCGAAGGAGCAGCAGGATATGTGCTTTACGGCCAAACCGCTCAGCGTGCAGTTCAACGAGCTCGATGAACTGATCAAGAAGGTACAATCGGTTTTCGTTTTATTTAAAGTACCACAATCCTCATATGAGAAAGAATTAAAAAATGTTAATACAAGAATTTCTCATCTAGATAGTAGTTTAACTCAAACTCGAGTCACCAATTCTAACCTAACTGATCAATTAAGCAGGGTGTCTTCGAAGAGTGAGGAGCGGCGCATGTGGATCGAGTTGAAGGAGTCTGAATTAGTTAAAATAAAAGACGAAAACATTTATTTACAAAGAGACAATTTAAAGTTGTTAAAACAGCGGAATGTTTTTTGTTTAATTGCAAAACGTCTTTATTCTAATATTACTCAGCTTCACTTGGACTGTGAAATAGGCCAAAAGATCCATCGCATGATTTTGCCCTTCCTTGAGTTTAAGGAGGATGAAATCGATGCTGAAGCTTATAATTGTGAGAGTGTGATATCATCTGATGACATTAATCCGACCTACATGTATAGACTGGACAAAATAGAATCTTTCATTAAATCCAAGGACCACAAGGACATGCTTAAAAACCTTTTGGATGAAAATGATAGACTTAAACTGAGAACCGAAACCATACAAAAATTTGACTCTTTAAACGCCAACTTGAGCTCAGAAAACAAAATTGATGTTAAAAATGCATCTGAGCTTAATGAGGACGACAACATGAGTGAAATTTCTGTAGAGGACACGGTTGACTGCTCAGAATTTGTAAAAAAATGAACCTGAAAACCACAAGAATCTAATTTCTGAAAATTCAGTGGAATTCGCTCGATTGTCCCAACAAAAGTCCCCGATCTTAGCAAAGAAAGCGGTTGTATATCAAAAGGTCAGGACCACTCCAAATCAAGTGTACAAGGTCATTGGAGTAACCGAACATCAGACCGCTGAACTCACAGCTATTGTAAACGAAGACAATGTTGATGGCTGCGATGAGTACTTCTGGTCAGCTCCAATAGATAATGCAAACGAAACGGTAGGCTTATCAGAAAGAACCTCATGGATGAGTAAAGGTAGATACATACCAGAACCCTTGAATAAGCCAGATAATTTTGATGAGCCAAGTACTAGTGGTACGAAAGACATTCCTCAAGAGAATGGAAGTTCGGCAAAAGAAGACATTCCCTCTAGTTCCTCAGTTCAAAGTGAAACTCCTACAGTTCAAAGTGAACCAGCCAAGAAGAAACCGAAAATGAAAGCCAATATTCATCATCAACCGAAGCAAATGAGGAATAAGAAACGTGAAAGGAAGCAGAGATATAGGAAGAATCTCTCTGAAAGGAAACAATTCTGGCAATCCCAAAATGCATAATTCTCACATCAAGACAAGAATCGGAAGTTTGAGAACAATCCTGTCAAAAAGCATGAGAGCCACAACAACCGAAAGCCAAGGTTCGGTTCAGAAGAGAATACCAACCGAAAGCAAAGGCTCGGTTCTGAGAATGACTCCAACCGAAAGCAAAGGCTCGGTTCTGAGAATGACTCCAACCGAAAGCATAGGTTCGTTTCTGAAGTCAAAAGAGATCAAAACTCTAAGGTCAGTCCCACCAATGATCAAAAGCAAAAGGGTCACCTAAAGTCTCCAGGTAAGAAGTCATCTCAATCTAAACCCACTCCTTCTCATTCATCTAATTCTTCTACTTCTTCCAATTCATCTCCATCCCACTCAAAAGCTCATTCCGTTCGTTCTCAAAAATCTCATTTGTCAGCTGAACAAAAGGGCAAACAGAAAATTAATGCATCCAATCCAGAGTCTAAACTGAACGCACCTAATCCTAATAAAATCAAAGTTTTTACTATTAAAAAGAAAGATGAAACAACACTTATAAAACTAACATATCTTGTTGACATCTCTCTTACTATTCCTGTTCCTATGAAAAGCTCATGTGGACCCAAGAAACTTTGGGTTCCTAAATCTGCTTAATTGTTGTAGGTTATAAGTGACGAGCAGTTCGACGAAGAATGGTACATCGATAGTGGCTGCTCGCGTCACATGACAGGAAGGAAAGAAGAGCTCAGGGAATACAGGTCTCTTTCAAACGGTGGCAACGTCAAGTTTGGAAACAACTCTTTCGACACCATAAAGGGATACGGAATGATAACTAATGGTGATTTTACTATAAGGAAGGTAGCTTATGTGGAAGGACTACAACACAACCTCATCAGTGTATCTCAGCTTGTTGGAGGTACAGGTCTCAAAGTCTCATTCGACGATGAAGGTTCTGAAATTATTGAGAAGAAGACGAAGAAAGTAATTCTCAAATCGGAGCGTAAGGGTGAAATGTTTCCTCTAAACCTTAAACCCATCAAAGGAAACAAAGCTATATGCTTGTTATCAAAAGCTCAATCTGACGAAAGCTGGTTGTGGCACCGAAGACTCTCTCATCTCAACTTTAAAGATATCAACAAACTTGTCACTAGAGGTCATGTTCGAGGTCTTCCATTGCTCAAGTTCGACAGAGATCATTTGTGTGCTGCATGCGAAATGGGGAAGCAGAGTCGTCAAAGTCATCCATCTATAATTAACACAAAAGTTGTTGAACCACTCGAATTGCTTCATATTGATATGTGTGGTCCATCGTCTATCAAAAGCATCGGTGGTAGCAAGTATATTCTTGTTATTTTTGATGACTTTTCACGATTTACATGGGTGTTCTTTCTAAAGCTCAAATCTGAAGCGACTCATAAGCTGAAAGTGTTCATCAAGCAGATTGAAGTACAGCTCAAAAAGGTCGTTCGCAACATCAGAAGCGACAATGGTCTGGAATTCAAGAACAAGGAATTTGAAGAGTTTCTAGCAGAAAAGGGAATAAGTCACAACTTCTCAGCTCCCTACACACCTCAACAGAACGGAATTGTCGAAAGACGAAACCGATCTTTGTGTGAAGCTACCCGAACTATGCTAAGTTTCGCTTCTTTACCTCTTTATTTTTGGGCTGATGCAATTTCTGCTGCTTGTTTTACACAGAACAGGTCTTATCTCAACAAACGATTCACGCTCACACCTTACGAGATTCTCAACAACAGAAAGCCTAATGTGAAATTTTTCCATGTGTTCGGCTCACGGTGTTTCATCTTTAACTCTAAAGAACACCGCAACAAGTTCGATGTCAAAGCCGACGAGGGAATCTTTCTGGGTTACTCTCTCACTTCCAAAGCATACAGAGTCCTAAACAAGCGTTCGAGAAAAATCGAAGAGACCTATTACGTGACTTTTGACGATAGCTATGTCAAAAAGCTACAGGCCAAAGAAGACACAGTTGGGGACATCTTTCCTCAAACTGGCCAAGTCACAGTCTCGATCGCTAATCTATACGAGAAGTTTCTGGAGCTATTTGACGAACCAGAGAAAGCTACTCTCTCAGAAGCAGGCGCAGCAGACAACAAGGTAGACCACATGAAGCAAATTGTCGAAGAAGCTGCCAGGAGAATGAATGAAGGAGGATCGAATTCTGATGGACCTCCATCCAACGATGCTTCAGTCGAGGGGGAGCCAAGCTCACATGTTGAGGGGGAGCCAAGCTCTACAACTGCTACCGAAAGTCCAACCGCAACCGAAAGTGCTTCTCCAACCGAAGGTGCATCAACGCCTGAAAGTCTAGCACCACAAGAAACCTCTGAACCTCAAGTTTCTCATAGCTCATTAATCGAGGGGGAGCATGGTAATATGTCACTTGACTACGACAGCCAATCCGAGCCAGAAGAAATGATCAATGCTGAACTAAACCCAACCTTTGATCCAAACTATCCTCCTCTTACCAAATGGACCAGAGATCATCCTATCTCTCAAGTGGTTGGTGATGTCTCCGAAAAGGTTCTGACCCGATCACAACTGAAGGCAAAACAGACATCCTTATTTTCAAAGGTTGAGTTTTGTATGTTTAACTCATTCGTATCAAAAGTTGAACCGAAGACAGTTAATACTGCTCTGATCACTCCGATTGGGTTCAAGCGATGCAAGACGAACTGAACGAATTTGAAAGGAACAAAGTCTGGCGCCTCATTCTAACTCCTCCAGATGCCTCGGTTGTTGGTCTCAAATGGGTCTTTAGGAATAAAATGGACAAGGAAGGGAATGTTATAAGGAACAAAGCTCGTCTGGTAGTAAAGGGATATTGTTAGGAGGAAGAGATTGATTATGAAGAAACTTTTGCTCCCGTAGCTAGGCTGGAATCTGTTAGAATATTTCTTGCTTACGCTGCCCACAAAAACTTTGAAGTTTTCCAAATAGACATCAAGTGTGCATTTCTTAATGGAGAACTCGAAGAAACCGTGTATGTGGAGCAACCTCGTGGGTTCGTGAACGAAAAATATCCAAATCATTGCTACATTCTGGATAAAGCTGTGTATGGCCTCAAACAAGCTCCGAGAGCCTGACAGGGACCCGAAGGCATCTTTGTCAATCAGGAAGCTTACATGAAGACTCTCCTAGCAAAGTTTGGTATGATGGGAGACTCCAAAGTCAAAGTCCCAATGGCATTCGGCACCAAGCTAACTACATCTCTAGACAAACCGGCTGTTGATATCACGCTCTATCGTCAAATGATAAGCTCACTAATGTATCTTACTGCTAGCAGGCCTGACATCATGTTTTCTGTGTATTATTGTGCTCGATTTCAGGCAAACCCACGCGAACCTCACATGCTTGCAGTGAAGAACATTTTACACTATCTCAAGCGAACCACCTCCTTAGGTCTATGGTATCCTTCCAACTCAGGCTTCTTCGTTCAAGCCTATTCAGATGCTGGCCTTGGAGGATGTGGACTCGACAGAAAAAGCACCACTGGTGGCTGTCAATTCCTTGACGGGATGTTGGTTAGCTGGCCATCCAAGAAACAAACGTGCGTGTCGTTATCTACTGCCGAAGCAGAATACATAGCCGCTGCATCATGCACCTCTGAAGTAATTTGGATCCAGAGTCAACTTCAAGACTATAGACTCAATATGAAGAAGATCCCATTATATTGTGACTCTGAAAGTGCAATTAGGATCTATCATAACCCAATGCAACACTCTAAAACCAAACACATAGCACTGAGGTATCACTTCATCAAAGATCACGTGGAAGATGGAAACGTCGAAGTACACTTTGTCAGAACCACTGATCAACTGGCTGACGTCTTTACCAAAGCTCTTCCTGAAGCATCATTCAACAGAATACTGCAAGGGCTAGGTATGATGGAATCAGAGTCAGTACCTCACAACACCTCTCAACCTCAAACGTAAGAAGCGAAATTGACCGAACGTTCAGGTTCGGTTACATCATCTGACTCGCTCTTCACCACAAAGATAGTTTTCATGGTTGTATATTTCTTGTACACAGTTGTTTATCTTATTGTTAATAGTATTTTCTGAGTCCATGTCTAAATTCCTTGGTTTTCTAAAATTTTCCAAAACCGAAACCTACCGAAGGTTCGGGTTCGGTTTTTCAAAATTTTCTTGAACCGAAACCAACTGAACGCTCGGGTTCGGTTTTTCAAAATTTTCTTGAACCGAAACCAACCGAACGCTCGGGTTCGGTTTTTCAAAATTTTCTTGAACCGAAACCAACCGAAGGTTCGGCTTCGGTTTCTCAAAATTTTCTTGAACCGAAACCAACCGAACGCTCGGGTTCGGTTTCTCAAAATTTTCTTGAACCGAAACCAACCGAACGCTCAGGTTCGGTTTTTCAAATTTTTCCCAACCGAAACCAACCGAACGTTCGGGTTCGGTTTTTCAAAGTTTTCCAAAGTTTTTTTTTTCTTACTCTTTCCAAGTCTTATTTTTTTTTGCTTATTTTTTTATCTTTTATTTTTTTATCCTTTTATTTTTTTTATTTTTTTTATCAATTTCAAAAACTCCAAAAATATTTTTCTCTTTTAATTTTGTTTGTGTTCGTTCGATTATGGGGATATAATTGTTGGATTACTTAAGTGTCCCTAGAAGCATGCTGTTGTATGTGTCCCAAGCCTCATAAGATTTTGAATAATAGCCTTCATGACCTGGTATAAACAAACCTTGTCTTCCCCATAAGGCTACCACATTTATTCTAATCGTGAGCTACCTCACTCTCTTCTCACATGAGTTAAGAGTTTTCTGCTTGGTCCTTATTTTCGCAGCAGAGGTACTTTATTTTCTTACACCATCTCCATTACATTTCTCCATTACATTCGTTTCATCAACGTAACCCTTGAGACTCTCAGAAATTACCACTGAGGTTTAAGGTTACACAACAGCTGTGTTTATGATCTTCGTTTCGTGCCACTACGAGCTGAGTTAAACCCAAAATTCAACACCAAATCTGAATTGACGGTGAACAATTAATTTGCTCAAGTTTTCACCAAAGAATTGACGGATGTACCTTCATGAAATCTCAAATTTTATTTTTTGTCATTCCTATAAAATTGTTAAACACCATAACATTTCTTCCCTTGGGATCCAGTTTTTAATTTTTTTTTCGAGATTTTATTTTTTCCAAGCCAATTTAAAATTAATTCCTACCTACTTGTTCAACAGACTACACCGGTCTCACAAGTACTTTGATCACTTTCTTTCTTATTTCAAGATTAGAATTGTTGCATCAAAGCGAAAGCCACCCTGAAGTAGACTAATTAAAAGAAGCCTTTCAACATTTATTAATAAGTGTTTGATCGTAATTCAACGGGAATCCACATTAGCACTTTGAGGTCTCTTTTGATCTTGAAGGAAGAGATTCGTGCCCGGGATCATTTGTTTCGTGTCATTATTGACATCACAGTCATTCCTAAAAAGAGTTGCTTTATTTCTTTTCCTTTTACACTCTTCGCACAAAAATCTTTGATTTTCCAAAATTCCGTTACTAATTATTACAGGCTGTATTATTGCTTTGGTGGTTCATTATCAAGCCGTGATCAGCAATCATCCACGTGGGCAATTTATTGAAAAGATGCGATTCAAAAGATAAGACGAAGGGTTGCTGACTCAGGCGGGAAACAAAAGGATTGAATTTCAACCGGTGGTAAAAAGGGGCGCGTGTGAATTTGAAACGCCCACTCTTTTATTGACATAATGGACGCGTGTGCGAATTTCACGCGATTCCTCTCTGGCACTTAAAGGCGCGTGAGGATTTGAAACGGTTTGTTCTGAAACGGCGCTTGTTGGGCGGCGTGTTCCTAGGAATCTGACACTTTCTCTCCTACGTGATCATCGCATGCCTTAACTGTCACGCATCTGTCATTCCGGGAAACCTTTTCGTATTTCCATAGAAGATTTGAACAGATTTTTCTCTCTCCTTACAATCACTATAAAAGGCAGTCTCCACTCCTATTTACCTCTTTACTACATCCGGATTTCCAAGAGAGCAAAAATTTCCCTAAAGCTTTCCTGTTCATCTTCTTCTTCCTACCTTCAACAATGGCAGAATCATCATCCGTCCATGCCACCTCACACATCCTTCCCATTCGTCCTCAACAGTGCTTGGTGATTGACCTAACACCTCAGGCGTATGATTCTTACATGTTTCCGATCATCGAGTGCCTGAAGTACTCGCAAATCGCTCATGCACTATCTCGGGTTGAGTCTGTGCCCATGGTGCTCCTATCGCAGGTGTATGTGACTGCTCATTACGATAAAGCAGTCGACAGGGTCTTCTTCGAGGTGTCTGATCACAAGACCTCGATTTCAAGGCAACGATTTGGTACACTGCTAGGGTTTGCTGCTGACCCTTCACGAATAAATCCGGAGACGATTCCGGTGGGCCATCTTTACAACATGTTTTACAATATGGGGTACACGGAGGTAATCACCTCCGTCGCAAAGTTCAAGAAATCCTGCTTGCCGCCGCAGTGGAACGGCATGTTCACAGTCCTCTTCAAGGGCTTATCTGAACGGAGCTCAGGATCCGATGGTTCTATTCGACTGTTCTTGTCGATTATGTATGGCGTCTACAACGGAGTCAATCTTGACAATGGGTTCGTTCTCTGGCAACAACTCATCCAGAGCCTCTCTTCTTCTTCACGACATTCTGAGGTGTCGTATGCCCGGTTTTGGACTCTCATCACAAAGTGGGCAATGGATAAGTTCGACGTCCCCACTGCTGCTGGTGCATCGATGTCTTCGGTTGGTACTTTTCATACCACGAAGATCATCGTCTCTGATGCATCCAAGTTTTCTTTCATTGGCTCTATTCCGGAGACAATGTACGGCGATGTTCCTTCTGACAGCAGGATCATCCGGACGATTAAGGAGTTCAAACAGTCAGGACCGAGGGAACTCACACCGGAAATGCTCAAGTCCATCCATGATGCTGACAAACCAGTTAACAGGGGCAAAAAGGCGGAAAAAGGGAAGCAAGTGACCAACGCTCCTAAAGGTCCTTCTCCTAAGAAGAGGAAGCAAACAAAACATGCTCAGTCCCCGCAACCGAAGAGAAGGAAGACTCAACCGAAGCGAAAGCTTATCATCCCTTCCTCTTCGAGTGACTCAGAAGGCGAGAGTTCAGATTCGGATGGCTCTCAACGAGGCGAAACCCCTCCAAGAGGCAACACTCCACCTCGATCTCCTACCCCAGACATGGAAATCCATAATTCACCCATTCCTTCACCCACTCAAACTATCCCTACTTCCATTCCCACCATAACCCCCACTACCACTATTCCTCCAACCTCTTTCCCTATACCACCACCCATTTTCACTGATACAACTACAACAACAACCGTAAAGGTTCCAACCAACGTATCTGATACGGGGGTTCATACCGATGCAACCGAAACACCACCCGTAACCGAACCACCTCAAACCGAAACCCAGCATACAACTGAACCTACCCACACTCAACCACCACCCGAAACTACCCCAACCAGCACTCAACCTGAACCTACAAAAACCACCACACCCCCAACTTCACCACCCCCACCATCTCCAGATCATGCCTCTGATGGAGATAACCCGTTTCTTGGCGGTGAAAACATGACCTTCGATTCGGTCTACTTTAGTCCGTTTCAGGTTCAAAGCGATGAAGAGGATGATGCTCCAGTGACAAAGAAGCATCTTAAGGAGCTAAACGAGAAGGTTGACTTACTTCTTGCTTCTTCTTCCAACAACCAGTCCTCTCTCTCTGAAGCTGCTCTTCAGAAGATTGTTGATGCCTTCTCCAAGGCTCAGGATGATTCTGTAGCTTCAGCCACAGCCGCCATAGACGCCTCTACAAAAGCCCGTGAGGCTGCGACTGCAAAAGTCTATAAACTATTCTCAGACGCCTCTTCCCTGTTGAAGTCCTTACAGGAGAGCGCTGATGTCACCAAGACAACTTTGGAACCAATTGTTCAGCAATTGGCCAAGTTCGTCTCAACGGAGTTACAGTCATTTTCTACACTTCGCCAATCAATCAGCGATGACAACTCGGCTCTTCGTGCCTCCATTGACGAGCGCCTCGCTAAGCTACAAGCGGATCTCGCAGCTGAAAATTCGTTAATGGACGTTCTGGCAAGCAAAACCACCGCCCTTAAGGTCAAAAGCACTCAGCTTTCAAACTCTCAACAAGAGCTTGAAGCTCTTCGATCCGAACGGGAGGTAATAAAAACTTGTGTTTCGGATGTACACGCTACCCTATCTAACATCTTGGAAGCACACGATCCGATTCTCAACCATTCGGTGAGGCGCACCCTTGCTGAAAAACTTGCTCCTGCCCTGGACCTTCTCAGCAAAATTGAGGGCTTACCTAGTTTCGTGTCCGATCCGAAACAAGGGGGAGAAGGGAAGAAGTCCGGATCGAAACCACCTCCTTCCTCCAAAGCTACTCACACAACCGAACCACCTCCGACTGGTCAAACTTCGGGTTCGGGTGTGAAGGATAAAGGGAAGAACATAGCTGAGGAAGAAGATGAAGATGAAGAAACCATTGCGGACATTTTGAAACGTAAAAACAGTCGCAACGTTGATGATGATATCAATCGTGTGGCGCGAGAGGCTGAAGAAGCCGAACGCAAGAAGAAAGAAGCCCACGATCTCCTTGAGAGCAGGAAGACTCTCTTCCCTGCCTGGACTCGGGAGCGAATGATTAAGGAGGCCATAGATACTCCTAGCATCCTATGGCTCGAGCCGGTGATCTCCTTCGACTGCTATAATTCTGTCGATTCGCAGTTCGACATGCCGGTGAATCGAAAGGCGTTTATCTTCCACGCCTTCTCCAATATTTTTGAAGTCCCTCATCCGAACCCTGAGGTTGATAGGGAGCTGATCGAATTCTATCTGAAGGCTGCTCGTCCTCAGTATCAAACATGGAGCGCCCAGAAGATAGTGAATGTTCGGGTTTTGAAGCCTTATACCGAAGGAAGATTCATCAATGTTCGGTTCAAGGTGATTCGAGGGTCTGCAAGAACTGAACATCTTATATCCCTGGCAGATCTACCGAACCTAAATCCTCATGATTGGATCGTTTTGCATAACATCCTCTTGACGAATGAAGCTGAATATGGTCCGATTATAGACCATCTCAAAAGGATGTTAGTCTGTTATATCATGGAGGTAGCCCTAATGGATCAGGAGGTAGCCACAGTCTTCAAGAAGAAACCGAAGATAGCTCCTGTGGGATCGGCCAGTGATCTCAATCAAATGAAAATGGGCAAGATCAACCCGAGACGCAATTCGGTCATGTTCACTAGAGCAGAAGGACAGAAATGTCTCTTTGCTTTAGCTGACAAACATCTTTACACTACTGCTTGTCTAGAGCACGTGTTGTCGATCATCCGAAGGTGTAAAGAGAATGCAGCGGATGATGTTAAATACTTCAACGACATGATCCAATGGTACATCAGGTTTAGACAGACGATACTGGCTCTTATCTCGCGTCTGTTTAATACCGTGAAGAAGAAGGTACCTGCTACTGCTGCTGACCCAAGTAACAAGTGAATATCTCGCTCCAATTGACGCAAAGGGGGAGATTGTTGGGTTAAAGATTCGTTTGAAGATTGTGTCATTGGGCTCGACTGTTAGTTCATTTATTTTGTCCAACCGAGAGCCTGTTAGGTTTATTATATAAGTATATGCTTGCATGCATAATGAGGTTAACGATCTAGATTACAAGATAGAGAATTACGATAGCTTTGATTTTCTTTATCGTTCTTGTAAACAATCCAACCCTCTACAGTTGATGTTCTTGATCGAGCTCTTCTAAGGGTTATTTTATAATCATTCGACACGTTTGATTCATTCTTGACTTGTTCTTTATTTTCGTGTTCTTGTTGTTTAATATTTATTTACCTGTTTAAGATCTAATCGATCTTCAAGATTAAGTTTTAATCTCAACAAATGTGGTAATCAACTCATTAATCCATTGCAATTCTAATAAATCAAGCATAGAAACTTAGGGGATTCATATTCTAGTGGAAGTACTTCTTATCTATCGTTTTCATTTAGTTCTTTAGTTTCGTTTGATTAATTGACTGTTAAAACAAGTTATTTATTTTAAATAACAAAAACCCCATTTTACTTTACTATTATTAATTTAATTAAAATTTGAATTATTTGATCTAAACCATTCCTGTTCCCTGTGTTTGACTCCCTTTCTTACCTTAAACTATATTACTTCACAAATGGGTACACTGATTATTTGTGTTTAAGACCAATTGAGATTTGATAGGACTTTATAAACAAAAAAATGGTGCATAAAAAATAAACACCACATATCATCATAATGAAGTGGATCATAACCACCATCATCGTTAACATAACCACCACGATGACACCCATCACTATACCAAAAGATTGAAATTTATTTTCATGATCGTCCATATCTTGTTGGAGACTAATGTGATTGACTCTACACACGATGAAATCTTGTCCCATATGCTCCTTCAACCTTTGCATTTCGGTTTGGTTCTCAGCACTCTTGTCTCTACAGTCTCAAAATATGGAACAAATGTCGTTGTAGGTGATATGGTCACGAGAATGTATTGAGTCGGGGGAAGGTGGTGGAGCCGACATGAAGATGATTTAGGGTTGGTGTTGAAGGATTATTTGGCCAAATAAGGTAAAGAACTTATAGGGTTTCGTTTGATTAATCCCCATATGGGATTGTCTTGGTTTATATTCCCCACCACCACCTATTACTTGGGGACTAAGGGTGGTTGGTAAGTTGTTGGAAGTAAATGTTAATCATTAATCCGTGTATACATGGCCTCAAGTGGACTCAACAGTGACTTAGTGTTGACTCACTGGCATACTTGGTTGATGGACATGACATGATAACCTCCTAAAGTGCGTAAAAGTTCCAATATAACCGGTAAACACTAAGTACATGCCCTTAGAAAGAAAAAAAATTCACGAGGGACCTTTTAAACTGATATATGTAACATCGTTGGACTACGGTGACAAAAACCCAATAAAATAATAAAAATGGTTCTATTTGAAATCATCTTTACCATTTACAATTTGGTACTATTACAAAGTTTAATAGTGTATTCTATTTTCCATATAAATTTCAAAACTGATCCCTCTAGTTTTCCATTTTCTTTGGATCCAGTGCAATGACTTTTAATTTTGTGGATTTGGTTCTTTTTACCTATTTTCATTGCTGATTTGGTCCTCTCTCAAATTGAAAAACTTTTTACCCATTGATTTATTTTTCCATTTATTTAATTCTTATACTTATTTGAAATTAAGAAACTAGCCAACCCATCCACCCCACATCCTTCCCTCCATCCCCTCTATCTATCCCCCCCTTCTCTCTCTCTGTCCACATCTCTCCCTCTCTCTATCTCTTGGGGTAGCATCATCCGCCCGGGTTCACCATCACCTTCACACCACCTTCTTATTGCTATCATATACAACCCACCACCATATTATACGCAACAACCAACACCACCATAACAACCTATGACGACTCATGTTGATCATTGTCTTTAAAGAATTAGGTATCTATTAAACCTATGATCATCTCTCATGTTATAAACTTCAGTTGATCTCTACATAATAAAAACATTATCAAAAAAATAAGAAAGCTTTATCGTTTTTATCAAAAAGGTAAACCTCATCATTTATTCTCATATTTAAAATTGATTTTTTACATAAGTATATCTAATATCTAGTGATCCCTGTAAAGGTTTCAAAGCATGACGTCCATGTGTAAATTTTTATATTTACAGGGTTCCTTTTTCTTGATTTTTATGTGTTGGTCAATTATGCAGACAAATTGTTTGATAAATTTCCTAAGAGAGTTGATTTGGTCCATACGTTGTGGAGATTTTACATTTCAAAAAACTTATCATAATTGTCTAGGATTTTATATATGTTTGGAGTCAACATCGATTTTATCTATGTTCATGTAGGCATGCTTGACTATTACAACCTTGTAATGAAACTATAACACCTGATTCCCGGTACACATTTAATTTAAGCCTTTCTGTATTTTTCTCTAGGACTCGACGAGTTGGAGGCCCAACTCGTCAAGTAGGGTCGTGATCCGTGGGCATTTTAAGTGACCTACTCGATGAGTCGGGAGACTAACTCGGTGAGTAGGTGCTGTTTGAGGAAAACCCAAAATCTGAGGGTTTGCACCCTATTTAAATGACTTAACTCAGCCTCCCTCGTCCCTATCTCTCCCAAGAAGCTAAATATCGAAACCCTAGCCATTTTTGTGTGATCTAAGGCCATTTTGGTGCTTTTGGGTGGTTAGTGAAGCTTGAAAGGAAGGAAGAAGCTTGAGTATTTGAGCTGGGACTTGTAGATCCATTGATCTTGTTCCATCTTCAGCTCAATCGAGGTAAATGCCCCCTGTTTTGATCTTCCATTTGGTTGTTCATCTTTAGGGTTAGATTTTGGGTGCATTTAGGGCTTCCTAAGCCATTTTCGGATTTGTGAACTGATTCATGGGGTTCTACTTTCAGATCTGAGTCATTGGAGGGGTCTCATGGCATAAAGGTGCGAACTCTATGGCCATGAGAGCCCCAAGCACATTGTAGAGCACCTTTTATGGATTTTTTAGCCAAAAACCCCATGCATGTGCACCAAGTTTGGAAGTTTACGTATAAAAGGGACATTAGGACGCCAGATCTGTGGTTTTGATATGTTAAGACCCATTTAAATTGGTGTATAGTATTGGTCAAGGATGGACTTGTCGAGTTGTTCTTGGGACTCGGCGAGTCGAGGTGGAATGACCACCAAATCCATTCTGCGAATGGACCAATTGTTAGGGAGGGAAGTCCCGTAGATGTTTAGACGTGAAAAAGGACCTGAGAATCATGGGACTCGATGAGTGTACGAACAGACTCGGGGAGTCCAAGGCAATCTCCCAACCTTTGAAGACTGACTCGACGAGTTGTTCATACGACTCAATGAGTCGTAGACTGGACATGTTCTTATGAGGGAGATGAACTCGCCGAGTTCAAGGAAGAACTTGGCGAGTCGGATGAAGATGGTCCCGATAGTTTGAAGGAAGAAGAACCCGTTGAGTTCTTGCTAGACTCGACGAACAGAGTCGGGGTTGTATCAGATTAGTGGAGTATGGACTCGGAGAGTTGGCGGGCCAACTCCGCGAGTCAGGTCAACTGGATGTTGACTTTGACTGGTTATGGTATTGACCCTGGTTAGGGTTGTATGTTCTGTATGATGACTTGAGGATTGTCGTGTAGGGATTGAGGAGTCGAGGAGAGACGACCTTCATGCCGAGGACAGATCAGACACTACACGACATCGAGGTGGGTTACCTTCCAGTAGTGGTGGGTCTACGACCACAATGCCAGCCCACCAGTAGGAGATGTATGTTAGATGATTGTCTTTGTGATATTCATCTAGGTTTGCTACTACCTGATATGTTATATCCTGGCATGATATATTATATGTGATAGTGGTAGTAGGGGGAGAGTAGTCCCCAAGTTCGGTTGTTAGGACCGAAGGGTAGGTCGGACACCCCAGATATGTCTGATAGTATGTTATGATATGTTTATATGCTGGCATGATATATTATATGTGATAGTGGTAGTAGGAGGGGAATAATCCCCAAGTTCGGTTGTTAGGACCGAAGGGTAGCTCAGACACCCCAAATATGTCTAATAGTATGTTGATGATATGATATATATGTGATAGTAGTAGTAGGGGGTGGAATAGTCCCCGAGGTTCGGTTGTTAGGACCGATGGGTAGGTCAGCACTCCATAACAGCTAGACACAGGTAGGTCAGCACCCTAGAATGGCTTGACACGGGTAGGTCGGCACCCCAGAATGGCCGTACCGGGTAGGTCAGGCACCCCAGAATTTGCCCGACGGTATGTAGGCTATGCGATTGTACGGTATGTCGTATGATGGGGGAACTCACTAAGCTTTGTGCTTACAGTTTCAGTTTTGATTTCAGGTACCTCTTCGTCCAAGGGGACGGAGCTGGCAGGGTAGCAGCGCATCACACACGCACACATGATTCCCGCTTAGAGTTTTTCTGGGATTATACTGTGATATTTTATTACTTAAGCTGATATGGTTTTGAGACATGATACTACAGTTTTATGTATTAACATGATTTTGGTAATGTTTTGATAAACTATTTTATAAATCACATAATTAAAAACGAAATTTTTGTCCTCGAAATTTGGGATGTTACAAGTTGGTATCATAGCCCTGGTTTGAGGGATTTGTACACACACTCGGGGGTGTCTAGACTCAAACCGAGTGACTAAAAGATTTTTCAAGGAAAACATTTCTAAAATTTTAAGTTAAGGAATATTGAGAAAAGACAAGGTCTGTGATGCGTGCGACCGAACGAGCTCAAGTAAGTTTTCCCCAAGATACCCATACTTGCTATGTTATGTGTATGATTCATGATTCTGAGAACTGCATGCTAGATTAGGGCTAGGGATCTAGAAGGATGCCTTGTATGCCTGATAGATGATTCTAAGAACTGCATGCTAGAGTAGGGTTAAGGATCTAGAGGATGCCTTGAATGCCTGTTGTATGAGCTATATGCTAGGACTGTTTAGTCAGCAGTAGGATAGCCTGGTTAGGTTATGCCTTATGTGGTTACTAGATGCACAAATGCTGCTTGCTTTATGCTTAAGGGGTCCTGGATAACTTTAACTAACTAGTAAGCGGATATTTAAAAGTATTCGCAAGCTAGTTAGGGAAGGGAAGCAGGGACTTCTAGTGCAGCTGATGGCGGAAAGTAGGTCAGAGAGTGCCCTAGGAAAGCCTAGGATGAGATTAGTAGGAAAGGGTATCGTAAAGGGACTTGGTGAAGTTGAAGCAATCCTTGAGGAAAGTACGGATATATGTGAAAGGTAGTATGGGCCCGTACTACTCGAAGTAGAGGATCCGTACTCGAGTCAAGGAGGGCCGAGATGGAACCAGGGAACTTGGAGAGGGTGTGAGACCTCTCGAGAGAATGAATGATCCTGATGTTTATGTGTTCATTGGTAGTATGGAAATCACGCAACATGGAGCAGGAGGTTTAGGATCAGGATCAGGATCAGTCTCGGGTGCAGGATTCGAGCAGGTTGATGACGGGCTACGCGAGTTCATCGCGTCTGAGATCACGAGAGGTATCCATGAGTCGACCCCGGTTATTTTTGGGTCTATCAAGGAAGGGATTGTTGGGCTGATGGAGGATCGCCTCTTAGCATTTAAGAGTGATCCGGCGTCTACCCAGACGGGTACGTGGATACTGTCCTTCAAGGACTTCCGAGGGAGTGGTGTGCTGGATTTTCACGGGGTAAAGGACCCTATTGCTGCCAGGAGATGGATCGCAAACATTGATTCTGCGCAGTTGACGAGCTTCTTCCCGGAAGGGTCGAAGGTCCGCTTTGCTGCGGGATGTCTGAGGCTATGACTTGGTCAGATTTCGTGACTAGGTTCAGGGCTGAGTTTCCACCAGTTGTGGAGCTTCAACAGCTGACTAAAGAGTTTTTGGATATGAGACAGACTACGGAGACTGTGGCGGAGATCACCACCAAGTTCCGAGAGAAAGCATTGTTGGTACCCCAGTATGCAGGGGATGAGGAGATGCGGAAGACCCGCTACCATGATATGTTGAGGGCTGATATCTGGGAGCATGTCAGCTATTCAGCCTGACCGACCCTAGAGTCCATGACCAGGCCGCGGGAGAGGGAGCTCGATTTGGATCATGTCAGGAAGAGGAAACGAGAGGCGTTGTACGTTGGTGGAATACCTTGGGGAAGATTTTAAGCCCCAACAAGCCCCTGCAACTGACATGGGCAGAATTTCTGGTACAATTCAAACGAAAGTATTGCTCAGCTCAAAACCTACTCGAGCTAGAGAACCAGTTTCTAACCCTGAAGAATGGAAGCATGTCAATCGATGAATACACAAACAACTTCATAGAAAATATGGAGTTTGCCTTGCGTCTTGTTCCGGATGAGCTAACAAAGATCGAAAAGTACGCTAAGGGACTCCCATGGGAGTATGCAGTGCCCGTGCGTCAGGCACCTACTCTGGAGGCAGCTATCTGGGCTGCCAAGTCTGTGGAGGATATGATTAAGGGAAGAGCTGCCAGCAAAGTTGAGGTTGGCGAGAAGAGGAAATTTGAAGGGTCTGCTAAACCCAACAAAAAGAGCAAGTTCGGTTCAAAGAAGCTCGGGGGAGGAGGAAATGAATTGAAATGGTGCGAGAAGTGCAAGAAGAAGCACTCGGGAAAATGTAGCGAGGAAGTAACCTGCTACAAGTGTGGGAAAACGGGGCACTATGCCAATTAGTGCACCATCAACAAGAGGGTGTGCTACAAGTGCCGTGAAGAAGGGCATATTGCTAAGGATTGCCCAAAGAAGAAAGATGCGGGAAGGCCCAACATTCCACCGAAGCCGAAGGCGAGAGCCTTCTAAATGACGCTCGAGGCTGCGAAGGAGGCAGCAAACGTCGCTTCAGGTACCTTTCTTGTAAATGGTTTTCCTGCCAATATACTATTTGATTCCGGAGCCAACTACTCCTTTGTGTCGCATAAATTTGGTGAAAAATTAGCATTGCCTATAGAAAAACTTGATAATGCCCTGATTGTAGAAGTTGCCAGTGGCAAATTCGTACCTGTTAGTAATCGTATTAAGAACGTAGTCATCGACCTAAACAGAAACGAATTCCACGAGGAGCTATTACCCATAGAGTTAAATGGTTTCGACATCGTTTTGGGTATGGATTGGCTTAGCGCCAACGATGTCGAGATATTATGCCGAAAGAAGATAGTAAAGGTAAACCCACCTGGAAAGGAATCATTTATGGTGTACGGGGACAAACGCAGAGTGAATTCTGGAATAATCTCCCTGATGAAAGCCAGGAAAAGTTTGTCCAAAGGATGTGCATCGTACTTGGCATTCGTAATCGATGCTAAGAAGGAAAAGAAAGAGGTACAGAATATACCGGTTGTGTGTGATTATCTGGAAGTCTTTCCCGAAGATCTTCCTGGATTACCACCTGATAGGCAAGTGGAGTTTCGGATATACTTGTTACCAGGTACAACACCGATAGCAAAGGCACCTTACCGATTAGCACCGAAGGAGATGAAGGAGCTTATGACGCAACTTCAGGAGCTGTTGGACAACGGTTTCATCCGACCTAGTTCATTACCATGGGGAGCTCTGGTGTTATTCATGAAGAAAAAGGATGGAAGTATGAGAATTTGTATAGACTACTGAAAGCTGAATATGGCAACTATAAAGAACAAGTATCCATTGCCGAGGATTGATGACCTATTCAATCAGCTGCAAGGTTCGAGCTACTTCTCAAAGATCGATCATAGGTCAGGATATCATCAGCTGAAGGTAAGAGAGTAGGATATTGAGAAGACTGCATTTAGAACGAGATATGGACACTACGAGTTCTTGGTTATGTCATTCGGACTAACCAATGCTCCAGCAGCATTCATGGATTTGATGAATAGGGTTTGTAAACCATTCCTCGATAAATCCGTGATAGTGTTCATCGACGACATTCTGATCTACTCGAAAAGCCAAGAGGAGCATGGCAAGCATCTATGGGAAGTATTGCAAGTGTTAAGGAAATAGAAGCTTTACGCTAAGTTCTCCAAGTGTGATTTTTGGATCTAAGAAGTCCAATTCTTGGGTCATGTGGTTAACCAGGAGGGAATAATGGTTGACCCAGCAAAAATCGAAGTTGTAATGAAGTGGGAACGTCCACAGAGTCCCACGGAGATTCGAAGCTTTCTCGGATTAGCCGGATATTATCGACGATTTATCCAAGGCTTTTCTTCGATAGCTGCTCCATTGACAGCTTTGACTCACAAAGGAGCTACGTATACGTGGAGTGAGAAACACGATGAGGCATTCCAGAAGCTAAAGAAGAAGTTATGTGCAACACTGATACTTTCTCTACCAGATGGAGTTGAAGACTTCACGGTTTACAGTGAGGCATCTGGAGTCGGGTTGGGTTATGTTTTGACCCAAAGAGAAAAGGTGATAGCATACGCCTCTCGACAATTGAAGGAGCACGAAAAGAACTACCCCACTCACGATTTGGAGTTGGCAGCGATAGTTTTCGCTCTAAAGATATGGAGGCATTACCTCTACGGCACGAAGTGCAAGTTGTTCACATATCATAAGAATCTCCAGTATCTCTTTAATCAAAAGGAGTTGAACATGAGGCAACGACGCTGGCTAGAGCTACTCAAGGACTATGACTGTGAGATACTTTACCACCCTGGTAAAGCAAATGTTGTTGTTGATGCTCTCGGTAGGAAAGTCAACCTTGAAGGAAAAGGCCAAGAGCGTTGAGAATCGAAGTCGTCTCGACAATTGTGAAAGTATCAGGAAAGCCCAAGAAGAAGCTTTAGAGAAGAATGACCGAAAGGAAGAACGTTTGGGCAAAATGTTAGTGTTCAATAAAAACAGTCGAGGACTGAAGGTATTCCAAGATTGGATTTGGGTACCTAAGACGGGAGGAATAAGAGACCTTCTGATGGAAGAAGCACACAAGACCATGTACTCGTTTCATCCCGGTAGCACTAAAATGTATAGGGACCTAAAACCCTACTACTGGTGGCCGACGATGAAGCTCGATGTTGCGAAGTACGTGGCCGAGTGTGTGACATGTGCGAGAGTTAAGGCACAACATCAGAAACCATATGGTATTTTAGAACCTTTACATGTACCCATGGGTAAATGGGAAGACATCACCATGGATTTTGTGACTAAACTGCCCAGGACGAAGAACGGACATGACATGATTTGGGTAGTCGTGGATCATTTCACCAAGAGTGCACACTTCATAGCAGCCAACGAGAAGTGGTCTATGGATAAGCTTGCAAATGCTTACGTGAAGGAAATTGTAAGACTTCACGGTGTTCCTCTTACGATTGTATCAGATCGTGATAGTCGTTTCACGTCGACGTTTTGAAGGAGTCTACAAGAGGAATTGGGTACGAAATTATGTTTGAGTACGGCTTACCATCCGCAGACTGATGGTTAGAGCGAAAGAACGATTCAGACACCGGAAGATATGCTGAGAGCATGTACCCTCAAGTTCCAAGGGAACTGGGACGAGCACTTACCTCTGGTAAAATTTTCCTAAAACAACAGTTTCCACTCGAGCATCAAGATGGCACCTTATCAAGCCTTGTATGGACAGAAGTGTCGTACGCCGTCTTGTTGGCTTGAAACCGGAGAGAAGCAGTTCATGGGCCCCGAGATAGTCCATGAGACTGCTGAGAAATTGAAGGTGATTAGGGAAAGAATGTTAGCAGCTCGGGATCGTCAGAAGAGCTATGCTGACAAGAAAAGACGACCGATGACCTTCGAAGTTGGGGATTCAGTTTTGCTAAAAGTCTCACCGTGGAAGGGACTTATAAGATTCGGGAAACGAGGGAAGTTGAGTCTAAGGTTTATTGGTCCGTTCAAAGTTCTTCAGAAGATTGGGAACCAAGCTTACAAGATGGAATTGCCCGAAGAACTCAATGGTATTCATAACACCTTCCATGTGTGTTATTTGAGGAAATTCACAGGAGATGTTCCCGACATAATTCCAATCTCAGATTTAAGATGGATGAGAATAAAAGGCTGATCGAAGAGCTTGAGACAATTGTTGACCGTAAGACTAAGAAGTTACGACGCAAGATGGTTGACATAGTTCTAGTCCAATGGAAACATTTGAATGGGCCGAATCTCACTTGGGAAATAGAGGATGACATGATGAGACGCTATCCACATTTGTTTGTTGATACATGATTTCGGGACGGAATCATCCTAAGGGGGAGAGAATTGTAACGCCTGGGTTTCCGGGCTAAGCATTTTTAGACGATGTAATAGTCTAGGTCAACTATTGTAACTCCTTTTTATAAAGATGAAATATTTTAATTCTATGTGAATTATGTGTATTTGTGTGCTTATTACTTTATTATAAATATATATTTAATAAAGAATAAAAATAAGCGTAAAAATTAAAATATGAGATAAGTCCGATATCTTTACATAAAGTTGTATTGGTCGAAACAAGGATTTCGGGGATATAAGGCACGCCGAAATCCGAGTTATAACGAAGAAGTTATGACCCGCCGAAGTTTTACGGCAAAACCGGCACGACACCGGGAGATGTAAATAGTGAATTTATGATGGAAGACTTTTTAGCCTTAGTGATCTAAACGAGAGTCGTAGAATATGTTAAACCGAGAAAATCCATAAAACGAGCGCCCAAATCTGACTTCGTACGAAGAAGTTATGATTTTTCTAAGATTCGGCTTAGCAGTGCACGACCCAAAACTCAAATTTTAGTTCGGGCTGTTTTTGGCTTAAGCAACCTAAATGAGAGTTGAAGATCTCATTAACAGGAACTCAACGGTAAAAAGATAGACGAAAACGGAGTCCGTATGAAGGAGTTACGAATTCTTCGCCGTCATTTAACAGTCTAAACGCCTCCTACTGTTAAATTTGAGATCGGTCGAGAATTAGCCAATAAAGTCTAAACGAAAGTTGTAGATCTAGTTTTTACCTATGCGTGGAAAAAAAGAACGTCAAAAACGGAGCTCGTATGCGAGAGTTATGATTTTTCTAAGTTTGAAGGCTGATACGCGATAGGGGGTGATGTGGCACCATCGGAATTGGACACGTGGCACCACCAGAAGACCACCACATGCCCCAACTCGGCGAGTAGGTCCTCCTACTCGGCAAGTCCATCATGAATTCAGCCTATAAATAGAGGTGTCGGGCATTCCAACTTCCTCACACCTCACACCTCACCCTTCAACTTTCTCTCTCTACACACTCTCTCTAAGCCTCCTTAAGCCCCCTAAAGCCTAGGTAAACCCCCCAGCACCCGAAGGAAGCCTCGAGGCTCCCGGAGCGCCTGACGGCTCCGACGAGAAGAGCCTCCGGCTCAGAAACTCTGCTCCGGCGGAGCCCGGTTTCGAAGGAAACCCGCTGTAAGTGAGCTACGCCTAACCTATCTTTAGTTTAGCTTATGTTTTAATATAGTAATGTTATTAGGACCTTATAATAAGTACTTGGGCTATTATTATGGGTTATATAAGTATCGTTTAACGCTTATATAATAGTAATAATAGTTAGACTATTAATTACTCACGGTTAACGTTAGACTAAACCCTAGTGGTATTGATACTAGCTTTTATCGAGGGATAATTGTTTTGAGATAACGAAGCGCTGCTCGAAAGCAGAATCACCACCATTTTCAGGTGAGTGCATAGTTACTTTCAGCTTACACATAGATATGAATTATTTTATATAAATTACGTGCTATGTGTGCATATTATCTGAATACTTGCTATCTATGCCGGATGAACATTGTTATACATGTTTTCAATGATTTAAACTGTATATGTATTTTATATCTACTAAAATGTTGCGGTAAAACATGGGTAGATGTATTAGTTTCTGTGTGATAAAATGAAATAATGAGAGGCCTCGTTATAGATGTTATTGATGATCTAGTCATCTAATGGAGTATAGATGACGACCACTGACTATTCTAGACAGTCTAGTGGAACACTAGTAGGCTCGCAACCTGTAGGTGTTTATTTGAACTGTGTGCTCACCAGATGTACTCCATCCCCCACATGGTTGCCTTAAGGAAATTTATTGTTGAGGAATCCCCTTATCAGTAGTGTCCATCCCGAAGATAGTCCTTAGACTAGGTCCCTTGTGTTACATGTTTTAGGGACGTAAAGTGAGGATAACGGGAATGGGTAATCGAGTTTGTTTGGTTTGATAAGGCTAATAACTTATTTATTGTGGGTTGAAAACCCTATGTGCTCACCAGGCTCCCAATCCTAACCCACTCAGTTTCTTGTATTACAGGTAGTGGCGCATGAGCATAGATGTGATGTCTTGGGATGAGAGATTAATGGATTTTAGGCCTATAAATACGGAATAATGTAGTAAGGCCTATGTTGTATTGTTTATGCTTATGATCTGTATCGAACATGACATCCCGATTCTTTTTAATGAAATACATTTCTACGGAAATGCTTTTGATAAATCTTTATCATATTTTGTTTTGGGACAAATTCCGCACACTTTTATTTAAATTGTTACTCTGATTTTTAAACAAAGCATAAACAAAATCGGTCTTTTCTGGACGTTAAAATGGGGATATCACACCTAAGTGTACATGCAACCCTAAATACCTTGGATCTATGTTTTCTCTATTATACATGCAAATATGATCTTTCCAAGGTATTCATCCTAACTAGCATAATAACATTGATTCATATGACTATATCAAGTTAGAATTACATACCTCTTTGATGTAGATTGTCTTCATGAAGCTTGAGTACCTAGTGCCCCATGTGTGACACCTCAAATGGTTCACACAGCACCAAATACACATGGAATGACTTGAGAGAACTTCACACTTCATGAAAATCAGCTAGCCCTTTCTATTACCCATAGTGGTCGATTTTCTCCAAGAATAAGATCATTATATAGTTAGGGTTACACCATGTAAACCCTAATTGTCATAGCCTTTCATTTCCATGATCCATGGGTACAAATACACCATGGAGCATCTTATGGGTTTTAGCCCAACTTGACAATCCATGGAGCATTAGCCCACTATATAAGTATGGATGATTTACACAATCAACCCATATATTTAATTAGTCTTCTTTTGGTCACTTAATTAATCCTAGATTAATTCTTGATCAACACTAATTAAATAATCTTATTAATATATTAGAACTTATAATATATTAGCCAAGCTTAAGTGTTATTTCTCTCATTATAGTCTATCCAAATGCATGAAGCCATGCAACCCAAATGGACCATGCCGGGTCGGGTCAAGTCTTACCAATTATAGTTATGGACTTAGACATTAATCCAACAGTCTCCCACTTGGATAAGTCTAAAACTATTATTGCGTATGACTTCAGGAACCGACTGGCAATCGTAGCTCTCAAAAGCTTCTATCGAACTCTGAACTTGTAGATGAACTCTGACCTTTTTCAATGACTTGTCCATTAGATAAGGGATCATATATTCCTCCATTCTAGATATCATATGGACTGAGACATGGATTATAATCATTCTCTCTGTCCATTTGTTGTTTCCCGATTTCCGATTTATGACGACTGACTAATTGAACAAATCAAATCAGTCCAGGCCCGACCGAGCACTTACATTTTCCATCACCAAATCATCGAGGGGCCCATAGATATCGCTTTTATCCCGAAGGTAAAAGGAATGGATAAACTTCAACTCATATGGCTTGTTATACTACTTGTTGAATCATACACAAAGGCACGTTTTATAACATCGAGTTACCGAATGCGTTTTCGTGCAATCAATGTACAACCAACTCATCGTAACAACTCATATCTCTAGGTTTGAAGAATATAAGATATTATCGTCTGATGATCACTCATGATAAAATCCATGAAGTGATTCCAATGAGCGCGGGTTGAATCCAACACTCAGAACTTATGAGCACTCATGAGTGTTGTAGCCCTTTGTCCAACATCTTAGACCTCTACAAGCCAACCCATGACAGTCTTAATTCATATCTACTTCCAACATATGACCGACTGTGGATGGTTTGAATAACTTAGTCATCCAGAATAATGACCTAGTTATTCATGAAGTTAAAACATGCAAAGTGAAACACAATAATAATTGAATCTAATATGGTATCAAAACCTATGAACATAAATAAAACACCTTTTATTCATCACCATATGATTACACATTATTCATTGTATACTGTTTCAGCTATCAACTTTATTCTTGAATTTAAAACAGTAGTTATCCCATGCTCCAAGCATATACACTATGTTTTCTATACACTAGTCATGCCATACACCAAGTATGCATACTATTTTTGTCTATGATCTTTACTTTGTGACAGAGATCAATTGAACATAACTCTAATGATCCTCTTTTCACAGTCCCAAATCCTTACTGCAAATGCAAGAATTCCAAATTCATGCCATTTACTGAAATCTGTTAGATTCTAAACTTATATGCATTGATCCTCTTGTAATGATTATGCACAAGGTTAGAAAGACTTGATAACAACCATTATAGAGCATTCCAAAGGAGATCAGCTGCTTGGAAACATCCTTCTTGCATTAAGTTTCCTAATCTTACATAGATTGAATAATTTCTAACTTTGAAACATTTCCAGATTCCATTTTGACTATCACTTCTGAACAAGAGTTGCCTCCTTACAGATTATGTCAATATGGTCCTTCCAGAATTATCACTATACTTCTAACTGTCCTTGAGCAACCAATCTTTGGTAAACCTTAGATTGTCCTCAACAATTGTTTAATCCTTTTAGTCATATCCAATTCTAAACCTTTTCCCTTCTTAATGCCCCAGGCATTTAGAAAATTTTAGAAAGGATGAATATAGCACATGTAATCGATCCTATATCTGAAGCATATGGGACACGATTCATGATGTCTCACATAAAGACTAAACCAGTCTTTTGCTATAACATTTCCATTTCTATTTGCCAAGTTCTCATAATTCAGATTATGAAAAGCGATACGTTAATCATAATCGAATTTGAGAACGCAAATAATGGACCCATATATAGAATTTCCTTATATTGAGCCATTCCATCATTCACATATATATATATATATATATATATATATATATATATATATATACACTTGACTAAATTTGATTAAAATCTCATGATCTAAGCTTATAGATTTGAGATGAAGTATAATTTCCTCTCCCTTAATTATAGCAAAACAACTCTTTCCCAATTGAAACCTTTTTGTTTTCTATAATTAACATTGCTAACTTGCAAACTTTATCATAATTATCATGCTCCCACTAACATGATGATTATTAGTATAACACTTATGATCCCACTAGCTTTGACATGTACTCAGAAATCAACTGGACTTCTAGAAATCAATACTTTATTGACTTTATTACCAAAGTTCAGATTTCTGATACTAGATTGCTTTGATAAAACTTTATTAATATCATAAACCTTATCTTAGATAGCTCACAGGTGTGTCTAAACAATTTTAAGAACTATGAAAAGGGATGTTGTAATCATAGTCTCGGTTGTTTAGACCTTTTTCCACTTCTCATAAGTCCATATTAGTGTGCCGGTTAACCACACACGCTCCACTAACGAATTTGAGAATGCAAATATCACAATTGCTATCTAGCTAAAATCTACTTAGTGAAAGTGTTTCCTCACCATCATTTTGATGAATCGGAGAGAAACCTTATTACAATTAGATTTAATGGCGTATGTGTTCTTATCCATGTGAATTGTCAAAACCATAGTCACAAGACAAGGACAATGAAAAATCCAAACTCATATGGACTGAACTCATTCTTAATTTTTTGCCATCTGGCAACACAAGGGCCTGCCATTGCTTCCAAGTTGTTGTGCAACCAATTGATAACTCTAATAACTCATGTGCAAAGCCAACTTTAATTGGAATGGGCATAGAATACGTCAACACGATGGGTTATAAACCTCAAGTCGTGTGCTAGTGAAGAACTTCAGGTTTTATTCTTGATAGGTCTTGAGACTTTCAAGACCTTTAAGACTCCCACTATCCTCTTGACATATAAGACTCTCTTGTCAAATATTCAAGAGATAGTGTGGATTCTAATCAAGACAAACACTTCACATAATTGGCCTTAGTTGGTCTTTGTTTTATCCAAAACATCACAACTTACCAATTTCAAATGTACAAGAGTAGAAAACTTTTACTCTTACATTTGACAAGTGTTTTAAACCTTCTTTAAGACATGTCACTCATGTTACAATTTTAGAGTATAACTCTGAGAATTGTTTTTGGAACGAATTATGAATCATCTTCTTGATTTAACCACTTCTCACAATTCATAACTCCTCTTCTTAACTATCAGAATGCACTTAGAGGACGAATTGTGATAAGGTCTCTTAATCATTAAGATGATCACAAAAACTGATACTAAAGTACTCTCCCATCTTTCCAGATTTGAGAAACTTTTATCCTTCTACCTATGTTGATTCTTTTTATTCGCTCTGCCATACATTGGAACCTTTTCCAATGGCTCATAATTACAGTTAAGCTTGTAAGAATAACCATATTTACTAGGCTTTAGTAAATTATGACGATTAATCTTATCAATCTTTTGTGGTGGACTTGACCAGTACATAAGAATGTGTACTCGATCTCTTAGTCCTTCACTTGACTCACATATACATGTGAACAAGGAACTAGTCTTAATTATCCAAAGATGAAAAGTTCTCATTCATCATGCTATACAACTTGCATGATTCCAAGTTCCAGTCCAATTGAAACTTGGGTGATGAGGATCTTTCCTTATTTGGTAAATTTAGACATTACCACAAATGAAAGAATCAATTTCATATTTCCACTCTTTCTATTAATGGAATCATATAAGCAACAATTTTTTCATAAACGCCATTGTAAGGATACATAAAATAAATAAAATCAAAAATTTCCTTTTATTTTAAAATCTTTGCGGAAAAACTTATCCTTACAATCCATATGAAAACTTGTTGTTATCTATTCCTAAGCAATATCTTATAACTCCTAAGAAGTACCTCAAGAATCCGATCTTCAAACTATGCGATAGAAATTCATCTACGCGATTAGATTCAACATATTCTTTCTTTAAGTTTCTTCACTTTTCTTTGATTCTTAAAACATCACCATGTGACCCAGTCACATCATGTATCTAGAACCTCAAAATAGAAACTTAGCAGAGTTAGATAGTGGACTTTACCTGAAGTAAAGTCAAACTTATTGACTTTAACACCCTTAAGTAAATTGGCAGCTTCGCAACCAATGCCCCTTCCTCTAGCAATATAAACATATGGACCCTTTGGTAATGGTATGCAGGACTATCATAGACTTAGCTTTTATCTTTAACATTTCGTCAACCGAATTGACTATGGCCGATCCCTTTCCATTGGGAAGAGAATGCTTTTTCTATATTTCCAGTGTCTTCATTGTCAATGTCCATAAGGTTTTAGCAAGTTGATCTTAGCAAATAGATAAGATCATTAAGGGTCTTGTCATAGTCTGTTTCATAGGAGTCCCAAAGGAACTCACTATGTGACTTAGAAAGTAGTTGAGCCACCAACTTTCTCAAGACTTTGACACCCAACTCTCCCGGCTTGTGAATATGTGACTTCATCTCCAAGATGTGATCACACCTAGACCTTGCCTTGCCAATAGGGATTGAGTGACCTTAAACTTTTCAAGAACTTGTGGGTTAGGGAGAATAATTGGAGGAGGTGAAAGAAGTGTGATTTCCATGGGACATCATCTTCATTTAGGAAAGCTTGTTTCAAGAGATTTGGGAAAATCATAAATGTCTAAACTAGACATCTTTTTGGGAGATATTTAAGATAATTGATTTAAAAGTCCTTAATATAGCACCCAATATAAAATATTAAGGCTAGGACCCAACACAATACTTTTCTAACTTGGAAGAGGGATGCCGTAATCCAAGCTATAAAGTATTTGAAGGTAGATGAATGACGATTCACCAATTTTCCACCAAGATAAACGAAATGTATTATTAGGTTTTAATTGGATTTGAAACTCCTAGATTCTTTTGAGATTCATTGAACTTTTCAATGGCATGTTTCAATCTCGAATGTGTCCTTCAGTTTTTGTGACTGGGATGCCGAGGATCACAAAACAAGGTGTGAAGTAATCATGCAAATTACTTGGTACCCTTAAGTGTTTACCCCTTAATCAATGTGCCGGTTAACCACATACGCTCCATCGATACTATGATAAACATTAAGTTACCCTTTGCCTACCTTGTTAAATACGAGTTAGTGTGCCGGTTAACCACACACGCTCCACTAACTGACTTAAACAAAGTGCAAAGTGTAATTTCATGGATTAGCACCTTATTCACTTTTTCCTAAGTAACTAAGATTGAGTATTTATAAAAGGTTTAGTTACTAAGTATCTATCACTAATACTTTTAATGAAGGGAGAATTATAGTCCTTGTCCTACCCGTTCGGCTAACGACCCTCCACCAGTCAAGGAAGCGATGGGTGATAGTGGACACCCATTAAACTGCCATTTTATAGGCAGTAACCTTATACCCCCCTTATAGACCGGCTTCGTGAATGATGCCTACTAACGGTAAGACTGACTTGCTCTTATACATATATATAAATATTATTAACTTATAATATTATAAAGTATAAGGGTTAAATTTTAACTTTTAAAATTGTAAGGGCTAACTTGGAATTAAAGTATTCATAAGTGAAAACTTTTCAAATTCCAAAACTTGAGGGCAAGTTTTGAAACTATTCAAAACTAATTAATTTCATAACTTACGTGTTTAAAGTAGTTTTAATTAAAAACTCTTCAAGTTCCATAACTTGAGGACAAGTTATGGAAGACTTTAAACTATTAAAAGAATGTACCTTTAATTTATTTTGTAACTTATGGAATTAATTAAGGTTACATATTTTATTACTTAATGAAGTGACTCTTGAACCTCCATAACTTGAGGACAAGACTCTTCATTTTTTGTAACCATTGCCAACTTTTATGAGTTTTATGAAACTTAAATGTGACTTTTCATATAACTTGAGGACAAGTTACAAAAACACATTTTAGAATCAACTCTTAGATTAAAATGGATTGAAAACACATAATCAATTAACTTTTCTATTAATCTAGCAACTCATAAGAATAAGATAATTCAAATCAAACTTTTTCATGTAATTAGCCTAATCACTAAACTAATTCAAAACATGAATCTATTGACAATTATCTTTAAAATTGGATTAGCATGAACATTACCACATCAAAAAGAAGTTTATAAGCCCAAAAACATCTTAGGGTAATGTTCCTAGTCCAAGTCCAGCCAAAAAGTCGAAAATATGTTGTCTGGGGGTCCAACTCGTCGAGTGCATGAACCAACTCGACGAGTTGGATGCATTTTGCCTTGGACTCGGCGAGTCTGCTGAGCAGACAGCATAAAAACTCGATTTTCCAGCCAATTTTGCAAGTATAACAAGAAAACAAGCCTAGGCTCTGATACCACTGTTGGGTTTTGAGCATTCTAACACTCCTAAGTGTACATGCAACCCTAAATACCTTGGATCTATGTTTTCTCTATTATACATGCAACTATGATCTTTCCAAGGTATTCATCCTAACTAGCATAATAACATTGATTCATATGACTATATCAAGTTAGAATTAGATACCTCTTTGATGTAGATTGTCTTCATGAAGCTTGAGCACCTAGTGCCCCAAGTGTGGCACCTCAAATGGTTCACACAACACCAAATACACATGGAATTACTTGAGAGAACTTCACACTTCATGAAAATCGGCTAGCCCTTTCTATTACCTATAGTGGCCGATTTTCTCCAAGAATAAGATCATTATATAGTTAGGGTTACACCATGTAAACCCTAATTGTAATGGCCTTTCATTTCCATGATCCATGGGTACAAATACACCATGGAGCATCTTATGGGTTTTAGCCCAACTTGACAATCCATGGAGCATTAGCCCACTATATAAGTATGGATGATTTACACAATCAACCCATATATTTAATTAGTCTTCTTTTGATCACTAAATTAATTCTAGATTAATTCTTGATCAATACTAATTAAATAATCTTATTGATATATCAGAACTTATAATATATTAACCAACCTTAAGTGTTATTTCTCTCATTATAGTCTATCCAAATGCATGATGCCATGCAATCCAAACGGACCATGCCGGGTCGGGTCAAGTCTTACCAATTATAGTTATGGACTTAGACATTAATCCAACATTAAGACCCATTTAAATCAGTGTATAGCAATGGTCAAGGATGGACTCGTCGAGTTGTTCTTGGGACTCGGCGAGTCGAGGTGGAATGACCACCAAATCTATTCTGCGAATGGACCAGTTGTTAGGGAGGGAAGTCCCGTAGATGTTTAGACGCGAAAAAGGACCTGAGAATCATGGGACTCGATGAGTGTATGAACAGACTCGGCGAGTCCAAGGCAATCTCCCAACCTTTGAAGAATGACTCGACAAGTTGTTCATACAACTCGACGAGTCGTAGGCTGGACATGTTCTTATGAGGGAGATGAACTCGCCGAGTTCAAGGAAGAACTCGGCGAGTCGGATGAAAATGGTCCCGATAGTTTGAAGGAAGAAGAACCCATTGAGTTCTTGCTAGACTCGACGAGCGGATTCGGGGTTGTATCGGATTAGTGGAGTATGGACTCGGCGAGTTAGCAGGACAACTCGGCGAGTTAGGCCAACTGGATGTTGACTTGGACTGGTTATGGTATTGACCCTGGTTAGGGTTGTATGTTTTGTATGATGACTTGAGGATTGTCGTGTAGGGATTGAGGAGTCGAGGAGAGACGACCTTCATGCTGAGGACAGATCAGACACTACACGACATCGAGGTGGGTTACCTTCCAGTAGTGGTGGGTCTACGACCACAATGCCAGCCCACCAGTAGGAGATGTATGTTAGATGATTGTCTTTGTGATATTCATCTAGGTTTGCTACTACCTGATATGTTATATCCTGGCATGATATGTTATATGTGATAGTGGTAGTAGGGGGAGAGTAGTCCCCAAGTTCGGTTGTTAGGACCGAAGGGTAGGTCGGACACCCAAGATATGTCTGACAATATGTTATGATATGTTTATATGTCGGCATGATATGTTATATGTGATAGTGGTAGTAGGAGGGGAATAGTCCCCAAGTTCAGTTTTTAGGACCGAAGGGTAGCTTAGACACCCCAGATATGTCTGATAGTATGTTTATGTTATGATATATGTGATAGTAGCAGTAGGGGTGGAATAGTCCCCGAGGTTCGGTTGTTAGGGCCGATGGGAAAGGTCAGCACCCCAGAACGGTAGACACGGGTAGGTCAATACCCCAGAATGGCTTGACACGGGTAGGTCGGCACCCTAGAATTTGCCCGACAGTATGTAGGCTATGTGATTATGTGGTATATGGTATGATGGGGGAACTCACTAAGCTTTGTGCTTACAGTTTTAGTTTTGGTTTCAGGTACCTCTTCGCCCAAGGGGAAGGAGTTGGCAGGGTAGCAGCGCATCACACACGCATACATGATTCCCGCTTAGAGTTTTTCTGGGATTGTAATCTGATATTTTATTAGTTCAGCAGATATGGTTTTGAGGATTGATACTACGGTTTTATGTATTAACATGATTTTGGTAATGTTTTGATAAACTAATTTATAAATCACATAATTAAAAACGAAGTTTTTGGCCTCGAAATTTGGGATGTTACAGTAACCATCTTCAAGACTAAGTAAACAACTCAAATCTACTAGCTAGAATTCTTTGTCCATAACCACCGATCATTTGTTAATGAATCTCAATCTACATCAACAATCTACACTTCAATAACATGAAGAAGAAATGATTATTTCTTCCAAGAGTATCAATGGCTTTGTTCATGATACTCAATTCCATTTTGGCAACCAAGAGAGCATTGGTTGCAATGAAAGTAATCATGCGGGTTTAATGTTGATAACAACCCTTGTACTACTGATGCCACCACCGATATCAAAAAATTCTTGTACCTTTGACACCACCTTTGAGATCGGAACAACACGAACTCATCAAAAACTGTCCCTACATTTCATTCACACAACTTTTTAACCCAGCAACCTTACCATCATCATGCCTCATTATCATCTCCATTAGTTGTCAACGTTGGTGATGAAGGGTATACTGACTTACCATAGATCAAAACCTAGGGCTTGGGATGATTGATTACTCGACAATAATGATATGAGGGCCACATTTTGTTGTGGTGATGACGGTCTAAGGAAACCATAACGTTATTGATGGTTTTGTGACACTCCAAATATCATACATACTTATAAAGCTATCATTTTTTCTTGAATCTCATGCATTTGAAAACTCCTTTTTTAACTTCCTCAAATCATATTCATTTGAAACCCCATTTTTTAACGAATGCAAATAAAAAGTTTTCTTAATTATGATTTAACACTTAAAAGTTTTATAACTTATATTATGTTTAATTAGCATTTAGCGAAAAGTTGTCACACCCCAAAATCGAGAACGGCGGAAACGTTCTGGGGTGGAGGATGTCATGTCAAGTATCACAACATATGCAGTATAGTAATCAAGGTACAACAACCATTGCATTAATAGTAATGATTTTACATAGGTTACATTTAACAATAACATCAAAGTACATATAGGAAATAACATAAGTTGCAGCTTGGTACTAGGCTGACTTCGCAAAAGCTCCCGGAGTGTATCTGTCTACCGATGACCTGAGAATACAAGTTCATTTGAAAGTGAATATTAGCATTTTTAAATACTAGTGAGTTCATAAGTATTTAATGACATTGGTATAAATACATGTTTTACTTCAAAATAATCTCACACAATGATGGTGATTTGAGTAGAGTATTAGAATCCCTTCCAGAAAATCCTATATTTTCTATTAAAAGTAGTTTTCTACAAGGACCCAATTGTTTTATGTTTAAGAAACATTTTCCCCTTAAAGGTACTATCTTTATCAAAATATAGTTTTTACTTTAAAGAATATGTGAGGAAATCACAAGCAAATGTAATAGGGAAAAGAATATTTTTCCTCAACAGTAACACTGTTGGTTAACGGTAAATAAAACATAGACTCCAGGAAGTATTAAGTGAACAATACGCCTTAGAGAGTCTAAAAGAATGAAATACAGACTCCAGGAAGTATTAAGGGAACAATACGCCTCGGAGAGTCTAAAAGAATGAAATACAGACTCCAGGAAGTATTAATTGAACAATACGCCTCAGAGAGTCAAACAATGAAATACAAACTCCAGGAAGTATTAAGGGAACAATACGCCTCAGAGAGTCTAAAAGAATGAAATACAAACTCCAGGAAGTATTAAGGGAACCATACGCCTCGAAGAGTCTAAAAGAATGAAATACAGACTCCAAGAAGTATTAAGGGAACAATATGCCTCGGAGAGTCTAAAATAACCTTTAATCTTATGTACATTAGTTTAACGGTTTAAAATGTGGCCTAGTAAATAACTAGGAAAGTATATCATGATGGTTTCAAATATAGAAAATACCGTGATAATACTTCTTACCTTAAAGCCATGAATTATAAGGTAAATGCAAAGATACTCGTAACCATACTGATTGATGATCGAATACTTGACGACCTGTTGGCGTTGGAATGAATGTGACATTTGTCACCCCTTGGCTTGGTTGGTCGGGACTGTAGCTAGCAGTCAGGATGTGGGAGTGTCTGTCCCGTATAGATCTATACACACAATGCCCGCTCTCCCTCCAGGAGACTCTAGTTACCAACTTGACAACGGTGGAATCCGCGTCATGAGGATGTATCTCGTGTTTTAATTTCCATAAACCTTTCCTTTTACTAAAAAGTATATGTTTTAGAATTTAGCTATAACTAAGTTCTCCTTCATTAATGTTATGGTTGGTTTCTAAACTATACCTATTATATTACTTGAGAGGTTATCTAGATGCCTTTGCTACTGAAAGGTGATGAATTGGCTGATAGAACTTTTATGACTATATATGTATACATGATATATAGCTAATATTTAAACGACTTTCAGACGGATAACCATTACCCTAAAGCCACATCCAAAAAAGGAAAAGGAATTAAAGCGAGTTAGCCTTCCTAAGTCCTTTAAACAGTACATATACATCTATACATATACAGGCATGCATTTGAAAATATAAAAGTGTAAAAAGAAGTTTTTGGTAAAACCTTTGGAAAATCTATAAATAAGAATTTATGACTTGACGTCAGTTTATAAAAACAAGATTTGAAAACCTTTAGCTGGATAAGAACAGTTTTACATGCAGAAATCTATTTGCTAGCCAGTTATTAATCACATGTGATTGATCTAATAACTTACTAGTTTAACTTGTATCCCCCCCCCATAGAAGCTTTTAAAATCATCAAAAAAAAGTTTATTAAGGGGTTTGAACTGACCTGACGTGGGTGATTCGGATGAACGGACGGTATATGATGCTAAGTGTCAAGTGAGGAATTGAACACACACGCGAATCCTATTTAACATGTAATGATACATTTAGGTATCTAATTAGTCATTTAACAACTAATTATGCAATTAAGGACATCCTAAAGCATGAAAACACTTTGCTACAAGTGCTAGGAGTACCAAGGGTTGCATATAAAGAGAGTATGGCCTCACATTGGAGTTTACTCCTCAAATGGTGGCCCTTAGGGGTGTTTACGGTTTCTAGACCAATTCCCCCATGAGTTTACGGTCATAAACTCCTGGAAGTGGTGCCATTGGGTGTTCAAAAGTCTTATACCACTCAAGGAATTATGCTAGACTCGAATCAAGGGCTTAGGAAGTGATTGGGGCTCGAAATGACCTCCCTTTGGAGTTTACAGTACTTGGACCACTCCTTGGGAGTTTATGGTCGTAAACACATGGGTTTACAACTATAAGCTCATGTTTGTCCATTCCTTTCGTGTTGTGGTGGTTCTATCTTATGCATGCAAGGTGCTAGTCACTTATACAAGCATTGGAAGGTGTTAAGGGCACTTAGACACCCTTTGAAGGTGTTTACGGTTTTGGGAGGTCTCCCTAAACCGTAAACTCATGTTTTCTTGGGGACCTTGATGTTCTTCCATGGTTTAACATGTATTCTAAGAAAATAACTTGATGGGAGGAGTGTACTTACTTATAGGAAGCTCGAATGAGTGATTAGAGCCCAAGAACACTAGTGTGTGTTCTTGGTGTTTTGAATAACACTTGAAGATCTATGAAAAAGACAAGATTTCATGGATGAAATCGTGTAAAAACACTAGATTAAGTGTTATATGAACGAATCTAAGAAGAGAACACTTACATTTTAGCGGATTTGACGGAATGATTTTATGATAGTTGAGAGAGAATTCTTGGTGTTCTTGAAGTTGGAAGTGAAATATGAGCTAAATATGAATAAGTGTCATATTTATAGTCTTTGGGGTTCACGGCCGTAAACTCCATGTTTACATCCGTAAACTCCAAACTTTTGGATTTTCGCGACTTACGTGATATATGGCAAACTCTAAAGTATACTTCCTTAGTTTTGTTTGCTTGACGAATATATAATAAAATACTCGTACGGGCTTAAATCCGGCCAAAAATGTTTTGAAATGAATTTGGCTAATTTTTGATGTGCTTGTTTGCGGAGATAAAACAATGAAAATTTTGGGTTGTCACATCATCCCCCCGTTGGAGGGAATTTCGTCCTGAAATTAGAGTTCAAGCATACACACGCAGATGAAATTGAGCGAAGCCAAAGATAAGAATGCTTTAAAATCAACAGGTCTTCTCGCTCCGAGGTGAATTTAGGTCTTCTCTTGGCGTTCCAGCGAACCTTTGCTAACGGGATGTAGATTTGTTTCGGTCGCTTGACCTCTCGGTCCATGATCCCTATAGGTTCTTCTACGAAGTTGGGCTTTCATTGATTTCGATCTTGACGAGTGGGATTTTGAGAGTCGTGTTTGACAAGCACCTTCTCAAATCTAAGACGTGGATAAATTTGGGTGGAGTTTATGGAATTCCGTAGGTAGTCGAGGTCTGACGGAAGCTGGACCGATTCTGATCAAGAATCTCGGATGGTCCTAAACTCTTGGAAAGATAGAGCTTTTCAGTACTTAGAACATAGCTTACTTCCATGGTTAGATCATCACTTGGCGTGATCGCCATTCCGAAGTTCAAAAAGTTCTCTCTTACTGGGGTATGGTTCTCCAAGTTGGTTCTTAGAAGGCTCAGGTCGTCTTCGGATTTGTACTTCCTAATGGTTGGCTTTCAGAGGTTTTTTTCCGGATCATGGGAGGTATTGGCTACGTTCTAGCCTCTATTGGTTATGTGGCATCTATCTCGACCTGGTGCACAATGGACCTGCACTTCTAACTCTTGAGGTGTTTCTAATGGAAACACTCAAATTCGGTGTGATAGGGGGGTTTTACCAGATGATGCTTTCACAGTATGATCCTTAATCGGAAAGAATCATGCTCTCACTCGCTTCGTTGTTTCATGGATAATAATCTCCGATCAGGGCTAACTTAGCCCTTAGAGATTTTCTGAAGTGCTGGACTATTTCAGGAGGTGGTTCTACTATTTCTTTTGAGATAGTATTATTTGGAACACCTAGTAGTCCAACGAATCTCTAAGACATGTCCCATTCTCCGACGGGTTGGCTCCCTCCAACTTGTAGGAAGCTCGCGTTTCTTGTATAACCCATCGACTAACACCTAGACCGGTGTCGATTCTATAATCTCTTTATGATCTGGGTTATAAGGCTTAACGCAACATACCATTTTACTTTACTCAAGTATTCTTGGTTGCAGAGGTCGTCATGTGGTTCTTGCCATCCTAGTATTAACTTTGGAGAGCGCAGTCTATCGCCTATAGGGCGACGGTGACTTCTCTCACATGAGGAGGCGGTGTGTCCTAGGCACTACTCGTCTGTAACGGGATGGACGAAATGCCTGAGTAGTGCGAGTATCCCTTGAAACTACTCTTACGGTGTAATCGAGTTTTCTCTATCTAGTTTAAATCTAGATAGCATAAGGTTCCATCACTCAGAACCTCTGATTTTTCTCGTCCACTTCTCTCAGAGTTCAACATGTCACAACTTTCAGGTTTTTGGGACTACTGCTGAGATTGCTTAATTTGTGGGATTAAGCGTGATTGGATGGTCGTAGTCAACGCTTTGACTCCAACGACTTGGGTTACTTTCCTAACTGAGGGTGTTAGCTACTGTGTTGGCTTAACCGGGATAACAACAATTTCGAATTTGTAGTCATTTTAGTAGCTCAACCCACAGTGGTTCTCTTGACTCCAGCTCCTTTTCTATGGGATTAGATGAAGGTTCTTATTACAAGGTTCGTGTTCGACCTCATATTCGGCTTAATAACTAATACTCGGTGTATGCAAGTCGTATATAATTGAAATTGACGGCCCCACCCCAGACCTACAACCAAATGAGGAAGAGGGAATAGGGAGGAAACACACATCTTATATCTTAGTGATCTAAATTATATACCACTTTAATGCATATACTCAGTAGTAGGAAGTCAATCTTATGAGTTCTTTATCTTGATTCACGAACCTGATTGTCGGGGTGGATAGCCTTTCTGGGGGATCTATTGAGTAGGCCTCGGGCGGTAAATATCTTCCGGAATACCTGCAGTGTCTTCCGCTTCTGGTTTTAATGTCTAAAGAGGAGTTGGTTAACAGCGCGTGGTACCCTTCCCTTGTGTACTTCTGAAGGTTGGATAAGAGAGACGACTGACGGTTCGTATTAGGTTTTCTTATTAGGTTCGAAAGAACCTTTATTTGACGCATAAGCTATGGTGAAAGTTCTCTTTACACGGCACTAGGAATTTTCACATGGTCGCACCAAGTCGATCCATGATTGACGGAAGTGTCGAATTTAACAAAAATCGACATGATATGGAATGAAGATCAATAGGACCATGTGTTGAACAGGGCACACAAGTTCTTACCGTCTCGGGTTTCGTCCATGGTATCACTATCACAGATACTTGGACCGATAGAATTGACACGGAACTCTAGGGGGTCCTAATGTTTCGGAATAATGTACTTTTCAATAATGGATTTCTCACGAGGCCTCTCCATAATCGCCTTGTATACACTAGTCATGCATAATTAAGATTATAAGGACTGTTGACTGAGCGACTCCACTCTAAATCCACAACCCAACGAGGAACAGGAGATGAGGCAGCATCACTCACTCGAGGTTTATCAATCTTAATTATAAATGGCCTTAATGTATATACTAAGCCATCATAACTTTACCTGATGGGTTATTGAGTGTTACAACAGTTCTTCGACTTTCGCCTTAATGAGGGAGTAATTACAATTAGAATTTACTTATTAAAGTTCTCGGTTAGCTACTTAGGATTGAGAGACGTACCAAAATTCTATCTGGTTCCTTGATGCTTCCCCTATGCATTAGGGTTAGACTCCTCATGTGCCTTTATCATTTCCTTCAATTGGGCAGTTCCTCTTGAGGTGCCCAATCTCACCACATAGATGGCATATTGGACTGGTCCCCACATTGGTGGTTGATGTAATGAACTCAACCGAGGTTCTACAGAAGCGAGCGGCATGCCCCTTCATGTTGCACCTAACGCAAAAGAGTTCTTGACAGATACCATGATGATGGTAGTTACACTTGCTACAGCGGGGAAGGTTTCCTAGATATGGTCTTCTTGGAGTCGAGACGGGAGGATTGACAGGGGCATTGACCACTTTAGCTCGATGCCCTTCGGAAGGTCCTTAAGTCGAGGTACTTCCCTCCTCATTCTTAAGCTTTCTTTTCAGTGGATTTGGTTGGGGTTCTTGGGTGGCTTTACACACCGGTGCTGGTTGCTGATGTCCATTGCTTTGATCGGGATTCCTAATAGGGCTCTTGCTAACATTGGCGTTGTTAGCACTCAGATGAGCCATGACAGCGGCTACGGCTACTGAAACTGCAGCTCTAAACGTAGCTTCATCGAATTGAAGGATCGGCGTCTTACTAACGGGTTGGGTACGTTTCTTCGGAGGCATGGTTTTTCCTACACTAAAAGGAACACAAGTTGATGAGAAACGATAGTTAACCCTATACGTATCTTTCTTTATTATGATAGGCATAAATTTTTCCCGCGCCTCGGATTATGGTTATCTGAGCATCGGCCTACATCCTTATGATGCAGCCAAGGTAAAAGGGTAGGAGTAAGTGTATCGGAAAGCCATAAAATGGATGTCGTTCCTACTGAGTTATCTTTAAACTGGGGGGTTCACTCTCCGGCTTTGAAAAGATTTGAGAGAAGTTCGGAACGAAGACCACGGAAGAAAAGGCTCAGGAAAACTTATGGCTAAACACTCTAAATCGAGATTTTGAGATCTGATCTATTCGTATTAATCACGGTGGGAAAGACGATTTTCCTAACACATAGAGTGATTAGTGTAATCACTAACTCACTAAACTGTATTATTTTATGGATTTATTAACGTGACGTTAAAGAGGTAGAGACACTCCTCGGGTTCCATGCATTGGCTCCCTCTGTCCACCTCTTATTCCTGACTGGAATAAGCATTGGTTTTCTTCGGGTACTTATCTAAAGTTCTCTTCTCCGGTAGACATATTGAATTTCTACTCCATCTTACTTCTGATTCTAAATCTGAGTGTCATCACTTCATGATGGATGACTCGAATCTCGGAAGTTCAGGAGAATTTCCCACTGTTGTCCCTAAAAGGTGTAGGCACATGGTGGTTTCAACAGTCTCGTCCCTGTTCATTCATTTCCTAATTGGAAACCTTCTCAATGAACCTCTTCTGGTTCTTTATCGACTGTTCTATCGATTATTGAAGTGGATAGAGTTTTCTAAAGGGTTCCATGCGAGAATGGAAATGTCTAAATAATCCTAAGAGATTATTAAAAACATTTCACTGGGTGATCCATATCGAGTCCTGTTACAATTTAATAGTGTATAGAAATCATATATAAATTAGATCGGATAGGCCTTCGAATATGTGATACCACTCTATATCCACATCCAAACAAGGAAAAGGAAGTAGAGTGAAAACACACATTCTTTGCCTATGAGATCCTCACCATATATAATCTTGGAAGTATAAACTTTGTAATCATAGGTCTATCAATAAGGATCTCTTTTAGTTTTTCACACATGGTTATTTATGGTTCCTAAAATACTCCTATAGTATTTTAATTACTTGCTTGATTCTTATTTTCTGAACATGCTTCTGGGTTTATTGTGAATCTCTTGGTATCATAAAATACTCCTATAGTAATTTAAAGTTTTTGTTTGACTCTAGCATTCCTATTTGGTAAGTTTCAGAGTTGTTGCAACACCACCATCACTCCCAAGCACACGTTAGTCGCATCTCGAATAAATATACTTGATCGGGTTATATTTATTCCAGATTACGATTATATAACTGCCCAGGTTTGACGGTAGTGGTCAAAATCCAAATACTTTTATTCTTATTCTTCTTGTGATACTTTGTTCGGGTGTTTAGATTCTGGATGTTCTTATACTTTTGTAAAATATGGTTATATTTTAAAGTATAATTCTTGGTCAGATTGTTTTATCCCAATGTATTTATAGGTTGTATATCTTTTATGATTAGATATACTGAGCACACTGTAAACAATGCTCTGATACCAATCTGTCACACCCCAAAACCGAGAACGGCGGAAACATTCTGTGGTGGAGGACGTCATGTCAAGTATCACAACATATGCAGTATAGTAATCAAAGTACAACAACCATTGCATTAATAGTAATAATTTTACATAGGTTACATTTAACAATAACATCAAAGTAGATATAGGAAATAACATAAGTTGCAGCTGTGTACTAGGCTTACTTCGCAAAAGCTCCTGGAGTGTACCTGTCTACCGATGACTTGAGAATACAAGTTATTTTGAAAGCGAGTATCAGCATTTTTAAATGTTGGTGAGTTCATAAGTATTTAATGACATTGGTATAAATACATGTTTTACTTCAAAATAATCTCACACAATGAAGGTGATTTGAGTAGAGTATTAGAATCCCTTCAAGAAAATCCTATATTTTCTAATAAAAGTAGTCTTCTACCAAGACCCAATTGTTTTATGTTTAAGAAACATTTTCCCATTAAAGGTACTATATTTATCAAAATATAGTTTTTACTTTAAAGAATATGTGAGGAAATCACAAGCAAAAGTAATAGGGAAAATAATATTTTTCCTCAGCAGTAACACTGCTGGTTAACAGTAAATAAAACATAGACTCCAGGAAGTATTAAGTGAACAATACGCCTCGGAGAGTCTAAAAGAATGAAATACAGACTCCAGGAAGTATTAAGGGAACAATATGCCTCGGAAAGTCTAAAAGAATGAAATACAGGCTCCATGAAGTATTAAGTGAACAATACCCCTCAGAGAGTATAAAACAATGAAATACATACTCCAGGTAGTATTAAGGGAACACTACGCCTCGGAAAGTCTAAAAGAATGAAATACATACACCATGAAGTATTAAGGGAACAATACGCCTCGAAGAGTCTAAAATAACCTTTAATCTTATGTAGATTAGTTTAACGGTTTAAAATGTGGCCTAGGATATAACTAGGAAAATATATCATGATGGTTTCATATATAGAAGATACCGTGATAATACTTCTTACCTTAAAGCGATGAATTATAAGGTAAATGTAAAGATACTCATAACCATACTGATTGACGTTTGAATACTTGACGACCTACTGGCGTTGAAATGAATGTGACATTTGTCACCTCTTGGCTTGGTCGGTCGGGACTGTAGCTAGCAGTCAGGATATGGGAGTGTCAGTCCCGTATAGATCTATACACACAATGCCCGCTCTCATTCCAGGAGACTCTGGTTACCAACTTGACAACGGTGGAATCCGTGTCATGAGGATGTATCTCGTGTTTTGATTTCTATAAACCTTTCCTTTTACTAAAACGTATATGTTTTAGAATATAGATATAACTAAGTTCTCCTTCATGAATGTTATGGTTGGTTTCTAAACTATACTTATTATAGTTTACATGAGAGGTTATCTAGATGTCTTTGCTACCCAAAGGTGATGAATAGGCTGATAGAACTTTTATGACTATATATGTATACATGATATATAACTAATAATTAGACGACTTTTGGACGGATAACCATTACCCGAAAGCCACATCCAAACAAGGAAAAGGAATTAAAGCGAGTTAGCCTTCCTAAGTCCTTTAAACAGTACATATATAACTATGCATATACACGCATGCATTTCACAATATAAAAGTATAAAAAGAAGTTTTTGGTAAAACCTTTGGAAAATCTATAAATAAGAATATATGACTTGACGTCAGTTTATAAAAACAAGATTTGAGAACCTTTAGCTGGATAAGAATAGTTTTACATGCAGAAATCTATTTGCTAGCCAGTTATTAATCACATGTGATTGATCTAATAACTTACTAGTTTAACTTGTATCCCCCCCCCCCATAGAAGCTTTTAAAATCATCAAAAAAAAAAGTTGATTAAGGGGTATGAACTGACCTGACGTGGGTGATTCGGATGAATGGACGGTATATGATGCTAAGTGTCAAGTTAGGACTTGAACACACATACGAATCCTATTTAACATGTAATGATACATTTAAGTATCTAATTATTCATTTAACAACTAATTATGCAAGTAAGGATATCCTAAACCATGAAAACACTTTGCTACAAGTGCTAGGAGTACCAAGGGTTGCATATAAAGAGAGTATGGCCTCACATTGGAGTTTACTCCTCAAATGGTGGCCCTTAGGGGTGTTTACAGTTTCTAGACCAATTCCCCCATGCGTTTACGGTCATAAACTCATGGAAGTGGTGCCATTTCGTGTTCAAAAGTCTTATACCACTCAAGGAATTTAGCTAGACTCGAATCAAGGGCTTAGGAAGTGATTGGGGCTCGAAATGACCTCCCTTTGGAGTTTACAGTACTTGGACCACTCCTTGGGAGTTTATGGTCGTAAACACATGGGTTTACACCTGTAAGCTCATGTTTGTCGATTCCTTTCGTGTTTTGGTGGTTCTATCTTATGCATGCAAGGTTCTAGTCACTTATACAAGCATTGGAAGGTGTTAAGGGCACTTAGACACCCTTTGAAGGTGTTTACGGTTTTGGGAGGTCTCCCCAAACCGTAAACTCATGTTTTCTTGGGGACCTTGATGTTCTTCCATGGTTTAACATGTATTCTAAGAAAATAACTTGATGGGAGGAGTGTACTTACTTATAGGAAGCTCGAATGAGTGATTAGAGCCCAAGAACACTAGTTTGTGTTCTTGGTGTTTTGAATAACACTTGAAGATCTATGAAAAAGACAAGATTTCATGGATGAAATCGTGTAAAAACACTAGATTAAGTGTTATATGAACGAATCTAGGAAGAAAACACTTACATTTTAGCGGATTTGACGGAATGATTTTATGATAGTTGAGAGAGAATTCTTGGTGTTCTTGAAGTTGGAAGTGAAATATGAGCTAAATATGACTAAGTGTCATATTTATAGTCTTTGGGGTTCACAGTCGTAAACTCCATGTTTACGTCCGTAAACTCCAAACTTTTGGAGTTTCGCGACTTACGTGATATACGGCAAACTCTAAAGTATACTTCCTTAGTTTTGTTTGCTTGACGAATATAAAATAAAATACTTGTACGGGCTTAAATCTGGCCAAAAATGTTTTGAGATGAATTTGGCTAATTTTTGATGTGCTTGTTTGCGGAGATAAAACAATGAAAATTTCGGGTTGTCACATCATCCCCCCGTTAGAGGGAATTTCGTCCCGAAATTAGAGTTCAAGCACACACACGCAGATGAAATTGAGTGAAGCCAAAGCTAAGAATGCTTTAAAATCAACATGTCTTCTCGCTCCTAGTTGAATTTAGGTCTTCTCTTGGCGTTCCAGTGAACCTTTGCTAACGGGATTTGTTTCGTTCGCTTGACCTCTTGGTCCATGATCTCTATAGTCTCTTCTACGAAGTTGGGCTCTCATTGATTTCGATCTTGACGAGTGGGATTTCGAGAGTCACGTCGGACAAGCACTTTCTCAAATCTAAGACGTGGATATATTTGGGTGGAATTTATGGAATTCCGAAGGTAGTCGAGGCCTGACGGAAGCTGGACCGATTCTTATCAAGAATCTCGGATGGTCCTAAACTCTTGGAAAGATAGAGCTTATCAGTACTTAGAACATAGCGTACTTCCATGGTTAGATCATCACTTGGCGTGATCGCCATTCTAAAGTTCAAAAAGTTCTCTCTTACTGGGGTATGGTTCTCCGAGTTGGTTCTTAGAAGGCTCAGGTCGTCTTCGGATTTGTACTTCCTAATGGTTGGCTTTCGGAGGTTTTTTTTCTGGATCATGGGAGGTATTGGCTACGTTCTGGCCTCTATTGGTTATGTGGCATCTATCTCGACCTAGTGCAAAATGGACCTGCACTTCTAACTCTTGAGGTGTTTCTAACGGAAACACTCAAAGTCGGTGTGATAGGGGGTTTTACCAAACGATCCTTTCACAGTATGATCCTTAATCGGAAAGAATCATGCTCTCACTCGCTTCGTTGTTTCATGGATAGTAGTCTCCGATCAGGGCTAACTTAGTCGTTAGAGATTTTCTGAAGTGTTGGACTATTTCAGGAGGTGGTTCTACTATTTCTTTTGAGATAGTATTATTTGGAACACCTAGTAGTCCAACGAATCTCTAAGACATGTCCCATTCTCCGATGGTTTGGCTCCCTCCAGCTTGTAGGAAGCGCGCGTTTCTTGTATAACCCATCGACTAACACCTAGACCGGTGTCGAGTCTATAATCTCTTTATGATCTGGGATATAAGGCTTAACGCAACATACCATTTTACTTTACTCAAGTATTCTTGGTTGCGGAGGTGGTCATGTGGTTCTTGGCATCCTAGTATTAACTTTGGAGAGCGCAGTCTATCGCCTATAGGGCGACGGTGACTTCTCTCACATGAGGAGGCGGTGTGTCCTAGGCACTACTCGTCTTTAACGGGATGGACGAAGTGCTTGAGTAGTGCGAGTATCCATTGCAACTACTCTTCCAGTGTTACTGAGTTTTCTCTATCTAGTTTAAATCTAGATAGCATAGGGTTCCGTCACTCAGCACCTCTGATTTTTCTCATCCACTTCTCTCAGAGTTTAACCTGTCACAGCTTTCAGGTTTTTGGGACTACTACTGCAATTGCTTAATTTGTGGAATTAAGCGTGAATGGATGGTCGTAGTCAATGCTTTGACACCTACGACTTAGGTTACTTTCCTAACTGAGGGTTTTAGCTACTATATTGGCTTAACCGGGATAACAACAATTTCGAATTTGTAGACATTTTAGTAGCTCAACCCGCAGTGGTTCTCTTGACTCCAACTCCTTTTCTATGGGATAGGATGAAGGTTCTTATTACAAGGTTCATGGTTGACCTCATATTCGGCTTAATCACTAATACTCGGTGTATGCAAGTCATATATAATTGAGAGTGACGGGAAGTTCGGATGTGTGGCCCCACCCCAAACCTACAACCAAACGAGGAAGAAGGAATAGGGAGGAAACACACATCTTAAATCTTAGTGATCTAAATTATATACCACTCTAATGCATATACTCAGTAGTAGGAAGTCAATCTTATGAGTTCTTTATCTTGATTCACAAACCTGATTAGCGGTGTGGATAGCCTTTTTGGGGGATCTATTGAGTAGGCCTTGGGCGGTAAATGGTTTCCGGAATACCTGCAGTGTCTTCCCCTTCTGGTTTTAATGTCTAAAGAGGAGTTGGTTAATAGCGCGCGGTACCCTTCCCCTGGGTACTTCTGAAGGTTGGATAAGAGAGACGACTGACGATTCGTATTAGGTTTTCTTATTAGGTTCTAAAGAACCTTTATTTGACGCATAAGCTATGGTGAAAGTTCTCTTTACACAGCACTAAGAATTTTCACATGGTCGCACCAAGTCGATCCATGATTGACGGCAGTGTCGAATTTAACAAAAATCGACATGATATGGAATGAAGATCAATAGGACCATGTGCTGAACAGGGCACACAAGTTCTTAGCGTCTCGGGTTTCGTCCATGGTATCACTATCACAGATACTTGGACCGATAGAATTAACACGGAACTCTAGGGGGTCCTAATGTTTCGGAATAATGTACTTTTCAATAATGGATTTCTCACGAGGCCTCTCCATAATCGCCTTGTATACACTAGTCATGCATAATTAAGATTACAAGGACTGTTGACTGAGCGACTCCACTCTAAATCCACAACCCAACGAGGAACAGGAGATGAGGCAGCATCACTCACTCGAGGTCTATCAATCTTAATTATAAATGGCCTTAATGTATATACTAAGCCATCATAACTTTACCTGATGGGTTATTGATTGTTACAACAGTTCTGCGACTTTCGCCTTAACGAGGGAGTAATTACAATTAGAATTTACTTATTAAAGTTCTCGGTTAGCTACTTAGGATTGAGAGACGTACCAAAATTCTATCTGGTTCCTTGATGCTTCCCCTATGCATTAGGGTTAGACTCCTCCTGTGCCTTTATCATTTCCTTCAATTGGGCAGTTCCTCTTGAGGTGCCCAATCTCACCACATAGATGGCATATTGGACTGGTCCCCACATTGGTGGTTGATGTAATGAACTCAACCGAGGTTCTACAGAAGCGAGCGGCATGCCCCTTCATGTTGCACCTAACGCAAAAGAGTTCTTGACAGATACCATGATGATGGTAGTTACACTTGCTACAGCGGGGAAGGTTTCCTAGATATGGTCTTCTTGGAGTCGAGACGTTAGGATTGACAGGGGCATTGACCACTTTAGCTCGATGCCCTTCGGAAGGTCCTTAAGTCGAGGTACTTCCCTCCTCGTTCTTAAGCTTTCTTTTCAGTGGATTTAGTTGGGGTTCTTGGGTGGCTTTACACACCGGTGCTGGTTGCTGATGTCCATTGCTTTGATCGGGATTCCTAATAGGGCTCTTGCTAACATTGGCGTTGTTAGCACTCAGATGAGCCATGACAGCGGCTACGGCTACTGAAACTGCAGCTCTAAACGTAGCTTCATCGAATTGAAGGATCGGCGTCTTACTAACGGGTTGGGTACGTTTCTTCGGAGGCATGGTTTTTCCTACACTAAAAGGAACACAAGTTGATGAGAAACGATAGTTAACCCTATACGTATCTTTCTTTATTATGATAGGCATAAATTTTTCCCGCGCCTCGGATTATGGTTATCTGAGCATCGGCCTACATCCTTATGATGCAGCCAAGGTAAAAGGGTAGGAGTAAGTGTATCGGAAAGCCATAAAATGGATGTCGTTCCTACTGAGTTATCTTTAAACTGGGGGGTTCACTCTCCGGCTTTGAAAAGATTTGAGAGAAGTTCGGAACGAAGACCACGGAAGAAAAGGCTCAGGAAAACTTATGGCTAAACACTCTAAATCGAGATTTTGAGATCTGATCTATTCGTATTAATCACGGTGGGAAAGACGATTTTCCTAACACATAGAGTGATTAGTGTAATCACTAACTCACTAAACTGTATTATTTTATGGATTTATTAACGTGACGTTAAAGAGGTAGAGACACTCCTCGGGTTCCATGCATTGGCTCCCTCTGTCCACCTCTTATTCCTGACTGGAATAAGCATTGGTTTTCTTCGGGTACTTATCTAAAGTTCTCTTCTCCGGTAGACATATTGAATTTCTACTCCATCTTACTTCTGATTCTAAATCTGAGTGTCATCACTTCATGATGGATGACTCGAATCTCGGAAGTTCAGGCGAATTTCCCACTGCTGTCCCTAAAAGGTGTAGGCACATGGTGGTTTCAACAGTCTCGTCCCTGTTCATTCATTTCCTAATTGGAAACCTTCTCAATGAACCTCTTCTGGGTCTGTATCGACTGTTCTATCGATTATTGAAGTGGATAAAGTTTTCTAAAGGGTTCCATGTGAGAATGGAAATGTCTAAATAATCCTAAGAGATTATTAAAAACATTTTACTGGGTGATCCATATCGAGTCCTGTTACAATTTAATAGTGTATAGAAATCATATATAAATTAGATCGGATAGGCCTTCGAATATGTGATACCACTCTATATCCACATCCAAACAAGGAAAAGGAAGTAGAGTGAAAACACACATTCTTTGCCTATGAGATCCTCACCATATATAATCTTGGAAGTATAAACTTTGTAATCATAGGTCTATCAATAAGGATCTCTTTTAGTTTTTCACACAAGGTTATTTATGGTTCCTAAAATACTCCTATAGTATTTTAATTACTTGCTTGATTCTTATTTTCTGAACATGCTTCTGGGTTTATTGTGAATCTCTTGGTATCATAAAATACTCCTATAGTAATTTAAAGTTTTTGTTTGACTCTAGCATTCCTATTTGGTAAGTTTCAGAGTTGTTGCAACACCACCATCACTCCCAAGCACACGTTAGTCGCATCTCGAATAAATATACTTGATCGGGTTATATTTATTCCAGCTTACGATTATATAACTGCCGAGGTTTGACGGTAGTGGTCAAAATCCAAATACTTTTATTCTTATTCTTCTTGTGATACTTTGTTCGGGTGTTTAGATTCTGGATGTTCTTATACTTTTGTAAAATATGGTTATATTTTAAAGTATAATTCTTGGTCAGATTGTTTTATCCCAATGTATTTATAGGTTGTATATCTTTTATGATTAGATATACTGAGCACACTGTAAACAATGCTCTGATACCAATCTGTCACACCCCAAAACCGAGAACGGCGGAAACATTCTGTGGTGGAGGACGTCATGTCAAGTATCACAACATATGCAGTATAGTAATCAAAGTACAACAACCATTGCAATAATAGTAATAATTTTACATAGGTTACATTTAACAATAACATCAAAGTAGATATAGGAAATAACATAAGTTGCAGCTGTGTACTAGGCTTACTTCGCAAAAGCTCCCGGAGTGTACCTGTCTACCGATGACCTGAGAATACAAGTTATTTTGAAAGCGAGTATCAGCCTTTTTAAATGCTGGTGAGTTCATAAGTATTTAATGACATTGGTATAAATACATGTTTTACTTCAAAATAATCTCACACAATGAAGGTGATTTGAGTAGAGTATTAGAATCCCTTCCATAAAATCCTATATTTTCTAATAAAAGTAGTCTTCTACCAAGACCCAATTGTTTTATGTTTAAGAAACATTTTCCTATTAAAGGTACTATCTTTATCAAAATATAGTTTTTACTTTAAAGAATATGTGAGGAAATCACAAGCAAAAGTAATAGGGAAAATAATATTTTTCCTCAGTAGTAACACTGCTGGTTAACAGTAAATAAAACATAGACTCCAGGAAGTATTAAGTGAACAATACACCTCGGAGAGTCTAAAAGAATGAAATACAGACTCCAGGAAGTATTAAAGGAACAATACGCCTCGAAGAGTCTAAAAGAATGAAATACATACTCCAGGATGTATTAAGTGAACAATACGTCTTAGAGAGTCTAACACAATGAAATACAGACTCCAGGAAGTATTAAGGGAACAATACGCCTCGGAGAGTCTAAAAGAATGAAATACAGACTCCATGAAGTATTAAGGGAACAATACGCCTCGGAGAGTCTAAAATAACCTTTAATCTTATGTAGATTAGTTTAACGGTTTAAAATGTAGCCTAGGATATAACTAGGAAAATATATCATGATGGTTTCATATATAGAAAATATCGTGATAATACTTCTTCTCTTAAAGCCATGAATTATAAGGTAAATGTAAAGATACTCATAACCATACTGATTGACGATTGAATACTTGACGACCTACTGGCGTCGAAATGAATGTGACATTTGTCACCTCTTGGCTTGGTCAGTCGGGACTGTAGCTAGCAGTCAGGATATGGGAGTGTCAGTCCCGTATAGATCTATACACACAATGCCCGCTCTCACTCCAGGAGACTCTGGTTACCAACTTGAAAAATGGTGGAATCTGTGTCATGAGGATGTATCTCGTGTTTTGATTTCTATAAACCTTTCCTTTTACTAAAAAGTATATGTTTTAGAATATAGATATAACTAAGTTCTCCTTCATGAATGTTATGGTTGGTTTCTAAACTATACCTATTATAGTTTACATGAGAGGTTATCTAGATGCCTTTGCTACCCAAAGGTGATGAATAGGCTGATAGAACTTTTATGACTATATATGTATACATGATATATAACTAATAGTTAGACGACTTTCGGACGGATAACCATTACCCTAAAGCCACATCCAAACAAGGAAAAGGAATTAAAGCGAGTTAGCCTTCCTAAGTCCTTTAAACATTAGTTATATAACTATACATATACAGGCATGCATTTGACAATATAAAAGTATAAAAAGAAGTTTTTGGTAAAACCTTTGGAAAATCTATAAATAAGAATTTATGACTTGACGTCAGTTTACAAAAACAAGATTTGAAAACCTTTAGCTGGATAAGAACAGTTTTACATGTAGAAATCTATTTGCTAGCCAGTTATTAATCACATGTGATTGATCTAATAACTTACTAGTTTAACTTGTATCCCCCCCCCCCATAGAAGCTTTTAAAATCATCAAAAAAAAAGTTGATTAAGGGGTATGAACTGACCTGACGTGGGTGATTCGGATGAACGGACAGTATATGATGCTAAGTGTCAAGTTAGGACTTGAACACACATGCGAATCCTATTTAACATGTAATGATACATTTAAGTATCTAATTAGTCATTTAACAACTAATTATGCAAGTAAGGATATCCTAAACCATGAAAACACTTTGCTACAAGTGCTAGGAGTACCAAGGGTTGCATATAAAGAGAGTATGGCCTCACATTGGAGTTTACTCCTCAAATGGTGGCCCTTAGGGGTGTTTACAGTTTCTAGACCAATTCCCCCATGCGTTTACGGTCATAAACTCATGGAAGTGGTGCCATTTCATGCTCAAAAGTCTTATACCACTCAAGGAATTATGCTAGACTCGAATCAAGGGCTTAGGAAGTGATTGGGGCTCGAATGAGTGCTTAGAGCCCAAAAACACTAGTGTGTGTTCTTCGTGTTTTGAAGTACACTTGAAGATCTATGAAAAAGACAAGATTTCATGGATGAAATCGTGTAAAAACACTAGATTAAGTTTTATATGAACGAATCTAGGAAGAAAACACTTACATTTTTGCGGATTTGTCGGAATGAGTTTATGATAGTTGAGAAAGAATTCTTGGTGTTCTTGAAGTTGGAAGTGTAAAATGAGCAAAAATGTCTTAGTGTCATATTTATACTCTTTGGGGTTCACGGCCGTAAACTCCATGTTTACGTCCGTAAACTCCAAACTTTTGGAGGTTTGCGACTTACATGATATACGGCAAACTCTAAAGTATACTTCCTTATTTTTGTTTGTTTGACGAATATAAAATAAAATACTCGAACGGGCTTAAATCCGGCCAAAAATGTTTTGAGATGAATTTGGCTAATTTTTTATGTGCTTGTTTGCGGAGATAAAACAAATGAAAATTTCGGGTTGTCACAGAAGTTTACTATAAAAAAGTCAATCTTTTGGGAAAACATGCATACAAATCATTTACAAAAATTTAAAAGAAAACAATCTTAAAGGTTTTTGTGTTTGATTGAAGTCTTATGACCACTTTTGGAAATATGTTATTATATTAGAGCTTTTAATTTGTAAGTTTGTTATACAAATTCGTTTTTATATTTTTTTTCGTTTTTGGATTATTATAATACAGTTGTTGTATATTGTGGTTTAATCGTTAATATATTGATCATATGTTATATATAGTGATGTTGAAAATATTTAATTAAATATTTTAAATATGTTATTTTTTTTTGTTTTGTAATTGTACCGTTTGAAAAATATAATTAATTAAAACTCATACATATATTATAATTTCTATCTCTCTCTCTCTCTCTCTCTCTCTCTCTCTCTCTCTTTATGGGGAAAAATAGAAATATGTTGAATATATATATATATATATATATATATATATATATATATATATATATATATATATATATATATATATATATATATATATATATATATATATATATATATATATATATATATATATATATATATATTAGCCGTTTACCCGCGTCAAGCGACGAGTGCGAATCCATAGGCTTTGCTCATGTTCCATGTCTCACGAATGGTAAAACTTGTCTGAAATCACCTACGAAAACCATTATCTTTCCACCAAATGTGAGCTTCACCGCATTGATATGTTTCATTATACGATCAACCGCTTCCAACACAATTCTTTTTTCCATCGTCATTTCGTCCTATATATTACTTTTGCAGTCCGAAGTAGTTGGGCGGTACCACTTTGTCCGGTAATCTTGTAGACTATTTTCAAGATCCAGAGGAATTTTAAAGCATGAGTGAGATGTGCTCCCTCAGACACGTTATTAACCACAACATCCGATGAAGCAGTCGCGAGTGAAATATGACCAAATGAATGTATATTAGCAAGTAAAGGGATCAATCAGTATTTTTAATGTAAATATTAGCAAGTTATTACATGTTTAAAAGAACAATAAATGACCAATTGGTGCTAAATATTTATAAGCACATTACTAATGGTGATAGTATTTGCAAGTGAAATCATAATTATTATTAATTAAGTTTTATTTGTCACAAAAAAGTTGTCATGTCGGCTTGTCACAATCATATCCTTATTGACAAATGACCATGCCATTTATTTGTATATGACAACTAATTTTTGCCATTTATAATGACATTTTAAAAAATATATATCACAATAACGTAAAACAATATCTTTTACAACTCCAGTATATATTTATATAGCAACATATGTAATATTTCAATCTCATTGAAAGAGTATTTATGTTTGATTCTAAATCAAGACTTTTATACCAATTTAATAATTTCAAGATGGACCCCACTCATAGTATTATGAGACTATTAGAAACAAATTAATTCAATAATCTATTATCAACATGCTATTTCGTAAAAATAAACTCACTAAACAAAATTTGAAAATTACAGAGCCAGATCGAATTTTAACTAAATACAAATCAAAATCAAAATAACATTTATAATTTCCATCCTTGTAATCAAGAGTATCTATCAGATAACAAAACCCAATCCTAAAATTTTTGTTAAGAGATCACGTAATGGATGTTCATCACCGATCAATGCAGTCTTCACAAGGGAGTTTTCTTGCCCTTCCAACAACACTGATATCTTGCCTGTAAAATTATTAAGATTTCTATTAGAAAAAGCTGAACATATGTTATGATTACAGCAATAGAGAAGCAAAATACAAAGTTTGGCACATTTTAAAGGCTTCAAGTTACTCTTCTGTAGGTTGGAGTTTGGATACATTCAAAAACATCTTTAGGTAGTGACTTCTTCTTTTGCTCATAAGGGGCATAAGTCCTATAAAAATCAGAAAATGGGATGATATATATCATTATGACAGACCATCCACTCAAATCTTGTACAAAAACCATAAAATATAATATCCAAATCGGTTAGACAACATGCTAATCTCATATCCAGTCCTCAGATACAGAATTCAAAAAATTCATAAAAAATCATATCAAGATCTATTTTTAACTTCAATTACATGAATGTTTGTTGTCATGTGCCATCAAGCATATAATTACATCTACTTCTCATTTGCTACAACCACTCTATCATGAAAGTGTGTTAGCTTATTCAAGAAATTAAAAATTTTGTGTATTAGTTTATACCACATACCTGATATGTTGTCATTGCCAATAAATAGGCATACCTGCATGGTTATACATGGACCAACATTTTGTCTGGGTTTGCACACATATGCCTATTGATGTTGTATATCCTTTCCACCTACAAGGCTCACTGGAATCAGGCAAGGAACTCCATGTCTGCAATCACACAACAAATTTTTTAATTAATATTCTAATAGATACAACTTTAACATTTTTGTGAAAAAAAAATATGATGATGTTAACTTATTAGAAGTCAAGAAACCGAGCATTGTTTGCTACTCCCCTCTATGTTAATAGAACACCAACTTCTTTTTTACCTAAAAAATATGAAATTACCTGTAAATTTCATAGATGCCTATTAGAAAATGCACAGATACTTTAAACAAAGAGTTAAACAAAGAAATAATTGACAATTTCATTCAAATAATAAATGTTGTAGGATGCAACTAAAAAAAAGAGGTTCAATAAATCATCGAACAAAACTAACATTGCTTTCTGCTTTTATTTATCTGAATATTTTGGATATAATTTTCTTGGATTAAAAAAAGAAAATGGTAATAACAAAAGATAGAAACTTACCTTCCACAAAGTATTAGTTTAGCATCCTATATGGTTTAAAGACCAAAGTTGTAAAGAAAATTCTCATAATGGATTTTTTGGTTAAAAAAAACATCTCTTCACAGTACCTGCAAGGAAATTCTTATATTAGTTTTTCATATGGTAAATCAACAAAGGTTACCATGAATTAATTGGCGCTAAAAAACCAGTTAAAAGCATAAACTTTCCTAGCACTTAGTTTCAATGAGTAATTTATGTGATCCTAATGTGAGGATAATAAGGTTTCTATCAGACAAAAAAATTATTCGAATGTCAAATACTTTTTTCCAAATTTTTGTACCATTCCACTAAATTCTTAAAGTAAAAAGACAATATGAGAGCACCAACCTTCCAAAAATGAGAAAATTTGATCTAGTAAACGGATTTTTCATCTCATCAAGGCTGAAATGAAGGAATGCAGTAGAGCCTTGACTTCACCTATTCACACAAAGATTCAAAAGGGTAAAATATTTACAAAGATTAAAAAAAATCATAAGCTTCGTTCTATATTACGTATTTTCAACCATTTTTATCAAAGTTGGTTACTTTTAGAAGTAGTATAGAAAATTATTCTTGAAACGAAAAATGAAAACATGGGAAGAAGGGATTACATTGACATAGAGTGAGTGTCAATTAGTTTCTGAATATTCCATGGGTGCAACCCTTGAGACATAGATGCTAGTGAGTATCAGGGAGACGACGGTCAATTATGGTGGTACAAAGGTAGTAGTGGTACCAGGGAGGCGACAGATCTAGGGTTTTGAGTGTGTAGACGTTTTAGAGTTATGAAGCCCATACAGATCCAGTTCTTTGTTGTCGCCATCATCTCTATGAATCGACTGCTTCGCAGACCTGCAATCGTTAGAGTAATAGAGATTTATGAAATATGAGACTGAGAAAGTGTCAGATAAATATGATGTTACCTTTAAATAGATATAGAGAGTGAAAAGAAACGAAGAGGCACTACTACTTTTTTGCATCTATGGTTCCAGCTGAGAGAGAACGATTGCATCAAGGCTTAGGTTTCAAAGGATTTTGAAAATGAGGGATTTGATCTTGTTAAGAAATAAGGAGAAGATGCTGAAGATTGGGGAAGAGATAAGTCAGTTGGGTCAATTGTTTGACCGATTCAATTGGCTACAATATAGTTTGATTAGATAAGATTCGGTCAATCCTTTGACCGATCCAATTGACCACAACATAGTTTGATTAAATAAGATGCTAAGCGAAGTATTGTATAATGCATAAAGTTATTATAAATTCTGCTTTAAGGGTTATACCTCTTAAAATTCAGCAAAACATGCTAAATGCATTTTAGGTATACATATATATATATATATATATATATATATATATATATATATATATATATATATATATAGAGAGAGAGAGAGAGAGAGAGATGGAAAGTATAACATATGTATGAGTTTTAATTAATTATCTTTCTGAAACGGTATAATTACAAAAAAAACATATTTAAAATATTTAATTAAATATTTTCGACATCACCCTATATAACATATGATAAATATATTAACGATTAAACCATAATATACAACGATTGTATTACAATAATCCAAAAACGAAGAAAATATAAAAACGAATTAGTATAACAAACTTACAAATTAAAAGCTCTAATATAATAACATATCTCCAAAAGTGGTCATAAGACCTCAACCAAACACAAAAACCTTTAAGTTTGTTTTCTTTCTGAAATTTATATATGATTTGTACGCATGTCTTCCAAAAAGATTGGTCTTTTTATGGTAAACTTTTCACTAAATGCTAATTAAACATAATATAGGTTATAAAACTTTTGAGAGTTAAATCATAATTAAGAAAACTTTTGAGTTGCATTAGTTAAAAAATGGGGTTTCAAATTAATATGGTTTGAGGAAGTTAAAAAAGGGGGTTTCAAATGCATGAATTCAAGGAAAAAATGCTAGCTTTATAAGTATGTATGATGTATGATATACATATATATATATATATATATATATATATATATATATATATATATATATATAATAGATTGTAAAAATTTCAACATGTGTTACTTAATTAATTAATTAATAAAAATATTAATGTTTTCAAACTCCTAACTCTTAAACTTATATTATTTAATTTGTTAGTTAACTAAAATATTTTTCCTACATAAAGATAACATTTTTATGTTTGGTTACTCATATTTGTTTATGTAATTAGAAAACAAGGTGTACATAGAATGACTACTTCAATTTCACATAGGAATCGATATCACTAGAGAGGTATGTTGTCTTTAACCGGTGGTAGGAGATCTGCATACCCTTTTTAATTATTTATATTAATGCTTAGTAATATCTATTTTATATTCCTATTCACCTTAATTTTTTAGGTACAAATTAAGGAAGAGGATTATCGGTGCACCAACATAAAGTCAAACCTACACCTTGCAAAATATGTAATTAAAATTAAATATCATATACTAATCGACTTATTTTAAAACTCTTGATGACATTTATATATAATGATATATTTTGTATGACTTCATTCTTAATTTCAATGTTTAATATTTGAAAGTTCATATATGAAACATTGGATGTTTTGGTGTAATATAAATAGTGTAATACAAAGTTTATTAGTTCAATATTGTTTATTAATAGCTCAATCCAAACAACTTATTTCTTATTTTATCCAAAAAATATTATCGGACATAAGAAAAGTAGTTTATATTAATGCTATACAAAAACTTATAATATATATATTGGATATTATAAAAGTAAAAGCAATGTTTATAAGGTTTGGACTATATTAGATACTATCAAAATATAAGTTGATTGATTTTTATGTTATTTGATAATTCGGTTAATACCCAAAACATGACTAAAAACGTAAATTCCAACATATTTCTATTTTTTCCCATAATTATTTTAACCACTTAAATGAATTCTTGCGCAACGCGCAAGGTTATGCCTAATGCAAATATAAAGATGATGGGAAGGGGGAAATAAAAATGAGAGGATGTGGGTTGGGGTCTAGGTTTTGACAAGGGAGAGAGAAAGAGGGGGAGAGAGAGAGAGAGAGAGAGAGAGAAAAGCGAGTAGTGGGCGTGGGTCCTTTTAATAATAAGTAAAAGAATTAAATAAATGGAAAAAATAAATTAAAAGGGTCAAATAGTCTTTTCAATTTAGGTGATGACTAAATCTCAAGGAAAGTAGGTTAAAAGGACCAAATCCACAAATTTGAAAAATCGTTAGACTAGATCAAAAGAAAATGGCAAACCACATGGACAAAATTTGCCATTTTTTAAATTTAACATTTAATTTAGACAAAACTGCAAACATGAAAATGTCGTTGTCGGAACAAGATCTTTGAAGAACATAGAAAAAGTAAGAAATCATGATATCTCTATGGACCATACCCAACTATTGAACCCTAAATTGATTAGAGAAATATAAGGCGGTGATGAATGAGCGTAATTTGAAATGGGTTGGAATAAAGAATAAGGATTCAAATCTTGTGAGTTGAATAACCTGAGAGTAAGTCACTTTTAATTGGAGATGGTGAGACCTTTAAATCTTGAGAGAGGAGTCTGAGATAAAGATGGTAGATACGGTGAAGAGAGTGTGTGAGAGAGAGAGTGTGTGTGTGTATGCGTGTGTGTGTGAGTGTGTGAGTGAGTGAGTGAGTGAGAGATTTGGCCATATTTATTTATTAATAAAACATTAAATTAAGTAGATAAATATAAAAAATGTATCAGGAGGACATTTAGTCTCTTTAGTTTTCCGAGGGACCAAAATTGCATGGAAACTAGCTCAAATTGACCACCAATCCAAAAAAGTTCTGGTTTGGACCAAATCCTGAAAAAAATGAATACGTCAGGGACCATTTTTTTCAGTTTTGTCTGTAGTTTATATAGTGAGTCTATTAATGAAATGACTTCATTTATGTAAAATAATCACCTTGGCTTGATGTGGGTCCTTTGGTGTATTTTACACATCTATTTTGCATGTCTAATTCCATTTTGCATTTTAGTTCTTAATTTTCACGATTAGTTAATAATAGGGGCACTTGCATGTTTTGTTCATAAGATCTCGTACTTCACCATTTTTGAATTATTTTGTAGGCATTATGGATTTGCGAAGTAATGGAGATTTGGAGCAAAAGGGAGAAAAGATGGACTAGACGAGTCGTAGAAGGAAGCTTAAAGACATTGTCCAAAGTCGTTACACTTCATCATAGTAAACAACTACACTTAAAAAGTAGTCACGTTGCACCAACATGGATTGTGTTTGTCCTTTTTATCACATGTTCAAGAAACGCGCTTTGGGCAGAAGATAATCTATAGGCAAAGTATAGATTAAAGACCATTAGGAGTTTCAGCAAAAACGCGGTCGAGTGCCAAAATGCACAGTCGTGTGCCAAAAACACACTATTGTGAGTGCTAAACTCACGATCGTGAGTGCAAAAAGTGCGGTCATGAGTTTATTTGAGAATTTTCTGGTCAGTTACCAGATGAGCAAAAATAAAGGGAATATGCTCATTTTTCAGGAGGACGATTTTTGGAACTTTTCTGGATGATTTTGAACAACTTTTGGAGAATTTTAAAGACTTCTAATCATTTAAAACACTTTGATTTTCAGTTTTTAAGAATTAAACCCTTTCAATTCTATTACTTTGTTTGATTTGTTACTAGCAATGTGCGGCTAAAAACCTTAGTTTCCAATTTATGTTCAAAACTTGGTGATCGTTTAATTTGAAGCGTATGACTTGATTTTTGATTTATGTATCTATTCTAGTGATTATGTGACATCCCCTATTTTCCTAAATCGAAAAAAACTTTTATTTACACTTTCAAAACCATGTTATCTTTGTTTGCGGAAACTGACCAATTTTATTAAAACATCTTGAGTATAAATGTTGTTTCAAAATACAAAAACCCTAAGGATGTCATAATCAGTACATAAAATAAGTTATAGCATAAATACATAATAGTCGTTAATTCTATTGTAGGTTGTCTCTCTCATCCTTCCTCTTTGTCATGCTCAGATACATGACTCTATCATATATATATATATATATATATATATATATATATATATATATATATATATATATATATATATATATATATATATGTATACACACACACACAAATGTATAAATTACTTAAAGAAAGAGAGAATTCTATTGCAGGTTGTCTCTCTCATCCTTTCTCTTTGTCATGCTCATATACCTTGTCAGTTAGTGAATACTAGTTGTCCCACTTTGGCTCCTCTCTATCATTGATGCATATTGATCAATCTATCTTGCTCTTATCCCCAATCATACATACATACAAGTTCTTAATACTTGTCTTAGCATATTAATAGCTTTTGACTCTTAAAGTCAACTTACCCTTTTAATGGATCTTTAATCTATCTTTTCATTCTCTATATCTTAATCTCATCCAGTTAATAAACTAAGCATCCTATTATATCTAATTCATTATAGTATACTCTAATGCATCAAATTATAATCCAATTAGTTAGGGTTTCAAACCCTAGCTTCACATACATTGATTCCACCATGGAAATAACTTTCTAAGCTTGGTTAAAGCTTCTGGACGCTATCAATAGCATCATACTTCATCTATATGCTAATTAAACCAATCAATCTAATCAATTCATCAAAATACCCTTAAAGCCCTAATTAGCTTAATAGAGGAGTAGATGATTACTTCATGTGTTTTCTACCTTCAATCCAAGCCATATGCACCCTAGAACGCCTCTTGCCCCTTCTAAAAATATCCATTTTACCCTTTTGGCCAAACTGCATCTTGTCATGCATTCTTTCTGTATAATTTACTCATCTAATCTCATCTTAGTGACTTAAACTCTTCTTAACCAATTTCATGAAGTTAAAACTTTATATTCTCATATTTTTCTCATAAATGACCAAATTGTCTATTTGGTCAATATTTGACTAAAATTCAACCTTCTCAAAATTTCGGTTTCTTACAACCAGTTATAAAATGGAAAAACGCAATTGAAACTCAGGTGTTACAATCCACTTATTAATAAGTTGTAAAAAGTTTCAAACACAAGTGGTAATCCTAAAAACTATAAATATAACTATTTAATATAATATGGCAAATGGTGTATCAAATATCATTTTCCTCTTTTAAAGCAAAAACGACTTACTCTCTTTAGTCTCCCCCATCACCTACATTCTACCACGTACAACGAAAGCAAGATAAAACACATTGTCCTAAAACATAAAACCATCTTTGTCCACAATCATGGAAACATGAAATAAAAAGAAATGGTATTAAGCCAAAATAGAAGTCGCATGCTTAATTAAGTTCATAAACTAGAAAGTACGTAAGTGATACCCTCCATTGACGATCCTACAATCTTATACTGATTTTACCCCTAAATCGATCATGTTGTAATCAAGATTTTTGTTTGATGGTAGGATTGTCAAGATCGGTCATTTTGACAACAATGGCATAAACCATCAATAATAGTTTTAAGATATAAATGTTTTAGTCAAATTATTTTTTCTATTGGCCAATTATCTCAAACTCACAATGTGTGGGAATTTATTCTACCAAAATTAGAAAAAACATTATAGTTGATACAATGCAAGAGTACAAATGTATAATTATCAAATCATCTTTACCAAACACACAATTATAAAAATAATAAAAAGCACGATAACTGCTTCATCTGTTTTGTTGATAAACGTTATTGGTAATTTTAGTTTCATATCAACAACTTTTTTCTTCTTGGTAGCAAATTTAAGGACAATGTTGAGTTAACTTTGTGCTACTTCGGTTCATTTTATGATAGAATCATAGAATGGTGAGCAAACAATGGAGAACCACCCAAACAGATTCAAACATGAGCGCAATGCAAGGAATTGTATTGGAAATATGACCTTAGAAAATCAATAGAAGGAATGTTATATCCGAATTTGTTGTAGAACCAAGTACCCATAATTGGAAATTACAAACGTACAAGTCTCTTCCACAATCATTTCTTAAACTCCGTATCCTGTAACAAAAACCATCTCCACCAGGACACTGCCCTCATTCTATGAGCCCCCCTCCCCTACCCCGCTGAACTCTCTTGGCTTTTATCCCTTTATCTAAAGGTATATATGTATATATACATTCCCTCTAGAATATTATACCAACTTTTTCTAAGTACTTATATTAATATAAAAAGTTGGTGAGAGGGCAACCACATCCACGAACCCTGGTTGACTCACTCATCGTGTATATGTTTGTTTCTTAATAATAGAGGAAACTGTAGGTGCATACATAACTATTTACGTGATTCCCATTATTACAAAACAGTATCATTTTGTTGTTTTTAATTTAAACACAACATGAGATTCATGTTTCTGCTACATGCATGATGCATGTGTAACATCTTAATGACAGAAGTTTACATTGGATATAGGTTAAAGTCGTAATAATGTCAGAGAGTCAGACGGGTAATGGAGCTCACACTGTTCAGTCCCATGGCAAAGAACTCGCAAGAGAGCATATGCATGATTGGTTGGTCCTTTTGCTCTTAGTATCACTCGAATTGTTCCTAAACCTTATCGAACCTTTCCATCGTTATGTCGGGGAAGAAATGATGACCGATATGAAATATCCATTTTACCAAAAGGATACCATTCCTATGTATGCAGTTCCGGTATGAATTAGTTTTGTTATTTTAACGAAAGAGAATGTAGTTTTACTTGAATGTAATTTTGTGTATACAAAAATAACAACGAGTTTGATGTTGTTTCGATTTATAGTTATATGTAGGAGTATTACCATGTATGGTATTCCTCATGTATTACATGCGTAGAAAAGATGTCTATGATCTACACCATGCTGTCCTTGGTGAGTCTTTACCCTTTTTTTGTCTTTTCAATTAATATGATCCAAATCGACCCATCGATATATTAAATATGTCTATAAATTTTTATAATAAAGATAATGAACTATGGTTTAATAAAAAGAATTTACCAGGTAATTATAAGTATGTTAATACATTTTGGTGACCCATTTTCTTAATTTTTAGCTACAACATTAAAATTCACCAATTATTTTGACATGTTTGAGATAGAATATGATGCAAATCGACCCAAAAATTGTCACATTTGTTAGATCCTGTTAGTAAAAAAAAGTAATAACATGATATCTGCTGGTGGAAGTTTAGGTCTTTTCTACTCAGTTCTGATAACCGCAGTCATTACTGATTCGATAAAAGATGCCACGGGTAGACCACGACCAAATTTCTTCTATAGGTGTTTTCCTGATGGTAGAGCGGTATGAAAGTCGCACTTTCTTTTTTATTATATTTTTTTATGAACACATTAATGTTTGATCAAACGAAAATGAGTACAACATAAAAATTCTGATTCATGCATGACATGTGTAGGAGTTCGGCGAGGATGGAGATGTTAAATGCCATGGGGATAAAATGATAATTAAGGAAGGGTATAAGAGCTTTCCTAGCGGGCACACTTCATGTATAAATAATCTTGACTTGTTATTTTTTTCTTTGAGCTTGATATATATTTTATGAAATAAAGAACATATATATCTAATAAAAAAGAATGCAGGGTCCTTTGCGGGTCTTGGCTTCCTTTCTTGGTATTTATGTGGAAAACTTAGAGCCTTTGATAACAAAGGTCATGCTGCAAACCTCTGTATCGTTGTGTCTCCATATCTTTTCGCTGCACTTGTTGGAGTGAGTCGTGTGGATGACTATTGGCATCACTGGACAGACGTTTTTACCGGAGCAATCATAGGTAATTTGCACATTGTTGTTGGCTTTATACTTTTATTTATGAAGAGAATCCTGGATTTAAATTGTTTTTTTTTCGGAACTCCAAGAAATATTAGGGTTTAAAAAAATAATCTACTTCAAATAAATATATAAAGAGAAATTAAGGGGTGTTTGGGAAACTTTTTAAAGTTAAAAGTCATTTTTGGCTAGTGACTTTTTTTAAAAGAAAATCTTTAAAAGTGTTTGTATTTGTTTTTAGGGTAAAAGTTAACTTTTAACCAAAATTACAAAAAATAGGATTTTTGACTTTTGAAACACTATATTTTCCTTCTATACAAAAAAATCATTTTAAAATATCTTTTTTAATACACAAACATCTTTTGGATATTTTTTAACTTTTTGGAAAAGTTAAAAACCAAAAATTATTTTAAAAACAATCTCAAACATCTTCTAAATATCCTTCTACTTTATTCATATAAATATTCCTACTATTTAGATGATGATATGTCACATTAGTATACTAAAATAACATTAAATTTCATTAAATAACATTAAATTTCATCATAGGATAGATTTATTTGTAAGAACAAAATTTAAGACGATATTTAATTTCTCTTTAAATGCAAGAAACCACCTTATATGGTCTTTTTTGTGTGGATAACGGTGTTTTCCTTTTTAAATTGTTTAACTAATTTGGATATAATTTAATTCAGTAAGTTGTATAACTTAATGCATAGATAAGGATTTAATTGAGAAAATATGTTTCCCCATTTATAACTCACTAGTTGTAAAACCCGTATATTATACGGGTTAATTAAAACATAATGTTAAATATGAGTGATTAAATGAGAAGTTTATTTCAATTTGAAATATGAAATAAGTGAAAATTATGAAAAAAAAAAACATGCAAAAAATAAATTATCTAAAATTATGTGTTTAATTATTAGACCCGTGTACTACACGAGTTGTTATAATAAAATGTTAAATACAAGTGTTTAAAGTGTATATTTATTTGAAATTAAAATTGAAATTTCAAATTTGAAATTTGAAATTAATAGTTATTATAGTAGGTTTAATTTATGGAAACTAAATTAATGATATAGTGAAAATGAATAATGAAGTAATTGACAAGTGGAAAATAAAAATATTTCAAAATTATGACAAAATGACATGTGGTCAATTAAATGAGAGAATGACAAGTGGCAATATCATTTTCATTTATTAGGGTAGATTATTTTTATAAATTTGTTCTTATTTCTTATTTCTTTTTAAAAAATATGTTCATATAGAATATCTTTAAACATTAGTTATTCAAACAATGTTAAATACGAAAAAAAAGGATTTAAAAAGTTTATTATTGCATGTTATAGTGTTTCTTTTATGTAACTTCTCAAGGAAAATGAGTAATTGCCATGAAAAGATGGCATAATTAATTGTTTGAAAAATCAACCACCTTAAAAGTATTATGCAACAACATATTCTCAAAATAACTTTAAAGATTGGTTATCCAAATAACATTGATAAAAAGGATTTAAAATGATTATTATTGCACATTATTGCAAGGGCGAAGTTAAATACATGGTAGGTGAGTCCTATTATCTATCTTATTTTTTAAAGCTTATGGTGAATTAGGAATAAATTTAGGAACTATCTTTGAAAAAAATCATAGGACCTATCTTTATATCGTTGGGTCAAAGTGGGTGATCAATTTTTAGGATTAACCATTTTTATAAGTTGAGCCACATCGACAACGAAGTAAAACCTATGTGATTTTTGTTACTAATTATGAGAAATTTATTATGGATTTTTAAGTAATTAAGTTTTACACCTTCCACTCCAACCGTTACGTGAAGTTATTGAGTAAATTTAATGATTAAAATCCTAGACCGGTTCAAGTTTAAACCAGTTTTAGTCATTTAAATATTATTTTCGTATGTTGAACGTCTTTATTGGTTTAATGTTGACCTGTCAAAAGAAAGATTGGTTTTTTAGGTTAAATCTTTCATTATTTTTTGAGTTTGAAATATTTTCAATTTTCTTGATCGAGTATAGGCAAAACTTGCATTAGTAGAGGGTCGAGTCTAACTAACTCGTTAAGCACTCGATCAAGTTGTCAGACTTTCACAACACTGCATACACCCGACCAACCATTAGTATTTTTCACATTTTCGTTTTAATTAGTTTCACTTAAATAAGAAAACACATGGTTATATATCCTAGACTTGACATTGATTGTGTTAATTTTGTGATTAAAAGGGATTTAAAATGTTTCTTATTGCATATTATAGTGTTCTTTTAGTGATTTCACAAGGAAAAACAATTTATTTGCCATGAAAAGTTGGTATAATTATTCAAAAAATAAACCACCCTAAAAATATTGTGTAACATATTCCAAATAATCATATCCTCCTTAATAAATGAAGGTTTTTTTTTGCCACATGTCATCTTTTCCTTCATTTGGACACATGTCATTTTCTAGATTTTTTGAATTTTCTATTTTCCACTTGTCATTTTATTATAATTTTCATTTTATTAAATTAAAATTTCACATTCAATATGTAAGATAATATATATGTAAGGTATTTATTAGAAATGATTTATATATGTAATGTATTCAATGTATTAAAGTCTCATTAATTTAATAATTTAAATTTTTTCTTATTTTTTTTATAAATTCAAACTTCTCAAATTGTTAAAATTTCATATTTAATTTTTTTTTAAATAAACCCATGTAATACATGGGTCTCATACCTAGTCTTATTTATATATACAGGAACAGTCGTTGCTGCATTTTGCTACTTACAGTTCTTCCCATTCCCGAATCACGAAAATGGTACTTTGTTTGGCCTTCATTCTATTAATTGTTAATTTTCATCGTCTAAATGTATGCAAAATTACCGTTTTGACTTTAAACGTATATATAGGTTGGGCGCCACATGCATTTTTCGCGATGATGGAAAGGGAACGCTCTAGAGAGGCTGCAAATGCGCATCATGATTTGGAAGCCTAGAAAGGGAGAGGAGACATTGAGCTACATTTTATGGAGATTGTCGTATATACACAAAAAATAGCTTAGTTTGCATCTACACATGAAATATAGACGGGTGATAGTTTTTTTAGAGATATATCATGCAAAATATTGCTTGCTCGAGCTTCTGAACTTAGTGTTGGGATATTGTTTGATGTATTACTAGAATAACCCGTTTCCCTGAATATATTTTGGGATTTTCCAAACACAAAACTAATAATGTTTAAGGAAAATTTCATCTTATAGAGACACATGATCATCATATGAATGTGTATTTGGGATAATTTGTTCGTAAGCATTATTTTAAACATGCTCAAGTACCATATATCTTATGCATAATACCTTTTATAAATGTATAACACAAGTCTTTGTAGTGAAAAAATTGAGTCAACCTTACCTAATACATATATGGAATAATATAATAGCACTTAATTCAGTGAGTATGTCTTGTGATAAAAAAGATGGACATTTCCAAATTAATAATTTTAATTATTTAGGTCATCCATAATGAAGTGAACTCATTAGATTTTAATTGGTCGTTACACTATCATTCTACCCTCCATACAACTCTTTTAAATTTTCTCTATAATACATTGGATTCTATAAATTTCAATGGAACATATTTATAAAATCTAATTTATTAGATATTCAATAGTTAAAAGGTTTCCTTTTTCCCATTTAGAAGTTCAATGATCATTGAATGCGAACATGATAGCTTATAATGCTAGTTTGATACATCGAATTCCAATTAGGTATGTTATCTCATTCAACTCTATCATTAAACTATGCATTGTGGATACTCTAAATTAATGTACTTAGATGAAAATTTTCAATCATATATCTACTTATTTTAAATGATTTCAAATTGTCCTAACTATTTCGATTTATAGTCTAACCTGACCTATATAATCATTTTATTATTACATATAGGTCAAACCAATATAAACTTTAATTTTTTTCTTTACATTGCAAATATATAAGGGATAATTATGTATCTTTATTATGTATTATACTAATGAAAAACACCACAAATTCGAATGTGATTTTCATTAGTTTATTTAGTTAACATGATATCAAGAGCCTAAAATATAAACAATCCCTAGTTTTTTTTTTCTCAGCACCTAAATAGTCTTAATCATCCTTGTCACAACCCACCATTACCTCTTGCCAATCACTTATGTATTTCTATATCAGTGACCACTACAACTCCTTCACCCACATGCGCTTATGTCGCCTCTTGACCGTTCATCTATCACTTATCCATTTCTTTTCTAGTTATCAACAAGTATTGATGCCCTTTCATCCTTTTTCTTTCCTTTAAAAACAATCTACCAGTGTCGTTTCCGCCCTACATTACCTTCTTCTTTGCTCTTTTTTTTTGTAAACCACAATTGAACCTTCTTGCTATTGTTTACTAATATATTCATAACTAACTGCATATTTAATGCATATTTCTAATATTTTTAGCTACAATTGTGCTTAATATGGTGTAACGCCCCGATTCTCATGTATTGATTTATATAAGAATTTTCTTGATTTCAAGGTCTACTCGACGAGTTGGTTGCCCTACTCGTCGAGTAGCTGCAGGTTGGTCCACATGTTTTAGTTACCTACTCGCCGAGTCTAAGAAGGAACTCGACGAGTAGGAGATAGCAAATGAAACCCTAAATTCCGGGGTATTGCACTTTATTTAAAGGATCATTGGCCTCCCCCAGCCTCCCCTTTACAGCTCCTTGGCACCCTTAAACCCTAAATCGTGTGTGTGTGTGTGTTTCTTTGGTGTGTTAAAGATTGGAAGAGGGATCTTGGTGAGGATATTGTTTTAGGTACTTCTTCTTCGAAAGGAAAGGAGCCGACATGATTGTGGTGCATCACACCACCACTTTTCTCACCATGATGTTCTTGGGATTTGTACTCTGACATTATTATTATTTGTTTGAGACATATGATTTATGGTTTTTATGGTATGGGATAACTCAGTGATGTTTTCAATAATCTGTTTTAAGAATTAATAAATTAAAAATGAAATTTTTGGTCTTAAATTTTGGGATGTTACAAAGGAGGTTCAAGTTCTGATTTAGGCTCAGATGCAGGTGTTGGGTCGATCGATGACCACTTGCGGGAGTTCATCCCATCGGAGGTTACCCACGATATTTTGGAATGAACTTCTGTTATCTTTGCTTCAGTCAAGGAGGGGATTTTGTAGCTCTTGGATAGTCGTCTTGAGGCTTTTCAGACCAAGATTGTATCGGGGCAGTTGAGGGCTCATCCGGATCCTAAAGCTGGTGGAACCCTAGAATCCTTCAGGAAGGAGGATCCTATTGCTAGTTCTTGTCATACGGGATTGGAGGTGGGTTATGTACCATGTTTTCAGGGGGATTGATCCCATGTTTGAATTGCCACAGAGGCTTCACGAGCCTTACATGAAGAGTTAACCGGAATCAATGGGTGTGTCACTAATAGATTGGCTACCATGTTCAAGGCTCGGACCTTGGTTGTTCAGACGGTTGATCAGATGGTCGGGGTAACCCAGCAGCAGGAGATTGGTTTGAATAGTCAACTGGGGATAGGAAGCAGACTCCTAGGCTGACTCGACGATCTGAACAGTTGGACATCGCCATGGCTAGTATTATATACCCGAGGGGTCGTGATGGTTGCACGAAGGATGAAGGGGCACATGAGCATGTTCTCGACAAGTCTAAGTGCGATAGGTGCGGATGGAAGGGCTACATCCACCAAGAATGCACCCTAGAGGTAGAATTGTGTCATCGTTGTCATCAATCTGGTCATTTCAGGGCCAATTGCCCACGTATAGTGGTTGGGGCTAGGGGTGGTAATCCTTGACCCAACACGTAACCCGACACTGACACAACACGAAAATAAATAGGTTTGGGTTGAAAGTTTTGACCCACCAACCTGTTTATTTCATGGGTTGGGTTGGGTTACCGGTTTGGGTTCACGAGTCAACCCACCAACCCGATTATATATATATATATATATATATATATATATATATATATATATATATATATATATATATATATTATGTTTAAAAAATATATTTAATTATTTATCAGTTTTGAATATTTGATTATCGTTTAATTGTATTCCGAATTCCAAAACTGCAAAACATCTTCGAGTCGACTTAGGGTGCCCTAGCCCCTAAGAACCCCCTAATCAAGAAGAAATTTAATCTTTAGTCTCCAAACTCATGACTCCATGTCTCCCATCTCCATCGATTGAGGCATCGAGTCATCGACAATCACAGTGTTGTACGCACACCACTCGTCTTCTCGTCCTCCGAGTTTCGCACACCACTCGTCGTCGTCACTCATGTTTATGTCTCTATGTTGAATATTTACGACTTTATTACTTTATTTTATTTTTATTTTTTAATTTCATTTTAAAATGTGTTGCTTATTAAATGGGTTATGCGGGTTGGGTTTGACCCACTGACCCACGAACCCATATACTTATACAGGTTATATGGGTTGGGTTGGGTTGATGTTTTCAACCCGCTAACCCATGACCTGCCAACCCACTAACCCATATATTATATGGGTTGGGTTGGGTCAATGTATTCTGACCCGCCAACGTGCCCACCCGTGACCCGCCAACCCGAACCCAACCCGATTGCCAAGCCTAGCTGGGGCAGCTTAGGTTCCATTGCATGTGCTTCGGCAGGATGTGAAGGTATATTATATTTTTCTCTTCTCTTGATTATTATATGTATCTATCTTGATTTGATATCATGTTGGGTATGGATAAGTATTATCTCTAGGTTAGTTTTCTATTTTTGTCTGGGTTATATTATTAAGAATTGTTATATGCTTTTTTGCATCCTAAGATTCATTTGTGGGTCATATCTTACTGAGTGGGATCTATTGTTTGGGTTATTGTTTCGGTTCTTCGTTGGGTTTAGTTCAAGGGTTTTGCTTGAGAGATCTTTAGTCGAATCAGCAGGATTAGTTCTTCAGCAAAGTTGGAGTGCGTGCGTGATTGCTTTGTTCAGGTGGGATTGGCACTCATCTACTGCATAACTTTTGGATCCAATCACTTTCGTTGCTAAGGAAGGAACTGTAGCAAGAAGATGAATATGGCAACCATATGAGCTTATTTGGTCATTGGAAGTGCGAGGGGAATTTTATTATCGCAAGGGTTGGTGATGGTTAGAGTTTAGAGATTCTATGGAGGATGGGGAGTTAGGGTAAAGATTCGCTGGTTCAAAGCAAGGGTTGTGGTCTTTGTCAGCAGCATAAAGGACTTAAGGATTTTGTGTGGTATCATGGGAAGTGATTGGGGTTATCGGACCTGCTAAGAGTTCGGGGAATATTCATTTGGATTTCAAGAGTTGGGTGATCATCGAGATTGGCTAGTAATGGAACGCTAGCATTGATAAGAGCAGGTCATCGTCGGTTCATGATATATGAAGGTAAGATCGGTTGGGAATCCATCAATTTTTATGGGATGGGAGAGCCTCGACGAATCCAAGTAGGGGAGAATCATTTAGAATTACGGGAGCTGGATCGAGTGTGGAGCTAGGGTAAGTTTCATATCCCAGTCAGGAGGAGAGATGACTCAAGTGGCTGTTTGGATTGAAGTTGTGTAAGTTGGGAGTTTAGGAAACTTCCAAGGGATAGTTAGCGTCTTCTTTGTGATGTATAACAGGCTTATGGATGGATTCAGGTTGAGGGTTGAGTTAGAACCTCGTTTCATGTTCTTGTTTGATGATGGCTTTGGGGTTCAGAGCATGACCTAAACACCTTATTGGAATTCAGTCAGATGCGGGTGCGACTCATGATGATTATGATTGATATGGTATAGGTGTGGTAAGACCATGGTTAGTAACCATGGCGGGTTTGACGTGTTGTAAGACTACGAGATAGTTGTAGCATTCACTGGATTGGCAGATAGGATCGAAGTGTTGTAAGTCTACGATGGGATCGTAGCATTCACCAGTTTGAGGTAGACTATTATTATGGTGGTCATGAGTATACAGAAGAATCGGTTTGTCCCTTGGGAAGGATGGATAGGATTTTAAGAGAGCATTTATATATCTTAGAAGGAAGACCCTTAGGGTCCGAGGCGGGGTTGGGCCTGTGTAGCCCTAGTAAGGGTGGGACTCATGAGCATGGCTCGTTCGATGGTATAGACTGGGTGGGACGCGTGGGTGAGGCCCATGTAATAATGGAAATAAAAGTAGGAGTAGTAGAGACCGTTCGGGTTGAGGTATTGGATCATGGTTTTTTAGGAATGGTTATGTTATCAGTGAGTGGCACAGAGTGATGCATACGCTAGGGTAGCCTTGTCGGTTGGACTCTTAGGAACCTGGTGGCTAAACTAGATGTGAGGCTGGTAGTTTCATTGGTGGATTAGGGATTTTTATATCCTATTTTAGTGAATAGATGTAGTGAATCAGAAGATTTCGGATGAATGCCAGTGTAATCATTGGATCTCGGGTTTCGAGTTAGGTACCGAGTTGGCTTTTGGTGGAAACTCACGTCAGGAATCGCGATTGTATTTGTAGAAAGCCATTATTTCATTAAGATGTGAGTTAAGAAATCTGTATGCCAAAGGCATCAGCTGGTGGGTTCAAGTTAAAAATAGATGCTTTTGGTTCGGATGGAAGAAAAGGCCCTTGTGATTGTTCTTTGGAATGGTTCTACCTGTGTGTAGGTCTGGCAAGTTATGGGAGCTTATAATTATAGCAGTAGCGTATAGGTTCAATATTTATGGAATTACTATCTCGTTCATCACTAGAATGTTTATCTCTCAGATTGTATCTTGTAGCTCATTGCACTTATGGATTTGTTAACTTTAGGATGAGTCTTACTCGAAGGATTTTCTAAGCTTCTACCAAGTTAAAGGTTTCGGAAGCAAGGATTGGTCAGTAATTCTATTTTTAATGGAAACAACAAGATAATCAAGGAATGGAACTGTTATGGTCAGTCAACATACAAAGTGGAATTGTAATGTCAGTGTTTCAACATGGGATGTCTGTCAGGGAGTCAGAAAGGGTTTAGAGTTTCATTTCAAGAAGAATGGTAATGGCTTTTCTTCATGGGTAGTGTATGAAGTGTTCTAGTTTTCCAGCGTATGTTGGGCGGTAGTAAGGAGGGATTTCGAGGATGAAATCTAATTTAAGTAGGGGAGAGTTGTAACATCCATTTTCTTTAATGAACCAAATTAGGGTTTCAGAGGGTCAAAAGGTTAGATTTTATTGAAAAAGGGGTCCTCACAACGTGAGGCATGGAGGCTCACGAATTGAGGAAGGCAGCATAAAGATTCCATTCGGGACTGAGCTTACGACGTGAGCAATAAGAGCTCACGACTCTAGGAGCGTAGCAGCCTAAGCCCACCAAGTTTTAGGGTTTCCTACATATTTAAGCCCTCTTATCTCTGTTTTAGGGTTCACTTCTCAGCCTCCACCTTCCCCTAACTTAGAAAACCCTATCCCTATTCCGTCAAGGCGATTTGGCGAATCAACTCGTCGAGTCCCTTCGCAGACTCGCCGAGTCCTACCTTGTACAAAATCGGGACAACACAACTCAACTCGTTAAGTCCCTCTCTGGACTCGCCAAGTTCCTCAGTTTGTTTAGCCATCTTCAAGTATTAAGCCTCTACTCTTTAGATCTAAACTCCATACTTCATCTACATACTAGAAATGCCCTATTAAGGGTAAAGTCTCCAACTTTACCCGCTAATAGTCCTTCTTAATGGGTTTAGCTCAAACCCTAGTTCTCTAGGACATAAATCTTGGTCCAAAAGCCATAATACTCCAAACTAAAGCATATTAACATAGATCTAGGCCTTAGACATCATTTGAACACGTAAAGCTCCTAACTTTCCTTCCATGCATGGCCTTTTGGGGCTTAAAAAGCTAAGATAACACCTTAGAGCTTGCATGGGGGATTCAATGGCTTAAAGTTTGCACCTTTATGCCATAACAACCCTTAATGATTCCAGATCTGTAGGGATCCTTGCTTGGGATGTCCAAATCTCAAGGGTCAAGATTCTTGGATCCAAAAACCGAATAAAGTGAAATAAGAAGATCTAAGAAACTAGTACACAAGTTAGAGGCTTGATTACCAGAAAATGAAGAGGATGAGATGATGCTTCTGGATCTACAATCTTCTTCTGGAACCCTCTAGCTTCTTCTTCTTGTACAAGCTTCAAGTCACACAGAGTTCACTGAAAAATGGCTCACAAACTCACACAATGATCTAGGGTTTCGTGGATTAAGGTTTGGGACTTGGGGGCTGGAAATGAGGCCATAAAGTGGGGATTAAGATGCTTAAATAGGGTGCAAAACCCCGAAATTCGGGTTTCACTCTGGCGCACCTACTCGCCGAGTTGAGGGGTCTCAACTCGTCGAGTAGATTGCTTAAAACCTCGCGGCCAATCTTGTTTCTACTCGACGAGTCTGGGGCTCCCAACTCATCGAATAGCTCTACAAAAATAAATAAATTATAATTAAATGTGTACCAGGAATCAGGCGTTAAATTAGAGTACATAAGAATGTAGAGACCCAGATAAGAGAAAAGGGTCTAGAAAAAGACAAGGCGGGAGAAAAAAAGAATATTAAGGTATCCTCAAGATCTGATAAGAGAGGAAGATTCTTCAAGTCTAACTTGGATGACCAAAAGTATAGGGCCAAGTTGTGTGAGAAGTGCAAAAAGAAACACTTTGGAAAATGTGGCGAGGAGGTGACTTTTTTCAAGTGTGGGAAGACTGGGCATTACGCCAATGAGTGTACATTCAGCAAAAGGGTGTGTTACGGATGTAATGGAGAAGGGCACTTCAAGCAAGACTTCCCAAAGAGGGAAAGTGCTATAAAGCCAAACGTACCGCCGAAGCCAAAGGCAAGAGCATTCCAAATGATCCTTGACGAAGCAGATGACAATGCAGGGGATCAAGAGTGAGCATCTATGAAGCAACCATATAGATAGTATCATGTGGTGTAGCCTTATATAAGAGGCATAGTGTATGGTGAACTTGAACATCTATGTAATCGTTTCAAGAAATAATATAAACCTTGGTTTTGTTATTTGGTGTGTTAAGTTGCTATGTGAAAAATTCTTATATGGTGACTTGGAAAACTGTGAGACAATACTTGGGATGAGTATGAGTAGGTGTCAAAGGTAGTATAGACATATACTACCAGAAGCACAGGACTCGCACTTGGATCAGGGAAAGTCAAAAGGTTACCAAGAAGCTAGTAATTGATTCTGTTTTGTTCAAATATGTCGTGACCATCGTTTCGATAATGACTAAGAATATGATTGGTATTCCGACCCTAGTGGTCATATCAAATCGAGTCCGACTAAGATGAGTATGTTATGTGGTTCAGATAACCACGATCAACGTAGTATCTGACTTAAGCCAGAAGGTTGAAGTGAAAGATAATCGAAGCGATCAATAGAAGTATCGCAATCGTTGTTAAGGAAAGAAGGTTGTAGCTAGAAGTGTTACATGCTAGAAAGTGATTATATCACATTAGAACATGAAGGAAGGTATATTCCATTTTGGAAATTATCTCTAAAAGACCTAAGTCTAAGCATTGCATCATACGAAGAGAAGTCATTAGAATATGACCTATAGGTCTGTTACGATAATTGAATTAAAGGACTTATCATAAGTTAAGTCTATTTAAGAAAGAGTAGGAGTCTTTAATAAGGATCAAATTTGTAACTCAAAGGTTACAATTGAAGTTCCAATATAGTACAAAGAGCAAACGCAAGATTGAGCACCACCAACAGTCAAGCAGACCAAGAGTCAGAAACTCATTAGAAAAGATGTAAGAGTTACAGTTATTACCTAGGATGAAAAGATAATGTATGGAGCCATTATACAAACCCTGTTTTGTTGATGATTCCATGACGTAATCATCCTAAGGGGGAGATAATTGTAACATCCGCAAACTTAGGCTAGTCAATTTAGAAATAATAAGCATTAAAAAGGACTTTTTGATAGAAGATTAATTAGAATAAATAATCTTAACTAAGTTATAGTATATGTCACAACGCTTCCGTACATATAAAGAACGTTGAAATCCGAGTTATAATGAAAAAGTTATGACCTGTCGACGTATTACAGCAAAACCGACACGACGCCGGGAATCATAAAAAGTGAGTTTACGATAAAATTCTTTTTAGCCTTAGCGGTCTAAAAAAATTCATAGTATAAATTAAACCGAGAGCGTGCATAAAAAGAACGCCCAAATCTGACTTCGTATGCGGAAGTTATGATTTTTCTAAGATTTGGCATAGTAGTATGCATCTCGGAATTCGAATTTTAGATTGATCGATTTTAAGCTGAGAAACCTAAATGAGAATTTAAGATGTCATTAATAGGAGCTCAACGATATAAAGATAGCCGAAATCGGACGTCGGATGACAAAGTTATTAATTTTTAACAGATTTAACTGTCTAAGTCTGTTAAAATATAACATTAAATATAAATTCAAAATTACCCGATGGAGTCTAAACATTGTGGAGCCCATCGATACCTACACTTTGATATAAATAACGTCAAAAACAGAGCTCGTATGCCAAAATTACATATTTTAGAAGATAATTAGTGTTTGGAGTAATCTGCAAGTGACATGTGGCGCTATCTAAGCCACTGCTTCCTCCCCGCACCTTGCCACCAGATGGTAACACATGGCATAAGTACGCCCATCATACCTTGGAGTACGCCCAGCATACGCAGGAGTTAGCACCCTATAAATTGAGCTCGTTTTTCTTCATTTCTCCACACCAATTCACTCCAATTCTCTCCCAAACACCCCCAAAGCCTCAAGACTTTTCTCTAGCCCTTCTTAGGAGTTAGAAGCGAGTCACAAAGCACGAGAGAGCCCCGAGAAGAAGAGCATTCGGCTCAGAAGTTTTGCCCCCATAGAGCCCGGTTTCTAGCCAAACTTCCTAGTAAGTGATTTATGTTTACCCTACTTTAGGTATAGCTTATGCTTAAGTTAAATATCATTAATTTGAACTTATAAACAATATATACATTATAAAATATAATATACAAAGTGTTATTATAATATCTTTTAACTACTCGTGGTACGGGGAATCTGGTTTGAAGGGTCGCATAGGGTTGTTGGATTTTAGAAGTGCTATAATGCCAGAATGGTCTTGCCCTCCGGTGTTTCATGTCTGGCCCTATCTGTGTGTAGTGGTTGAAAACAATTGTTTAACACTTATAAAACAATATCACTCGTAAATAGTTTTAATAAATATTAGACTAAAATCTAGAGGTAATGATACTAGGTTTCGTCAAAAGAAAATAGAATTGTTAGAAGCGAAACGTTGCCCGAGTTTGGAATCATCACTTTAACAAGTGACTGAATAGTTGCTTTCATCTTACACATAAATATGAAGTATTTAATATAAATTACGTGCTATGTATGCATATTATCTGTGTTCTTGATATTTATGCTGGATGAACAAAATATACATGTTTTATTTGATTTAAATTGTATATGTATTTTATACCTACAAAAATATTGGATAAAGATGGGTAGATGAATGATGAAGGATGAAAGATGATATAGATGAAAAATTGGCATCTATGGACTCAGTCCTTTATTGTTTTCGGTTGTAAACTCGTTTTCTGTTACTGTTCCCTATAAATAATGTCATAGGGTGCTTAATGATGGTTAGCATTTTTCGGTCCTAAGTGTGTCTATTGTCTATTGTACCTGACGATTGTGTTTAATAGAAATCGTGTGTATTTTGGATTGATCTTGTTTCTACTCCTTCATGTTTTTATTGTTTTGGCTTGTTCATTTTGTTGATCACTAGTTGGTTCTTTGTTTTGGGGACTTACAATTGGTATCAGAGCCAATCTAGTGTCAACTTCATCAAGTTTGCTTTGGCTGATTTGGAATCCGTTTGGAGCATCTTATTGCAAATCATTCATTGTTGCTATTTTTGTTGTTGTATTTTTGCTATTCATCATGATTTCCAGGCAAAAAGGATCGAAAAACTGGCTGAAATTGTCATTTTCATCAAGTTCTGGGCATTTTCGGTGGAGCATGTTTGACTCATTTCGGCCGAAATCAATTTTCGGCTGCAATCCACTTTTGACTGTAATCTGTTTTCGGTGCATCTATTAGACAATTTTTATTTTTAATCAATTAAGAAAATTAAAAAAATGGATCCTCAACACAGTGCAATTCATCAAGATTGGATTCAATCATGGGAAACACTACGAGAATTCCGCGTCTCTTATCTGCAGAAGGATTTCCAGAATGGAAATACAGAATCGAGAAATACATCAAAATGAAAGATTTCAATATACGAAAAAGCATACTTAAAGGCCATGTTCGAATAACAACTACCCTAGAAAATGGAACTATCACTGACAAATCAATGGAAAACTACACTGATGAGGATTTTGTTAAAATTAAGGAACAAGAAAAAGCACTGGCAACTCTGACTATGGCTCTATCCCCTGACATTGCACAAGGATTCAGGGAGTATGATTTAGCAAAAGCACTGTGGGAAGCATTGATGGAGGTTTACAAAGGAAATGGTGACATGAAACAAAGTAGACAGGACATGCTCCGTCAAAAATTCAACATGTTCAATCATGTTCTGGGGGAGACTCTTGAAGCCCAGTTGTAGAGATTTATCACTCTTACCACTAATATGAACACTATTGGAATTTTTGTATTACGATCAGAGATTAACAAGAAACTGATGAAGTCTCTTCCTAATTCATGGGACATGAACGTTTCTGTTATCAAGAAAACCAAAGATCTTAACAGACTCACTCTTGCTAAAACAATGGATATCATCAAAGCTTTTTATTTGGATGATAAGCAACGCGAGATAAACCATGTGAATTCCTACTCGACAACTAATCTTGGAATTTCATCGAACAATGCTATTTCATCTTTCACTGTCCCAAAACTCAAGCTTTCACTGTACCATCATCCATGCCTTATCCACAAACACAAACTATTCCATCATCCATGCCTTATCCACAAACCCATGTTGTTCCACATTCAGCCTCCTCCTCAAAAGCTCCTCCGTCTGTATCCACTCCCAAGGAAGTTGAAGAAAATCTAGCTCTAGCCTCTGGTCTCGTGAATTGTTATAATGCTTTCTTAGCTGGAGAGTTGCCTCCTCAGATCTCGTTTGCTGATCTTGACCAAATCCATCTAGAAGATGTAGAAGAAATGGATATCACATGGCAGATTGCTATGGCGGTATTCATGGAGAAAAGAAAGTTGGGTTTAACAGGAGCAAGCTTAGGTGCTTCAACTGTCATGATCCGGGTCATTTTGCTCGTGAGTACCTAAAACCAGATAGAAGATAGAATCATGACAGGACAATGGTGTAGTGGTGAACAACAGATCAACTTATTCCAATAGTGAAACAGCGAATTTCGCTATGGTGGGTCAGTCGTTCGATTGGGAAGACCAGATACAGGCTTTGAACAATTCAGGGCCTAAAACTGCTAATTCGGCACAGATAAGTGAGCTTCCAGATGAAAATGTTGAAGCAAAAATGATGCAGCTTCAATTTGCTTTCATGGTATCTACCACTCTAGAGAAGAAACAGATCAGTGAAATTTCTTGCTCTAAAAAACCCATGGATACTGTTAAATTTCTGCATGATTAAATTCATTTCTTACATAGAGAAAATGAGGACCTTAAGTATAAGGGTTATACTCTTAGGAAAGGACAAAAACCACTTAAAGAACAATTAGAAGCCAAAATCAAGGACTTTAGGAAATTTCAAGAAGAACATAGTAACAAGTGTGAGAATTATAACTTTGTTAAGAAACAGCTTGCTGACTTCACTAACGAGCTTGACACATTGAAAAATAAGTTTGAAAATGAAGATTTTAATTTCATAAAATTCGATGTGTCAAGTAAGAAAGTTGAGGCTATGACTGAAAATCGGTTGAAGTTTAAAGTTAACCAACAAAAGGGTCTAGGGTATGATAGTGTTCCTCCTCCTTTCAATCATAACTACACTTTCATCCCTATGACGCAAGAAGAAATAGACAGGGAAACACATCTTTGGTATGGCAAACCTGATGTGGTTGTGAAAGCAAATAGTTCTAAGGTGAACAATACTAATGTTTCTACTTCCAATGCAAATTCACCTTTAGTTCAAGGCTAGCAGACAGCTGGAGAGAGTGTTTATGTTAATACTTTAGTTCTGCAAACTGATGTTTCTGATTCAAACAATGATGTTTTGGCTTCTAATTTGAATGATTCTGTTTTGATATATGATGATTCGAATGTTTCTGATAACTATGGTGATGTGTCTGATAAATCTAATAAACTCGTCACTAGCAAATACCTGCCACCTAAGCCAACCACAAATATGCATCATGCACGTGCACTTGTGGGAAAAGTAAAGAATTCAATAAGGACACTAAATCAGGAAAGAGTGGTACCAATTTCTATATGAAGAAACATACATGTTTCAATTGTGGAATTCGTGGTCATATCTCGAGAAGTCGTCCAAATCGTCTATATGTTCCTTATTATGCTCGAGATAAAAAGAATGAGTCACGAGGAAGATCTCTTAATAGAAATTCCTTGAGATCTCATTCAATTGATGGTGATTGAAACTCTAATAAAACTAGAAATCGGGCTGAACTTGAAAAGAACGAACATGTTTTGAAAAAAAATCATCTGGTACTTTAACGAGACCAAAATTGGTTAAGCCAAGATCAGTATCGTCAAAGTCATCGTCTGGGTCTTCATCTAGTCATAGACGGATACCCAAACGATCAAAAACAAGGAAAAACATTTCAAAAACACCTGTTAATGTTTCAAAACCTAATTACAAATGGATGCCCAAAAGTTTATCGGGTCAATCATCTCAGTGTCCTTTATGTGCATCTGGTAATCAATCTGATTTAAAATGTAAAAATATTAATTTTCTTGATGCAGAGATCAAACCCAGTGTTTCTATGACCTGGGTTCCAAAAACTAATTAATCATGCACATCGTGCAGGAACAGCTACGGAGGAATATCGTTAGACCTTAGTATGTCGATAGTGGTTGTTCCAGGCACATGACAAGGGACATCCCCAACTACAAGACATTCACAATTTTAATGTGGGTTATGTTTCCTTTACGGGAGGACAAGGTGGAAAAATTACTCAGAAAGGTAGCATGACGAATGGTGTGCTTAGCTTTGAGAATGTTAACTATGATCCCGAGCTGACACACAGTCTGTTGAGCGTATCTCAGATTTGTGATAAAGGATATTCAACTCATTTTATGAAAAAATATAGTCTCATTTTGAAGCCCGGAATTATTATTCCTGAAGAATGGATTTTGGTTAGATCTGAAAGGGAAGGGAATGCCTGTGTAACTGACATGAATCATAACATTCCTGAGCAAGTCACTTGTCTTTTCTCAAAAGTCTCTTAACACAATGTCATGCTCTTGCATCGTCGTCTCGGCCATGAAAATACCAAAAACCTCAATCGTCTTGCTAAAAATGAGATTGTGCGTGGTCTTCCAGTCAAGGATTTCATAACCTTTGAGAAATGTGTTCCTTGTGCTCAAGGCAAACATCATCACAAGACACATAAATCAAAGTTGGTCAAATCTATCAGCAAGGTTCTTCAGTTGTTACATTTGGATTTGTTCGGTCCGATCAACATTCTCAGCATCAACAATAATTCTTACTGCCTGATTGTGAATGATGATTACTCACGGTTTACATGGGTTTGCTTCTTATCCAACAAGAGTGGGATTGCTGACATGATCAAGAGATTCATTGTGATGATTGAGAATCAGAAAAATGAAAAGGTGAAGGCACTTCGAACTGATAATGGCACGAAATTCAAGAATGCACTTCTGGATCACTTCTGTGCATAAAAGGGTATATTGTGTTAATACAGCTTTGTTCGGACACCACAACAAAAAGGTGTTGCAGAACGGAGAAATCATACTCTTGGACATTGCAAAGACTATGCTTTGTGATTCCAAGTTATCGGTCTTATTTTGGGTTGAAGCGATCAACACAGGTTGTTATGTTCATAACCACGTTCTGATCAACAAATCGCAAATGAAGACCCTGTATGAGATTCTATACAATACAAACCATCGGTTGCTCACTTCAGAATCTTTGGATGTCCTTGCACCCTCCTCCACCTAGAATCCAACCCCAAATTCAACTCAAAAGCCGATGACTATTATTTTGTGGGATATGTCGCACGTATTGCTTATCAAGTGTACAACAAAACCACCAAGAAGATTGCGGAATCTTGAGAGTTGGACCTGATTGGTTGTTTGATTACGCATCATTGTTTAAATCCTTTAATGTGTATTCAGAAAATGTTTCAAGTTCCTGCTCTTGTACCAGTGAAATTGTTGAAGATGAAGAGGAAGATGTTGTATACAGACCTCCCCTGGTGACTTCAGTGTCTCCTATAGTGGTTGAAGTTGTTCCAAGTACATCCCCAAGTTCTCCAAGTCAAAGAATCAGTTCTGATGCTGAAGCTACTCCTCTTACTCCTAGAGAAAGAGAATTCATAACTAGAGATTCTTCCACTACCACTCCACCATTAATGAAGCTTCTTTTTCCTGAACCTATTTCAAATGAGTATGTGGCCAGTACCTCTCATGGTCCTAGATCGTTGGAGTCGAGTGATTCAGCTGAGACCGATTTCTCAAAATCAACAATCTTCCAGTCTCATTCGATGACTTCAGCCATGAAGTTCCCACCAGAGTCCAACGCGATCATCCGATCGAAAATGTCATTGGTTCTCTGGATGATGGAGTCAAAACAAGAAACCAATTGGAGATGTTAATTCATGTCTCTACTCTTGCTTCATTTCTTAGATCGAGCCCAAGAGTGTCGCTATGGCCTTAAACGAACCAAGTTGGGTACATGCGATGCATGAAGAACTTAATCAATTTGAAAAATTGGGTGTGTGGAAGCTGGTTGAGTTACCGAAAGGCAAGAAGTCTCTGGATATGCGTTGGGTTTTCAAAATTAAGCAAGATGATTGTAGAATTATTGTGCGAAATAAAGCTCGATTGGTCGTTTGCGGATTCAGGCAAATAGAGGGTCTTGACTACACATAAGTATATGCCCGAAGCTCTTTTAGAAGCCATTCGTATATTCCTAGCATATGCTTCATACATGGGCTTTATAGTCTATCAAATGGATGTCAAGACCACTTTCTTGTACGACGCTATGAAAAAAGAAATTTATGTTGATCAACCTCCTGGGTTTGTCAATTCAAAGTTTCTGAATCATGTTTACAAGCTAGAAAAGGCTCTATATAGGTTACATCAGGCTCCTAGAGCCTGGTATGCTACCCTCACTAAGAATTTTCTTGAGCACGGATATACACGGAGGACGATTGATCAGACTTCGTTTATCAAGTCGGTGGATACTGATTTGATCATTGTGCAGATCTATGTTGATGATATCATTTTCGGGTCGACAAGCACAGAGCTATGCAAAGAATTCGAGGCTATTATGAAGAAAAGATTTGAAATGAGCTCACTGGGAGAGATGACCATGTTCTTAGGTCTTCAAGTTCAGCAGGATGCGGCCGGAATCTTATTGCATTAAGGAAAATATGTCGAAGACATGCTTGAGAAGTTTGGTTTTAAAGATTCAAAAATTGCCTTGACCCAAATGGTTAAAAGACCGCTATTGTCTCCAGATCCAAATGGGGAACCCATTGATCAAACAGAATATCGTTCGATGATTGGTTCTCTGATGTATCTGACTGCCAGCAGACCTGACATCATGTTCTTCGTCTGTCAATGTACTCGATATCAGGCTAATCCTAAACTCTCTCATATGATTGTTGTTAAAAGGATTTTTTTGTTAAAAGGATTTTTAGATACATCAAAGGTAGTCTTAAATTGGGGCTATGGTATCCTAAAAATTCTGAATTTGACCTATACGCTTTCGCTGGCAACATCTATGGAGGTTGTGATTTTGACAGGAAATCAACATCATGCAGATGTCAGTTCCGGGGGAGAGGCTATTGCCAAGAAACAGCAGACGATGTCCACGTCAACAGCCGAGGCAGAGTATGTCGCTGCATCAACATGTTGCTCTCAGGTCATCTGGATTCAACACCAACTGTTCGATTATGGTTTCAACTTTCTTAACACCTCCATATTTTTTGATAATGATGTTGCGATTCAAATTGCCAAAAAATCCCGTCTTGCATTCCAAAACCAAGCACATCGATATCAAAATTCATTTTATCTGAGATTGTTATGAGCGTAAGCTTATCCGTTTGGAGCAAATTCACATTGATAATAATGTGGCAGATCTGTTTACCAAACTATTCAGTAAAGCTCGATTCAATGTGCTGGTGAGCTTCTTAAAATGATTCGTTTTGAAGATTAATTTTTTAGCTTAGTTTAAATTTGCGCATTTTATTATCATTTCTTCTATCCTATGCACAAATTTAGGGGGAGAAATCAAAATGCAAAAAAATATGTTTTTACGTTTGTCTTTTATAGGTGCTTAATTGGGAAGTGATATCAAGATTAAGTGATAACGGGCAGTCTAAACAAGTGTAACGTACTGAATCTGAATTGTTTAGACTCTGTGTTCAATGTGCTAGTAGGCACAAAGGGTTCAAAAGGTCTAGAATTTGATTGACAATTGAAAGGACTTGACAATATAGACTTAGATAGTCTCATTTGGACTGACAATACGACGCTCGGGTAGATTGAGCGGTGAGCTAAACATGAGAATCTACAGGATACGTTAAAATCATATGTATCTAGAGCTGTGGTTTAACATTTTCTCGATGTATGGTCTCATGACCTTAATTATGGCACTAATAGGTAACTGGGGTTTCTGATAAAGAAGGTTTGTAGAAAATTGCTTTCTTACTTTCTATCTATCAGTCTTATGTTGCTTCCTTTGCATGATTGGAATATATTCGACCTGGAATGCAACATATGCAACTCATTTCTATGCACCTTCTTATCTATGCATTTCTTTCTATCTATTACTCATATGATGCCTCCATGGTGTGATTAAAACAGTCCGACCTAGAACACAGCATATGCAACATTCTACCTCTCAACCCCTGTATTTGTGTTAGTCACATGTTGTCACATTTGCGTGATTGGAAGAGATCCGACCTGGGGCACAACATATGCACTTCTGTATCTATCTTCTCTCCTAATAATTTTCTACTCATATAAAGTAAGGAATTCTTTGGAAGCACTTGATCACCAGGGTATATCAGTAAGTGGGAAACACATTCTAGTGCATCTAAAATTGAACCATTTAATAGGTTGTTTGTAGATCTCGCTACTAAATTTAAGTGGACAATAATATTATAGGTACAAGACTTTGTCACTTATAATCTATCCAATTTGTAGATATCTTTCATGTTTAAGTGGATCACAATACCTGCGATTAACTAGATCTATTCATGAAGGTGAAGATACTGAAAAACAGTTAAGGCTATCTTAAAACATTGATCCCAAAAATATTAAAATTCATAATTATGAAGAGTAGTTAGTTGATGCCATCTTATTTTATTTTATTTTATTTTCTAATAATTTAAATTTTGGTTTGCATTAAAAATTTTAAAATTTATTTTATTTTATTTTATTTTAATTTTAAGTCTTCAAAGTGGTTTTCTTTTGTATTTAAAAAAATGGAATTATTGGATTTGGATTTAAAGCTTTCGGTTTACAACCCATTGGATTGTGTATTATGGGCCAAAAATGTGCTAGGGTATTACAGGAGGGATTTTTGGCCAATAACCCCATTACCCTCACTTTTTCGTTTGCAGCCGAAAACCTTTTCCTTTTTTTCTCTCTCGTGTTCTTGTTTTCTATATTGATCATCTTCACATATTCATCGATCTTTTTCAGTTTTAATCAGAAACTGATCCTCGATTCTTCAAGGTATACTGATTACAATGCTCATATAGCTATTTTCACTCGATTCGACTTTGTTTTGTAGGTTTTAAGGGCAAAACCATGATTCTGACGGTGATTTTCATCAAAATTGGAAAAGGAATCGTTTACGGCTGAAAACTCGTTTGCAGTCGAAAACTTGTTTGCAGCCGAAAACCCATATACAAGTGATTTTTGGATTTTGGTGTAGTTTTTCGGCCAAAATCTTTAATCAACTTATAATTTTGTTCAAATCAATTAAACAAATCAAATTGAGGCCTAATCAAATTAAAATTGAGATAATTGATCTAAAGTGTTTAAATTTTTTTTCTCATTTGGATCGTTTGATGCAGATAAATGGCAGACCTAAAATTCTCCGAAAATTACAACATTGTTGCATGCTTGCCTGATCCCCCACTGGTTCATCAAGAGTTTAAGTCCATGGTTCATTGATTTAACAACTGCATACTTGCTCGTGCTTTTCAATCAAATCCCATTATTTATGAGGAGTTAGTGAGGCAATTTTGGGACAAAGCTTCCATTAACCAAGAAGGAACAAATGGAGAAGGCACAATGGAATCAACTATCCAAGGAAGAAAAACTGTTGTATCTGAGCAGGTTATCCAATAAGTGCTTCAATTTAGGGATCAGCCAGGCTTCCTAACTGAAATTTTCGTTGATAAGATCAAGGAGGTTCTTGTTAGAATGTGTTATGAAGGATTTTTCCTCCAACTATAAAGAAGCTACTTCCTCTGTATTGGCATCTTCTTGCCCACTCTATTGTTATATGCATCTCTGGCAGGAAAGGAGGTGCAGAAGAGATCTCTTTATTGAATATCGGTGCCATTGTTGCTCTAGTCATGGACTTTGATTTCAATTTTTCAAACTTTGTGTTAAATGAAATGAAGAACAATTTACAGGGGAAGAGGAAGGACATATTTTTAATGTACCCAAGGTTTCTTCAACTAATCTTTAATGCCAAATATCTAGAATTATAAGGAAGGGGAGAAACTTTGGATTTGAAGTCTCTGGGTCCATGCACTTTTGGCCTAATGAAGCAGAACCGCAAAGTTTCAAAATTTGTGTTTAAGGGAACGAGACCCTTGGAAATTTTTGGAAGATTTTCCGAGATTTGAGAAGATTCAGAATCGGAAAAAGCTTTTGATGATGAAGCTGAAGAAATTACTGTCTCTGTGCCAGAAGCTGGTATTGTTCCTCCTGTAGCAATTGTTACAGAGGAACATGTACCTGTGCTTGATGATGATGATGAGGAGGAGGAGGAGGATGAGGATGATAATGATAACGATGAAGATGATGGTGATGAAGGAGTTGAGATAAATCAAGAGGGTGATGCACTTGGGTTTGATGATGATGACTTCTGCTTTGATTTCAAGTCGAATAATGAAGACCTCATTTGTCTCTTTGATAATGTCGATGATGTTGGAATTTCTACAACGAAGACTTAGGGAGAAACAAATATTCTCAAACTGCCACATTAAATTCCTGATCAGATGGCTGATATCATTGCTGATTTGGATTCAACTGTGAGGATTCCTCCCCAAGCAGTTAGTTCTCCAACCTTTATTCCATCTGAGAACAATCTAGAAGAGACTCGATCCTCCCAGCCACCATTTAAAATAAGGCGAGTAGATCCAAGGTCGGGAGTGCTTACTGGGGAACAGTCACAGTCTGCTCAACAATCTACTATGACCGTTACAGCAATCCAACCATTTCATTTTGACAGCCAAATGATGCATGACGAGCCCAGTGTTGTTCGCACATCTTTTGAAGTCGGGAGTTCTTCAGCTCCTGATGGCTCCTCGATTCCTCAACATACTCACGATGAAGCCTCCAAACGGCTTGCCATGTTTTTGGCTCATGAAGGTGTTGATCCTGCATCCAAGGGCAAAGGAATATCGATTGGTATTGGGAGCCCTGATAAAGAAGATTCGGTGATTTTCGAGCTCAAGGAAGAGATTGGAGTCTTAAATCAAAAACTCATTGAAAAAGATGTTTTGATTGGAACTCTAGACATTAGAGTTTCAAAGCTCGAGAAAGAAAATGCACAAAAATCAAAACAAATCTCCGACTTACAGCTCAATCTTGGTGCCTTTACTGCCTGTTTTTTTGATTTAAAGAACAAGTTGATAAATGAATTTGGAGAAAAATTCAAAACATTGGTCGGTGAATCCAATGAAGTTGAGGCTTCCCATAGTGCCCTGCCCAAGCAACTCAAGATCCACAAGATGCTTCTCAACCTGTCAGAACGACCCGCGTTGTTGATCGTTTTGAAAATGAACATGCTCAAACTGTTCCAATAGTAACTTTGAAGCAAGCACAAAAGCAAGTCTCTACACAAAGAAAAGGGAATCTGCTCTTCATGAAGAATTCTGATAAAAACGTTCATGGAGATCATCCCCAACTGAGTGTGACTGAGCTCGAGAAAAAGTGGTTCAAGGTTAAGTACGAAGACCGATCTGGAATTTTGATGTGGGGATTTCATGATAAATTTTATATTTGGGTGGTCAAGAGGAAAAATGGAAATTTTGAGTACTATGAACGCAAAAATGACTTTAATTCTTAGACTAAAGTCGACCTTACAAAACTTGCTGAAGCTCCATTCCACAATCCATCGAATGATCTTCGTGGATCTGATTTCAATCACTTTCTAGAGAATCAAGTAAGGAGGCAGTTTAAAGGAATGAAGGCTGCAGATTCATTTATAAAGAAATTCAAAGCCGTCTTCGATCCCAAAACCAACCGGACAGTAAAAACTGTGATGTGGCCTCCCACAAAGCAAATGCATCAAATTCCTATTGTTCAGCAGTTCCAGGATGGGTCTCTGCACAATATGGAATATTAGGTTTATGATGAGGCCACAGCCATCAAAGTCATCAAAATCGTTGAAGGTGTTTCCGTCTTGTTGAAGCAAAGGATCTTCTGCAATTTGGAGAGCGCGACATCCGTACTCTAGCACAACATCGGATCGTGGTCAAGAATGATCTTCTGGAGGTTACTGCCAAAGAGTTTACCGGCATGGTCGCTGAGATTATCAACAAAAAGATGTGGGCAGGCGCAATGGGGAACTCATATGTTTTATTGATCGAAAAGTCTTGAATTCATGCTAGCCTCAAACCAAGGGGGAGACTGTTAGGACATGTTTTGTTGGTTTGAGCTAGGCATTTATGTTGTGTGGACTTTATCACTCATTGTTTGGGCCTTGTATGAGTTTTCGGTTGGGTGGACCGAAAACGGAACGTTTTCGGTCCTTTAGTGTTTTCGGTTGTAAACTTATTTTCTGTTATTGTTCCCTATAAATAGTGTCATAGGCTGCTTAATGATGGTTAGCAGTTTTCGGTCCTAAGTGTGTGTATTGTCCATTGTACCTGACGATTGTGTTTAACAGAAATCGTGTGCATTTGGATTGATCTTGTTTGTACTCCTTCTTGTTTTTATTGTGTTGGCTTGTTCATTTTGTTGATCACTAGTTGGTTCTTCGTTTTGGGGACTTACAACGCCACAACTTGTAGATGTTTTTGAACTACTATGTACTCTAAACATCCTAGCAGTTGCGCCTAAAGGATAATATTGGTAGCTGCGCCTAATAGAGAACGTCATAATCCTTGCAGTTGTGCCTAAATGATAATATTGGCAGTTGTGCCTAATAGATAACATTGGCAGCTGTGTCATTAGGAGCGATGGACTTCGTGCCTATTCCTTAGGACAATCCTTAGGAATGAATGAGTGAACGATAAATGATTCGTATGGTAGACCCTTAAGAAATAAAGAAGATAATGGGGATGGGTAATTTGGTTAATTGTTTGATGATAACTTTATTATCGTGGGTTGAAAACTCTATGCACTCACCAGGTTTCCCGACCGAGCCCACTCCGTTTATTTGTGTCATAGGTGTCGATATGAAGCTACATTACACTAAGAGATTAAAGGAGATGTAAATCACTAGTGTAAATGAATGAAATATCTGTTTATGCTTATGTTTCTGTATTGACGATGACATCCCAAAGTTTTATTATAAACAAAAATGCATTTCTTCGGAAATGCAATGATAATATTATTATCATGTTTTTTTAGGAACAAATTCTACAATATTATTCTTCAAAAAGAATACTCTAATTTTTAAATAAAGCATAAATAAAATTTTTTCATGACCGTGAATTTGGGGATGTCACAGTCCCTATTTTTAAAAATTAACTTGAACCGTCCCTTGTAGTTTTAAAAAATACACGCTTCTTCTGTAACACCCAGATTTCCAAAAATAAAATTTTCATTTAATTAATCAATTTAATATGAAAAACACTCGTTTAAAATCTTATTCACATTCAAATTACAAAACGTAGTTTGATTTTCGTTATAAAAGAAGACCAGGATCCTCCAAAACTCAACTCTTTCTTCGGTGTGTACAATCGAACCGTTGCCATTCCGCGTTACTGTAAGAACCTGAAACAACGTAACATAAACAACGTAAGCACGAAGCTTAGTGAGTTCCCCAATATACCTTACGCACATACGCCATCCGGCCCGGACCTCTCGGTCCACATAACATTGCCTTCCGGCCCGGATCTTTCGATCCACATAACTTTGCCTTCCGGCCCGGATCTTTCGATCCACATAACATTGCCTTCCGGCCCGGACCTTTCGGTCCACAATATATATCGCCTTCCGGCCCATAAGATAAATGCCTTCCGGCCCATTCACATACATAGCACATAATACAAATACTCTAACACATAAAGCACATATATCATATATCATCACTGCCCTTTCTGTCACATAATACATCGCCTTCCGGCCCATATATAAGCATGTATATCACGCGTAGCAACTAACTTTCCATGCATAGCATATAACCATAACACACAACAAACTTGACCTTCCGGTCACACAATCAAACCCTTCCGGGTGAGGTATAGTGAGAAGACTCACCTCGTAGTACGCAGGCTATAACCTCTTCGAGCTACTCGCACACAATCCGCTAGTTCCGCAAGTTTCCTATAATACCACAGCCTTAGTTAATGATCTCATCAAACAAGGCAACTGACCCCTCTAATATATATACAGGTCAACGGTCAATCCTGACTGAACTCGTCGAGTGCAAAAGGGGTAACTCGACGAGTATAAGCATCCTGACACCACTCGCCGAGTCTGAAGAACGACTCGACGAGTTCCAGTAGATCTTCAAGCTACTCGCCGAGTCTGAAGAACAACTCGGCGAGTCCTAGTGAATCTTCAAGCTACTCGCCGAGTCTGATCATTCGACTCGGCGAGTCCACGCCATGCAGTCAATCGAACTGCTTCCTGAGATACGTATATTCCCGAAAAACGCACTAATGGGACTTCTGGACCTCTAATCATCCTATTACCAGGATATAAACTTTTGTATAACAACATAATAATCCATTAGATCACCAAATGGGTTTCACAAACCCTAAATCCATGCACACATTCACATAACAGGAAATAATCCGAAAGATTACCTGAATCATGCACTCTCAGTGTCCCCAAGCCTCAAAACGTGATTCCCTTGCTGTCCCATTAGCCATAACCTTCTCCTTCCTGGACCATAACTTCCCCAAATCACCAATGATCTTCAAACCTTGTTCTGGATGCCCACCACCGATTTAGGATCCTTCTCAGTCGGCCAAAAGGCGTGAAATGACGGCATGCAAGCCCTTAAATACGACCCAATACGAAACGGCTAGGGTTTCTGCTGAACAGCGTCGACTCGCCGAGTCCATACCTGGACTCGTCGAGTCCAGTCGCGAACCCACGATCAAATCTGCGACCCTACTCGGCGAGTCTGGCTCCAACTCGCCGAGTCCCTCCTTTAAAACACCCTAAAATGCAATTTAACAATACTTGAGATTTTGGGCTGTTACAACTCTCCCCCACTAGAATTAGACTTCGCCCTCGAAGTCTCGCTCTGAAAATAATTCTGGATGCTGCCCCCGCATCACACATTTCGGCTTCCCTAGACACTTCCAATCTCTTCCGAGGCCGCTACTGAACCCAGTACCAAAGGTACCTCCTTGTCCCTCAGAACCTTGATCTTCCGATCTCCGACGGCCACTGGCCTCTCAATGTAACACAGGCTCGCATTCACCTAACCGTTCTCTAGTAGAACCACTGCTGACTCATCCGCTAGACACCCCTTCAATTGCGACACATACAAGTGTCATGGATCCGATCCAATCCCGTTGACAGCTCCAAACGGTAGGCCACCCTTCCTACCTTCGCACCTTCACGAAAAGTCCCAACATACCGGGCCCCCCATTTACCCCTCATCCTAAATCGAAACACCCGACAGAAATACGAAGTCGCTGACCTGAATCACATACTCGCAACGGCGTCTGCCTGCATAACTTTCCTGTTAACTCTAGACAATCACTAACTCTCTTTAACCTGCTGAGTCTGCTTTGCCAACTAAAGTACGTACTCTGAACTGCTCATCACTTTCTGAAATCGGAAATTACCCAAGATGCACTCTGCTCCAAATCTCGATCACGCCACCCATAAGGGTTAGGAAACCCTGAACCACCGGATCCCCGATCCAAAGCCCACTTTGCCCATTCCGGACCGACTGAGAGGTCCGTTCTCTCTCTCAGATCAACTCTCACAAGTTCCCTCTTGCCATTACATACACATACTGAACTAGTCCCAACACCCGCAGGTGGAAAGACCCGATACACTGATGATATCTTCGAACATCTCCCAAGATAAACCACCACATCCACCCTACACTCTGATCGGCTTCACACTGAAAATTTAAAATTTTCTCTCCATGCTTCCCTTCTGAGCCTCAACAGACATCCCAACCGGATGGGTTCCTACTCCACTGCCGCAACACGATACTCAGAACCATACTCGAAGTACTCTAACCATATCTCCGCTCTGCAGCTTTCACTTTCGTGAACTTGCACCCCTTCGGTGTTACACACCTTCCTCTTTTCCTTTTCCAAGGAACCCTCCTGGCCATAATGCCACTCCAACCGGTGCCACGGTGCTCGCCCCAAGCGACACCACCCTTTTTGCGTAACTGCTATTCACATACTCTAGTTCTCATTGCAGGGCTCTCAATCCCATGCACTCTCTCCATTCATCAAAATCGCTGCCTCCGCTAAACAAGATCAACAACCCAGGGCCAGACCTTCCAATGCAATCACACTGCAACGTACGTGATCCGCAAATCCCAAACTAATCCAGCAATACCAACAGAGTCTCCAGTATGACTGGACCGACTCTCATAACACATAGTAGCCACTCGAGACTATATCTCTGTGGGTCCGTACACCCAACTCTGCGAACCCTCGGATTCTAACTCTGGGAACCTTCCGGTTCCAGCTCTAGAAACATGCACAACATAATCCCGTGGGATTAATGCGGTACAAGCAACACGTACCTCAACGTACCAATACTCTGATCGCAAAATTCCGCTTACTTACTCAAGCTCGATCCCGACCTCCTCTCAGGCCTCCACAATCAAATGCCCTAGGTCTGTATCTTGCCCTGCACATCCAACACTCGCTCTCGTCGGCCTATACTTTACGCTGACAAACACTGCTGAATCCCAACAGCCAAGCACCCTTACATATTCATCGTTCTCCCGGAGAATTTTACAATTCTCCCCCACTAAAGCATTGACTAACTGCCACCAATCGTCATTAACGACCTTTCAGAACCATCCTGCACAAAGAGAACATTTACCCACTGACTGCTTCCCACAAGCGTAAGCAACCCTCAGCAAAACACATCTCCTCCCTGATCAATCCGCTCAAAAGAATCCGATCTTTCAATAATCCACTCCACAACTGCAGATACTACCCGTCATTCAACCCAGTGCCGCACCTCCACTATCAACCCTCACAACGACGATGACCAACGGAATTCCCAAGCAATAACCCATAACCAAACCCACATCCTGCCAAAGGTTGAATACCACATCGAAACCCGCACAAAGCTAACGACACTAAAACACCATACTATAACCATACCAACCATCAGGGAACAACGAATGCCAAAGCGAAAACCTGAAGCACCAATCCATAACCATGCCCGACCCGCGAAACAACGAATACCGCATCGAAATCCATACAAGATACCAGCACAAACAATATGCCACATCCATGCAAGACAATTAAGACATCCCGAAAGCATCATACCTGCCGCTGCCTCCGGCACTGGTCCGCCTCCCTCTGTCGCACGCAGATAAACACGACCCTGAGCCCTCTGGGGCTCCGCTTCATTCTGTCCCCCTCAAATCCCGCATTGGCACTGACTGCCAACAATCCCGCGCACAGTGCCCCTCCTTTCCGCACTCGCGGCATGTACCACCGGACCCGCAAGCTCCGATGTAACCCCTTTTTACTCGATCATCGACACCTATGATCTCATGCTCTCCTACTGCATCTCTATACTCCACTTATTACTACTCCTGACAATTCTTGCTTTCTTACGTACTGCACCCGGTTCTCCCCCACTAGAGTTCGAACCAACACCAACTGGTATACAATCAACCCACGACTATCTTTCACCAGCGAAGTCGTACCTGCTCCAGAAAAGTGCTGTGCAACACCCGATAGTCCCTCCCCTTATGAAGTCAACCAATCCCCTATACTCTGATCCTCTAGCTAACTCTCCAAGAACTTCTCATCACAGCTGCCTCTAATCGTTCCAAATCCCATACTGATCTAATACTAAGCACCTGCACTGCTCGAGAACATATCTGGCTCGTAGACTGCACCGCAGCATCATCGTTCCTCTCATCTCAACTCACCAACCCGTATCCAACGCCGGATTTGTCCCAAAAACAGGAACTTACTCTCAATACAGACGATAACTCTCCGCACTGCAAAACTCGTCTGAACTCTTCACTGCTACCACTATAACCCAACCTGCTATTCAACGTCTACGGTCATGGACCGTTTTCGGCGCCGACTACGACTGCATCGGGGCCTGCCTCATCTCACGCTACTGCAACTCAACCTCTAACTCACGCCACATGGCGGCCTCCTGCGATACCAACACGGTCTCGCGTCGCTGCGCAGACACGAACTGTCTGATACTCCCCCTCTTGAGCATACTTGGATTCCGGAACATCTGAGCCTGCTCCGAAGCGATCTCAGGGCAAAACACCGCCCTCTCATTAAACATCCTGGTGCTCTCAGTTACCGACTCCAAATCCTGTCTCAGCTCAAGGAATTCCCGAGCCAATCTCTCCTTTTCATCTCGCGGAACATAGCGAGTACTGAACATCCCTCTGAATTGATCCCATGAAACCGCAGCCCTCTGCGCATCGGAAAATGACCTCGTGGTCAATCTCCACCAATCCTTCGCCCCGAGCCTCAACAGGTTCAGAGCACACCCCACCCTCTGATCAGTAGGGCATAAACTCGTGGAGAAACACCCCTCCATGTCTGATAATCATCTCATAGCAACAATCGAGTTCTGAACTCCATCGAATACGGGAGGCTTCGCATAATAGAAGTCCCGATACTGAAACCCCGACTAGTCCCTTTCTTTGCCGTTGCTACAGCCGCTGTAACTGCCGCGGCAGCCGTCTCTGCGAAAGCCGCATATCACTCATCAAACTACCTCAATCATAGTGGTCCTGATCGACCCAAACAATTCTGGCGACTCAACACGCAACAATGCAGCAACCTCATCACGCCGGATCTCGCGAATCCTCGCATCCCGCTCGCTCGTGCTCGTCCGATCGATAACCGGATAACAAGATAGCCACAAGCATCAACCACTACGAACCATGGTACTCATCCCATGACATCCTTCCTCAACATGCTTCGGTGTATGGTACCTGAACCATAGCACCATTCCTCAACCTGCTCCAATGTATAGCACTCGAACCACAACATCTATCTCAATCTGTTCCGATGTATGGTGCCCTGACCATAACATCACTCTGTATCCGCTCCGATGTATGGTATCCGAACCATAACATCACCCCTCCATCTGTTCCTTAGGACCTTCAGAATGCCCCCTGTATCAAGTATGGGTCCTCTGCTTTCAGTAGTACGGGCCCATACTACCTGCCACATCTACCCATACTTTCCACATGGACCATTCCAGAGTTCCTAAGTAGCTGATAAACCTGCTCTTTCACCAATCTCATCGTGCGTGCTCGCTTTCCAGCGAAATCCTCTACTCTACCAGCGCACTCATCTGGCTAGGTTTAACCTCTAGCCCATTCCGCCGTCCTCCCACTTCTTTGCTATCAGCTGCTGAAGAGCTCCTGATGATGCCAAACATCTACCTCCGGAGTATCGTCATACTCACTTAGTAGCCGTCTCCCATCATCGAGAACTCCACAAAGCACGAAGCAAGCAGCATTCGAGCATCGAAGCATACATAGGACTCCTTAGCTGTGATAGCTCCACCTTCTCGGCTCATCCTCGGAAGTACCACTGTACTCTGTAGCTCTACCCCTCGTGCGTTCTAACTAGATACTCTCACTCATCCCATACACACAAAAGCATAACGCACACATAACAGCAACCCTAGACTAAGACATCACAAATCAGGCCACTCTAGTCCTAAGATGTGAAATACCTAGCCTGTCTCTAGCATGCAATAATATCTCATAAAGTGCATAATAGACATTTCATAATACAAAAGTAAGAGTATTTTGGGAAATCACCGTTTGGCTCTGGCTGATTGTACACACTGCTCTTTCTTGCTTCCTCTTTGAACTCTTATTCACTTTTAAGAAAAACATTTATTTGGAAAACTTTTTCTTACTTCCTCAGTTTGAGTCCGGATTTACCCGTAGGCGCGTCCGAATCCCTCAAACCAAGGCTCTGATACCAATTTGTAACACCCAGATTTCCAAAAATAAAATTTTCATTTAATTAATCAATTTAATATGAAAAACACTCGTTTAAAATCTTATTCACATTCAAATTACAAAACGTAGTTTGATTTTCGTTATAAAAGAAGACCAGGATCCTCCAAAACTCAACTCTTTCTTCGGTGTGTACAATCGAACCGTTGCCATTCCGCGTTACTGTAAGAACCTGAAACAACGTAACATAAACAACGTAAGCACGAAGCTTAGTGAGTTCCCCAATATACCTTACGCACATACGCCATCCGGCCCGGACCTCTCGGTCCACATAACATTGCCTTCCGGCCCGGATCTTTCGATCCACATAACTTTGCCTTCCGGCCCGGATCTTTCGATCCACATAACATTGCCTTCCGGCCCGGACCTTTCGGTCCACAATATATATCGCCTTCCGGCCCATAAGATAAATGCCTTCCGGCCCATTCACATACATAGCACATAATACAAATACTCTAACACATAAAGCACATATATCATATATCATCACTGCCCTTTCTGTCACATAATACATCGCCTTCCGGCCCATATATAAGCATGTATATCACGCGTAGCAACTAACTTTCCATGCATAGCATATAACCATAACACACAACAAACTTGACCTTCCGGTCACACAATCAAACCCTTCCGGGTGAGGTATAGTGAGAAGACTCACCTCGTAGTACGCAGGCTATAACCTCTTCGAGCTACTCGCACACAATCCGCTAGTTCCGCAAGTTTCCTATAATACCACAACCTTAGTTAATGATCTCATCAAACAAGGCAACTGACCCCTCTAATATATATACAGGTCAACGGTCAATCCTGACTGAACTCGTCGAGTGCAAAAGGGGTAACTCGACGAGTATAAGCATCCTGACACCACTCGCCGAGTCTGAAGAACGACTCGACGAGTTCCAGTAGATCTTCAAGCTACTCGCCGAGTCTGAAGAACAACTCGGCGAGTCCTAGTGAATCTTCAAGCTACTCGCCGAGTCTGATCATTCGACTCGGCGAGTCCACGCCATGCAGTCAATCGAACTGCTTCCTGAGATACGTATATTCCCGAAAAACGCACTAATGGGACTTCTGGACCTCTAATCATCCTATTACCAGGATATAAACTTTTGTATAACAACATAATAATCCATTAGATCACCAAATGGGTTTCACAAACCCTAAATCCATGCACACATTCACATAACAGGAAATAATCCGAAAGATTACCTGAATCATGCACTCTCAGTGTCCCCAAGCCTCAAAACGTGATTCCCTTGCTGTCCCATTAGCCATAACCTTCTCCTTCCTGGACCATAACTTCCCCAAATCACCAATGATCTTCAAACCTTGTTCTGGATGCCCACCACCGATTTAGGATCCTTCTCAGTCGGCCAAAAGGCGTGAAATGACGGCATGCAAGCCCTTAAATACGACCCAATACGAAACGGCTAGGGTTTCTGCTGAACAGCGTCGACTCGCCGAGTCCATACCTGGACTCGTCGAGTCCAGTCGCGAACCCACGATCAAATCTGCGACCCTACTCGGCGAGTCTGGCTCCAACTCGCCGAGTCCCTCCTTTAAAACACCCTAAAATGCAATTTAACAATACTTGAGATTTTGGGCTGTTACATCTTCCCTAAATAGATAAAATTACTATATTTCCCTTTTTATATATTTTTATTTATTTTTCAATTTCTGATTATATTTATTTACTAAGAAATATTTTAATGAAATTGTTGGGTCCCGACTCACTCATTTGAAAGTATACATGTCATTTACCATTTCATTATTCTTTAATCTACAACCCAAAGCACCACCAACCTACATCTCAGCCACTCCACTAAATGCTGAAAGCCAACTCTGTCGGAAACTACCTCCGTTAGAAATCCTCTCCGCTGGAAACTTTCTTCCTCTCCATCGATTTGAAGCCTGAAAACAAACCACGAAGTCCTCTTCCTCTCCATCTCCCATATCCACTTTCTGAGCTCCAACAACCACTCACATCCCCTTTATATATCAAGGAGTTGAGGGTTTATGATAAGGTGGGGTGGGGTGTTTTTTTTTATTATAGATAATTTTAAGAATAGTCTTTTCGAGTCTCGTAAGGGATGAAGTATGCAAATTTAAACTAAAAAGTGATGACAAGTGCAACTTTTAACTAAACGATGGATGGATTTGGATAGTTTTTAAAAATAGAGATCAAATGTGCATTTTGACACCTATACGTTGGTCGATTCGTGCATATATACAGTTTGTTATAAAAATATGCATATATGTATTTTGGAAGTATCGAAATATTAATATATGCATCTGCAAATACATGAATTTATATATTCTTTCTAAATTATGAAAATTCGATTTCATTAAAATTTAATTTTTTTAATTACAAAAATATGATTTTTTTAATAAAAAGTTTCATTTTTTATTAAATTCGAATATACGGAATTTTTAGGCTTAAAATGACGATTATGCACATGATAAATCAGATCTTAAGTTTATGGTCTAGAAAATTATAAATGTTATCATTGAGATTTGGCGATTTATGAACAATGATATCTTTAGAAATGTCAAACCTAAAAAGGCTACTATCTTGGAAGTTTTTCGTTGCCACATAATTTTTTTTATGGTTATGGAATAAGATCAATAAGATTAATCCTAGCTTTGTAGTTAAGATGTTTGGTCTTGGAGTTGGAGGTTTGGAGTTTAAAACTTGTTGTCATTTTTTTTATATGGATATAGGGATTAATATGCACTAACCATTTCAAAAACCTGAAAAATGGTAAATTAGTAATTATATGTATTAATTATTTATATTAAGTAATTAAATAAAATATAAATACAAATTAAAACACCTTTAATCCAGGTAAGTTTATTACTTATACATATTAAAATACCAATTGCCTTCACAGACGCTGCTACCATCTGTTTCATCTCCTATCCAATTAATCGGCTACCCATCGCTCACGCATCAATTATTAGATTCCTCCATCCACAAATCGTCGAACTTCGCCTCTCGCTTTCTGTCAGCATCACCGAAAACATCATAAGGTTAAATCACCATCTTCTTATGGTTTCAGGTAATCATTCGGTAAATCAGCATTGTCTTATTCCTAAAATGAATGATCCCTTCTTGCCTATAAGGTTCGAGGTAATAACACTTCTAATTATCATTGGAATTTCTAATTGTGGTAAAGCTTGAATTAATGAGATATCCATGGATCAATTTCATATAGCTAGAGGTGGTAGTGTTTAATTTTGAATTTTCCTTCCTGCACACCTTGTCTTCGACAACATGCCCCTGCTTGAGCACAATTCAAATCTAGATAATCTTATATGAAATGTTGTTTTTTCTTTCATTGGTTAATAGATAATAATACAAATCTAAGATTACCGACATCGTTCAACTTCTTTTCCAAAACTTTAGGTTTGTTAATTATTTTTATGTGTGTATGAAATGAACAGGTTATTCAATAAGAATATTGTTACACAGATACAAAAATAGGAAATATTGTTGGGTTAATAGGAAGTTACAAGTCTTTTTTTATAACTTCATAGGTGAGTAAAATATTTCAACACTTATTTTGTGTTTTTGTAAATTTTGTTTTGTTTTGTTTTATCTATATAAAATAATTTATTCTGTGTTTTTACAAATTTATTTTGTTTGATTTTGCGTTTTTATAAATTAAAAGGATTGAGATCAAGAGTGATGATATATAAATTAGAGGCTTACATGAACAGTACACAATGTGAAATTCATTTTAAAGGAAATGAAACAAAAGAGCTTTAAAATGGGTTTGTTTTTGTGAAATTTTAAATATATTTTATAGTGTATTATGTAATAATACATTTGTATGAATGTATTCTGTCAGAATGTATTTTTATTTTATATAAATGCATTCTTTAATTATGTTGTTCTAATTACACGCAAATTGGTTTACTTAATAGGGTTCTTAAATAAGATTAGACGATGTGAAGTCTTTCAATTGTTGGAATCAAGTGAGCTTGCAAAAATGAATTATCTCAAATGCAATGGATTCCCATAGAATACCAAGTGCATTATGGATTCTAGGAGAAGATGAAGTCTATTATATTATAATGTATTCTGAAATTATTTTGATACTATTCTAACATTTTTAGTTTTTTTAATGCATTCAAAAATCATTGTATGGTATATTTATATGTACCATAATTGTATAAATAAGAATCACGTATATAATATGTGTAAGTAGAAGAATTGTATGTATTCTTAAATAATGTTATTGTGAAAATCATTTTTTGGTGTAATATAAAAGGTTGATATTCTAGATTGGTAATAATGATTATTTTCAACAAAAATTTATGACTCTTTATTAGTTTATGGTTGGAATTTTCGTAAAATATCCATCCAACAGAATATAATTCTAAAAGAATAAAAAAATTGTGATTAAAAATTATGTTAAAATTGAAATTTTATTAATTAAAAAAATAAAATTTTTTAAATTACAATAATTAATTATCCATTAAAATCCAAAATGTTTCCTTTTTAGTATATAGTTTAGTTGACTTAATTACTCTTACGACGAAATTTGTGTGATTATATAGTAGATGTAAGATCATTGAAATATTATAGACCATCAAATCATAATAATTCATTTTATTCATTCATTGGTTCAGAATTATCCTTACGACCACACAATAAATATTATTCACATTATAACCTAGCCCTATATATATATATATATATATATATATATATATATATATATATATATATATATATATATATATGGGAAAAGAGAATATACATTACAACCCCACCTAAGCTTAGGTACTAAAGCTCTTGAAAATACATTGTTTTACTATATAAAGATTACGGTTAGTGGATTCACGATTAATACTTGAAGATGTAAATTCAAGATCGACACAATAGGGTTTAGGGTTTACAGTTTAGGGTTATGTTTAGGTTTAGGGTTTAGGGTTTAGGGTTTAAGGTTTAGGGTTTAGGGTTTAAGGTTTAGGGTTTAGTGTTTAAGGTTTAGGGTTTACGGTTCATGGTTTAGGGTTTAGGGTTTTAATAAGGAAGCAAGAATATTGTTTATCTTTGCCCTTCGTGACAGTGGAAAAAGGTAATGTTCACTTGGGCGAAGTAATAAACGATAATGGAGGAAAGAAAAAGAGATGGTAAAACGATAATGAAAGAAAGAAATGTTAGCGAGGACGGTATATTTACCAAGTGAAACCAAACCGGGTATATTTAGCAAGTTAAAACGGCTTATTTTAGAGGTTTAGTACCTAAGCTTAGGTGGGGTTGTAATGTATATTCCCTATTCCCTATATATATATATATATACATATATATATATATATATATATATATATATATATATATATATATATATATATATATATAGTGTTCGGTTCCGGTGAGGACTCAAAATATACATACATACATACATACATACATACACACACACACACACACACACACACACACATATATATATATATATATATATATATATATATATATATATATATATATATATATAGAGAGAGAGAGAGAGAGAGCGCTAGGTTCAGGTGTTTAAACTAATTATTGTGTTATTGTATGCATGAATATGGGCCAATCAAAATTAAATAATTAAATAAATAAATAAGGGTAATAAAGTAATTTTATAAATAACTTCCACAAAGACTTCCTATAATTATGCTAGTTATTTTGACTTTGACCTAATTTCTTCTCGTTCTTATATACGTCATTCACTATCAAAAACCTTATTCCACCATTAAAAACACTTCCACCAACGACCACCATCAACACAAACAAATGCCTAAATACTGCATACCCAAATCGACAAGAAGCAAATCGGCAGAGTCCTCATTGATGAAAATTCACCACCATCGTAACCGATGTACATAGCTACGCCACCGTAGAATCCAATCCTTTGTGCCTCCTTCGCACGTCTCTTCTCTCCATCCATCTTACAGGCCAGCAGCGCTACCGTTCCCTCTTTGAACTACCCCTCATTTTCTCTAATACCAAACCCTAATTTTTAGAACTATGAGGTTCAATGTCAAGGCCAGGTCCAATTCCAGGTTTAGCCGTAGATGTGATGATCGCGATGTCTTCAATTCCATATGTTGGTTATAGCGGGTATGTCGATTTTTCAAAACTTGATGATGAATCTAATGGTTTTTTATTTTGAGATTGATATGTTATTCATACGTTACTGAGAGTTCTTAAGCTTTATATTTCTTGATATGCCATTATTTTGTTGATGCATTAATTGTAGAAGTATTTAAGAACTAGTGTTTAAGTATCACGGGAATAGCTTTCAAGAGTTTTCAAGGCTGCATATCAATTATGACAGAACCAATACTACCACTTTTTATTCTAAATTTGAGAATATGGTTGGTTCTGCTTTTGTTTTTTTTCTCATAGATCAAGTATGGTAAAGTGATTTTGGTATAACCATTTCCTAATGTAATTTAAGTGGCATGTGATCTGATGGATCCTTTTGGAAATATAATGGTCAAATGGGATGTCATCTCGTAACAGTCCATTATTGATTTTTGTGCCATTAAATCAATATTTTCCTATGAGTTGGTCCGTATGTTGGACTGTTCAAAAACATATTTGAGTTTTATTTTATTTATTTGTTTTTTGCAGTTGAAATTTGGTTGGTTAAAATCTGCCAAGCACACAGTTCACGAGAAAGATTTGATTTTAATATATTTCTATTACCTATCAAAACTCTATTTTCTATTTTTCTTTTTTCAGTGTGCCTTGTGATATTTTTGGTGATATTAGGTGTGAAGAATTACGAGCTGCTATATATGATGATGCTAAACGTGGGATGAACATTCGATCAGTTGTAAGTTATCAACAATATCAATTACAATTATGTTGGAATGGAATCATGAATTCCAATTCTGTTGGAATCTAAACTACAATCTGATTTTGTTTTGACAGAAGTTGATGTTTGAAGAACGGACCACAAATTTGAAAGTGATTCTAAGCATTCTCAAAGAATATTATTCTTACATGATTTGATTCATGGCAGTTATTTTTGTTAAATGTCTAATTTCATGGATAATAAAGGAAAGAGTTATTCTTCTGATAGAATAATCTACAATAGAATGATAGGAGTATATGGAATAATATATTCTGCTAGAATATTCAGGTCGAATAATATACATATTTTTATTTGTTATTAGTGAGTATTTCATTATCATAGACTATTATATAAAGTTTTTACTTTTTTAAGAATGTAATGAAAATTTTGAAGTTGTATCCAAAAATGTGTAATTAGTCGGTGGTGGCATTCTCATAGAATATCATTCTAATAGAAATATTTATCCTGAAATTCGTAGAAAATATGATTCTAACAGAATAAAATCAGGTTTAATTAAAAAAAATTACGTTATTATTAAAATTAAAGTAATTAAAAAAAATTAGAATTTTAAAACCAAGAGAGTTAATTATCCCAAAAAATATGGAATTTTTCTTTTTTAAATTTATCTCAATTGTCTAAAATACCCTTAGAATGAAATTAGATGGTATTTTTCAATTATATTTAATTTAATAATATATATTAATCACTTTCTTAAATTAAGTAAAATGATTGGTCCACATTTATGCATACAATAACACAATAATTAGTTTAAATAGAATAACCTAAGTATATATATATATATATATATATATATATATATATATATATATATATATATATATATATATATATATATATAGTGTTCGGTTCCGGTGAGGACTCAAAAAATGGTGAGCACTGCCGGAACAATTCCCCACCACCCATTTCGTCAAGGGCACAAACTTCAAATCCAAATACTTGGTTGTGGTACGTTCACATGTGACCCACATCCATGGAAACTAATACGGACTCGGGGATTTTATCACATGTAGCAAACGTCCGTGGAACGTCATTTAAGTGAGTTTTATTATTTAGTTTATTTTATTTTTTGTATTTTTTATTTTTTATTTTTCATTAAAAAATTAAATAGATATATGTTCAGTTTTAATGTTTTTAATTTTTTTAATTTTCTAATTTTTTTTGTTTTTTAAAATGACTATTTTTTCTTTTTTTCATGTAACATCCATAAAAATTCATAAAAACTTAAATTTTTTCAAACCAACCAAAAATCATAATTGTTTACATTGTAGTTTTCAAACATGTTTAATATCAGAGTTTTCCCAAAACCACAAGACACTACATTAAGAGGTGCACAATCAAGCATTTACCTTCCCACAATCATCTGAGGTGTCGGAAACATAACCCAAAAGTGTAAGCCCAAAGCTTAGTGAGTTTCCCCCAAAGTACCAACACAACAAATAATACATATACAATAACAACATGCTATGGGTCCAATTAACCAACGGGTAGGAATACCCCAAGCCCTTCAACCATTGAGTTGGAATACTAACATATCATGGGTCCAATCATACTTGGGGTGGAATAACCTAGGCCCTTAACCATCACGTTGGAATCTCTAGCTTGTTAACTTACGCACAAAGCAGTGAAGCCTTAGCCACTGACGAAACATGTGCACATATAACAGATAATCATATAACAGTCTATAGCTAGTCAAACAGATCTACAGATCACTAAGCATAGCAACATCCTATCTAACGTGATATTGATTTAATAGATCACAACAACACAAATAGCATGCATAACATGATATCAATCCAATGGTTTGGCATTGGTGCCTTCGACCCGCAAGAACAGTGAGGAAAACTCACCTCACAAGCTAAACATAACTGATAAGGCCCGACTCTGAATCTCAACTCTCAACTCAAATGCCTACAAACACCAAGTGATCAATTCCATCAAAATCCCAACAACATCCAAAATACCCTCAAAAGTCAAACTTGGTCAACTTAAATTCAGCTGGTCAAAGTCCATAAACCCACTGAGTCAACCCAACCGAGTTAACTCAACATGGCCTGACCCATGTGATTACACGGGGCGTACTCCGGAGGTACGCTCAACGTACACAATGCTTCGCAATGAACCACCATCAGGGTGGCTAACCGGGTATGCGGGGCGTACCCTCGCATACCCAACTTCTTCATTAAGTGCTTAATGGCTTTAGCGCTTGAGCTCATACTTCAAATCTATGGTCTAGAGCCATACTAGGGTCATAAAGTCCCCAACTTTATGACTTTTCTCGTCCAAAAGTTCTTAATGCAAGGTCTTAATCCATTAAGACCTTCTACGAGAAGCATGTAGCCAAACTAGCAAAAGGGACCTCATTTTTATGGCTTAGGACCTTTCCTAAGGTCAAAAAGGACAACCCAAAACATCCAAAACCAAACATGCATAGAAATGAGACTTTGAGACAAGAAGAACAACATAAAGCTACCAAAAACGAGATCCAAGCAAACAAAGCATCAAAGTGAAGACTTTTTACCTTTTGGGGCTTCCCAAGAAGGTGATGATCCAATATCTACAAGCTTGCTTCAATTTCTAAGCTCCTTGATACAACTCTTTCTTCCTTAAGCACACAAAGGACACACTTTTAGCTCAAAATACACTCTTATGGGGGTTAGGTTTTGCCAAAAATGACTCAAGGGCTTGGAGGTTGACAAGATTAGGGAAATGATCCATAAAGACGCTTAAATACCCCCACAAACCCTAAAAATTAGGGATTTCACTCGGACATGAGTACGTCCAGCGTACATATGTGTACGCCCAACGTATTAGGGTACGTCTTAATACGCTTAGCCTACCCACATGTATGCTTAATGTACTCCTCCCACATCCAAATTACAAACTTGCCACTAGGGCATTCCATGACCACTTTTTTCCAATCCAAGAAGCAAAAATGACATAATTTAAAACAAGGGATGAATTTGAAAATACCTAAAAACCAGGGGTGTTACGTTTTGTTTTTTAATATCTTTACTACATACTTGAAGGTACTAATGTTTTTCTTTATTTTTGTTTTTATATTTTGATTTTTTTTGTTTTTGTTTTGTTGTATTTTTTTTTGTTTTTTTTAAACTAATCATTGGTTTTGGTTTTTAGACAAAATTGCAAAAATGGTCCCTATGGTATGCATTTTTTGGGGTTTCAGTACAGACCTTGACTTTTTTAGATTCATGGTCTTTTTGGCCTAGTTTGCAAATAGAATTGGTCCCTCGACTTAACTTCCGTTAAGTTGTTGCTGTTAACCCCCTCATGTGCCTCCCACATGAGGGTATATATGTATTTTCACTTCTAGGGGACCATTTTGCACCTAAAAAAAGTATATCCTCTTTTTTTTTAAAAAAAATTAATACCTATTTATTTATTTTAATAATTAAAAAGTAAAAAAGGTCTCTCTCACTCAAACACACACACACACACACACTCTCTCTCTCTCTCTCTCTCTCGTTTTATAGTAAACCTAAAGAAACACACATTACATACCATTTCCCCTTCCACAAACCTTCAAGCCCATTTTCATCATCTTTAACGTCTTCATCTTTCAAGCATATCACACAAACCACCGCCATACACCACCTTTCAACCACCATCTCCAACCCTGGTATTCATATTGTAACGCCTGTGTTTCCGGGCTTGTCATTTTTAGCAATGTAATGGTCTAGGTTAACCTTTGTAACCCGTTTTGAAATAATAAGATTGTATTATTTGAGTATTATGTGTTTTGTGCTTAATTGCTTAATTATGTGGTTTGATTAATTAAGAATAAAAATAAGCGTCAAAATTTAAGTGTAAAATAAACTTAATATCTTTGGTTAATGTTGTAGTAATTGAAACAAGGTTTCCGAATATATATAGAACGCCCAAATCTGACTTCGTATGAGGAAGTTATGATTTATCGAAGTTCCGGCGTAGCGGTATGCAGCCTGAAATACTCGATTTGAGATCGAGCGGTTTTTAGCCGAAGCAATCTAAATGAGAATCGAAGATCTCATTGTTGGTATCGAAACGATAAAAAGTTAGGCGAGAACGGACGTCAAACGAAGAAGTTATGAATTTATAACGAAAGTTTCTGTCCCGACCTATTAAAAATAATTAATAAAAATAAAGTCAAAATTAGCTGACGGAGTCTAAACGAAAGTTGTAGAGCGTGGTCTCACCTTTCCGTGGATATAAAGAACGTCGAAAACGGAGTTCGTATGAAGAAGTTATGAATTTCCGAAGTTTATTAATCATTTTGTATTTAAATTTAAATCAAAATTCGGAGGTATTATCCGAAGACGAGTCACCGGTGTGATCCGGAGTACGCCCCGCGTACGAGGGTACGCTACCGCGTACTCAGCATAGTGTCGACACTTCAGATGACGCATGCAGTGACGATTTCGGAAGCAGTACGCCCCGCGTACTCCGAGGCTCCAGCCTCTATAAAAGGGATCCGAAGGCAGCCGAGAGTTTTGTTCATTTCTTCTCTTCTCTCTCCCGTTTTGCATCGTTTTGCGTGCCAGAAATACCCCGAAGCCCCGGTATCATACTCTAGCCCCGAGGCAAGTCCCGAGATCCCGAAGATCCCGAGAAGTGCGGTTCCCGAGTCGAAGCTCTGCCCGCGAGAAGTTCGATTTTTGTGAAGATCTTCCAGATCTGCTGTGGATTACTACTTCTATAAGCCGTAGTGCTGTCGGATCATCTTCTGATCAAGTGAGTGTATACTACCTTTCATAAACACGATAATAATACAAGTATGGTTCGAGTGTATTAAGTATATTGTTGTTTATAGGTGTGAGTGTGTAGTTATTTTCTTTCTAACGCAATAATACGAAGTATTTTATATAAAATACGTGCTAAGTGTATATATTTGGTTGTGTTATGTGTGAATGTGTATTCACTCTCTTCTATCTTATAGATCTGATTATTTCTCTATGAGATATGTGTTATGTGTGAGTGTGCCTCATCTGTTATGTGATATATGTGTTGATGATAGCATGCTATACATGTTTTTAAACTATGTATACAAATGTATATTTTTATCTACTAATGTGTTGGGTAGAACATGGGTAGACAGTTGGTGTGTAATAAACAGATGAGAGGCCTCGTTGTTGTTTGATTGAGTCATCTAGCGGAGTTTAGATGACGACCACTGACTATTCTAGACAGTCTTGTGGAAACATTAGCAGGTTCGCCACCTGTAGGTGTTAATGAACTTGGGTATTCATTCGTTGTACTCCATCCCCCTCATGGTTGCCTTATTTGACTTATATTGCGGAGGTACCCCCGAAGCATGTGTTGTCGCCCCGATGAAATATTCTTAGACTAGGTCCCTTATGTTAGTTGTTTTAGGGACATTAAAGTGAGAATAACGGGAATGGGTAATTGGGTTATTGTTGGTTGGTGAAAATTAAATATGATATTTATTGTGGGTTGAAAACCCTATATGCTCACCAGGCTCCCAAGCCTGACCCACTCAGTTTTAAATTGTATTACAGGAAGTGGCGGAAGGGCATGAGATGGATGAACCATCAAGTTGTTTTGCTTACAAGTCTGCATATGTTTATATTTGTTATATGACTTGTAATGTATTCGTTTATGCTTATTGGTCTGTATCGGAACATGACACCCCGAGTTTTGATTTTAATGAAAATACATTTCTTTTATGAAATGCTTTGGTAAACATTGTTTTATCATGCTTTGTTTTTGGGAACAAATTCCGCAACTCTTTCAAATCAAAAGGATTTACTCTGAAAATATTTTAAAAGCATAAATGAAAATCGGTCTTTTCTGGCCGAGATTTTGGGGATGTCACACATATCGCCATCATGGAATTTGTCTTGTTTAGATTCGTGTGGTTTCTTATTGAGTTTGAATCTTGGACCCAATCAAGCTCTCTATGAAACCGTTACTATGAACACATTCGAGTTCGCTGCCACGTACCCATCTCCTACCCTTGGAATTTTGCTTTATTTTCTCTCGAATTCGGTCAGACTAAGGGAAATGGTTGGTGGAGATGTTTCATGAGGAAAGAAAAGCTTATAGGTCGTTTGTAATTGAGGTTTTCAGGTACAAACGACCTGGTTTAATGGCAGAGGAAGTGACTAATATTTGTAACAGAAGGGAATAAGAAAGACCCTCATTTTGGGTTCTCAATCACACACACTCGCTATGTATTCTGATTGTAGATTTGGGTAAGATCCATTGCTTGTAAATAAATGGCTCGATTTCTTCAAATTAAGTGGCTTTAACTCCAGGTATAGCAGATGAGTGGTGTTTGGTTGTAAAATTTTTCTTCATGTTCACTTGTTCTTGTTTTATTTTCTGATTCAAGTTTAGTACTTGTTCTTTTTTTTCTTGTTCATCAACGGATGCAAATGTGATTGAACAACAAATCTACTTTGAGATAGCATTTGAAAACTTACCCATCAATTTCCAATTACGACCCACATATTTTTTATTGATTCGATGGAAACAACTAGCCAAGTGGTGGCTCTTCTAGATGAACCAAATCATAAAGCAACAGAATTGCCAAATCTCGTGGAATTTGAACATGTTGAAGATGGTTTTGGGGGTGGAATTAGAACTTGTTGAAGAATGATTTTGGGGGTGGAGTAGGCAGAGCAGATGAACCAATTCAATGTTTGCCTCCTTCATAAGGACTCTTAATATCTCATACCTAGTCTTACTTTTCATCCTCATCATCGACAGACAAGAGGTTTTAAGTGTCCTGAAAATCCATGTTTCTTTAAAATAAAAGAGAAACGGAAAGGGAGAAGATAAAGAAAAAGAAGAAGAAGAAAGGGAGATGAGGACAATAATAGGGGCGGTGTTGGTTGTATTTTTTGGTGGTTGATTTGTGGTAGCTAAAAGGAAGAACGGTGGTGAGGGTGGTGAGGATCTTATGGTGGATTTTGAAGAAGATGATGTATTTTTTTTGGTATGTGAGAGAGAGAGAGAGAGAGAGACCTCTTTCATTTTTTTAATTATTAAAATAAATAAATAGGTATTAATTTTTTTTTAAAAAAAAGTGGATATATTTTTTTAGGTGCTAAATGGTCCATTAGCAGTGAAAAAACAAATGCATGTGGGAGGCACAAGAGGGGGTTAATAGCAACAACTTAACGGAAGTTAAGTCGGGAGATAAATTCCACGTACAAACTAAGCCAAAAGGATTATTCTAACACCGAAAATTTTAAAATTTATTTTTCACAATTCATAAAAACATTTCTCTTTTAATTTAATAAAACATCAATTCCAAATTCCAATATGTATCATACAAATCCCAAGATCACATAATTATATCAAATTCCTCCACGTGTGTACAGATCAAGCCGGCGCCTTCCCACGGTCATCGCTAGTACCTGAAACAACAACACTAGCACTGTAAGCACAAAGCTTAGTGAGTTCCCCAAAATACCACACATAAAACACATATTAGCCACTCGAGGCCATAACTCTATGGGTCCGTGCACCCAACTCTGTGAACCCTCAGGTTCTAACTCTATGAACCTTCCGGCTCCAACTCTATAAACATGCACAGCATAGATCACATAGAAATAATGCAGTACAACACATAACATGCACATAACATACATACACTAACACATAACTCTGATTACCGACTCAAGGTAAAGTATAGTGAGAAGACTCACCTCGTGTGTCTCGGTATCTCACAATCCCTGGAAATCCCTCGTGCTCGATCCTCCGAGCTCTAATCCTCCTATAACATCACAAGGCTCTAATTAACACTTTTTATCTCTAAGGTTGACTACCCCTAAAAAGTCAACACAGGTAAACGGTCAACGGTCAACGGTCAACTTTGACCGGACTCGGCGAGTGCATACGGCAACTCGGCGAGTCTAGACGTTCTCACCAACTCTCTAGGATTCCCTTTCTACACGTCGAGTACTCCCCCCTGACTCGACGAGTTACACCTGGAAGAATCGCGGGGCCACCCCGACTCAACTCGCCGAGTCTCAAGAACGACTCGGCGAGTCCCAGCTCGACTCAGACCTCGTGACAATCCTTTCCAACTCGCCCTGACTCACTGGGTCAACTCCTGACTCGTCTGGACCACTCACTGGCCGGTCCAAGGCAATCTTCAAACTACTCGCCGAGTCTGCTCATCGGACTCGGCGAGTCCATTCCATGCAATCACTCAAACTTGCTTCTAAGGTCAGATCTACTCCAACAATTCATAGATCTGGCCCTCCTAGACTGATTCATCACGTAAAGTCCCAGTCTTGATGCATGAACAACCTTTATATGACTAATTATGAAGAATCTTCAACAAATCTCACTATACAAGGTCATGACCTCCATTGCTCTCTATAAAGCTTGAAGGATGAGGCTCTCTGGACCTCTATGGATCCAGATCCGAAGTCTCATCTCTAGCATGGGACTATTTGGCCATCAAATCAACTCAACAAAGCCACAAGAAACCCTAAAATCGATTATACTTCACAAAACAGGAGATGGGTCGAAATTATACCTTTAGATTGAAGGGTCGAGCTTCCAATCCACCAAATAGCAGTCCCCTTTGCCTCCTCTTGGCTAGAGCCTCTTTCTTCTTTGCTAAACAACACACAAATGTCAAGAAATGCCTCCTTTCACTCTCAAATCGCTAAAGCACTTTAGGGTATCTCTCTATGGAATGATGGATGCAAAAGACGGCCATAAGGCCATTTAAATAGGTCCCAAACCCGAAAAATTAGGGTTTCATTAAACAGCGTGGACTCGCCGAGTCCATATCCTGGACTCGCCGAGTCCGAACGAATCCCGCGTCCAGAATCGCGACCCTACTCGGCGAGTCTGAGCTCCAACTCGCCGAGTCCCTTCTCAAAACTCAAAATATTAAAACAATAAAATACCTGGAGATCCGGGCTGTTACAATTCTCCCCCACTAGGATTAGACTTCGCCCTCGAAGTCTCGCTCTAAAATAGCTCCGGATGCTGAGCCCGCATCTCGCGCTCCGGCTCCCAGGTCATCTCTGATCCCTTCCGGTGTTGCCACCGAACCAACACCAAAGGTACCTCCTTGTTCCTCAGAACCTTGATCTTCCGATCTCTGATGGCTACTGGTCTCTCGGCATAATTCAGGCTCGCATCCACCTGAATATCCCCCAATGGAACTACTGCCGACTCATCGGCAATACATTTCCTCAATTGCGACACATGAAAAGTGTCGTGGATTTGCCCCAACTCCGCTGGCAACTCCAAACGATAGGCCACCCGGCCTACCCTCGCAATCACGCGAAATGGCCCAATATACCGGGGCCCCAACTTGCCCCTCTTCCTAAATCGTATCACTCCTTTCCAAGGAGAGACCTTCAGGAGAACGAAGTCGTCGACCTGAAACTCAAGCTCGGACCGGCGTCTGTCTGCATAACTCTTCTGTCGACTCTGGGCGGTCAATAACCTCTGTCTGACCTGCTGAATCTGCTCTGTCGTCCGAAGCACAATCTCGGTACTGCCCATCACTCTCTGCCCAACTTCTCCCCAGCAAATGGGGGTCCGACACCTCCTACCATACAACAGCTCAAAGGGTGGCATACCAATGCTCGAATGATGGCTGTTGTTGTAGGAAAACTCTGCCAAGGGTAGATACGCATCCCAGCTACCCCCAAAATCCAACACACATGCTCGAAGCATGTCCTCAAGCGTCTGAATCGTCCGCTCACTCTGACCGTCTGTCTGGGGATGATATGCGGTACTAAAATGCAATCTAGTACCCAACTCCTCATGAAATTTCTTCCAGAATCTGGAAGTAAAGCGCACATCACGGTCTGAAACAATCGAGATCGGCACCCCATGCCGAGATACCACTTCTCTCACATATAACTCTGCCAACTTCTCTGCTGAAGAACTCTCACTGATGGCAAGGAAGTGAGCGCTCTTCGTCAGCCTATCCACAATCACCCAAATTGCATCAACTCCTCTGGCAGTTCTCGGCAATTTGGTGATGAAATCCATAGAGATCTGTTCCCATTTCCATTTGGGAACCTCCAATGGCTGCAACTTGCCATGCGGTCTCTGGTGCTCGGCCTTAACCCTACGGCAGGTCAAGCACCTCTCAACAAACCATGCGACGTCCCTCTTCATACGGGGCCACCAATACTCTCTCCTCAAATCCAAATACATCTTCGTAGCCCCCGGATGGATCGAAAATTTCGACCGATGTGCCTCCTCCATCAAGGAAGTGCGCGAACCACCCACAAACGGTACCCAAATCCGACCCTGAAAAGTCATAAGCCCTCGCCCATCCGTAACGAATCTCGAAACCAAACCAACGACCCGTTCTCTCTTCTGCATCTCCGGCTGCACAGCCTCGGCCTGTGCCCCACGGATGGCATCCAATACCGGAGCTATCAGGGTCAACCTCAAACATACATCTCGTAATGGAGTGCTCTCCGCCCTGCGGCTCAACGCATCGGCCACCACGTTGGCCTTGCCCGGGTGGTACAGGATCTCACAATCATAATCCTTGACCACATCTAACCACCTCCTTTGACGCATGTTTAGATTGTGCTGATCCATCAAGTACTTCAGGCTCTTATGGTCCGTGTATATCGTACACCGAACCCCATATAAGTAGTGGCGCCAAATCTTGAGGGCGAACACTACTGCCCCCAACTCTAGATCATGCGTGGGATATCTCGTCTCATGAGGCTTCAGCTGCCTCGATGCATATGCTATCACATGACTGTCACACCCCCGAACCAGACGGCGGAAACGTCCGGGGGCTGTCGTGACTCAATTGAATACCATAACATTGAATATATATGAAACAAAACAACGTTCGTCACCATTCATCAACATAATACAACCAGTAGTGTTTACATGTCATACATTGTTTTAACATTACATTTCCAAAAATTAATATTGTTTGGTTCATTCAAAAACAAACTGCAACCGTCACTGAGCATGATTTCCCTTGACTCACTGATTTCCTGAGAATACAAGTATTTTGAAAAAACGTCAACATATGAAATGTTGGTGAGTTCATAAGTAGTGTTTGAAATCGAATGTTTGCATTGTAAGAAAAAAAAACCACCAGAAAATCCGATATTTTCTGAAAGGGAAAAGCTTTCAAAAACGTTTGTGAAGATCCATAGGTATGCTTGTTTGTTTCTATACTTGCAAAAATTGTTCATTTAAGATGTATGCGTTTAAAATCTGTATGTGATAAAAACCCTAGGGAAACCCGATGTTCCCCTAGTTCTTTTGAAATCCGTTGAGTTGCGTTGAAAACATTACACAAATAGTAGTATCGGTCCCAAGCGACGTTGGAAGGTTCTCGAGCATTGATTATTTACTACAAACCCGCATTACACAAATGCCCGGTTTATAGATATACCAACGATTCCCGAAGGCGTCGTCAGTACTAATCACGTTATCCAATCGCCCGGACTATGAGTGGTCCCACATCCGAAGAGAATGAGGTCACGAAGACCCCGGTAACTCTATTAACCGGCTGGGAAAAATGTGTGCGAGGGGTCCCCGACCCGCCTCGTAAAATGTGTAGACTCTTCTAGCAATACCATGGCCCTTGGGGTCCAATGATACAAGCCATTGAAAGTCACCCTACGTTGTGCCAAGTCGGTAAAACTCAACACTTCGTAGAAAAAAAAATGTCTTCGGGCCTTAAGATCAGGTCATTGGGCTAGCTAGGCCCAACAAACAAGATTTTACACTTTTGGGGCCCGAAGATGGTGCGTAGACGTCTGTGCACACTCGTATGTATGTGTATTACCAATCGTTATTTGTATGTATCAAGAGTTAGTAGTTGTGGATTTTCATTGGCTCGAGACCGAGCCAATTCGTTTAACAACGACTTTTGGTATTGTAATGAGTTGTATTTCGTTGATAGTTGAGGTGTCATTATTTGATCACATTGTACATAATGAATCAGCCTTGAGATATTTCTGTTTTCAGCCCCTCATTATTTGTAAAATTTACATTTTCAACCCTTTTATTTAAATATTTCCCGGTTTGGTCCTTAAACTATTTTTCTTGACATTTTAACACCAAAGATTATTGAAATTAATATTTTCCAGCATATTTTTCAAAGAAAACAGTTTAAGTCCCTGAAAATGCAGTTTTTCTCGGTTTTAGCCCATCTTTTCGCAATTTTGACAATTTTGGCCCAAAATGGAAAATTTTTGCAACTTTGGTCCTTTTTAAATTTAAAAAGCATTTTAAACCTTTGAAAAGGATTTGGAACACTTATAGTCCACTGTTTTACAGAAAGTTACAGTTTTGGCCCTCCAAAACAGAAAAATTCGCATATTGGGCCTTATTGGGCCGAAATTTGCATTTTTAGCCCAATAGGCTTGAAATTTATGTTTTAAATCCACTAATTGAATAGACTTCCAGAAATAGCTTTATTGAAACTGTTTTGACACATTTCAACCATCAGAACCCGTAAAATGTCATTTTGGGCCCTTAATTTTGTATTTTTCACATTTTTGGCCCAAAATGTGTGTTCTTAGCTTAAAGAAAATTGTTGCTAACCACTTGGCTATTTATCTAGTACCACTTATTATGTGGGAACATATTTGAAGCTAATATCATAAAACATGAGTTATATCTCGGTTTTGAGGGGTTTAATGGCTAGATCCAACATTAAAACACATATAAGCATACATATAAGCATGGAAATCATACAAGGCATACAAACACATATAGATCTACACTTTCACTTGTATTCCCCCCCACAAAAACTCTCAAAAACAGAAAATAGGGGTATGAATCTCACCTTGGGGTGTTGGTTCGGTTTTTGCAATGAAAATGGAAGGAAAAATGAAGTGTTTTTGGCCTTGGCTCCCTTTGGTGAAGATCTTGAGTTTGAGATGGTTTGAGGATGCTAGATCACGATTTTTGTATAGATTAGGGGAGGATTTTGATAACAAAAGAATTTAAACCATAGATCTATGCATAATCTTACCTTAGGAGATGATTTACTTGCAAAAATCCCTTTGGAAAGCCTCTAAATTTCGAGATCTTTGGAGAGGGGAAGGAGAGAGCTTCTTGAGAGAATTTTTGAGAGAATTTTGTGAGATGTGTGTGTGTGTTGGTTATCCTCGGCCGAAACAAGAAGGGAGAGGGAGAGAGAGAGAGAGAGAGAAGGAAGAAAAGACTTTGAGGTGATGCTTGCATGGATGAATGTGATTTTTGCATGGAGAACCCATGGGTAAAAATGAGGTGGCACTTAAAAGTCAACCTCTCCTTGTGTTTGGGCCTTGGGCCGAGAATATGAAGGGAAGGAGGAAAAATTTGGGCTTTTGCCCCTAAGCCCAACATTAGAGGTAGTTTAGGGTATTTATTGGACTTATAAAATAAAATTGTGATTTTTGTGCTTTATTAAGCTAGGTTAGGTTTAATTATGGATCAAAACTTGTGTTTTATTTCCTTCTAGGTTCTACCTAGCCCAAAATATTGAAATAAACGAGTGTGGGTCTAATTAGAGCCCAATTAGGGTCCTAAACCCATGATAGTCAAATTGGAAGGTCATTGGTCCGTTTGGATCCAATAAGGAAGTCTTAGTCCAAAATGGACTTAACAAGAACTTCTAGGGTCTCCAATTGTTTGATGACTACTTATAGTACTTGTATTTGATTGAAGTTTTTGATTCACATTAGGTTGAATGCATAGATTACATGGCTCAAAATTTACAGTTGTGACATCATCCCCCCGTTAGAGGGAATTTCGTCCCGAAATTCCGCTTGAAAGCTAGATTTGAGAAACTAAAATAGGTGAGGGTACTTTTGTTTCATTTGATCTTCGCGTTCCCACGTGAATTCTGGCCCACGCTTTGCGTTCCACCGTACCTTCACGATCGGGATGCGACTCTGCTTAGTACGCTTCACCTCCCTGTCCATAATCTCGATTGGTTCTTCGACGAACAGGAGGTTCTCATTGATTTCGATTTCGTCAAGAGGAATGATAAGGGTTTCATCTGATAGGCACTTTTTCAGGTTAGAGACGTGAAACACGGGGTGCACACCGTTTAGCTCCGCGGGTAGTTGTAGTCTGTAGGCTACCGGACCTATTCGGGCGACGATTTCGAAAGGTCCAATGTACCGTGGGTTTAGCTTTCCTCGTTTTCCGAAACGTATAACCCCTTTCCAGGGTGAGACCTTCAACAATACTCGATCACCGACCTGGAACTCTAAGGGCTTTCGCCGTTTATCAGCGTAGCTCTTCTGCCGGTCGCGCGATGCCTGTAATCAAGCTCTGATCTGGGCAATCTTTTCTGTGGTCTCGCGAATGATTTCCGGTCCTGTCATTGCCCTATCCGACGTATGTGTTCCTGCTAGCTGGGTGTCACCTACTTCAGCCCAACATAACGGTGATCTACATTTACGCCCGTACAGTGCTTCGAAAGGGGCCACCTTAATGCTCGAATGATAACTATTGTTATATGAAAACTCGATCAACGGTAGGTGGGTATCCCAAGACTTTCCGAAGTCTATCACACATGCACGAAGCATGTCTTCAAGCGTCTGAATGGTTCGTTCGCTTTGACCGTCTGTTTGTGGGTGATACGCGGTGCTCATATCAAGATGAGTTCCCATTGCCTTGTGGAGCGACTGCCAAAAGCGTGACGTGAATCTACTGTCCCTATCTGAGATGATAGATTTTGGCACTCCATGAAGTCTTACAATCTCTCGTAGGTACAAACGCGTCAGCCTCTCCATCTTGTAGGACTCTTTGATGGGCAGGAAATGGGCAGATTTCGTCAGTCGGTCGATTATTACCCATATGGTGTCCAATCCGTCCGACGTCTTGGGCAGCTTGGTCACGAAATCCATAGAAATCCCCTCCCATTTCCACTCAGGGATTGCCGGTTGCTGTAACAATCCGGAAGGTTTCTGGTATTCCGCTTTTACTTTGGCACACGTAAGGCACTTACTAACATAAGTTGCGATTTCCGCCTTCATGTTAGGCCACCAATAGTGCTGCTTAATGTCCAAATACATCTTGTCCGAACCAGGATGAATGGAGTATCGTGTCTTGTGGGCTTCCTTCATAACGATCTCCCTGAATCCTCCGATTTTTGGAATCCAAATACGGTTCATGAAGTAGTATACCCCATTCTCTTTGACTTCCAGGTTCTTCTCCATTCCGCGTAATGCCTCGCTAGTTCTGTTTTCCGTTTTCATAGCCTCTGCCTGGGCTGATGCAATTTGAGTGGTCAGATGAGACTGAATCGTTATCGAGTGCGTTTTCGTACGGCGATTTGTGTATTCCTTCCGACTTAATGCGTCAGCTACCACGTTGGCCTTGCCTGGATGGTACTTGATCTCGCATTCGTAGTCGTTTAACAATTCCACCCATCTTCGTTGTCTCATGTTCAGCTCCTTCTGATTCAAAATGTGCTGGAGGCTCTTGTGGTCCGTAAAGATGGTGCACTTTGTACCGTACAGGTAGTGCCTCCAAATTTTTAGGGCGAAGACCACAGCTCCCAGTTCTAGGTCATGGGTTGTGTAATTTACTTCGTGCGCCTTTAGTTGACGGGACGCATATGCTATCACTCTTCCACGTTGCATGAGAACGCAACCTAAGCCTTGATTTGACGCGTCACAGTATACCACAAAATCTTCCGTTCCTTCAGGTAGAGATAGTACAGGAGCGCTGCAAAGAGCTTGCTTCAAGGTTCGAAACGCAATCTCTTGTCGGTCTGTCCACTTGAATGGCACACTCTTTTGCGTAAGCAAGGTAAGTGGCTTGGCGATTTTTGAGAAGTTTTGGATGAATCTTCTATAGTAGCCTGCTAGGCCTAAGAACTGACGAATTTCTGTGGGAGTAGTCGGAGTTGCCCACCCTTCCACAGCTTTGACCTTAGAGGGATCCACATGAATCCCGTCTTGGCTAACTACGTGGCCTAAGAAATTCACACTCCGAAGCCAGAACTCGCACTTGGAGAGTTTGGCGTAAAGCTTTTCCGATCGCAGCGTTTCTAGGACTTGTCGGAGATGTTGGCCATGCTCCTCTTTGCTTCGAGAATAGACGAGGATGTCATCGATAAACACAATGACGAAGTTGTCCAAGAACGGTCGACAGATTCGGTTCATTAGGTCCATAAATGCAGCGGGTGCATTTGTTAGACCGAAGGGCATTACGACGAATTCATAATGTCCATAGCGGGTTCGGAAAGCGGTTTTAGCAATATCTTCTTCTCGGACCTTGAGTTGATGGTATCCGGACCGTAGATCTATTTTAGAAAAATAGCTAGCTCCTTGGAGCTGGTCGAATAGATCATCGATTCGCGGGAGTGGGTAGCGGTTTTTAACAGTGAGTTTATTCAACTCTCTGTAATCGATGCACATTCTGAAAGATCCGTCCTTCTTTTTGACAAAGAGTACCGGAGCTCCCCATGGCGAGTAGCTAGGTCGGATAAATCCCTTGTCCAGAAGCTCACTGAGTTGGCTGGATAATTCCTGCATTTCAGCAGGAGCCAGTCGATATGGTGATTTAGCGAGGGGAGTTGCTCCTGGAACGAGGTCGATTCGGAATTCAACCTGTCTCTCTGGGGGTACTCCTGGAAGATCTTCGGGAAACACGTCCGGATATTCACACGCTACCGGAATGTCTTGGATGTTAGTTTCTTCTTTTGTCTTGTCCACTATGTGGGCCAAGAACGCTAAGTTGTTCTTTCGCAGATGTTTTTGTGCTTTGATGCACGAGATGAGGCGGAGATTCGTACTGGGTTTGTCTCCGTAAATTACTAGGGTTTCGTGATTCGGGAGACGAAGGCGAACGGCCTTCTCGTGGCACAAAATCTCAGCATGGTGGGGGCTTAACCAATCCATGCCGATAATCACATCGAAACTCCTAATTGACACTGGCATCAGATCTATTCGAAAGACGCACTGGTTAAGGGTTAGGGTACATCCGATGTAGATCTCCCTAGTGGATTCGGTTTTCCCATTGGCCATTTCCACCGTATAGGTTTCATTTAGCTTCTGGGGTTGTTGTTTTAGTAAATGTTTAAACTTCTCGCTTACGAAACTTCGCTCCGCTCCGGTATCAAATAAGATGCATGCATAAGTGTGGTTTAGGAGGAACGTACCGGTCACAACTGCGGGGTCCTGAACTGCATCACTCTGACCTATAGTCAGCATTCTACCTGCTCCTCTGTTTCCTGAGTTGTTGTTGTTGTTAGGGCAGTCTCGACGGAAATGTCCCGTCCTTCCACACCCGAAACAGGTGTGGCTAGGCCCTGTGTTGTTGCCGCCGGCATTGGTGTTGTTGGTATTGCGGTGGTTGTTGTTGTTATTCTGGTTGTTTCCCTGACTCTGGTTCTGAAAAGGATAAGTCCTGCAGAACTTTGCAGTGTGTCCCCTTCGATTGCAACTGGTGCAATGGAACTCCCTACATTCTCCTTGGTGATGGAAACCGCACTTGTTGCATTTGGGATGAGTGCCGGAATAGGGTCTTGAAGTATTTGAAGCAGCTGAGGCTGGAGCATGTGATGCGACTGGTACCGGCGCAGTGACAGCGTGAACTGCCACCGTTTGCTGCTTTTTAGAGGTCTCGGGACCTTGACGCCCCTTCCTCTTGTGGTTCCATCCCTTCTTACCATCGCTCTCCTTCTTCTTCTCAGTCTCTACCAGTTTCTCGCCCTTTTTGTGGTTATGATCATAGAGCCTCTTTGCCAATCTCTTCGCGCTGTCAAACGTTTCAGGGTTCGCAGCTATCACATTCCCTTGAATGGGGGATGTCAGTCCCCAAATGAATCGTTCAATCTTCTTCCCCTCTGATGTGATCATACCCGGGCACAACAGAGATAGTTCGCTGAATCTCGATATGTAAGCATCGATGTTCCCATTCTGCACCGTGAGATTCCATAGTTCCTGCTCCATCTTCTGTATTTCGCCTCGGGGGCAGTACTCAGCCGTCAACATCTCTTTCATCTCTGTCCAGGGAATAGAGTTGGCGACAGGAAGTGTCATAGCTTCCACATGACCATTCCACCAAGTGAGCGCTTGGTCCACAAAAGTGCAGGCCGCGAACTTCACTTTCATCTGCTCGGGGCACTCGCATATCTCGAATACCGACTCTACTTTCTCGATCCATCGCTTTAGGGCGATCACTCCTCCGGTACCGTTGAAAGTTCGGGGTTTAGCGTTCGCAAAATCCTTGTAGGTGCACGTTTTAGTGAGCCCTTGGTTCGTCCCGTTGTTCGAACTTCCGGAGCCTTGACCATTGCCTCCTCCATTGTTTCCTCGGTGAAGTTGTGCCATAGCTGCCGTGACCGCAGCAGACACGGCTGCCTGGAAAGCAGTGGAGTCAACTTCGGGCGGGATTGGTTCGGGATTTCCGCGAGTAGCTGGGCGAGGCATCTTTCTGTCATGAAACGGAAAGATGTTGAGTGTACGTGGTTTCGGTGAGGTTATGATCCTACTAACTAGGCGTATGGTGCGAACCTAAGCATTACTATCATCAAGCATGCAATCATAATGTCTCAACACATAGCAACTGAGAATAATTTAGCAAAACACACAAAAGTTCATTAATATTATCCGTGTTTAGTACAAGAAAATTTGCTCGCAGGAGCATACATAAGTAACACTAATCCGACAGCATAACGGCTCCATGAGTAGTGTAGTCACTTAAACATAGAGCCGGAGTACATAACATAGTTACTAATATCCTACTACGATAGGTCTATCCCTAACCGCGATGAGCTGCGTCAGGAGGTGGTGCCGAAGTCATATGCCGAAATGTTGCGCTAGTAGCTGCGCCATCTCTGCCATGTCTCCTATAACTTCATCCCTCTCGTGCTCTGCTCTCACTGCCCGAGCTTCCATAGCATACAGCTGTTGTCGCAGTGTGGCGATCTCAGCTTCGAGGGAACGATTCTCCCTCGGGGGGTTCACTGGTGGAGCGGGGGGATCTGGTTGGGCCTCGTCCTCGCATGGTGGGATGGGGTCCTGGCCCCCGACCTGACCCTCCTCGTCGTCATCGTCGACCTCTCCAAATTCGTAGTCAGTGTCTATATATTCGTCGGGTTCGACGTCGTGTGCTTCTCCTGGATGCTCTTCCGGCTCATCCACCAGCATCCCGTGAGCTACTAAGGCCTGATGAAACTGGATGCCCTGCTGCTCCTCCTCGGGCTCCTCCTCCTCCTCTAGCCACCCGTTGTTTCCCTGATTAGGGAAGTAGGGGTCTCCAGGGTGATGAAAACCAGCCATGCGGTCTGCGTGAGTACGTAATTATGCTACATTATTCCTAGGGTACTATGACTATTACACAGACCAAGCAATTATTCTCTTTTTGGGTGATATAGGGTAAAATTTTTAGGTTCCCTGGCTATTCCGATCTCATCAAGACATGTGTTAGTTTTACCTTGGAGAGAATGTAGTTGATCAGGCTACATTCACTCCTTGGTATCACTAAGAACAGTCCCGAATTAACCGAGATACCAGTATTATGGTGTTTGATTCAGCGTTAGGTCCTTACTCCTAATGCAAGCAAGTGTATTTTATTCATTTGTTTTGTTCAGAGTTATGTTAGTCCTTCTTTTTGGTTTATAGTTGCATATCAATGTATGGCTCGACATGCTAGTTCACTATAAACAAAGCTCTGATACCAACCTGTCACACCCCCGAACCAGACGGCGGAAACGTCCGGGGGCTGTCGTGACTCAATTGAATACCATAACATTGAATATATATGAAACAAAACAACGTTCGTCACCATTCATCAACATAATACAACCAGTAGTGTTTACATGTCATACATTGTTTTAACATTACATTTCCAAAAATTAATATTGTTTGGTTCATTCAAAAACAAACTGCAACCGTCACTGAGCATGATTTCCCTTGACTCACTGATTTCCTGAGAATACAAGTATTTTGAAAAAACGTCAACATATGAAATGTTGGTGAGTTCATAAGTAGTGTTTGAAATCGAATGTTTGCATTGTAAGAAAAAAAAACCACCAGAAAATCCGATATTTTCTGAAAGGGAAAAGCTTTCAAAAACGTTTGTGAAGATCCATAGGTATGCTTGTTTGTTTCTATACTTGCAAAAATTGTTCATTTAAGATGTATGCGTTTAAAATCTGTATGTGATAAAAACCCTAGGGAAACCCGATGTTCCCCTAGTTCTTTTGAAATCCGTTGAGTTGCGTTGAAAACATTACACAAATAGTAGTATCGGTCCCAAGCGACGTTGGAAGGTTCTCGAGCATTGATTATTTACTACAAACCCGCATTACACAAATGCCCGGTTTATAGATATACCAACGATTCCCGAAGGCGTCGTCAGTACTAATCACGTTATCCAATCGCCCGGACTATGAGTGGTCCCACATCCGAAGAGAATGAGGTCACGAAGACCCCGGTAACTCTATTAACCGGCTGGGAAAAATGTGTGCGAGGGGTCCCCGACCCGCCTCGTAAAATGTGTAGACTCTTCTAGCAATACCATGGCCCTTGGGGTCCAATGATACAAGCCATTGAAAGTCACCCTACGTTGTGCCAAGTCGGTAAAACTCAACACTTCGTAGAAAAAAAAATGTCTTCGGGCCTTAAGATCAGGTCATTGGGCTAGCTAGGCCCAACAAACAAGATTTTACACTTTTGGGGCCCGAAGATGGTGCGTAGACGTCTGTGCACACTCGTATGTATGTGTATTACCAATCGTTATTTGTATGTATCAAGAGTTAGTAGTTGTGGATTTTCATTGGCTCGAGACCGAGCCAATTCGTTTAACAACGACTTTTGGTATTGTAATGAGTTGTATTTCGTTGATAGTTGAGGTGTCATTATTTGATCACATTGTACATAATGAATCAGCCTTGAGATATTTCTGTTTTCAGCCCCTCATTATTTGTAAAATTTACATTTTCAACCCTTTTATTTAAATATTTCCCGGTTTGGTCCTTAAACTATTTTTCTTGACATTTTAACACCAAAGATTATTGAAATTAATATTTTCCAGCATATTTTTCAAAGAAAACAGTTTAAGTCCCTGAAAATGCAGTTTTTCTCGGTTTTAGCCCATCTTTTCGCAATTTTGACAATTTTGGCCCAAAATGGAAAATTTTTGCAACTTTGGTCCTTTTTAAATTTAAAAAGCATTTTAAACCTTTGAAAAGGATTTGGAACACTTATAGTCCACTGTTTTACAGAAAGTTACAGTTTTGGCCCTCCAAAACAGAAAAATTCGCATATTGGGCCTTATTGGGCCGAAATTTGCATTTTTAGCCCAATAGGCTTGAAATTTATGTTTTAAATCCACTAATTGAATAGACTTCCAGAAATAGCTTTATTGAAACTGTTTTGACACATTTCAACCATCAGAACCCGTAAAATGTCATTTTGGGCCCTTAATTTTGTATTTTTCACATTTTTGGCCCAAAATGTGTGTTCTTAGCTTAAAGAAAATTGTTGCTAACCACTTGGCTATTTATCTAGTACCACTTATTATGTGGGAACATATTTGAAGCTAATATCATAAAACATGAGTTATATCTCGGTTTTGAGGGGTTTAATGGCTAGATCCAACATTAAAACACATATAAGCATACATATAAGCATGGAAATCATACAAGGCATACAAACACATATAGATCTACACTTTCACTTGTATTCCCCCCCCCCACAAAAACTCTCAAAAACAGAAAATAGGGGTATGAATCTCACCTTGGGGTGTTGGTTCGGTTTTTGCAATGAAAATGGAAGGAAAAATGAAGTGTTTTTGGCCTTGGCTCCCTTTGGTGAAGATCTTGAGTTTGAGATGGTTTGAGGATGCTAGATCACGATTTTTGTATAGATTAGGGGAGGATTTTGATAACAAAAGAATTTAAACCATAGATCTATGCATAATCTTACCTTAGGAGATGATTTACTTGCAAAAATCCCTTTGGAAAGCCTCTAAATTTCGAGATCTTTGGAGAGGGGAAGGAGAGAGCTTCTTGAGAGAATTTTTGAGAGAATTTTGTGAGATGTGTGTGTGTGTTGGTTATCCTCGGCCGAAACAAGAAGGGAGAGGGAGAGAGAGAGAGAGAGAGAAGGAAGAAAAGACTTTGAGGTGATGCTTGCATGGATGAATGTGATTTTTGCATGGAGAACCCATGGGTAAAAATGAGGTGGCACTTAAAAGTCAACCTCTCCTTGTGTTTGGGCCTTGGGCCGAGAATATGAAGGGAAGGAGGAAAAATTTGGGCTTTTGCCCCTAAGCCCAACATTAGAGGTAGTTTAGGGTATTTATTGGACTTATAAAATAAAATTGTGATTTTTGTGCTTTATTAAGCTAGGTTAGGTTTAATTATGGATCAAAACTTGTGTTTTATTTCCTTCTAGGTTCTACCTAGCCCAAAATATTGAAATAAACGAGTGTGGGTCTAATTAGAGCCCAATTAGGGTCCTAAACCCATGATAGTCAAATTGGAAGGTCATTGGTCCGTTTGGATCCAATAAGGAAGTCTTAGTCCAAAATGGACTTAACAAGAACTTCTAGGGTCTCCAATTGTTTGATGACTACTTATAGTACTTGTATTTGATTGAAGTTTTTGATTCACATTAGGTTGAATGCATAGATTACATGGCTCAAAATTTACAGTTGTGACAATGACCCCTCTGCATCAACACCGCACCCAACCCTAAAATCGATGCATCACAATATACTACAAAATCCTCCATCCCTTCCGGGAGAGCTAATACTGGGGCTTCGCACAACCTCTGGCGAAGTGTCTCAAAGGAGGTCTGCTGCTCGGGACCCCAAGAGAATGCAACACCCTTCCGGGTCAACCTGGTGAGCGGCACTGCGATCTTGGAGAAATCCTTGATAAATCTCCGATAATACCCTGCTAATCCAAGGAAGCTCCTGATCTCAGAGGGTGATTTTGGCACCTCCCAACCCATCACCGCCTCAACCTTGGCCGGATCGACCAGAATCCCTTCCTGGTTAACGAGATGTCCTAGGAACTGGACCTCCCGTAACCAGAAATCACACTTGGAGAACTTTGCATAAAGCTTCTCCGATCTCAGTACCCCAAGGACCTCCCTCAAATGTTCCTCATGCTGCTCCCTAGATCTCGAATACACCAGAATATCATCGATAAATACAATCACCGACCGATCCAACATCGGCCTACATACCCTGTTCATGAGATCCATGAACACTGCCGGGGCATTGGTGAGCCCAAAAGGCATCACCACAAACTCATAATGCCCATAACGCGTCCTGAACGCTGTCTTCTGAACGTCCTCATCTCGCACCCTCACCTGATGATATCCCGACCTCAAATCGATCTTGGAAAACCAAGATGCCCCCTGCAACTGATCAAATAAATCGTCGATCCTCGGCAACGGGTAACGGTTCTTGACCGTCAGCTTGTTCAACTCCCGGTAATCAATACACATCCGGTGTGAACCATCCTTCTTCTTGACAAACAGAATAGGTGCTCCCCACGGCGAGCTGCTCGGTCGAATAAATCCCTTCCCCAGCAACTCCTGAAGCTGCGAGGATAACTCTTGCATCTCTGGAGGTGCAAGACGATAAGGCACCTTAGCTATAGGCGCAGCCCCCGGAACTAAATCAATACCAAACTCTACTTGCCTCACAGGAGGTAGTCCCGGCAGCTCCTCGGGAAAGACATCTGGAAACTCACATACCACCGGTACTTCCCCAACTGAACTCGGTCTCTCGGAAATCGCTCGCGTATCCATCACATACGCCACAAAACCCTTACAGCCCTGCTGAAGACACTGTCTCGCCCTGGCGGCCGAACAAAAGGCTGATCCCGAACGGGTACCCTCACCGTACACCGAAAGAACTCCCCCACTGGGGTCTCGTATAGTCACCAGCTGACGCTCACAGTCGATAATCGCGCCGAATCGGCTCAACCAGTCCATGCCCACAATGACACAAACATCGCCCATCGCAATAGGAATCAGATCAATCGGAAACTCAACCCCGAAGATCTCTAACACACATCCCCGGAAAACCTCTGTGGCACAAATCACTCTATCATCAGCTATGGAGACTCTCAGAGGCCGACTCAGTGCCTCACGACTAGCACTGATATACTGGCTAAAGGCCAAAGATACAAAAGACCGACTCGCACCCGAGTCAAATAACACTAAAGCAGGTACGGAATTCACAAGAAAAGTACCTACACATAACATAATATAAGCATAACATCATATATCAAAATAAATACACGAAAGGAAACATACCAGCCACAACATCGGGCGCGGCGCGGACCTCCTCCGCAGTCAACTGGAAAGCTCTCCCTCGAGCTCTCGGCGTCTCGGCCTTCACAGGCCGACTCTCTGTAACTCTGGTGGCGGCAGGAGCAGACCCCTGAGATGCTCCGCGCAACTGCGGACACTCGGCCTTCCGGTGTCCAGTCTGGTTGCAGTGAAAGCACACTGCAAACCCCTTGGGGCAGTCCTTGGCCATGTGCCCCTCCTTGCCACATTTGTAGCAAGACCCTGCTCGGCAGACTCCGTCATGACCCTTGCCGCACTTTCCGCAAGTGCGGCCCTTCAGGCTCCCTGGTCGGGGATCAGCAGGCTTGGCCCGCTTGGCGGCCGGCTGCGACAATGCCGGTCGCCGCTCCCTCCCCTGAGACTCCGCCTCCTCCCTGGCCTGAGTCTCAAGCTCAATCTCCCTCTTCCGGGCATTTGCCTGAAGCTCGGCAAATGTCCGGTACGAGGAGTTTGCAGCGAACTCCCGAATATCCCTCCTCAAGATGCTCAAGTAGCGGCTCATACGTGCCTGCTCAGTGGACACGTGCTCAGGGCAGAACATCGCCCTCTCGTGGAACATCCTCGTGATCGCTGTAACAGACTCAGTACCCTGCTTGAGGGTCAGAAACTCCTGTGCTAAACGCTCCCTCTCCACCTGGGGAACGTACTCATCTCGAAACATAGTGGTGAACCTCTCCCAGGTCACCGCAGAAAGCTCAGCAGGCGAATAATGCGCTGTCACAAACTTCCACCAGTCCTTCGCTCCCAAGCGAAGCTGGTTCAGCGCGAACCGTACCTTCAAATGCTCAGGAGACGAGCAAGTGAAGAAACACCCCTCAATACCAGATATCCACCTCATAGCTGCCACCGGATCCTGAGTACCATCGAACTCCGGTGGTTTCGTGTTGCTGAACTCACGGAACAACAACGCATCCCCACCCTGCGGCCTCGCAGCAGCAATCGCTGCGGTAGCCGCTGCAGCAGCAGCCTCAGAAAGAGCGGCATAGCGCTCATCAAACGTCTCAATCAAGGTGGTCTTTATAGACCCAAACATCTCTGGTATCTCTGCCCTGATGGCCGCAGCCACCTCCTCCTGAATGATCCGGCGGATCTCCTCCTCACTGGTACCACTGCTCTCGGGCATCAAACGTGTCCTCACCATGATCTACCTCTGAAATACAACATACGATAAATTAGAATCCACACGAGTATGCTCTCACTCGACAACTCTTTCTCCTTGATTCTTGGCATTCCAAAGATTCTGACTTGGGCTGCACGCCGCTCTGGTGCTTCCAGTAGTACGGGCCCAATACTACTGTCCGCACCGCACCAGAATACACTCCAAGTCCTTCTCTTCGGATCCCAGGTCTCAAGTACTTTATCATGCATAGACTACTCTCTAATAGATCTCTCATAAGTCCCTTGCTGCTACCTACTCACTCTCAAGCATCTCATAGCAGCTCACCTCTCCCTAGGCTAAGGCATCACACATCAGGCCACTCTAGTCCTAATAGCAATACCTAGCCTACTCTAGCATGCGGATACATCATATCAATATGAATATCACATAATACAAAAAGGTATTTTGGGAAATCACCGTTCGGGCGCTGACTGATCGTACACACATCTCTTGCTCTGCGTTTTTCGAAAATCTTTTACTCTTTTTGGAAAATACATCTCAAATCCTCAGTTTGAGTTCAAATACGCCCGAAAGTGTACTCGAATCCCTCAAACCAAGGCTCTGATACCAACTTGTAACACCGAAAATTTTAAAATTTATTTTTCACAATTCATAAAAACATTTCTCTTTTAATTTAATAAAACATCAATTCCAAATTCCAATATGTATCATACAAATCCCAAGATCACATAATTATATCAAATTCCTCCACGTGTGTACAGATCAAGCCGGCGCCTTCCCACGGTCATCGCTAGTACCTGAAACAACAACACTAGCACTGTAAGCACAAAGCTTAGTGAGTTCCCCAAAATACCACACATAAAACACATATTAGCCACTCGAGGCCATAACTCTATGGGTCCGTGCACCCAACTCTGTGAACCCTCAGGTTCTAACTCTATGAACCTTCCGGCTCCAACTCTATAAACATGCACAGCATAGATCACATAGAAATAATGCAGTACAACACATAACATGCACATAACATACATACACTAACACATAACTCTGATTACCGACTCAAGGTAAAGTATAGTGAGAAGACTCACCTCGTGTGTCTCGGTATCTCACAATCCCTGGAAATCCCTCGTGCTCGATCCTCCGAGCTCTAATCCTCCTATAACATCACAAGGCTCTAATTAACACTTTTTATCTCTAAGGTTGACTACCCCTAAAAAGTCAACACAGGTAAACGGTCAACGGTCAACGGTCAACTTTGACCGGACTCGGCGAGTGCATACGGCAACTCGGCGAGTCTAGACGTTCTCACCAACTCTCTAGGATTCCCTTTCTACACGTCGAGTACTCCCCCCTGACTCGACGAGTTACACCTGGAAGAATCGCGGGGCCACCCCGACTCAACTCGCCGAGTCTCAAGAACGACTCGGCGAGTCCCAGCTCGACTCAGACCTCGTGACAATCCTTTCCAACTCGCCCTGACTCACTGGGTCAACTCCTGACTCGTCTGGACCACTCACTGGCCGGTCCAAGGCAATCTTCAAACTACTCGCCGAGTCTGCTCATCGGACTCGGCGAGTCCATTCCATGCAATCACTCAAACTTGCTTCTAAGGTCAGATCTACTCCAACAATTCATAGATCTGGCCCTCCTAGACTGATTCATCACGTAAAGTCCCAGTCTTGATGCATGAACAACCTTTATATGACTAATTATGAAGAATCTTCAACAAATCTCACTATACAAGGTCATGACCTCCATTGCTCTCTATAAAGCTTGAAGGATGAGGCTCTCTGGACCTCTATGGATCCAGATCCGAAGTCTCATCTCTAGCATGGGACTATTTGGCCATCAAATCAACTCAACAAAGCCACAAGAAACCCTAAAATCGATTATACTTCACAAAACAGGAGATGGGTCGAAATTATACCTTTAGATTGAAGGGTCGAGCTTCCAATCCACCAAATAGCAGTCCCCTTTGCCTCCTCTTGGCTAGAGCCTCTTTCTTCTTTGCTAAACAACACACAAATGTCAAGAAATGCCTCCTTTCACTCTCAAATCGCTAAAGCACTTTAGGGTATCTCTCTATGGAATGATGGATGCAAAAGACGGCCATAAGGCCATTTAAATAGGTCCCAAACCCGAAAAATTAGGGTTTCATTAAACAGCGTGGACTCGCCGAGTCCATATCCTGGACTCGCCGAGTCCGAACGAATCCCGCGTCCAGAATCGCGACCCTACTCGGCGAGTCTGAGCTCCAACTCGCCGAGTCCCTTCTCAAAACTCAAAATATTAAAACAATAAAATACCTGGAGATCCGGGCTGTTACAATTATGAATCTAAAAAAGTCAAAGTTTGGACTGAAAGCCCAAAAAATGCATACCGCAATGACCATTTTTGCAATTTAGTCTAGTTTCTAATGTTTAACAATTATAAAATGTTAAATAAGAATAATATTAAAGATCATAATATTTTCCGTTCGTATTTTTTTTAATCATATTATTTATGAATCAAATTATTTTGAATTGTAATATTTTGAATCAAATTATTTTTGAATCATATGATTCTGGATCAATAATATATTCAATTAAATATTGTTTTTTGTTCAAAAAAATTATGGATCATTATATATTTTGAATGATTTTATTTTAAATCATAAAATATATAATTAAGGATTATAAAATATTTGAGTCTAAATATTTTTTCTTTTTTTCTCCTTCTTTCCTTTTACCTATTTAACCTTCAAACAATTAATTTTTACAGAAAAATGTCAAAATCTCGTACAAAATTATAAAAACGTCATATCATCTCACGGGATAGTGACCATAAATAAAATCATATCTCCACCTTATATTTTTCAATCATGCGGCAAATATTTGTCATCGTAGTCCTCATTTGTGAAGTTTTTTTTTTTGCCACTTATACACTCTTATTCAATTTGTCAAATGTCATTTTGTGATTATTTTAAATTAAATTTTTTTCTACATGTTATTTTATAAGTTTTTCTATTTTATTAAACTTCACATAATATTTTAATGTAATAATTGTAATAAATGTAGTAATAAATAGATATTAATTTCACTAATAACTTACATTTTAATTTCAAAATTCCCAAAATTAAAACTCTTTAGTTTCTTTTTTTATTTAAATTATTTGTTAAAATTTAAAAAAGAAAAAACATTTCTTTTATAATAAATCATTATTTTTCTTATTTTTTTATAAATTCAAAATTCTCAAATATTTTAACTTTTATAGTTAATTTTTTTTTAAATTAACGTATATAATATTTGTGTCTCACAACTAGTATATATATATATATATATATATATATATATATATATATATATATATATATATATATATATATATATATATATATATATATATATATATATATATATATATATATATATATATATATAATTTCTTAAATAAAAGTTAAGGAAACATTTTTTCTTTAATATAATTTATCAAAGAAATAACAAAAGAGAAATACAATTTGCATTTAGTACGTGAGTACAAATCAGGTGTCCTTTTGAGAATACCTTACAGATCATTGTGATCATATTTAAAAGGTACAAACCTAACAACTATGGTTGAACATTTCAAAACAGTATTATTGTCTTTTAAGATACCCTCTTAAATATAAAATTAGAATTTATGATAGTTGAAGAATCAACCATATCGCTTTAACCCATATTTATAATGGCTTTGATGTTTTACAAAGTTTATTAAATTCATCCATTTTCCCATCCACAAAATTATATTAAAAATGAGTTAGAGAACTTACTATGGAGTGTATGAAAACCCAAAATACCAAACTGGAGCCAAAAAAAAAGCAAATTATTTCTAAAAAAGACAGAAAAAATGTCTTAAGATACAAATCAAATCGTTTGTTATTAAACTTAATTGTTTAGCTTATTAATCAATAGTTCCCTAACAAAGAAATCGGAAAATAAATCAATAACTCATCGGTTGTAAATATATATATATATATATATATATATATATATATATATATATATATATATATATATATATATATATATATATATATATATATATATATATATATAGGGAAGAGTTATTTGGAAAACAAAAAAAACTCTAAAAATCATAAAAATAAATAAATAAAATACCTATACATTACAAAACCTTTTTTTGAAAAAAAAATCGCAGCTTTTTTGACAATTTCGCTGAAAAAAAAATAAAAAATCAATTTCTTTTTTTTCGGAAAAAAATTTCAAAAAAAATTTCAGCGATTTTATGTTAAAAGCTGCGATTTTTTGATAAAAAAGTTTTGTGATCTCTAGATAATTTTTTTATACATTTTTATGATTTTTAGGTTTTTTTTTCCATAGAATATATATATATATATATATATATATATATATATATATATATATATATATATATATATATATCACTTTTTTAAAACAAAACCTTAAGTGAGTGATTCATTATGGTTTATTTTGATTTAAAAAATAAAACTAAACCAATAACATTTATTTTTTAATTTATGTCATGTACTCTGCCCGGCCCCCCGATTTCCTTAATGGTTTCTCTGGCAACTTTTTTGGTGTGAACCACCGTACTACACATGTGCTCTACCCTCTGCCCATTTTCATCCCCCCATCTTTCTATTAATTGCAAATTATGCTCACAAGTTTTTGTAATTAGATAAACTCCACTTTTTTCAATCAAAATTTCAGATTTCTTTTCGAAAAAGTTGATTTCGAGATGTGTTAGAGGCAGTAACATGAATATCTCTTTGTATTTTGCTTCTTAAAGTCCAAAACTTGGTATTTTATTGATTGCGAGTATATAATTCTTTTAGGGTTTGAAATATATATTCCAAATTATAACTTTTAATAGCTTTTAAAGCGATCATATCATCAGTTAAAATGTATATATACCTCGATGATTACTTAAGTCAATTAACTACTAAAACGTATGAAGATTCGAATAATTATAGGTTCAAGAAAATCAATTACTATTGAGTAATCAAAAATATATTTCATTATTATAAGAAAACTAATCTACTTACCAATGAATTTGTTATTATTATTATTATTATTATTATTATTTTATCTTTTTGAATAAGAGGGAACGTAACTATAGAAAGGGAAATTATTTTTTACATTTCCCTTATGTCTTATTCCTAGTTTCATTTCTAGATCTAGCGAAATCAAAAATCCTTTGCATAAACTATATTTGTATCAAGACAATGTTTTATCGTTATAATGCAATAACGCTCATATTTCACAAGGAATGTATATTTAAATATTTATTTATAGTTCTAATTTGTCGATTACATCTACATATTTGCAACATATAAACAAATGTTGGTATACATGGTAGACCTACATATTTCATCTACTATATACATGCATATTTAATATATATATATATATATATATATATATATATATATATATATATATATATATATATATATATATATATATATATATATATATATATATATATATATATATAGATTGTGCACAAAAAAGGTATCATACTAATGTTCTCCCTTAACAAACCCACGGTGGTCCTACTTTTGGTACCCTAGAAAACACTAGGACCATCACTTGTTGGCCTATAAAAATACATATACTTAATGTCTTGAGCATTCCCTAAAAAGATAGTGGGTATGTTTCATTCTGATGCTTTTATTCCATAACATCAAAAACTATCAGATTGATCTTTAAAATCTTCATATAACACGTTTTCCCCAAAGAGATGAAGGTAATGTATTTATTTTGCATATATAAGTGGACAATGGAGCATGTATATGTTCATAATATCCTTTCTCAATTCTGTCCAATTATTACAGTTTGGGATAGGGACTAACGAGAGGATAGAAGGTGTGGTGATGATGCTGACAGAAGATAGAGAGCACAGATGATGAAGATGCAGTCAAGTTTGTGCATCTTACTTCTTTGTGCTCTCTATGCTTCTGTCATTATCATGTATCTTCTTTCCTTCTTCTTCCTCCCCAAAATGTGTTTAGCACTTACAAATTTGATTTTTTTTTTTTTTTTTGAAAATGAGTAACTGAAACTTGTACATTCTATTCAAATCTTGAATCTACAGGTTCGTCTATAAGAACTTAATCCACACCCAATTAGTTGAGTATCATTCGGTTACAAATTTGAATTTTAATTCCTCAATTTGCTAAAACTATTTAGAATTTTTTATTTTTCCATTTGTTATGTGAAATGGTTCACATTTAACATGCTATAATAATGTTATTACTAATTCATCACTTGACCTAAAAACTATTTGAACATATCGAACTTTAAAAATCAGTCTTTTAGAAATCCGACTTCAAAACCTAATAAAAATGAACTATTCTTTTGCCCATTTGTGTTATCTTTCATTAAATGTCTTGGTCAACGTACTTTTTAATAGACGTTTTTACATATAGTGAAGGGTCAAAAACTTTATTATGACAAAGTGTCTATTGTTTACAACAGATAACATGTGAAACTTTTCACGAGGACAAACTTTTTAAAACATTTATATTTTTATTAATCCTTATACGGTTATACCATGTTACTAATTTTTCCTGACAAAAAATATTGTAAAATTTGTAGTGTATCGATCATATATGTAGGATACGATATAGATTCTATTTATTGCTTACGTTTATCCTTAGTTTTTGTGTTTATCCCTTTTAAGCTGTTATCTCTTATGCTTAGGATCTCGCTGATGTTCCCCTATAAGTATCCAATTGTTATGTGGAATAAAATTGCATTTATTTTAATTATTTTAAGGTAGCATTTGATGTATAAGACTACACGAGACTAAAAAGATCAAAGATGGTTTTAAGCTTGGTTTGTCATGGATATAACAAGAACAAAAGTTGTACCTTTTAAATTTTAGTCACATCTGAAAGGATGGAACAAAACAAGTTGACAAAAAAAATAATTAATAAATAAATAAACCCTTCATTTTCATCAGTTTCATCTTCCTCCTTCACTAATCTTATCTTCATTAGTGACATATTTGCATTTGATAACTGCCTCTTTTGTCTTTGCTACTCTATACATCAAGGACTGAAACCACCATGGTTTTTCTGTGCAAAACTCTTCGCAACATTAATATATTCAAGTCAACCACAATCTTCTTGTTTTACAAGAGTTCATGCGTACATCCAATTAAAGAGGGCTAAAACAATTACATCAAATTGAAATCCGAAACCAACACTAGCTTCTTGATTAACTAAATCCAAGTGGGGTGAAACCAAGGGTGAGCAAAAATATCGATGGTAACCAACTTCGGTTCTTTCTTTTCCTCCTATTAGGTACTCATTGCTGCAAGTTTAGGCCCTTATAATTCTTTTGTATGAAGCTCCCTCTTTGCTACATGTTAGGTTCAAGAATTAACTAATTTGGATAAGTATCCTTTGAGTTATATAGCCATAAACGTGAGAATTTGAAAACTTAATAATTTTTCCGGACTTAGTTTTTTTCCTAACCTCTACAAAAATTTTCTCTAACTTTTAAACATTTATAACTCTCTCATGTGAATGTGGATCGAGTTTTAAATTTGTTTAAGCAAATAACAAAACAATAAACACAAGAAAACAATCATTGTATCACATTGTATTTTAACTATCAATTTTTTATGATATTAGCTCTAAATTATTTAGAATAACATTTCACTTTTATACAATTCATATATGCAAAATGGAATTTGTGAACACTGAGGGTTATGCTATGGTGTCGATAGTGGCACCGGTAACATCTGTTTTCCGAACGCAATGCAAAAAATTTTGATTTTTTTGTTTTTTTTACTATTGTGCTGATAAATAAAAAAAATATATGTCATCGACAACATCAGTGGCGGAGCCAGGATCAAAGTAAAGGGGTATCCCAATCTTTTTTAGGGTAACCTAATTTTTTTCCCGGGATACTTGCGTTTCCCCGGTTCGGTTTTAAGCTCAAATCTTAATCGAATTCTTAGCTAACCTCAAGTCTTGTTATATAAATATGAAGTTGAAGTATATTTTGATACTTGAATCGATGTGAGACTCAAAGTAGATATCAAATAAAGCATGGGCATAACATGTTTATATAATAGAAAAAATGGCTGAGTTTACATGTGTTTAGCGACGTAGGATAGAATAGCTGGGAAAATAAAACAAAAGTAAACAAAGAATATGTAAGAAGCAAGAATTAATCTCGAGACCTTTGCTTGAATAAGCCAACGCCTTACCCAGCAAACCAACTGTTTGTTTGTGTTTATAAGTGGAGGGATGCGTATATATACATTATACCGATTTTTTTTTGAGGGATACGTAAACAAAAATTACACTACCGAAAAAAATTTGAGGGGTATCCCGGGCTACCTCGGGATCCCGTTGGATCCGCCCCTGGACAACACCTACTACGAAATTGTGGGTCTGTTCTTATATGTGAAATAACATTTCACTAGGACTATTATTTAGTTATTTTTTCGGATTTCAATTAATAGACTATTTTATGTTTGAAAATATACCTGATACGTAGGCCTTCCAGTATACATGCAACGAGGCCGGCCATGGTTGAGCTGGCCACGAACAACGGCCGTGCACACCACCCCGTTGTTTTGTGGTCAGCCGTTTCCAATGGCGGAGTCAGGAATTTTGATTTGGGGGTACAAACATTATCAATATATATTCAATATAGTTATCATATCTAGGACATTAAATACGTAGTAAAATATTTTAATCTGGGGGTACAATAACATACAACATGTTTACAAATAAATTTTTTTATATACATAAAATAATTTTTTAGGGATGCTGTAGTACCCCCAACGCCCTATCTAGCTCTGTCACTGGCCGTTTCCGTGATGGCTCGTGTTCAGAATAACGAGTGCAAATGACGAATAAGATTGCGACCCACTTTGACCAAATGTTTATAGCCGTTCAACGGCTAGTTTATTTTAAAAACAAAAATTAATTAAGCAAAAATTTAACCAATTTATTTATCTATAAATACAACATTTTTACCCTTTATTTCTTACACCATTCTTTTCTTTCTCTATATACAAAATACACACTACATCTTCACAACTAAAATCATGGATCCCGACCAAAATACCCCTCCAAACTATAAAAATCGCAAACTTGATAACACTTTTGCGTTAGATACAACTCCTCGCCAATTCCCGACTATGGAATCACCTCAAGACGGTTTTGTCAATTTGCTTCAAACCGGTTCCTTATCCAGCAAACACCACTTTTCCAACAACAACTTCCTAAACATACGCAAAAGCGGCTCGAACAATTTTGATGTCTTCAAGGCAGTAATGGATCAATTTGAAAAAAAACAACTCAAACACGCAAAGTTTTTCCGTATATGAAACCGTGACTAAAATTGAAAGATGCTCCAAAATGGAAAGAGTAAACGGAAGGAAATTTGTAATCTTCTGGTTCAAAGTGTTCGAGAAACCTCAATGGAACTTCCCAACAATCGGACGGCCTAACACACATCGACATCAACGATGATCCGCTAGATTTTGAAAACGAGCAACCTCTTTATCGGCTTGTTGGAAGAAATAAAGCAAAAAAAAAAAGTGGCTTCAACATCTTCGAGCTCTGGTGTTATGGATCTTTTGGCGATAAATTTGATCGATATGTGCAAGTTCAAGAAACTAACGCCGAGGTGATGACTCGAATGGAACAAAAAATGATTGAAGCACAAACATCATTTCAAGAAATACAAACGACGATACAAACAAAAACCGATTTGAAAATCTTGAAAATGAAAGCAGACGACCTTGACGGCGAAAACGTTAAGCTTTTTCTCGCGATGAATGAGTCACCCGGCGTAGGCGTAGGGGCTAGTTTATTTTATTTATGCTTGGTATTTTTAGGTTTTTTTAATGTTTTTATTTTATTTTAAGCAATGTAATTTTATTTTTAATGTTATTTTTTATTTCAATTAATGTAGTTTTTATTTAATGTAATTTGGTATTTTAATTTAATGGAAAACTAGTATTAAAAAAATGATTTTATTGTATTTTTGAATTTAAAAAAATAAAAAAAATTTAGGTTGAGTGGTTTGTTAGTTGTAAGTATCATATGTTAGTGGTGGAGAAATGTGTTGCTGAAGTGACACCTACCACATATATGGTATGTGATTGGTATAACAGATGGTCTTACTAAATTATATTTCTAACTACTTCTGTTTTGGGTTTCGTGATTTGGATTATGTGAGTCACTTATAAATACACTTGAATCCAATTCATCCTTACAAGATCTCTCTTTTACACGACAACAACAACAACAACAACAACAACAATAACAACAAAAAACAAAATAGCTAGATCCACATTGGCTGCAACGACTTACCAATCTTACGAAACAAGATTAAAGTTACTAAGATCGTGTCAAAATTATATTACAGATTCATATTAAAGACGTATACTGCCGTGAAAAAAAGACATAAAAAGAGTTAAAGTTTTCAAGAAATCAGTATAATTGCCCAATTTTATTTTTAAAATATTTATTGTAATATATATAAGTAGGATTAAGAGAGGACTTAAAAATCGGTGAGAACTGCGATATAAATCTTGGCCGTAAAATTTAAATATATTTATCGTCAAAATCTCACGAAATGATATTACTTTCGATAATTATTTGCGAGCTTTTATAATGAGAATAAATGGCATGGGACATAGGAGATTTTGAAGAGTTTTCAATGGCAGAGGCGAGAAGATTGATTGGCAATAATATTTTACCGACTATTATTTCTCAAAGCAGGTGGAATCGGTTTCTTCCCTAGGAAGGTTAATATTTTGGTTTGGCGTGTTACTCAACATAATTTAGATAAACGTCGTACTAATGTCCTGTATTATTTGTCCTATTTATGATTTGGAAGCTGAGAATTAGAGCATTTATTTTTCCAATATGAGGTGGCCGCTAGAATGGGGAATGAAATCTTTTAATGGTTTGATGTTTATCGATTCGGGTAGAACTTTGTTTATGTTTATCAACATTCTTGCATGGAATGCTAAAAATTAGGTTATTGACGCGGTGGTTTGTACCACAATTCAGTATTTTGACGATTTAGAAATAGTAAAGTTTTTTTTGCTGGAAATATCAGAAAGGATGAAATTGTGTATTCGATAAAGGAGTTATATTATTTTGTAGTTTTGTAATAGAAATAGAAAATGTTCTAAGATATTTTGTAATTTTGCTTTCTTGCTCTGTATTTTTGTTTTCTTGCTCTAGTGTATTGTCAGTATCATTTGTTTTAAATATATTTGGTTGTTTATGAAAAAATAAAAAATAAAAAACTGGATGAACCCGAATTTGTAACTATTTTTGACAGCTTAGGAATGTTTTTATAAAAAAAAAAAAAAAAAAAATTACGCCGAAATAATATTTTCAAGCTTTTGACGTTTTGTTAGTTTTGTGAAAAAAATAGTGCCAAAAAATATGTTAAATGTAAAAAAGCACCAGTAAAAAGTTTAAAACGTTATAAAAAGTTTAACATTAACTTGAAAGAAAAATAAAAAAATATATATAAACATTAATTTCTTGTAGAATAAAAACAAAATATATTATACTATTTATCAACGCCATGTCTCAACTTATGGTTATCACCTTCATACTTTGTAATAGCATTTTTTACATTTTACTTTATAAAATATCATCTTCATCTATTTAAATTATCTATTTAAATTTGAACAACGACATTTTCCACCATAGCATTTACTAATTTTGTTGATATTTACTCGGTATATTTTTGACCAAAACACGTGGGGCGGTCTTTGTGTATTTCATCAACTCGTAAACGAGTTAAAGAAAACACACGTTCAACAAAATACATGTACACAATGAGGGACGATTGCCAGCATTTTGTATAGTTGATATTTGTGATATAATAGTAAGTATGTAAATTATAATTAAAACATTAAACAAAAATTGAAATATTTTTATTGTATTCAAACTTGCGTTATGATCAAACTACCCAATGAGAAGTCTATTATGTTGGTCGTCGTCCCAAATAAACAAAACTCGAACAAGTGTACAAAAAATATGCTTACATAATGTACTATTTTTTAAATCTATTAACCAATTTTTTTTATTATGTGTTTTAACAATATTGTGTTTTACATATTCTTGAAGATAATATTTTTGTTTTGTTGTGTTAACTGATGTTAAGTTAAAACTCAAAATGTTAGAAGCTGAGAATAAGAGATAGGGAGCATATTCAATTTTTCTATAGTTATTTGTTTGAGAAGTTTCTGAAAAGGATATTTTTAGTACGTTTTAATATTTTATTAATATTAAGTTTATAAATTTTATTTTCTTTGTTTGACTATCCTAATGTATTTTTTTTTATGATATCTATTTATGTGTTTTTTAAATTATGGTATACATTAAATAAAAATAAAAATAATCTACCAAGAAAACGTATCTATATTATCCAAATATAAATCACTCGATATTCATGTATCCAACTTATCAATTAGATAATATGTAAATAAATTATTAAACATTAATTAAAGTTTTAGTACAAAAAAGCAAAAACAATCAATAATAGTTACTTCAACTCAATCAATGTTCGATTAATACATTAAGGTGTTGTTTGGTTTGCAGAATGTTGCCGAAAGAATTTGAATTGGAATTGAAAAATGAATATGTCAGGAATTTGAATCCAATTCCATATGCTGTTTGATTGGCAGGAAATGGAATTGTAATTAATTCCAGAATCTGTTTGGTTCGCTAGGAATGGAATTGGAATTGATGTAAAATGACATAATTACCCTTTTTCCTGTTTTGCTTAATTTCACCTTGTTTTCTAACTTATATGTAAAAATACATTATGAAAATTATAAAAAAAAAGTAAATTTTCGGCGGTGGTGGCAGTGGCGGTGACAATGGTGGGTGACGGTGATGGTGGTTGTGACGGTGGTGGTGACATTGATTGTGGTGGCGGAAGTGGTGATGATCGTGGCAGTGTCAGTTGGTGGTGAAAGCAATGGCGGTGATGATGTTGGTGATGGCAGTGAAGGCTAGTGGCGGTGGTGGTAGCGGCGATGGTGGCATCATTGGTAGTGGTGGTGGTGGTAGTGTTATTAGTGGTGGTGGGGCGGCGGTGGTGGTGGGTGATGGCATTAGTAATGGTGGTGGTGGTGGCAATGATGGCGGCGGCGGTGGTGGTGGTGGTCAGAGGCGGCAGCGACGGTGGTAACGACGATGATGGTAATGGTGGTGGCATCGCAGGCAGTGGTTGTTGGTGGCGGTGGCGGTGATGGTAGGTGGTGGTGGCGACGACGGTGGTAGTGATTGGTGGTCATGGCGGTGGTAGTGGTGGTTGGTGGCAGTGGTGGGGGTGGTGGTGGTGGCGGTGGCGGCAGTGGCAGTGGTGGTGGCGGTCGGTGGCGGCAGTGGTGGTTTTTTGATAAGTCAAGGGGTATTTTTGTAGTCTTCCACTTTCCTTGATAAGAATGAATGTTTTCCATCCAACTTTGGAAGGAATTCACTTTCCTCCATATGGTGGAAAGTTTATTTCATTTAGGAATCATTTTCCTTCCTCTAAGTCCAACCAAACGCATGAATTTGAGGCAATTGGAATCCTTTTCCCTCGAATTCCATTCATTTCCTGCCAATCAAACGCACCCTAATAAATATCGTACATTGATAATAGTTTTTTTACACTATTTTATGAAAAAATAAAAAATATATATTTTATTTTATCCCGGTGAATGAGCGTTACCACCTACACCTACGCATGTTATTAACTTATTATGTCATATTACTGGTCCTACAAGTTTCGAAGATATCTACACATACGGTACCAATAATTTTTTCCCTAAATTATATACCATATCAATTATAGTTTGTACAAAAAAATTCTACCACTACCGTACCAAGTATAGTTGGTATCAAATTTTTTTGGCTACCAATACGTTCGGTTGATACATGTTGGTAATGGTATATACCAACATGTATGAGGGTTTTTTATATGAGGATTTATATGTTCTTGAGCGGTGTGAAACTTAAATGAAGGTTTTCTAAATAAGAGTTTTGTAATTGTTGCAATTGAAAAGTTGATCCGAAAGGATTTCATTAATTTCTAACATGAAAGTGGAGGAAAATGAGACATGCCAACATGAATTTAAAATTTAAACTTTACTATTACAATAAATGCTAAAATAGAGCTCTTAAAATCTTAAACACTAAACATACTAAATGTTATATATATATATATATATATATATATATATATATATATATATATATATATATATATATATATATATATATATAGGGTTAGGTTATTTTGTTTTCACTATCTATTGTGTGCATGTATGACTGATTCTGGACCAATCATTTTAGTTATTTTAAGAAAGTAATTAATGCATATTACATGTTGAAGATATAATGAATATTAATTACATCTTCAGCATTTAATATGCATTAATTACTTTCTTAAAATAACTAAAATGATTGGTCCAGAATTAGTCATACATGCACACAATAGATAATGAAAACATTTGAACCTAACTATATATATATATATATATATATATATATATATATATATATATATATATATATATAGAATTGGTTCGTATTACCGTGGTATTGAAAACTTTGTATCATTATCGTACCACGATCACTCAATTTGTATGGTACTTTTAACCAAACATATTGGTTACCAACATTTTTGGTTCGGTTGATAACATGTTGGTTGATTTTCCATGATATATTTTTGTCAGGCCTACGTAAAACATACCACATTTATAAAAGCGGCTCCTGAAAGATGGTTGTTAATAAAGACCAATGATAGTTTATCGCAATGTCTAGCAAATGCATCATGTTTTAGTTTGAACTTTGTAGTATTATCGTACCACGATCACTCAATTTGTATGGTACTATTAACCAAACATGTTGGCTACAAAACATATTGGTTACCAATATTTTTGGTTCGGTTGATAACATGTTGGTTGATTTTCCATGATACATTTTTGTCAGGCCTACATAAAACATACTACATTTATAAAAGCGGCTCCTGAACGAGGGTTGTTAATAAAGACCAATGATAGTTCATTGCAATGTCTAGCAAATGCATCCTTGTTTTAGTTTCTCAGTGCTCTCAGAAGATTGTTTGCAACAATATTGATTTATTGTTATCGTGAAGATGTTTGTAAGTTATGGAATGACCACTACGATTTGCAATCATCTTCAAGATTACAATAAATCCATAGTGTTGCAAACAACCTTATGAAAGCACTGGGAAATTATAACAATGAAACATCTCCAAGACATTGCGATAAACTATTAGTGGTCTCTATTAACTCTCTTTCAAAAGTCGCTTTTCGAAATGGGATATGTTTTATGTAATTCACTATGTAGAAATCTTCAAAACATGTAGGGCCGCTAATATGACATAATAACAAGCATAGGTAGTATCGCTCCATTCAACAGGATAAAATAAAATATATAATTTTTTTATAACATAGTGTAAAAATTAACTATTATCAATATACGATATTTATTAGTTTATTAGTCGAAAAGTGTATATTAGATTGATTCTTACGTGAAATTCTTATCGTTGATTGTTTTAGTTTTTTTTACTAAAATTTTATGTTATTATAATAATTTATTGAAATATTATCTATTTGATAAATTGGATACTAGCACATGGATTGATTTACATTTGGATAATATAAGTAATTTTTCTTGGTAGATTATTTTTATTTTTATTTAACATATACCACAATTTAAAAATCAAATAAATAGATATAAGAAAACAAAAAAAAAATACATTAACATAGTCCAACAAAGAAAATGAAATTTATAAACTTAACATTAATAAATTATTAAAACATACTAAAAATCATTTTCAAAAACCCATCAAAAAATAACTATAAATTAAATACTTTCTCTATCTCTTATTCTAATCCTCTTACCTTCTCACATTTTTGGTTCAAACACAACCTTAGTTAACGCAGTAGAAACCAAAAAAATATTCACAAGAATATGTAATATAAATTTAATAAGGTATATTAAAATAAATACCATGTAAACAATGCATCTATATATAATGTTGCTTATAAATAACTTGCTCAAATTCCTGATGGACGAACTCGATACATATAAATTATGGATCAATAAATATTGCAAGATATAAAGATACCATCAATCTTATTGGTATATGATTCAACGTCATATATGTATCTCTAATTTAGAGAAAATGTTGTTAAAACACGTAATAACAACAAAATTTTGTTAATAAATTTAAAAGACATTAAATAGATTTGAAAGACACCAAAGAAATATTATATTGACCTATTTGTCTTCTTGTAGTTTGATCTCCAAGTTTTTGGAATGCTCCAAATTCTACTTGAGCATCAAAATTTGGGTCAATACAAGCAAAAACATATCTAAACAAGGTTCCGGCACCATACCAAATGTGTCCGAAGAAGAAGAGCAAAACAATTGAAGCATGTCCAAAAGTAAACCAACAACTCGGACTCCACATCGAACACAACAGACTTCTCATTGGGTTGCTTGATTGTCGTTTGAATACAATAAAAATATTTCAATTTTTATTTAATTTTTTAATTATATTTTACATAATTAATATTATATATATATATGTATATATATATATATATATATATATATATATATATATATATAAGATCAAGTAGGAACTCAAAAAATTGTAGTAATCTTAACTGTGTTAGAGAGCATAATTAATCTTAATTTGTGTTTGGTTGCTTAACTTGATCATAGGAAAATAACTACTATCATTCACAGTCCAATTTGTGTTTATTATCCATTTAGTGTTGAACTTGTGCATGATCATTGCTTGGTAATTCATAAGTTGGTAAGGCCTATATATTTGATCATAATATCTAGTTAACAAATTGGTAATCAATATAATCAATCCATTAGAAATCAGGAGAAAGTGAAATTGGATCTAAGCAGAAGTATCATTTTAATTCTTGAAGTTAATTTGTTTTCTTTGTTTGCTTGTTTGTTAGTTGATAATAAGTTCATCTGATCTTGTAAAATCAGTAAACCCCCCCCCCTCCCTACCCCCAATCAAACTTTGTTTCTTAGTTTAATTAGAAGTAGTTAATTTATTTAATTGAATTCCTTTCCCAGTGATCGACACCCGACTCACCTGAGCTATTCTATAATCTGACTAGGTACACTACATATAAGTGCATAGTTAGCAAATTAAGTGAGGTTATAAATTTAAGACTGATAGGTATATTTGTGCACATCAATGGGGGCTCATGGTAATACATTACAACCACCTTAGAGATCTGACTACCAAGAGGGATGCCTTAGAGTGATAAATAGAATACGTTAGGATTTGTAAAATATCCTAAAAGATAATATGATATAATCGTTAAATATCCTGCAAAGATAGTAAAATTAGGAAGTGTAAAGCATCCTATAGAAATAATAACACAGGATTAGGAGAATGTCCTAAAAAGATAATAATTCAACGGGTGATATAATAAAATATAGGAAACTAGGAATTTAAGAATCATAAAATTTCTAAAAAGTTTTCAAAAGAGTTTATTATACGTTTACCTCAAAACCTGTGAACTCACCAACATCAAGTTGAAGATTTCAAAAATCACATGTGGTCCTAGAAAGGGCGGCTCAACTAGTTTGGGGGCTCTAAGCGAACCGAAATTTGGCGGGCCGCTGTACTCACCTTATACTACAGTAAAAGTTGTCCTACTCATAACTTTGTAATCTTCTTGACTCTTCAATGAGGACCTAAACAAAATCAATATATTTAGTGTACACATTATTACGTTAAACTAAAATTTAGCATCTTCTATTTTATAACATCTAATTAAACAATTATTTACATTAACTTATGTTCATTTTTTAAATATGTATTTCAAGTTAGTTAACTTTTAATCATAATATTAGATACAATTAATGTACCTAGGTAATAAAATATTCAAACTTTTTTCTTAAGAATGTTTTCAATTTCACTTCATTACATGTCAAAAAAAACATAATATTTCATATTTTAAAATCCATTATGTTTTCTCAAAAGAATGATGTTTGTGATGCAATTACCATATCCTTGACTGGACATGCTGGTGTAGTGAGCTCAAACCGAAATGAAACCTGAGATATAAAATTAAATGTTGAGTGAGGTTTAAAATCTTTATGTATAGTCTTTATGGAACTCATTACATTCTGTTCTAAAACACCACTCCTGAAGCATCATCAACATGTAAGTCCTTCACAAATCCAAATGAGGTAATGTCACTTCCAAAGTCTAAATCAATAATCTGAGATAAGGCTTTTAAGGCATCGTTTTTAGCTTCTATTGTCAATAATGATGAAACATCAACTACAAACTTGTAGCAACACAGTAAGATAGCCATATCAGGTGTGACCGGATCAATAAAAAAATAACAATATAACATGGAGGTCAATCATCAAAATCTGATCTTTTGCAATATAGTTGTTAATAATCAAGTCTGTGCTATTTACTCAAAAATCAAAGTTCTCATGCCGAACTTAAAACTTATTAGTGCCATTTTGTAACATGTCGTTTAAATTAAATAAATAATAAAACCTAAACCCCGCAATGTAAATTTTATTTTATTTAGCCCTAACTCTGTAATAAGAAATCAGTATTAGCCATGGGAGTTAAAAGTAGTATTTTGGGGGCAATGAGGGTTAAAGTGTAACTTTCAGACTAGTTATGAATAGATTTTTGGATGCTAGGGGCTGATTGGTAATTTTTGGACTTATTATGAAAGGATTTTTGGAAGCAGGGACTAAAGGGTAAATTCTGGATTTAAATTGAAAAACCTTTATGGAGGAGGTTCTAAACTTGGAAAAATGAGTAAAAGTTTGGTAATAGCATGGGACTTAAACTTGGTGGTCTCGTTCCTCCCGTATTAAGGAACATCACCTCCAACCCTAACCCTAGGACATCACTATTCAGCTACCACCTTATTCCTTCCCTCCAGCCGTCGCCACTCCCCTCCGATGTCAAGGTTACAAACCACCAAGCCAATGCCCGTGGTTGCTGGTGGTGATAAATGATGGGGTTTGAGCACTACAACATCTCTATGGTGTACATGCAACCATAATGCTTTGGATCTATGTGTTTCTCAAGTTATACATGCAAATCAAGTTATCCAAAGCATGAACCCTAATTAGCATACAATTTTCGGAAATCATAACACAAATCTAAGTTAGAAAAATACCTTTCACTTGTAGCTTGTAGATCTTGTCCTTTAAGAGCTTAGTGTCTCAATTGTTACACCTCAAATGGATCACAAACACCAAGTAGCAAGTTGGAAGAATATGAGATAGGTTTTTAATTTGGAATCAACTTTATTATAGTTAAAAAATTTGGCTCCGTTTTTTCTTTTCATTAGTTCTAGAATATGATTTTTTTATATTAACTTAAAATATGTCACTATCTTAAAATAGATTGAGAATGAGATTTTTTATATTTACTTAAAATACGGCACCATTTTCTATTCAATAATATAACTAACAAAAATCGTTAAATATGTATTTTTATGAGGTTCAACATAAATAAACGACCACAAATGAGAATCCATATCTAATCAATCATCAACTAATTACATTAGATACTAATGTGTACATAAAAATTACATTTAAATTTTTAAACTAATAGTAAAAAAATTTCATTATTTATTATGATAAAAAATCTGTAAATCAAAAAATATACATGCTATTTAATCGCATACAAGTTTTATGTATGGCTTATTCACAATAAATTAAACCATATATAACCATATTAAACTACATAATTATCCCACTGCGCAACGCACGGGCATTCACCTAGTTTAGTATAAAGTAGGCGAATGTCGCGCGTTGCGTGGGATATAAAATATTTTATATTAAAAATAACTAAATCTTTGTTATTAACAATTTTTAGTATTTTTATTATGTTGAACTATATTATAAGAAATAAGGTTGGAACTTGAAGTTGTTTTGTATATACAAAGTTATATGATTAAAATAGAAAAAAAATAAAAAAAAAAATTGTTATTGTTATCTATTAAATAATAATTTCATATTAACGTAAAATGTTTATATTAAATATTATTATGTAGAAAATACGATAATAGAGACATCTTTTTATCTAGTTTAAATTTTATCATTGTGTACAACATATGATAATAGATACAACTTTTTATCTTAAATAGTAAAAAAATGTTTTGTATCATAGATATTACCATAACTAGTTTATAACCCGTGGGAACCACGGTTACAAAAGTAATTAAAATTTCATTGTAAAAATTCAAAATTGTTAATCAATTAATTTATATAAATTATTAATTAAGAGATATTTTTATTAGTTATGTAAAATTATATTTATTGATTCAAATAAATATGTGAAATTAATTTTTAATTTATATCGGATAACTTTTATTTGTGAATTAATGTAAACAATAATATAAAATTTAAAATGGAACATGGAAAATGGAAAATAAATAGATTGACAAGTAACATCACATTAATTAGGAGGTCTAATAAATTTGAAATGAAGAATTAAATGATTGACAAGTGGCATCATATTAATTAGGATGTCTAATATGGTGACACATGGTAAAACAACTACTCTTTTATTAGTATAGAGATGATTATGTAGAACATATGATAATAGTGACATCTTTTATAAGGTTAAAACTTTAAATTGTATTACATACAGGGTTGTAAAACTTTGCTAACACAACCAAATACTCGGCATGTTACTTAAACTCAGCCTCCAATGGAAGCGAGTTTGCCTAACTCAGCCAGAAGACACACGTATCTTTATTAAACTCGATCCAAATTTAAATAATACGGTCCAAAATCATTTTCGAAATTCTGAAATTTAATTGGTCACTTGTCAACAAAGACAATCTCACCAAAGAATACACTCAACGTCCTACAAAGTTAGATGTAAGGAAGATCTCATGGCATAGTCCCTTTAAAATATTTCATAAACTTTCCTATTGATAGAGGAGAATACATTCTCTTGTTTACTCTCACGATCAATGTGGGATGAAGACATTTTAATTAAACTCATTTCTTTATTTGCCAATAATTTCATTTTGTTAAATAAAATATTAAATAATTAAAATAAAACGTTATCTAGAAAATTTATTGTTCAATAGTTCCATTTTTCAGTAATTTCGTAAGTTGCTATAAAAAATCATGTTTTTATTGAATAACTTTTTGTTAAATTCTAAAATCATAAATTCAGTTAGATACTTAATATAGAAAGTTTGTTTATATGTATTTTTATGATTCAAAATGTCATTATAAAATGAATTTATTTATAAAATATAATCGAGTATATATTTCGTGCTTTTGAATCAAAGCGATTTTTCAAATAATTATAATTTTATGTTTAGGTAGATTTTTTTTATATTTATATAACATTATGTAGCTTATAATATTATTATAAACAATTGGAATAATCATGAGAGTTTCAAATGTATGTGGTGAAAGGAAAATGCTTCATTTGTCGGTCCAAACTGATCAAACTCAGACCGATTCAGCTTAATATACCAAACTAAATAACGTTTTTTCTATTGAAACCCGGTTTGTATATATTTTGTGTTTTTGAATCAAATTTATTTTTCAAACAATTATAATTTTATGTTTAGGTAACTTATTTATAATATTATTAGAAACAATTTGAAAAATCATGGGAGTTTCAAATGTATGGGCTGAAAGGAAAATGCTTCCTTTATCGGTCCAAATTGATCAAACTCATACCGATTCAACTCAATATACCAAACTACATAACGGTAGGCATAAGGAAGTTCTCATGGTTTGGTCCCTTTGAAACATTTCACAATCTTTCCTATTTATAGAAGAGGAAACGTTCTCTTGTTTACTCTCACCATCGATGTGGGATGCAGACATTGTAATAAAACACGCTTTCTTATTAATAAAACATTATTCAATTATTTAGTAAAACACCCTTTCTCTTGTTTACCCTTTCTTTATTGTTCAATAGTTCCATTTTTCCATAATCTCGTAAGTTGCTATCCAAAAAAGTAAGTTCTTATTGAATAACTTTTTGTTCAATTCTAAAATCATAAATTCAGTTAGGTACTTAATATAGAAAGCTTGTTTATATGTATTTTCAAGATTCAAAAGTTCATTATAAAAAGAATTCATTTATAAAATATAATCTGCGTATATATTTCGTGCTTTTGATCAAATCGAATTTTCAAACAATTATAATTTTATTTTTAGGTAGATGTTTTTTTTATATTTATATAACATTATGTAACTTTTTTAAAATATCATTGGAAACAATTTGAAAAATCATGGGACTTTCAAATGTATATATTTCGTGCTTTTGAATCAAAATGATTTTTCAAGCAGTTATAATTTTAGGTTTAGGTAAATGCTTTTTTATATTTATATAAAATTTTGTAACTTATTTATAATATTATTAGAAATAATTTGAAAAATCATGGGAGTTTCAAATGTTTGTTGTGAAAGGAAAATGATTCTTTTATCGGTCCAAATTGATCCAACTCCGGTTCAACTCAATATACCCAACTACATATTTTTTTTCTAACTGAAACACGGTTTAAACCTGAAAAAAATCGGTTCAAAACCATTTTTGGAATTCTAAAAGTTAACTGGACACTTGCCAATATAGACAATCTCACCAAATAATACCTTCAAAATCCTACAAAGGTAGGCATGAGGAAGTTCTCATGGTTTAGTCCCTTTGAAACATTTCACAACTTTTCCTATATATAGAAGAGGAAACATTCTCTTGTTTACTCTCACAATCGATGTGGGATGAAGACATTGTAATAAAACACACTTTCTTGTTTACAGAATATTATTTAACTTATTTATAATATTATTGTAAAGAAATTGAAAAGTCATGGGAGTTTCAAATGAATGTGGTGAAAGGAAGTTAAAAAAAGGGGTTTCAAATGCATGAGATTCAAGAAAAATGCTAGCTTTATAAGGGCATCTCCAACCCACCCCCATACCCCATTTCTTCCCCCATTCTTCTCCAACCCTACCCCATTTTCACCTCCATTTTTGGAGATATGAATAGTATTCCCCCATATATGGGGGAATACTATTCATATCTCCAAAAATGGAGGTGAAGTTTGGTTGTCAATTTTAGTCCCTCTCATTTTTATTTTATACATTTCTAGTTTATTTTATCTATTAATTATAATTTAAATGCAATATTTAATATTTATAATATCATATTGTATACTAATTTATATTAATTAATCATAAATATAGAGTTTAACTGGTAGAGGAGTGTATTTGACAATATATATATATATATATATATATATATATATATATATATATATATATATATATATATATATATATATATATATATATAAGTTATAAAAATGGAATATTCTAGGAATATATTTTTTGGGTTAAAAAATGGGGTACAAAATGGAGTAGGGTTGGAGATGAAACACTATTTACTCCATTTTTTACTCCATTTATGAAGGAAAAAATGGAGATGGGTTGGAGATGGTCTAAGTATGTATGATATGACCATCTTCTTCGTAATTTAAAACATAATATAACTCCCATTAAAACTTTAGAGAGAATAGATGATATTTTTGGAAGAGTGCAAATTAAAATAATAAAGTATCAAAGATTCATCGTGGAAACTACTCAACCACTTCGTAAGTGAGGCGCATATATCCATTGTATCAGGTGAGTGCATAGTTACTTTCAACTTACACATAGATACAAGTATTATTGCTTAACTACTATATTTGTTTATTACTTGTATTTACAATGCTTGTGTTCTACTTGGTTTATTTGGTTGAATTTGTTTTTGATAAAATATTAAATTATTTATTTTATCATATCTTAAACATATTGGATAGTGTTGCGTTCTAAAAGTTGAAATAATAAGAACGTGAGGGCGTTCAGGTACTATTGTACCAATGGTGAATTATCATCTAGCAGAGTATAGATGACGACCACGGACTATTCTAGACAGTCCAGTGGGAACACTAGCATGGTTGCAACCTGTATGTGTTAATGAACGGTATGTTCATTCGGTGTACTCTATCACCGAATGGTTTCCTTATTGACATATATTGCTAAGGAATCCCCGAGGCAACAATGTCTATTGTTGCTCGTAGGTGGTCTCCTAAGATCATCAATATAGAACGGGAGAGTAAGAGTAATGGGAATGGGTAAGTATGTTATTTGTTTATGGTGAAATGTATAATTAAAACAAATTAATTATATTATTATGGGTTGAAAACCCTATGTTTTCACTAGGCTTTCCTATGCCAAACCCACTCAGTTTCTTTGTATCACAGGTAGCGGCGTAAGAGCACAGGTGTGATGAGTTTAAATCTGGAGTGAGTTTTAAAGAAGAATAGCTCATTAGAACAATAAACTACTGTAAGGCCTGTAATATTACGTTTATGCTTATGTTGATGTATTGACCATGACATCCCAAGGTTTTCAAATATAAATGAAACACATTTCCTCGGAAATGCTTTTCTAATGATATTGTCATGTTTTTGGGAAAAAAATACCGCAGTATTACTCTTTGAAAAGAATACTCTGACTTAAATAAGCATAAACGAATCGGTCTTTTCTGGCCATTAAATTTGGGGATGTCACATGAGATTTAAAGAAGAATATCTCATTAGAATAATAAACTACTATAAGGCCGGTAATATTGTGTTTATGCTTATGTCGTTGTATTGTCCATGATATCCCAAAGTTTTTAAATATAAATGAAACACATTTCCTCGGAAATGCTTTTATAATGATATTGTCATGTTTTTGGGAACAAATTTTGCACTATTACTTTTTTGAAAAGAATACTCTGATTTAAATAAGCATAAACAAATTGGTCTTTTCTGGCCGTAAATTTTGGGATGTCACACCTGGTAGCTGTTTCATGTATACTGTTTTGGCAAGAGTTCCATGGAGAAAAGCATTATGGACGTCAAGTTGTCATAAGGGTCATCGCTGTGTGATGGTAATGGATAAAACAACTCATATGGTGGTTGATTTTACCACAAGACTGAAAGTCTCCTGGTAGTCAATCCTTGCTTGTTGTTGGAACCCTTTGGCAACAAGTCTTGCCTTATAGCGACTAATGGCCCCATTTTTTTCACATTTTAACCTGTAAACCCACTAACAATCAATAAGGTTAGCATTTGGAAAAGAGGGCACTAAAATCCAAGTGTCATTTTTTATAAGAACACTATAGTCATCCGCCATTGCCTGACGCCATTCTGGAGATTTATTCGCAATAGAAAATGATGACGAATCAGATACGTCGGTGACAGTGTGATAAGCGGAAGGATGGAAAGGAAAACATTGTTTTGAGTTTTGCCGAAGGTTGGCGGGACGTGGACAAGGGGCATATATGGGAGGGGAAATGGAGTGGAGGATGATGGACCTGTGGATTGAGTTTGAGCAGGTTGATCAAATGAGTTAGAGGTATTGGTGGGAGTGGAAGAGGGATGGTCAACCGAAAGTTGTGGGTCAGTGTAGGTGGGGAGAGGTAATGTATCAGGCATCTCGTGAGGAGATACCATCAAGGTATATGAAGATTTTGAGGAGATGGGAGATGAGGTTGACATATTTATATTGTAGAAAGGAAAGGAGGATTCATCAAAACGAACATGGCGTGCAATATAGATTCGTTCAGATGATAGATGAAGGCAACGATAGCCATGATGAAGAGGACTATAGCCAAGAAAAAGACATGGAGTTGACCTAAAATCCATTTTGTGAGAATTATACAGTCGAAAATGTGGAAAACATAATCAACCAAAAACTCGTAGGAAGGAATAATCGGGAAGACGATTGAAAACATGTTGAAAGGGAGATTTCCTTTAAGAGGTGCGAGAAGGCATGTGATTGATAAGGTAGATAACAGTTTCAAAGGCAAAGTGCCAGAAGCGTTGAGGCGTGTGAGATTGAGCCATAAGAGTGAGACCGGTTTCAACGACATGTCTGTGACGTCGTTCAACAAATCCATTTTGAGCACTTGTGTAGGGACAAGAACACTGATGAATAATACCTAGATTGGTAAAAAGGTTGGATGGAGGGCAGAATTCTCCACCACATTCGGTTTGAACACGCTTGAGTTTTGTGGAAAATTGTCTTTCGACCATTGTAATAAAATTTTGAAAGATGTTGAATACATCATATTTTTTAGACATAGGGAAGAACCATATATAATGAGAAAAATGATCAACACATAATAGAAAGTAACAATGACCATTAGAGGAAAGAACATGAGCAGGCCCCCACACATCACAATAAACTAAATCAAGTATTTTATTACTACGAAAGGAAGATACAGGTAAATGTAATTTTGAAGATTTTCCAAGTTGACATGATGAACAAAAACTGGAAGCAGACTTGTTTGTAACAGGAAGTGAAAAATTAGAAAACATAAAATTAAAAGACTCTGATGATGATGTCTAAGTCGTTGATGCCATATGACAGGAGATGCACGGGCAGCAAAGAAAGCAACATGAGAAGTAGACTTGGACTGGAACTATTGAGGTTTGAGCTTGTAGAGACCATTTTCACTGAGGCCCGTAAGAAGAGTAGTATGTGTAGACACATCCTTAATGACAAAAAAAAGAGTGTGAAATTCAAAAAAGACATTATTATCTAAACAAAATTTTTTGAACTGAAAGAAGTTGTTTTGTGATGTATGGAACGTGTAGGATGTTTGTGAGTTGAAAAGTTTTGTTTGGTGAGAAGATATGAGAGGAGCCAATGTGTAGAATAGGAAAACCCTTACTGTCACCAATGTGTAGATTGTCATTACCCTGATACGTGCGAGAATCGTCCATGCTGGCAAGATTAGGCGTGATGTGAGCATTGGCACCAGTGTTAGGAAACCATGAGTTGGAGCCTGTGGAGATATGACTCTTAGCAAGGTTGGCAGTGTTGTGTGGGCAGATAGTAGTTGGATCTCTGTTTAGACATTGTGATAGAAGATGACCAATGCCACACCGATTACATGTGCCATATACGGTGTTTTGGTTTGAAACCCAGCTGAATTGGCGGTCACCTCGTCCACAATTGTTGTTAGGGCGAGAGGATCCACGTCTTCCATGAGTGTAGGAGCCACGGTTGCTATTTCGAGATCCATAATAGGCTTGAGGACATGTTGGTGGAGAGCTAGAGATTGAGTGTGGTATAATGTTGAAGCCGAGGGAGTTGAGGGCAGTAGTAAGAGGAACCAATTGAGCTGCCAATGTTGACGCAAAGAATGTTGAGGTTGCATTTGTAGTTGTGTGAAACGCATGAACAACTGGTGTTGTAGGGTGTTGCTCTGATCTCCCCTACGCCTAGGACGTTGTCTGGGCCCACCAAACTTTTTCCTATCATGAAGTCATGATCACTGAGAAGAACATGTAGTTCAGTGAATGAGGTAGGACACTGTCTGGTTGTGATTGTAGATTTAAGACTGTTGTATTCTTCTTTTAGACCAGAAACAGCAAGCATGACAAAATCTTTGTCTGATACAGGAGATCCATTAGCCACTAAAGCATCAAAGTATTCTTGAGTGCGATTCAAATATGCATCAACAGATTCATCTCCCTTCATCTCGATTCTCAATAATTGTGTTTTGAGAGTATATTCTCGAGATGAGGAGTGTGGAGCATATGCACGTTTAAGAGAAATTGTAACGCCCGGGTTTCGGGGCTAAGCATTTTAGATGATGTAATATTCTAGGTCAACAATTGTAACTCTTTTTGAAGTAATAAAGATGAAATATTTGAATACTATGTGAATTATGTGTGCTTATAACTTAATTATAAAGGTATAATTAATAAAGAATAAAAATAAGCGTCAAAATTAAAGTGTGAGATAAAGCCGATATCTTTACATAAAGTTGTAGTGGTCCAAAAACAAGGATTTCGGGGATATAAAGAATGCCAAAATCCGAGTTATAACGAAGAAGTTATGACCCGTCGAAGTTTCGCGATAAAACCGGCACGACACCGGGAAGCGTAAATAGTAAATTTATGGTAGAGTGATTTTTAGCCTTATCGATCTAAACGAAAGTCGTAGAATACGTTAAACCAAGAGCGTCCATAAAAAAACGCCCAAATCTAACTTCGTATGAGGAAGTATGATTTTTCGAAGTTTCGGCTTAGCAGTGCACAGTCCGAAGTTCGAATATTAGATCGAGTGGTTTTTAGCCGACACAACCTAAACGAGAATCGAAGATCTCATTATTTGTAGTGTAACGATAAAAAGACAGACGAAAACGGACGTCGGATGAAGGAGTTATGAGATTTTAACGGACCAATCATGTCCCGGCCTATTAATAATATAACTTTTAAAATAAAGTCACAATTAGCCAATGGATTCTAAAAGAAAGTTGTAGAGTACGTTCCCGCCTATGCGTGGATATAAAGAACTTCGAAAACGGAGCTCGTATGACGAAGATACGAATTTTTAAAGTTGGAACTCAAATTTGCGAAGCCTGTTGCGAGATTAATGACGTGGCAGCATCAGGGCCGTTCATCGCTGATCAGGCCTCGCACCGGATGAAGATACGTCGCCTTCGCTCTACGCCCGCGTCCGAGGTTGGGTACGCCCAGCGTACCTCGATCTTATCCGGGTCTGATGCAAGTGCGAGCCAGCAGTGTGAAGCTGGCAATCTTATCCGAGTTACGCCCAGCGTAACCGAAGGCTACGCCTAGCGTAGTCCGAAGTTCCAGCACTATAAATAGGAGTGCGAGGCTGCCATTCTTCTTCACTCTATTCTCACTTCTTTCTCTCACTACTTTCTCTCTCTGAGGGTTCTAACCCCCCCCCCCCCTAAGCCTAGGTAAACCCCCTAGCACCTGAAGGAAGCCCCGAGACTCCCGGAGTCCCGAGAAAAAGAGTCTTTCAGTTCGGAAACGCTGCTTCGAACGGAGCCCGGTTTTCGAGAAAACCCGTTGTAAGTGGGCTACGCCTATGCTATTTTTAATATAGATTTTAAATAATTATAGTAATGTTATTAGGTCCTTAGAATATTTAATTGGGCTATTATTATGGGTTATATAATGTCGTTATAATATCTTTTTAACCACTCGCGATACGGGGGTTCCGGTTTGGAAGGCCGCTTTGGTTGCTGGATTCAGAAGTGCTTATATGCCAAAATGATCTTGCCCTCCGGTGTTCCATGTCTGGCCTCGTCTGTATATAGTGGGTGAAAAATATTATGTCGCGCTTATATAATAGTAATAATAGTTAGACTATTAATTAGTCATGGTTAACGTCAGACTAAACCCTAGTGATATTGATACTAGGTTTTGTCGAGGGGTAACTATTTTGAGATAACGAAGCGTTGTTCGAGTACAGAGTCACCACCTTTCAAGTGAGTGCATAGTTACTTTCAGCTTACACATAGATATGAAGTATCTTATATAAATTGTGTGTTGTGTGTGCATATTATCTGTATACATGCTATCTATGTTGGATGAACGATTTTATACATGTTTTAAACTGTATATGTATTTTATATCTACAAAATGTGTTGGGTAAACCAGAGGAAGATGTAATAGTTGCTGTGTGACAAAATAAAATAATAAGAGGCATCGTTATAGATGTTATTGATGATCCAGCACTACTAGAAAAACAGCCTTTTACGACGCTCATTGCGCATCGTAAAAGGCTCAGACGACGCGCAAACGCGTATCAAGGAAGGCCATGTCATAAAGGAAGACAACACGCATTCGCGTGTCGTAACCTTACAACACGCAATGCGTATCAAGAAAGCCCTTGTCAAGAAAGGTCATGTCATAAATGAAGATGACACACATTTTTGCGTATCATAATTTTAAATGTTTAAAAAAAATATTATTTATAGATTTAATTATTTTCAAATTAAATTTGTATTTAATGTTTCATAATAGAAAATAAAATAGAATATACAAAAAATAGAATCCATTGCATAAATTTAATGTCATACAAATAATCGTTCCATGGAAAAATAAAACAAATCAATAGAAATTGTAACAAAAATTTACAAACGATTTAGATACAGAAAATACAATCCATTGCCCCTTTGCTTATTCAAGATCAACCTGCAAGTAGCTAACTAATACGTACAAATTCACCCTTGTTTGTAATCATTTTCTTAAATACTTTACAAACATAATTCATCCATAGTACCTGAACTATAGTTGTAGCCTTGTTTCTTCTTCTTCTGAACTCATCTCTTGCAACCATTGCTCTAAGCCTAGTCTGAATAGATACAACAGCTCCTTGTCAATTATGTGAAAAATACAACCGGAGAGTGGCCTACCTTCATAATAGCAACAACTAACGAAGCAGGAATGAAAGAGAAGGCAATACTCACAACAATAGCTACACAGAATGCATCTAGGTCCTACAAGATCATACAAATCACTATTAAAATACACACTACATATAAAGGTTTCAATATTCTGATTGCATGTACTTAATATATAAAGACTCCAACAATAAATAGATATGTTATGTTACCTTGAGACACCTTTGAAGGGGATCCAAAAACTAATCTGTAGTCTTATCAACTTGGATGAATCCCATTGTTGTAACAGATATTTCAAGAAGAATATGACTAACCAGATATATAAACATGTATGTATAATTAATAAAACACAATTAAAAGATGAAGATATAAGATTCTGTTATTCAAGATGATGCACTTAGATATTATTATAGAGATATAAAGATTCATTGTGTACTCGAGTAAGCTCAGCGTCTTTTCTAGTTCTCTTATATTCCATGCAACACTCAGACGCTTCCAATAGCTTATGATGATATTATTATAGAGATATAAAACCTTAAGCATTCCCTCAATATTATGTTCACCAAAATACAACCGACACAAGTTCTGCCTTCAAGTAAAACAAATAAAGTAAAGCCAAACTAAAAGCACAATTGTTATTGCCCCTTCCCTGAAATATAATCATATACAAATTATAAATATATTGGCATTAAAAACAGAAGAAAATAAGCACATTGCTGATATAGGAAAAAATATTTCTCAAACTTTTAGAAAATAATCCATAATTAATGATTGCATACCTGAACCATTCAATTCAATTCCATTATTTGTTAAAATACCAAAATACCCCATCATATATATAATCAAATCCTTTGACACAGATTCCATTCCTTCTGATAATATTCTACAAATCAAATGCCTGTGATTGCTGCAAAACTGGAGAGAAAGTGTACAAGTGAAGAAAATTGAAAATAGGTGGGCTGGGCTTAAGCTTAGCAAGGAGATGGAAACGAATTAGGAGGGTTAGGTGACACAACTTCCAGTGCTCCATACCTGCATTGCATTGCATAATTACAAACATTATTAATTAATTATTTATGATTTATTTTAATAGCAGTTAAGTTTGAGCGGCTAAATTGATAAAATGGGTGCTAGAAATACAATACTTACAACCAATAACAGGGGCCTGTTTGTACTTTTCATGGAATGAAAGGCTTCGGGTCCTCTCCAGGCCCTCTGATGAACCCACTGCATCAATAAATTCAAAAAAAAAAGCACTTTCAATGATGAGGATGAGGTATATGTTATATTGACAGGATATGATAAGTCTTTTATTAATTATTATGCATTATGCAAAGAATGAAAATGAGTGACATACATTAATGATGGGGTTATGATTGTAGCCCTTTTAAGATCATATATGGCGATGAGATATAAAGGTAGGTGGAAAATAGATTGGGTCTTCCCTTTAAAACAACAAAAAAAATGTAGTTTCCTCCTGAGGCAAGAAGAGACCCGGACCATATGAGAAAGCAAGCAATCATATAAAGACAGCATGCACCAACAGACAACAATGTCCCCACTCTTGTATTAAAGAAGTTGCTTTCGGCTCATTAGTTGTCCATCACTTACACCATCCCTGCAAATAAAAAACAAAGTGAAGATTTAGTTTTTTTTTCTTTAATTGTAAACTTGAAATTATATTTATATATACCTGTAGAATATGATCCCTAGTGGTTTTTTCCCTGTTGCCTTCTCAAAGGTTAGTAAAAGCAACAGCGGAGAGTTAACCACCTTTTGTGAGAATTAATTAAGAAGCTAGCCTTTTGGCCTTGATTTGTCCTTGTAAAACAAATAGTTAGTTCACATCAAAGACTCGAGCTCTCATCCAAGAAAACCAATCTTGATTTCTACTTTTATTTATCTGAATATTTAAGATACAATTTTCTTGAAATTTAAAAAGAAAAGGGTAATAACAAAGACAGAAACTTGCCTTCAACAAAGTGTCTAGCTTGTTAAAAGGATTGACCATTTTTTGAACTTCCTCGGTGGCATTAAGACAAGGATTTTTTTGATGCAACTGCTTCAAATCCACTGAGGGCCCTTTCGTAATTTTCCAGATATGTATTCACAGTAGCAGAATTGAAATATAAGTTTGGGTTTGACTTCATGCTTTCATCTTTCTCCTGTTACATAATGAAAGAAAGAATATCAGATAAAAGTTGACTTTTTCAAGTCAAATCTACAAAGTAGATTTCCAACATACAACATTTTGGTATGCTTTTAAAGACTGATGTAATTTGTTGTGATCCCATGCCCCGTGACAAAGAAACATGTCAAACAAGCATTCCCCAAGTTGTCTGTTGGAAGAACAGAAAGGGTAAAATCGTCAATACACATAAATTCTTATGTCTTGATGATAAATTATGCAATAAACTTACACCATGAATTCCCATCCTTGACATCTAAAGCAATAGCTTCCTTTGCGTGTTTTATGCTTTCAATGACAATTTCCTCTTGATTATCAGCACCTAAAGATTTATAAAAAAAAAAAAGTTTAGATTCAAAAAACACTATATATATATATATATATATATATATATATATATATATATATATATATATATATATATAACATAAACAACAACCACACTGAAAAAACAAGAAATGTTTCTTGCCTTGAGCCATTTGTCTTTCAAGCATTGATAATTAGCTAAGTATCCTTTTGTTTGGACCCTGTATTACCATTAAAATGAAAAAAATTGGATGTTTATTAAGTGAATACTAGTAAGAATTTATAAGAATATATACAAGTGAAGTGATAATCAACCTTGCTTAGAGCAAGGGTAAAATAGTTTCTTGTAGCAGGTAAAAATGGAAAAAAGAGTTTAAATTTTTAAACCTTAATCCCTTAATATTCAGATGATTCAAAGTAAATCTATTTGTGGCATGGATCACATGTGGTACACGGGCCAACGAAAAGACAGTATCGATTATACCTATGATCAATGAGATAATTGCAGATGAATCAACTTGCATATCTTGCATTTCATCTTTCTCACTATGAATCAGCTGGTTGAACTCGTTCTCAAGTTGCTTTGATTTTGATCTCTTTATTTTTGCTCCATAACCAATATGATAAACATTGAGAGGAACACACTGAGCACCCAATGATGATGATGATGATGATGATACAGGTTCCTGAAAGATTATGTGAATTATGATGCAGTAAAGTTGCAAAATATTATGAAAGAAATTATATTATTTAATTTATCTATGTTCTTATACTGGAACCCGCTTTTTATAGATCAATCAGAGCCAAAAGAGCATTCAATTTCTCTTCATTATTTAAATCTGAATATTCACCTTCCATCAGTCCAGATAACCACATTTCTCCAGGATGAATCATTGGGATTATCATCAACGCTACCACAATCTTCAAGGTCAGATTGGTCATCTTCAGTATCCTTAACAATGGAGTAGGCTTGTAAAACATTTGGCCGGTACTAATTTAATTTTGTGTCGATTGGGGTAGCAACTTAATGAACGAACCTGCCATATCATAAGAAGAAAACACAATTTAGGTGAAATCAAGAAAGCACCAGATAACATTCTCAAAGTTCTTTTGTCGGCTGCTATTAATTTGAGAGAAGAAGCAGGAGATAGACAATCCATGTTGAATAACTTACCTGAAGTGGATTTCGAGACTCTTTCCATGCCAACTTTTGAGATTACGTCTGACTTTTGCTACTGATTAATCGAACTGAGCCCTAGGCTTTTGTTTCGCCTGAAGGTGAAGTCTTTTGATACGAAATCGGATCCTACCTCCACCTTCGTATCGTGGTTGGATGAATCTTGGAAGACCCTAAAATCGATTCACGATCGACTGTGAGAACGTGGGGGAGGAGTTGAAAACCGATTCCAATTCCTTCAGAATGCCAAATTGAATTCATAGAAATTTTCCAAAATCAGAAAGCAATTCTTAATTCGTAATTTCTCAGAATATTGAAAAATCGATTGGAAGAAGATTAGCGAAAGAAATCAACAGACCTGAAGAAAGGCGGCGATTTTGAAGGCGATATCGATTAGAACTGGTTTCTGAATGGTTCGATTGTTCAAATGAAATTGGGTTGGATCCATTGAACGAGAATGTAGCCAATCACAATCCAGCAAACTTCCTTCTCTCCTCTCGCCAAGCAATTAGCGATTTTCATTTAGCAACCCCCCAGCGAGTGCTAGGGGACGGTGTTTCAAGCTCGCTAGCGAGCCTAGCGAGGTCGGTGGCGAGCTCCACTCCGCTTAGCCTCAAATCGATCAAACCTTGGTGGTCTGGAATATTACGTGATGTACATCAGCGAGGATGTGAGCTGAAGCGGGCCCTCAATTCTTAACTACACGTCAAAGTACTTGATTTGAGATACGAGCTTGGTTGCGTTATTCCTTTAGGATAAACAAAAAGGATTCAGTAGTGGTGGAGGCGGATTAGGGTTTACAGAGAACAGGAGAAGGAGAGAGTGAAGATTGTCGGCTGGTGGAGAGGATGAATTTGTTATTCCTTCCCGAACAGCAACAAATTGATGAGAGAACGAAACCTACAAATGAGGTCTAGGGTTTACATGGAAACCCTAAATGATGGATGAAACGCGGGGTTTTTAATTTTTTTAGGATTTCATTTCCCTGCTATCAAAGAATGGAACGCGCGTTCCATTAAATTTTATAAAGCGACGGCCTTAAACGCCACGCATTTTATTATAGGTGCCCTTCGTGTTTATTTTAGACGCTAATTTAAGGGCACACAATAATGCGTGACATAAATCTTTAAATTTTTTGAAGAGACGACAATTTTTTAATGTCACTCTCTTTTGCGTAACATCAATCAATGAGTGTCGTGGTTTGCGCATCGTAAAAGGGCCTTTTTCTTGTAGTGCAGTCATCTAGCAAAGTATAGATGACGACCACGCACTATTCTAGACAGTCTAGTGGAACGCTAGCAGGCTCGCAACCTGTAGGTGTTTATTTGAACTGTGGGTTTACCAGCAGTACTCCATCCCCCACATGGTTGCCTTATTTGACATGAATTGCTGAGGAATCCCCGAAGCATGTGTTGTCACCCCGATGAAAGTCCTTAGACTAATTCCCTTGTGTTAGATGTTTTAGGGACGTAAAGTGAGGATAACAGGAACGGGTAATCGGGTTTGTTTGGTTTGACAAAGTTAATAAACTTATTTATTGTGGGTTGAAAACCCTATGTGCTCACCAGGCTCCCAAGTCTGACCCACTCAGTTTCTTGTATTACAGGCAGTGGCGCATGAGCATAGATGTTTGGATGAGAGATAAGGGATTATAGGCCTGTAAATACGAAATAATGTAGTAAGGTTTATGTTGCACTATTTATGCTTTTGATCTGTATTGAACATGACATCCCGGGTCTTTTAATGAAATACATTTCGTTGGAAATGCTTTTGATAAATCTTTATCATATTATGTTTTGGGACAAATTCTGCAATACTTTTATTTAAAATGTTACTTTGATTTTCAAACAAGCATAAACAAAAAACGATCTTTTTTGGCAGTGAAAATGGGGATATCACAGTTGGTATCAGAGCATTAGTTTAAGCGAACTAGGAATTTGTAGGATTTCTAGACTTAAACTTAGAATGCTAAGCGATGATTTTGAGATGTGAGCACTAGTTTATTTTAGGAATTATGCCTAAAATGTTTTTATGTGCTAAATGTTGTGTGTCTGATATGTTGTTATTTGTTCGGATCTATGGTTTGTTGCCGACCGGATCTGGAAACCTTATATGTTTAGGATTCTAAACGTACGACTACGATATTAGAACTAACATGTAAACGTTTCAGAGGGATAAGGATGATTTAAACGACCATCCTAAATAAAGATCTAAATTCACCTTATTCGGTGTATAGATCAAAATGGCGAGAACCCACAATGGAGCCGGGAATGCAAATGGAAACAGAAACCAACCTCCAGTGATTGAGCAAATACCGGTTGATATTAAGAATTGTACACAATTTGATGTGTGTGTATTGATATTAGATACCCTCTATTATAACAATATTATAAATATGTCTAATAAATACACAAATTACGTTCCAAAAAAAAAATGAAAGGTACAGAGGTTAGAAAATACTCCAAGCATTGATTACTCATTTACTAGAAATTGGAGACATCATGGAGGCCGCTCAAAACCGACTTCAATAACACTATACCCATACAAGAAGAAGACGGCAACTACAAAACTTCATAAACCATCATTGAAGATGCAAGAATCAAAGATATCTCTATGAAGACAATATATCGTTTATGCTTGCATCAAGAATTGGCGAGTATAAACAACTAATGAAGACCTTATCAGAGGAATGAATGGTTGTTATATGACTTTTTTTCAAATGTGTAGTTTCTGTTTTTTATGTGATTCCGATTCAGTTGTAGTCGCTCCTTCCTAAAGTATGTATGTAAAATAAGTATGTGACGTAAATATTTATAACTTGTGTACCTTTTCCTGTTTTGAAACAGGACATTAAAAGAACAACACAAAAAAATGAAAAAAAAAATGTCTCTTTGTTAAAAGAAACATAAATCACTATACGACCTACAAGATTGTCATCAATAAGCTACCACTTTTGCTCGTACCACCAATCTTTTCTCTCTCTTTTAAGTTAGTGAATTTCATATGCTGCCATTCTTATTTTACTAAATGCCTTTTATCTAACCTTTTATCATATTTTATCCCCTTAGATGTTGTTACTTTAAGTTTTTAAATGGAAATAGTGACGTATGAACTTTGTTTGCTATTTTATATTTATATTTTATAAGACCACATTTTTCTTTAGAAGGCATTTAGTTAATATTGATGATGGTCTTGTAGGTGTCATACTGATTTATGGTAAATTTGTTGTTCTGCAATATATAGAAGATATGAGGTCGTTTAGTGTTAACATTCGTTACATGATGCATGATAAAAAAGGTTAGATAAAATGTATGGTAAATTTGTTGTTCTTCAATAAATAGAAGATATGAGGTCGTATTTTTCAATCCTCTGTACCTTTCATTATCTTTTTTGGAACGTGATTTGTATTTTGATGTATGTATGTCAAAGCAAGGCATGTTTCCTATATAGTGTCAAAGCAAGGCATGTTTACCAAAAAAAAAAAATGTTTTCAACACAACCACATATAAAAGGAGTCCCAGAAAAGATTTCAAAAAACTTAATAAGATATGTGCAAGATCCATATATGATAATATATCACACTCACCAAGTATGACACTTTAAAGCAAAGAAAAACAAGTTTCTACTTTTCTACACACACCATTTCAAGAGTATAAAACTAAACTCATGCAGAAGCATACTTAGCTATCTTTGATTCAAGTGAAGTTTTATCAGCACCAACAACTTTATCAATCTCCTTTCCATTTTTAGTAAAAAAGAAGGATGGAACACTGCTGATATTCCATTGTGCAGCTACATCTCTCACTTCATCAATGTCAATTTTCAAGAACACAACTTTTCTGTGTTTTTCTGCCAATTTTGCATAAAGAGGAGCCATGAATCTACAGGGCCCACACCATGTTGCTGTGAAGTACAGAATCACTAGTTGGTTTGACCTTGAAGAAGCAGTCAACCTTGTTTCCAACTCAATTGCTTTGTGAATAGCAACTACTTCACCTAAAGATCCAAATACAAAAAAAAAAAAAACAATAAGTCATTCTTTCTGCATTAAATAAAAAGAAACACATATGTATAGTAACATGAACATAAAAGCTAAATAAATGGCATACCATTAGTTTGAGCTGGAGTATGCATGTCCTGCAATAAATAGAAGTTATACGTGAGACTCATATAAAGTTATAAAACATCCTAAAATTTTATCCAATATGAAAAGGCCATAATGGTTTTATTTTTAATAACAAGTATCAAGTATGCATGCCTCAGTTTTAGGCTGTGATTTTTGCTTCTCACGTTCATTTGCTTTAACCTTCCTTAATCTTTCATACTTGCGTCTATGCTCTTTGATCTTGTGAACATTAGGTTCAATCTGCAAAATCCATATCCATAAGAAAAAAAAGTAAATGACTTTGATTTATTTTTCACCATTACACAAAAGAGCAATAAATAGTAGAGTGACAAACAAGTTGAAAGCTAAAAAAAGCACCTTTTTAAGAAGTGAACCAATCTCATCATCATAATCTAATGATGATGCTATACCCAGATCATATGCTGCTTCTTCCCAAAGACCAAGCATAGCCCTAGCAATTCCACGCATTTTATAGCCTTTTGCTGAGTCAGAATTGATCTAATTATTCATAAAATGTCAGAAATTAGTTAACTATAATCATACACGAAAAAGTGTATATACAGACCTGTAAAGCCACATCAGCATCTCGGATCGCAGCATTTGGTTTTTGTAGTTTGACATAAACACTAGCTGCAAGTACGTGTAACCAAAGGAAACATAAGACTTATTCGTCAAGTTACAATAGTAGCAATGCAAAATTACAAAAATACCCCTGACTTGAATCAACTTAATGAGTTGTAAATAAGAAGTACCTCTAGTTGCATATAATATGGCTGAACTTGGATTCAGTATAATAGCTTCGGTTAGGTGTTCAATGGCTTCATCAAGTTTACCTGTAAGTAATGACAACAAAGTGAACATGAATACTCTTTAAATTAATAGTTGACAATAAAGAACATACCTTGAGAGATTGCATCAATAGCTTTTGACTTCAGTGTTTGTGCAAGATCACGGTTTTCATCTGTAACTTCAATTAAGAGGTCTCCCATCTGGCACATAGGAGAAAATTGATGATAACAACAAGAGGAAAGAAGGGTAATTGTGTAATTTTACAGATGATGTGAAAGTTCGTCACTTTTTGCACACCTTTTGTGGAGGGTCAATGTCGGGCTTTACAACATCAGAATCATCTAATTCGAGGTCAGACTCGATGATGTCTTCGTTGAATGTATGTCCATTTTCGCCATTCTTCAACAAGAAAAGATACATTAAACCCAATGATGTTAATATCGTGAACACAATAATCATTTTTCTTATAGTCAATTTATACTATATTACCCAAATCTAACTACTTTGGGACAAAATTATCAGAAAATGGCTTAAATCACAATCATTAGTTCAAAATTCAAATGCACCCCCAAATACCCCCTAGTGGCAGATGCTTAAAGCACCTCAACGAATCAACTTATTCCTCTATGCAAAATGATATAGGACTGTGACAAATGAACACGAAATTACTTCTTTAGTTGCAAAATTAGAGCCAAATCGGTCAAACCTTCGAAAGGCAATGTAATTCATTGACATATCAAGATCACAATCTTTCGTATTTGGTAGAATTTCTATATAAGCATAATAGGTAAAGCTAATTTCAAACCGAAACAGACTCTCTGATGAAAAGGTGCTATAAAATCAAAATTTGGGGCTTACCGATGTTGATGTTGGTGGGATTTTGGCGCCGAGACTGAAAACAAATAAATGAACAGATCAATATACTCAAAAGGTTACTAATCGCACATAAGTAAGCTTTAAGTTGATCTTAAAATGGTATCATAATAAATAAGCGAGGTGATTATACCTTTGGAGAAAGGTTTTGAAGAAACCTAGAGATGGGCTATGGAGGATTGAAGGGTCGGATTGGCAGCTCTCGACGAAGAGCTTGAGTTCTTTAATCTTGGAATCATCCATGACAGTCGTCTGCTTCTCCGCTCTAATTTGGGATTTTCTCGGGAACAGGGGAAGGGGAAAGACCGAACTGTGAGAGTGTGAGTTCAGAAAAGTATATATTTAGAATATATACCAAAAGGGAAAATGACTCTCTCGAAGGAAATTAAATTTTATATACCAAAAGGGAAATTAAATTTTACGTTAGTACTTATTTGGTTCATTTTTTTTTTTTTATTTAGTATACCATTGAACTTGTTGTTGGTGTTTATTATAGTCCTTTTGACCGGCTTTTAGTCCTTTTGACCGGCTTTTGACCTGTGATAGCCGGTCAAAAGGTTATGGTGAACACAAACAACAAGTTCGATGGTATATTGACTACAAAAAAAAAAAAAATGACCAAATAAGAACAAACGCAACAGTTGGTTACCCTCCTGATTCATTTTCCATTTACTCATTTACAACAAATCTCACATCATCTCCTACTGATATTAATGACTTTATAAGATTCATTCTTGCTTATCTTCAAAACATAACTTACGAAAGGACATTATTCATACATGTACAACTTTATAATGCACTTGAATATTTATTAGGGGAATCTTGACTAAGCAGGCACATTTCATGACTACATTTACATTTCCAATCAAATGATTTATCGTACCATGGATTCTAGACAAGTCTACAAACGAGTGGATTCACAAGTGCTGTGATTTTTGAGTTTACTTAGCTTTAAGATCGAACTCATGGGATAAGATACAACATCAATATGTACAATATTATGGTGATGTGTCTACAAAAGCAACATGATATTGTATATATTGATGTTGTATCTTATCCCATGAGTTCGATCTTAAAGCTAAGTAAACTCAAAAATCACAGCACTTGTGATTCCACTCGTTTGTAGACTTGTCTAGAATCCATGATATGATAAATCATTTGATTGCAAATGTAAATGTAGTCATGAAATGCGTCTGCTTAGTCAAGATTCCCCTAATAAATATTCAAGTGCATTACAAAGTTGTACATGCATGAATAATGTCCTTTCATGAGTTATGTCTTGAAGAGAATCAATAATGAATCTCATAGTCATTAATTTCAGTAGGAGATGACGTGGAATTTGCTGTAAATGAGTAAAGAGAAAATGAATTAGGAGGGTAACCAACTGTTGCGTTTGTTCTCATTTGGTCCATTTCCTTTTTTTTACTCAATATACCATCGAACTTGTTGTTTGTGTTCACCATAACCCTTTGACCGGCTATCACAGGTCAAAAGCCGATCAAAAGGGCTATGGTAAACATCAACAACAAGTTTGATGGTATATTGAATACAAAAAAAAAATGACCAATACAAACGCAAAAGTTAATTACCCTCAAGAGTCATTTTCCCAAACCAAAATGACCATTTATGATTTACTAGCATTTAAGATCAACATTGAATTCTTGTTTTCCGTTTTTTACTTTAAATTTATAAAAATAATAAATATAAATAATTTTTTTTTAACCGGCAAATCCCTATACTAATAAAAGAGTAGCTCTTTTGTCATGTGTCATCATATTAGACATTTTAATTAATATGTTGCCACTTGTCAATCTATTAGTTTTCCATTTTAAATTTATTAGACCTCCTCGTTAATATGATTCTATTTTAAATTTTAAATTTTAAATTATTGTTTTCATTAATTCACAAATAAAAAATATCTAATTTATATTAAAAATTAATTTTATATATTTATTTGAATCAATGATTATAATTTCACATAACTAATAAAAATATCTCTTAAATTAATAATTTATTTAAAATAACTTATTAATAATTTTGAGTTTTTACTATAAAAGTTTGATTAATTTTATAACCGTGGTTCCCACGGGTTATAAACTAGTACAAATATATAATCTACACCTAAAGTAACACCTAATTCCACGACAGGACTTGAACCATCGACCTCAAAGAAGGAGGGCGCCACCTAATACCGTTGGCTAGAAGTCATTTGGTAAATATAAATAAATAAATTCTTATATTTAACTCTACTGAAAGTAGAAAAAAAAGGTCATCCATATTTTTTATTTATTTATTTATTTATTTTTGCAATTTAATCATTAGAATTAACTACTACTTGCAATTTGACTTAATTTTTAGAGTTTCCTTTATTTTTTTCAATGGATAATAATTTTTAAGTTCAAAATCTTATATATTGTAAAATAAATTACAGAGACGGTCCCTATGGTTTGGTTGACTTTGTAATTTTGGTTTCTAAGTTTAAAATTTGATAGATTACATCCTTATAGTTTGTGAAAATTACACTATCATTGCTCCATATAAATCGATCAAATTACCTTTTTTTTGTCTTTTTTCTTTTAACAATTTATATATATATATATATATATATATATATATATATATATATATATATATATATATATATATATAATCTTATTTTAATAGAATGCATATAGATTTTTTATAAAATTATATTTATTTTTTAAATCAATTATCTAAATTATATAAAAACACATTATTATTTATTTTTAGATTTATTTATTTATCTTTCTTTTGGTGATTTTAAAATCTTTTAATATTTTTGATGTTTTATTTAAATATGTTATTTGATGTTGTTTTTTTTAACGTTTTGTTTGTTTACATTATATAATGTTTTTATATATATTTTTTCGAATAGACAAATTAAAATAATAAGTAAGAGATTTTTGACGTTTTATTTAAATATATTATTTGATGTTGGTTTTTTATAGTTTTGTTCATTTACATTATATAATGATGTTTTTTTATATTTTTAATAAACAAATTAAAATAATAAAATTTATTACTATATATCGTCCAATATAATTATTTAATGTTGTTTTTATGTGTTTTTTGCTTACATCATTCATTTATATATAATGTTTGTTCTTTTATTCAGTTTTAAGAGGTTTTATGTATTTTTCTTTTACTTCATTTGTTTATATGTCAGTGCTTCTTTATTTATTACCTAAATAATTATATTTTTCGTATAACTATTTATGAAAAAAAATAAAGTAAAACTATTCAATCTAATATATATATATATATATATATATATATATATATATATATATATATATATATATATATATATATATATATAAAACGTCAAAAATATTAAAAGATTTTTAAACAACAAAAATAATGATAAATAAATAATAATATGATTTTATATAATTTAGATAACTGATTTAAAAAATAAAAATAATATTATAAATAATCTATATTAAATCAATTAAAAATAAAGAGAAACAATATTCTCTCTCTCTCTCTCTCTCTCTATATATATATATATATATATATATATATATATATATAGTTAAAAGAAAAAGAAATAAGAAATAAATGGTAATTCGGTTTTTCTATATGGAGCAAGGACCTGCAGTGCAAAATTCATAAACCATAGGGATGTAAACTATCAAATTTTAAACTTATGGACCAAAGCTATGAATTCGATCAAACCACAGTGACCATTTATGTAAGTTACTCTATATTTTAAGATTAAAAGAGTGTTTGAGATTTCATTTTCAACCTCAAAATGATTTTTAGGCAAAACGACTTAGTGACATATGGTGTTGAGAAATTGAGTTTTTTTAATGTTTTGATTAGTTGTTGTGGTAGGGAAAGTCAATAAGTTGTTTTTTTTAAAAGTGTTTGTCTTAACTTATACATGTTTTAAGGGAATATTTTACTTTTACAACCCAAAAAGTTATAATGAGTTTTAAAAAAGTTAGAAATCATCACTTATTGAAATCTCATTTTATTGTTGTTGAACACCCCTATCTTATAATCTATTTTTGTTGAAACAACCATCACAATTTATTTGATTTTTAATATATGATAATAAATAAATTATACTTCTATTTAATAAAATATAAAAACCGATTAAAATGTAAAAATATTTTTATGAAATATATCTTGTCACTTTTTGATGATGGAACTAAATCAAAATTTGATATGAAATATAAATCAACATACCAAGTACTTGGTTGAAAACAGTACACTAATTGATCCATAGATTGATGGAAATTAAAGATGCAAAACAGTCTTGTTTGCATAACATAGAAGCTATATTCTTATGATAACTCCGCAATAAGTATTTAATTTTTATATATATATATATATATATATATATATATATATATATATATATATATATATATATATATATATATATATATATATACACCACGTTCATACCAAACCAATATGCCTACAATTTTAAAAATGCAAACAATAACGTCATGCGATCTTCTTTTTCTCTTGGATTTTCATACTAGTTACCAATATCAATAGTAGTTTCATAACTGTTTAAAAACATATTTATGCATATGACAAAAACAATTCATATGCATATGACAAAAACAATTCATATGGGGATCATCTTCATTTTAATATTGGTTTTGATACAAACCAATCCACATAAAAGATTTTCAACCAAATATTTGATATGTGGATGTATTTCATATCAAATTTTGATTTACTTCCATCACAAAAAACTAATGACACATTTTATAACAATATATTTTACATTTTAATTGGCTTTTGTATTTGATTAAATAGAAGTATAATTTAAAAAATATATTATATTATTATTATATATTAAAATTCAAAAAAAACGGTAGTGATTGTTACAACAAAAATAGATTATAATTTAATTTTAAAATAGATAGGACTTGTGGTAAAAGTTATTATGCATTGAAAAAAAATACTTATATTTTGGTCTATTGACAAAAAAGTCAGTCATTGATATTTTGTTTATAATTTAAGCATCGAAACATGCTATTATTTGTGGTAACCTGGAAATTGAGTTAAATTGCAAGTAATATATGGGGTGACTTTTTTTTGTCGACATAACCAAACTGTAAAGATTTTTTTTTTAATACTTTTGCAAATTTCATAATTTATAAAATCTAGATGTACTTACATCCAAAAATCTAATATAGAAATATGTACTTAATTCAAAATTTAATTAAACTTGAATTGATTTATATATTTGGATATTAAAAATTTTAGATTGATTTTAATTAGAAACAAATTATTATTTTATATTTTGAGTTTTAGTTGTTATTCAAAGGCAATTGTTATAAGTTTATGCTTCATCATTCAGAGCTATATTTTTTTTTAATAAAAACCAAATTAATAAATAGGTCCAATCAAGTTATAATATGGCTTTTGCGGATGGGGTTTTAGTTTTGTTTGTACTATTTGGATTTTCTTGATCAGGTCGAATCGAATTGATCCATTGAAATGGACATCCTCCCATTAGTGTGAACTTCAAATTAGATTTGCGGTATTTAAATCTAGAGCATTTTTCGTATATCTATGACCATCTACCTTTGAGAGCATTTCATTATCTCTTATCAAACATGACTAGTAAAAACATAAAAATTAGAATGAAAATCAAGTCAAACATCTAAGCCAAAAGTAACTTTAAGTCATTATAATCACTCTTTTAATGCATAAAAACATGATCAATCGATATTTTTTGTATTAAAGAAATAGCATTTACATGTAGATGAAAGGCAACTGGCCATTTTAAGTAGGAAAACGAATCATTTTGAAAACAATATCTATAAATCTTTAGGTCATAACATTAGAGAGCATGACATGTTATACTATACTACATTGAGGAACTCCACAACCCCTAAACCAAAGAAACAAAAAGTATAAAATATGAATGATATAAACACACATTGATGTTTCGGTGCATACCATTTTTGAAAGAATATTGATATTGCATTTGTGTGAAAGGTAATTTCAAAAGGTCACCTAATACAACTCTAAGAACACAAGCATTTCACTAATGTGGATGATTTTATCATCCGGTAAGTTGGTGATAACAATAATAAAAAAAATTCTGTCCATTGGCAAGGGAAAACTCATAATATAAATTATATAATGGCAGGAATGATGACGCAACTATAAATTTGTTCCCGATTGGGGTTAAATTGATATTAAAACAACCTAAAAATGAATAACATGATAAAGAACTACAAATTCTTATGGAAAGCTCAACATTAGTAAGAAGATTGATAATTTAGAAATATAGCCTTATAATCAATAATGAAAAATTATAAACTTCTTGTGGATTCATGTTTCATTGATGATTAAATACTATAAACCAGACACCAGTAGCCTTATAAATATAATGAACTTTATAGATTTATTGATTTGCATACTTTTTTTATTCTTATCTGGGAATATATACCAAAAGTAATTCTGAAATTTTTTATGATGTATAAACAATCTGCAACACTTGGAACTATTAAATGACATAAATCTATGTTAATTCACCCACCAAAACTTTGATTCGATGCCCAAAAAAACAATTTTCGCTGATTGTTTATTATAACATCTTAGATTTACTTATTCTTGTTTCTACATAGTAAAAATAAAACTTCCCATATAATTGCATATAGTAGAGCTATTTGCTTAATAAATAAGTATAAAAAAACATTGTAATAATGTAAATCTTAAAGCTCTTAACAATATAAAACAAGATCTAACAAGTAAATAAAAAGTTTGCCTTCAAAAACACTTGAATTAACTAACATCCATACCAATTATCAAATCAAAATATTGTTGACATAAATGTATAACATCAAAGTAAGATCAAAATTTTCAATCTGAATTTTCCATGGTTAATTAAGACTGCTACTAACTTTGAAACTACAATTACAAAAGTTTTATAGAACCATTCACTGTTTCATCAACAAACCACTTAATCATCATCATCTGAACTCTCATATGCTGCAAGTAAGCTCTTAATTGGGTTCTTATCTTCTTCTACATTATTAATCTGTGGCTTCTTACATTCTGATGAAACAGTGGACACGTCACCACTACTTTTTGTTGAAACCTTCTGCTTCTTAGGCTTCACTTCCACAACTTTTTTCAGTAAATCTTGTTGTCTGTACAAAATATTACATCATCAGAGGATATTTTGGGTATTTAAGAAAATATTTCTTTATGTTTAGATTAATTACATCACCTTATTCCAGTCTTTGGCTTTGGCTCAACTCGGAGTGGCAATGGAATTGAAGCTGGAGCGGAATCAGCTAAACTTGCAGCTTTGTTATAACAAGTCAAAGATAAAGCAATGAAAAAAATTCCACCTTTAATACAATTTCAAGAAACCTACAATTTGTGGGGTATAATATCAAGAATCTAAAGGGCTAAAATGCAATAGATAGCAATGTACTTTCCATTTTTTTTTCCTTATTAAGTAATCAATCATACATATCAGATTAAGTACATTGCTATTTCTTACATTAAGTACTTTTACAGTTTTACTTATTGGCAAAGTGATCAATCTAAGTGCTAAATCAAATATTTTAAAGAATTTGGAAAGATTTCTTATTGAACTACTAGCAAAAGGGAATGCATATATTATGGTATTGTTAATGTCGATTATAAATAATTGTTGAAAGTTGAAAAGGGATATTTTAAATGCAGCAAATGCTCGTTTTTCAGTGCGACGTAGCAGGCGTTCTGCATCCTCTTCTGCTTCCATCTGCTCCTTGAGATAGAGCAGATCATCACTGTCCAATGCTGCAAATTCAAATTTAAGAAAAACCCTACAGATATATGTGAAGAAAGACGATAATAATCTATGAAAAAAAGGGAGTTTACTATACCCCCTCGACCATGGAGGTAGCCACCACGTTCTCCTGCTACCTCTTGCATCTGTGTACATTAACCAGCCAAGATCCCTGAAGGGCATGTTATCAGAATAACCTTCTAAAACCACATTGTTTTTTATCGAATTAAGCATGAATTTCGAAATCAAAGAATGGGTTTTCATGAAACCAACATGAGGCGATGGCTATACCCAAAAGAACACGAAGAAGAAGAAAGTAAAAACGATGAGAGGAGAAGCGGGATTCGCTAACCTTAGCAACCATGCGTTGAAAAGTGATATCTTCATCATCTATTCTATCTTTCCCCTTTCCTAACTTCTTATCTGCAATTCACATAGGAACACAAAAATGAACAAAAATCGGAACATGTTTTGGGGTAAACGGAAAACCCGTTGAATTACCTTTCGGATCTGAAAGATTGGTGTATTCCCGGACTTCTCTTCCGGCCATATTTCAAGAGGGTGTCGCCGTCGATGATGGTTGTATGAGATGAAATCAACCTAGAGGGTGATTTTGACCCACTTAATAGAGGAACGATTGTACCGTTTCTGTGTGCTATCTTGTTTGAAGAAAACCTAACCTTCTTTTAAGATCGTCACTCATTTTGACATATGCGAAATCGACTTATTAAAGCAATTTACCTTTTTGTTTTGTTCATCGTTAACATTTTAATTTGTAATGAATTTTTTTAAAGTGTTCAATATTATTATTATTATGATAGGTTGTAGCATATTATATCTAATTATAATGATTATATGTATATATTTCTATCAAATTCATTATTTAGATTGTATAAAAAAATTATTCAAATCTGAACAAAATCAAAAAATAATTATTATAATAAGTTAATTTCTTTCCTTTTTTATTTTACATTCTAATTTTGGGTGCTGTGTGATTTTCTGAAGCAAAAATTAATGAAGTCTACGGACCACATCTACAACCCTCTGCAGTAGAAGATGTGGACCAAACGGTTGCAGACTGTAATAAAAAGCGTGTTTGTTTTTTTTAACATTTGCATACTGCTGCAGATATTAAAATATTAAAATAAACTAATTTTATAAATCAAAAATAGTTTTTTAATACGGAAAATTTAATAATGTATAACATTTCGGCAATAATTAATGATATTTCAATAAAAAAAATAATGATATTTCAACAAAAAAAAATAAAGATATTTAGTAAAAAATAATGATATTTCATCAATAATCTATCATTATTCAATATAAAAAAATCAACAAGAATAAACGAAAAAAAAAGTGAAATAAAATTTCAACAACATATGATAAAAATTTCAGCAAGAAAAAAAGAAGAAGAAGAGGTTGTAAGAGGTTAGGAGAGGCAGTACAAGTGTTGCGCCAAACAGAGCACGCGCATATGTTTTTGACTCTGAAGACTTTTAAAAAACAAACAACTGCGAGATGAAAAGTGTTGCGTGTGTGCTGCGCTGCGCAACAATAAGAGTTCTGAAAAGATTTTTTTCCAAAAAACAAACAGCACCTTGGTTTTGTATAAAATTTAATCTAAATGGTATATATTTTTAAAACCGTGACATTTTGGTAAATATATTTTTAAAATCTACTACTTTGGTAAAAAAATAAAAAATAAAAAAAGAAGAACTCTAGATTTGACAGAGAAAAGAACATATCATCGTTTTATAGAATGTTATTTTTTATGATATTAAATATTAAAAAAAAAATAGTATAAACTAAAAATACCGATACCAATAACATGAAGAAGAACAGTATCTTTAATGAAGTTTACTCCATATATTATGGGAATTTACAATACAAAAAAACAGAAGTACCTTTTATCTACATCGATAACATTGCCCTTGTGTTATATATATATATATATATATATATATATATATATATATATATATATATATATATATATATATATATAAGATTAAATATGAACTACAAATATTATGTGAATGTATGACCATTTCTTCTCCATTTGATTTAAAAAAAAAGGAATGAGTGAGATTTAAGGATACATATGATTAATATAGGATAACTTTCACTATATAATTAAACTTATAATTAATTATTTAATTATAATTATATTCTAGTCTATTAACTTATATTTAAAAAGGAAATATTACTATAATTGCATAATTTAATGAGATTTTTATTAAATTACTTATTTATCTTATTTTACAAAAGTAAACATGGATAATTAAACATCATTTAAAAAAAATGTAAGTCCATAAAACTATTTTCATACGTGCAATAGATTTCATTCTTTCAGAATGATTCATGAATATTATATATCATATTTTTGAAGAAAATGCAATATTCCTTTTACGCAACCAATGTAATAACACCAACTGGGAATTCTTGAGGAATATGAAATATTCATTTTACATATAATCAAATTTTAAACAATATATCATATTTTAAAGAATATGTAGTAACTAAGTCATTCTTCGTATGAATTTCAAAAGAATGACCATTCTAAAAAAATGAAAAGAATTTGCATTATGAAAGAACACAATGATAAGGCTTCTTTCTCGTAGGGTACTATTCATCATCTTCTCCGATGTTATTGGTCATCGTCTTCATGTTCTTGAAGAGTACGATGCATTCTTAAAGACTGTGAAATATCTTAGAACCCGATTAGTAACAAACACTAACATGCAAAATCAAAACATGTAAATAGAAATATCGGATTCTAATTCTTGTAAGTAATTTTGATAAACATAATAGATGATTCTTACAAAAAAAAATTAATACATAAAAATTCATAAAGAATGTGTTTGGATACACACAAAATTAATCGTGGTAAACATAAATATATTCTTAAAGAATATGTTTAGTTTCACATAAAATCAATTAAACATACAATGTGTAGTAAAAATAGATACATTCTTAAAGAATGTGTTTTGTTAGACACAAAATCAATTGTAGTGATAATAAATATATTCTTTAAGAATCATCTAATCCACTACAACTAACCTCCAACATCGGAACCTTAATTGCATACAATTAGCCTCCAAAATCGAAACCTTAATTTATATTTTAATGATTTTTTTTAAATCAACATTCATTCTTTAAAGAATTAGCATTAATTGTAAACATAGAAAAAAAAACCATGATTTCTCTATTTTTGAAATAATCAACGTCAAAATCCATGAAGATTGAAAATGTTTTTTCTCATTCTCTAGTTCATTACCTCTTGTAAGTTTTTTTTAAATAGTTATGGTGAGATTGTTATATGAGAACGAATGTGATGAATATTTGGAAACAATTGAAAATTTCAAACGAAATTTTTATTAATTCCATATATATTGCTTATTAATTAATGAAAAATAAATAAACTAATTGCAAAATTCCATAATTACTCCATACTATTGATTGAACCAAAATTGGTCATACATTTACATAATATTTGTTGGTTTTATATATATACTAGACAAATGTCTGCGTGTGGCACAGGAACACCTATATAGTTGATGTTTTTAGAAAAATATGTTTTTTTTAACATAACAATAATTATTGTTAAATTTGATATAATAATTCGTATATTAAATTGATATGATATATTGATTATTTTGAATTATATGATAATATATACATCTATTATGATTGCATAATCTCAATCGATTAAATGACTTCTACCCGCATGTTACATATGAATAAAATTAAATATAATATATGGTTTAATGTTATTTATAGTTGTTGTTATTGTTATTTAATTTCTTAAAATTTATTTACTTAATGTTTTAATTTATATCATTATAATTATTTAAAACATCAAAGATTATTTTTTGATTTTAAAGGTAATAATATAATCATTTATATAGTGTTATTTTTAAATGTTGTTATTGTAAGTTATTTTAAGAAGCTTATTTGAAAACTTTTAACGATTACAAAAATATCTTTAGAAACTATTTTAGTTAAATTGAGATTACAATTTAGTTTTTGCATTTATCACTACAATTTATCACTCTTAATTATTTACAAAATATTCTTTGGTTTTTTAAGTGAAACTGAAATTTATATTTAAGTTGACATTGTGATGTTATATTTAAAATAACAATTTAAGTATTTTTTCCAAACTGTTAAAAAGTTATAGCTTTAAATCGATAATGATTTACACACAACAACATATTAAATCTAATAAATTCAGTATAATATTTAAAAGTTAAAGACATAACTTTATAAGTAAAAGTAAAAATATTATTTTAAAAATTAAATTTAGTATATTTATGATTACACTTTAGGTTTGATATTTATTTAACCTTATTAACCAACTTATAATCATTATTACGAAAACACTATAATTAATCACTTTTAACTATTTATAAAATATTCTTTGGGTTGTTTAAGTTAAACTAAAATTTATATTTAAGTTGACTCTGTAATGTTATATTCAAATTTATGTATTTTATACGAATTGTTCCAAAACTGTATCTTTAAAATGATAATGGTTTGCAACTAACAATACCTTAAAACTAATAAATTAAGTAAAATATGTTAAAAGTTAAAAAACATCACTTAATAAGTAGAAGTAAATATATTATTTTAATATTTACATTAAGTAAATATATTATTTCAATATTAAAATTTAGTTTATATATAATTACACTTTATGTTTGATATTTATTTAACCTTATTAACCAACTTATAATTATTATTAGAAAGAAATTGAAAAGTCATGGGAGTTTCAAACGAAATGTGGTGAAAAGAAAAATGCATGGGAGTTTCAAATGAACGTGGTGAAAGAAAAAAAAATGATTCATTTATAATATAGTATGACTAGGCGAATGTCCGCGCGTTGCGTGGGATATATAAAATATTTTATATTAAAAATAACTAAATCATTGTTATTAACAATTAAATAATAATTTCATAAAAAATATAAAAAATGATTTTTAGTATTGGTATTATGTTGAACTATATTATAAGAGATAAGGTTGGAACTTGAAGTTGTTTTGCATATACAAAGTTATATGATTAAAAGCAAGGGTGAGACGAGGATGCGTCTCACATTCTCCTTTTGGGGAGGAAAGGTAGCCTTAGGGGCCGACTGAGTATCAAATGTCATGGGAAGGGAGTTCGGGAAACTCCCTGGCATTTGGATTGTGTCGTTCTGACATCATATTGCAAGCTTCGGGGGAGGGAACCATGCTTCCAGTCAGTATTTGAGTTCAGTTGGGAGGATAGACTACGTGGGTGCTCAAAATTGAGATGTGTTTGGACGGTCAGGGTGAAAGTGTTGTAAGACTACGAGGTAGCTATAGCATTCACGAATTCTTTCAGGATATTAAGGCTAGGGTAGATCAGTTCGCAAGGTTGTGGGAAAGCCACACCTTAGGTAGAATTAGGAACAGAGGGATTATTCGATCGATTATCCGTGGGCAAGCCCGGTTGGTTATGGGAATTCGGAATGGAAATGGTAGAGACCGTTGAGTCAAGGGTTTGGATCTTGAGTTACAGGATCTTGTGGACAAGTGGTACGTGACGCAGTATGGCTACGACTGGGTAGTCCTGATTTTTGATCTCTTGGGAACCTGGTGGTTGGACCGGGGGTGAGACAGGTAGTCTTGGGGATCGGCTAGGGGTAATTACTTATCGGTCAAGAAAGGGATGTCGGGAGTTATGGTGTATTATGGATCTCGAGTTAGTAGCGGGGTATCGACTCATTTTAGAAAGGATTCTGAATCGGGGTTCGTGCATGTTCAATACTGGATTTTGTTTCAGTGAGATGAGATTTGGGAGCATAAGGATGCCAAGGGCATCAAATGCAGGATACCAGGGTAATGAATGGATTTGGTTCGATGGTAGCTCAATCCATCACGATGTGACTCGAGTCGATTCTATCAGTAATGGGACCACGACATGTTGAACATGGAAAAGACAGGTCAAGGGAGGCCGGGTATGATGTAAGACCACAGTTGTTCTTGTGGCATTTATTTTTGCATCGGATTCAGTGGCGACGGGTTGTCAGCCAGTCGTGATTGAATGGATCAAAGGATGGAAGAGAGTTGAGAGAAGAGGTATCGCCAGGGCAATGATTGTCAGACAAGGTGCCCTTCGGAGGTCATGTGGGATTGCGGAGCGTGTGTCTCTAGCTCAGCAATCGGGAAGGTTTCCGGTGTTCCGGATAGTTGGCAGGCAAGTTAGGATCAGGAAGGTCCCAACCGTTCTTCAGGAAAGTAGCCATGTGGTAGCAACAAGAGTAGGAGCGAATTCAGTGAATGGGGTTTGTGTGTCGAATTGTTGGGTATTCGGTAGTCGCAGTGATCGGTGATTTCGTTCTTTAAGGAGACTTAAGATATTACGGGTGGAGAGTATTCTATTTAGGCTAGTTTTCTTATAGAATCAATTCGATGATGATTCGGTGTGGGCAGTATGTCAGAGAGACAGACCATCTTAAAACTTCAGATTTTAGGTGGAGCAGATGTGATCAAGTTACAAGGAATTCGTTCATCTCCAGGTTCTAGAACCCTTCAAGGGTTGGTTTCAATGCCTTGTGAAGGTTGTGCTAATCTCAGGTTTGTGGTGGTGTGGCTTAGGTTGTCTGGTACATCGGGGATGGTAATGCATGATTTCAAGGACCAAATCTAATTTAAGTGGGGGAGAGTTGTAGCACCCTGTTCTGAATCGATTCCTAGCCTGAGGGTGTGGGCCGAATATTGGTCATCATAAGGATTAGGTCCTTTGAAAAGGTAGGATTTAGGCCCATTTGGGTGCAGGTGGTGTATTAGAAGTGATTTGGGTGTTCGGTTCGTGTTTTGGAACCTAGGGGTATTTCTATAAAGTGGCAGTTCGGGCTTTTGGTGGAAATGGATTTTTGTTCGGAAGGTCTTAAGAAAGGTTTGATTTGTTAGAGGTGTAGAGCTTCTCGTCACCTTGTCGTGGATATAAGGATCATCGAAATCGGACTTGTAACGAAGAAGTTATGACCTTCGGAAGTTTTGTGGTTTTCAGGCTTAGCCGAATACGTGGGGCGTACACAAAGAGTACGCAAGGCGTACTAGGGAAAAAGGGATTACGTTGGGCATACCTAGGATTACGTTGGGTGTAATGACCAGGAGTGGTCGCGAAGGTTCTCTGGAGTACGTTGGGCATACCAGAATTACGCTGGGCGTAATTCCGTCAGATCAGAACCCTATTTTAGGGTCTTGGACCCTATTTAAACTCCTTATATCATAACCAAACCCCAATATCTTCAGCCTCCACCCCTCTAAACACTAGAAATCGTCATATAGCAACCATGGTGGCATTTTGGAGCTTATAGAGTCCATTTTTGGGATGTTTGGCCCATTTTCAAGAAGATGGAACTTGTTACAAGGAAGGGAGTCAAGGAGGAGCTTATGGATCTGGCTTTTAGGACTCATTTTCAGTTTGATGAAGGTATAAAGCTTTGAACTTGATCATTCATCTCTTAGATCTACCATTTTTGGGTTTTGGTTTCTTTTTGGTCCCAAGGTTGAAGCTTTATGGTTCCAAATCCGTTTTTAGGCTTGGGGTTGCCACCCTTGATGCTATTTGAGTCCCTAAGACAGAAAGTTGCCATCTTGATGGTCTTAATGGGTTTATGCTTGAGTTAGGGTCACTTTTATGGAAGTAGAATGCCATTTTTGGAGTTTGGGTTTGTTTGGTGCATGCAAAGTCACCAAGTCAGTGGCTTTATGGGTTTAGACGTTAAGTATAGCTCAGATCTGTGATTTGGACTTATTGGATCAAGTATTAAGCACTGAATGGATGTTGTGCATGAGTTGTTTGTATGTTGGGCATACTATGTAGTACACGGTGCGTACAGTCCATTTGCTCAGTATGCTAAGCGTACAGAAGAGGTATGCTGGGCGTACGCTCTCAGGAGGACTTGGGCCTTTGTAGACTTCGGACCTTTAGGCGCTAATGGTTTTGGGCCTGGATTTGCTGATAATTGGGCCTGAATGCATCTTTGGGCCAATAACGGAATAGTTGGGCCTATTGGGACTTGTGACCCAATATAGAAATGAACTTCACATTATGGGCCTCGGGTTGGGCCAATTTCTGGACTAGGTTGTTGTGGGCCTTCGTGGGCTAATTGGGTTGGGATTATTGTGTAACAACGTAAATTTTCAAAACAATTTTTTTCATTTTTAAATCATACTTCATTCACACGATAATCATAAAACATAATGTATCACTGTATCATAACATAACATGTCCCCTGAATCTAAATGATAAAACTCTATAAGTGTGTATGGATCATGCCGGCGCCTTCCCGCGTTCCTCGCTAGTACCTGAAACACATAACACAACAACTGTAAGCATAAATGCTTAGTGAGTTCCCCAAAATACCACATACTACACATACGCCTTTCCAGGCCATAACTATGTAGGATCTTCCGATCCATATGTCTCAAGGGACTTACGTCCCGAATCCCGGTAGACCTTCCAGTCATACCCGTATCGACCTTCCGGTCCGTAACCTCTTGACCTTTCGGTCCATAACCTCTTGACCTTCCGGTCCATAACATACATAACATTCATAACACCTACATATCACATAACAACATATAACTCATACATCTCATAGCATATAAGACCTTCCGGTCACACATAGGCATCCTTCCAGGTACAGTATAGTGAGAAGACTCACCTCAATGAAGTCGGATAAACTCTCGTGCTCGACGTCCCGACTTAGCCTCCTCCTATTATTCAAATAACATCCTGATCAGAATTCTCTCATGATCTTATCTCTACAAACTGGGTAGAAGGCTATTCTACCTTACCTTGAACTCTCCTGAATCGACCTTGACCAAAACCCTAAAGTCAACGAAAATCAATGGTCAAACTTTGACCCGACTCGTCGAGAGCACAAGGGCGACTCGGCGAGTCCATGCGGGTCCTCTGAATCCTTTCAGCCTCTCTTGACTCGTCGAGTCATCCTTCCACTCGACGGGTCACACCTGTCACGAATCGCGGGGCAACCCCGACTCAACTCGTCGAGTCCACTTATGGACTCGGCGAGTTGCCGCCATGCTCAAACTCAAATGACCTTATGATGTCAGATCTGTTCCTCTAGTCCACATATCTGACCTTCCCAAGCTCAATAAACACGTAAAGGTTCGATCTTGATACTCATGCAATGTCCAAATAACTCTACTTGATGAAATAGCCCCAAATACAACATCCTAAGTCCATTTCTTCCATAACTCAACATAAAGAAAGATGGATAACATTCTCTGGACCAATATGGGTCCAGATCTGAAGTCTAAACATGATAAGGAGCCATATTCCCAACAAATCAACCCAATAAAGGGTAAAGAAAACCCTAGATCCATAACAAAACAGAAAAAGGATCGATATGTTACCTCAAGGATGATGTCCTTTGCTTGCAATCCACAAATAAGCAACCTCATTGGCCTCCTCTAAGCTAGAATCAACTTCTTCTTGCAAAACAAACCCAAAAAGGTCCAATAATGGCTTCTTCTCTCTCACAAACGCTCAAGCACTATTAGGGTTTCTCTCAAGGGTCTGGTAGCCACAAATGGTGGCTATAAGGGTCCTTAAATAGGTCCCAAACCCGAGAAATTAGGGTTTCATTAAACAGCGTGGACTCGCTGAGTCCACTCATGGACTCGCAGAGTCCTTCATTAAATCAGACCAAAAATGCACGATCCCACTCGGCGAGTCTGAGCGCCTACTCGCCGAGTTCCCCTCATAAATTAAATATAAATACTTAACATAGGATACCTGGGAATCCGGATGTTACAATTCTCCCCCACTAGAATCAGACTTTGCCCTCGAGGTCCTGCTCGACAAACAACTCTGGATGCTGCTCCCACATCTCCAACTCCGGCTCCCAGGTCTGCTTGGACCCTTTCCGATGTTGCCACTGGACCTGCACCAGTGACACATCCTTGTTCCTCAGAACTTTGATCTTCCGATCCCGGATCGCGATTGGCCTTTCAACATAATTCAGACTCGCATCCACCTGAATATCCTCTAAAGGTACCACTTCCGACTCGTCGGCTATATATTTCCTCAACTGCAACACGTGGAAGGTATCATGAATTTGGCTCAACTCCATAGGTAGCTCTAACCTATATGCTACCTTGCCCACCCTTGCGGCCACCCTGAATGGACCGATGTACCGGGGCCCCAGCTTGCCCCTCTTCCTGAATCGAATCACTCCTTTCCATGGAGATACTTTCAAGAGTACAAAGTCCCCCACCTGGAACTCCAGCTCGGATCGTCGCTGTCACACCCCAAAACCATGAACGGCGGAAACGTTCTGGGGCGGAGGACGTCATGTACAATATCACAACAATGTAAAGTAGTAAACAAGCAACAACATCATCCATTGCATTAATAATATAATTATTATACAAGTGTGTTCAGTCAAATTATAATAGACACTAAAGCATAAATCAAAATGAAAGATGAGTCTTGAACGAGCTCCATCTTCTCTAAACCTTGCATCTACACCTGTCTATAGATGACCTGAGAATACAAGTAATTTTGAAAGCGAGTATCAGCTTTAAAGCTAGTGAGATCATAATTATTTTAGTGTCTTAATTTGTAAGTAAGTATTTGTATGTATATGAATTGTGAGTATTGAAAGTGTATATGAACTGTAAGTATAAAAATGTATACGAATTGTAAGTATGAAAATGTATATGAACTGTAAGTATAAAAATGTATACGAACTGTAAGTATGAAAATGTATATGAACTGTAAGTATGAAAATGTATACGAGCTGTAAGTATGAAAATGTATATGAACTGTAAGTATGAAAATGTTTGTAAAACAACTGCAAATGTTTGAAAAACCCTAGAAATCCCTATGATTCCTACTATTATATGAAGGTGTCTTCTACCAAGACCTAACTGCTCTGAATGTAGTCTTCTACCAAGACCTAACTGCTCTGAATGTTTGTTTCTTGTAAAAGTGTGTAATTTTCCAAGTATAACTATCATTAACAAAATATAGTTTTACATTCAATGCTTAAGTGAAAGAGTACTTAAATATATGTAAAGGGAAAAATTTATGTAGTACTGTAGTGTAGTTCTATAAGAACTATTGCTGTACTAACTACCTTAAACCGGATTTATATTAAGGCATCATGTGATTAATTGCACCATACTATTGACTGGTAACAACGACATAAGTATGGTCGTAAAAAGGAATGATGTTTGGCACCCGCAGACCTGCAGGTCCGGCTGTAGCTAGCAGCAAGGTGTAGGATAGTCAATCCAGTATAGATCTATACGCAAACTCACACTCTCCCTCCAAGAGACTCTGGCTACAACTCGGGCCATGACATTTAAGGCATGCTTCGATACAGTGGATCACAATTTTATCAACGTATTTATGTATATGTAATGTACTGAAATGTTCTACGTGTGCTAGTTGTAATGTGTGTTCTCTCTCTATCTAGCAAGTATAGTAATGTATTGTTTCTCGTTCTAGTATCGTTGTATATGTTCTCTTTCTAGTATAGTTGTATATGTTCTTCCCCTAGTATAGCTGTATATGTTCTAGAAAGTATTGACTCATGAATGAACTGACTCATTGTATGATATCGCGTTCTAGTAATAGTCCTAGTATCTTCCTAAACTACCCATATGGTAGTTTACTAGTAATCTAACTGGTACGTATGAACATGGATGTATACCCTTGTTACCCAAGGGCATTGGATGCACTAGAAGGACCTTTATGACTATATATGTACACATGATATATAACTAATATTTAAACGACCTTCGGACGGGTACCCGATATCCTATCAAACCACATCCAAATCGAGGAAAAGGAAACAAGGTGGATAGCCTTCCTAAGTCTTTTACACATTACTTATATAACTATACATATAGAGGCATGCAATTTATAATATAAAAGCATAAAATAAGTTTTGTAAAACCTTTGAACATAAATATTTTCTAAGAAAAGATCGACTGGATGTCAATCTATAAAACGGTTTGAAAACATGGGTTTGATAAAACAGTTTAGTATAAAGAATCATTTGTTTGAAACACAATTGTAAATAAGTTTGAGATGTAACATACAGAGTAAAATGTATAGTGTAATAAGGAGTTTTAAACACATAAAGTGTTTATGAAAAACATTTGAAGGAAATTGTTTGGTAAAACGGCTAATGAGTAGCCAATCATTTGAATGCTGCTTATTAATCACATGTGATTGATATAATAAGTAGCATGATTCTACTTGTATCCCCCCCATAAAACATTTAAAAATAGTTAAAACATTGATTAAGGGGTATGAACTCACCTGTAGTAAGTGGATCGGAAGGAAGTGTCGGATAAGTGCTTGGTGTCAAGTGAAGATTTAGACACGCACAAAGATCCTAATAACATATAAGGATATATGTATATACACAATTAGTCTTTAGACAACTAATAAACAAAGTTAAGACATTCTAGGACATGCTAAACACTTTATACAAGTGTTATAAGTCTCAAGGGTTGCATCTAAGTGTTGTAAGGAAAGGCTAGTGTGTTTGGGGTTCAAGGAACACTCTTAAAATGAGTTTACTCCCTAAGAATAACACCCCTTGAGTTTACGGTCGTAAACTCTTGAGTTTACGGTCATAAATTCCTAACCTTTTGACCATTTGGTGATTTGAAGTCTTCTAGGCTATTCCAAGCATTCCTACTTCATGAATTAGTCTTAGGAAGTGTTGTGTGGCATCAAAACACTCCTAAATGGAGTTTACGGTCTAAGGACCATTTCTCATGAGTTTACTACCTTAAACTCATGATTTTACTACCTTAAACTCCTAAGTTTATGGTTTTTGGGGTTTTCAAGTCCTTAGCTCAATCATGGCACTAGTCTCGGTTAGATTTAGCCATAAGGAACAATCATGGGACTTTTAATGGACATTTACACACCTTTTGGGGTGTTTACGGTTTTGGGACATCCCTAAACCGTAAACACATAAAAGTGGGGGTTTTGGTGTTTTTTCAAGGCTTAAACACTATAAGGAAGGGTTTAAATATGTAAAGGATGGTTTAAACATCAAACTAGGGCTTAGATAAGGACTTAGGCACACTTTGGTTCCCTTTATGGTGTTTACGGCCCAAGAACATTCTTGGACCATGAACACCTCCAATCTTGTGTTCTTGACATATTTTCTTGATGTTTAAATGTAGAACTAGCTCAATAATGCTCAAGGATGGAAGTACTTACTATTGGAAGGCTTGATTTGTGCTAAAAGGCCAAGAACACTTAGTGTGTGTTCTTGGTGTTCTTGGTGTTTTGGAAAATCTAAACAAAATACATAAATGAATGGATGAATAGATGCACAAACACTAGATTAAGTGTTTTACTAAGTTGAAATGGTTAGAACACTTACAACTTTGAAGATTTGGAATTAAATCTTGGATGATACTTGAGAGGATATTTTGGAGTTTACTCTTTTGACTTTTGGGGAGTAAACACAAATGACTAACTTTTTGGGGAGTAAACTCATACATAGGCATGAGTTTACGGTTTTGGGTGATTTCTAAACCCAAAACATAAAAGTTTGGTCGGGTGTTTCTAATACGCGAAGTGTTTGCGGTTTTCAAAAATCAAAACCCGAGATGACACTTTCTTTCACCCGTTCGTTGAAAAATAAAATTAAAAAAAAATCAAACGAACTTTATATTCCTTAAAAATAAGAAATAATGACTTTGACTTACGATACGAAGTGGTTGACCTTTAGGGTTTGACCAAATGGAAATTTCGGGTTGTCACAGTCGCCGATCCGCATAACTCTTCTGACGACTTTGAGTCGTCAGTAACCTTTGTCTAACCCACTGAATCTACTCTGCCGTCTGAAGTACTATCTCAGTGCTACCCATCACGCGCTGCCCTACCTCTCCCCAACAAATGGGAGTCCGACACCTCCTCCCATACAACAACTCGAAGGGAGGCATACCAATACTAGAATGGTGGCTGTTGTTGTACGAAAACTCAGCCAACGGCAGATGCGTGTCCCAACTTCCTCCGAAGTCCAACACACATGCTCAGAGCATGTCCTTGAGCGTCTGAATCGTCTGCTCACTCTGCCCGTCCGTCTGTGGGTGATAGGCGGTGCTGAAATGCAACCTCATACCCAACTCCTCGTGGAACGTCTTCCAGAACCTGGAAGTGAAACGCACATCCCGATCGGACACAATTGAAATTGGTACCCCATGACGCGATACCACCTCCTTCACATACAATTCTGCCAACCTCTCGGCAGAAGAGCTCTCACTGATAGCAAGAAAATGTGCGCTCTTTGTCATCCAGTCGATGATCACCCAAATTGCATCGACACCCCTCACGTGCCTCGACAATTTGGTGATGAAATCCATGGAAATATGTTCCCACTTCCACTGGGGAACCTCAAGCGGCTGCAACTTGCCATGCGGACGCTGGTGCTCGGCCTTAACCTTACGACAGGTCAAGCACCTCTCAACAAACCACACAACATCCCTCTTCATACAGGGTCGCCAATAATCTTTCTTTAGGTCCAAATACATCTTTGTGGCCCCGTGATGGATCGAGAATATCGATCTATGCGCCTCCTCCATCAGAATGGTACGTGCCCCACCTGCATATGGCACCCAAATCCGACCTCGAAAGGTCATCAGCCCTCGACTATCGGTAACAAACCCAGGTACCTGTCCAATCACCCGCTCCCTCTTGCGGTTCTCCGGTCCCACGACCTCATCCTGGGCCTCCCTAATGGTGTCCAACATCGGAGTCATCACTGTCAATCTCATACAAGTGCCTCAAATTGGGGCACTTTCTGCCCCTTCGGCTCAGCGCATCAGCTACAACATTAGCTTTGCCCGGGTGGTACAGGATCTCACAATTGTAATCCTTTACCACGTCCAACCATCTCCTCTAACGCATATTTAGGTTGGGCTGATCCATCAGATACTTTAAACTCTTATGGTCCGTGTATATGGTACACCGAACACCATATAGATAATGACGCCAAATCTTGAGGGCAAACACCACTGCCCCCAATTCCAGATCGTGGGTGGGATACCTCGTATCATGAGGCTTCAACTGCCTCGATGCATACGCTATCACATACCCCCTCTGGATAAGCACCGCACCCAGCCCCGATATCGATGCGTCACAATACACTAAAAAATCTTCTATCCCTTCCGGGAGAGATAACACTGGGGCTTCGCATAATCTCTGGCGAAGTGTCTCAAACGAGGTCTGCTGCTCCAGACCCCATGAAAAAGCAACACCCTTCCGGTTCAACCTAGTGAGTGGCACCTCCCACCTCATGACTGCCTCAATCTTGGCCGGATCGACCAAAATCCCATTCTGGTTGACGAGATGCCCCAAGAACTGGACCTCCTGTAACCAGAACTGGACCTCCGTTAAATGCTCCTCATGCTGCTCTCTAGATCTCAAATATACTAGTATATCGTCAATGAGCACAATCACTGAACGATCTAGCATCGATCTGCACACCCTATTCATGAGATCCATTAACGCTGTTGGTGCATTGGTGAGCCCAAAAGGCATCACCACGAACTCGTAATGCCCATAACAAGTCCTGAACGCCGTCTTATGGATATCCTCATCACACACTCTCATCTGGTGATATCCAGACCTTAGGTCAATCTTGGAAATCCAAGACGCTCCTTGCAACTGATCGAACAAATCGTTGGTCCTCGGTAATGGATAACGGTTCTTGACCATCAACTTGTTCAACTCCCGGTAGTCAATACACATCCGGTGTGAACCATCTTTTTTCTTGACAAAAAGGATCGACGCTCCCCATGGCGAGCTACTCGGTCGAATAAACCCCTTCCCCAGCAACTCCTGAAGCTGCGAGGATAACTCCTGCATCTCTGGCGGCGCTGCCCCCAGATTCAAATCAATGCGGAACTCTACTTGCCTCTTGGGAGGTACACCCGAAAACTCCTCAGGAAAAACATTCGGGAACTCACGCACTATCGGAAGGTCATCAATCGAACTTGGCCTCCCAGCAGCCTCTCGTGTGTCCATCATATAGGCTACAAACCCACTGCAGCCCTATTGTAAACTCTATCTCGCTCTGGCAGCCGAACAGAACGCCGACCCACATCGGGTACCCTCGCCGTACACCGTAAGTACTCCCCCACTAGGGTCTCGTATCGATACCAACTGCCGGTCGCAGTCTATCAAAGCCCCAAATCGGCTTAACCAATCCATGCCCACTATGACACACACGCCCCCCATTGCTATCGGGACCAGGTCTATCAGGAACTCAACACCGAAGATCTCGAGTACACATCCTCGTATCACCTCTGTAGCATACACCGCTCGCTCATCAACTATGGAAACTTGCAGAGGTCGACCCAACGCCTCTCGTCTGCTACTGATGTGCCGACTAAACGTTATTGACACAAATGATCGACTCACACCCGAGTAATATAACACTAAGGCAGGTATAGAACTCACAAGAAAAGTACCTACGCATATCATCATATAAGCACAAAATCTCAACTCAGCATAAAATAAATAAGAATACATACTTTCCACTACATCAGGCGCTGCGCGGACCTCCTTCGCTGTCAAATGGAAAGCTCTCCCGCGAGCTCTCGATGCCTTGGCCTTTACTGGCCGAACCTCGGTAACCCTAGCAATAGGTGTAGATCCTGTTGGATATAGTGTCTAAGTCCATAACTTTATTTGGTATGTATTTGATCCGACCCGGCATGGTCCATTTGGGTTGCATGGCATTGTAATACTTGGATAGACTAAATGAGAGAATATGGCACTTATGATTATTAATATATTATAAGTTCTAATATATTAATAATAGTATTATTTAATTAGTATTTGATCAAGTATTAATCTAGTACTAATTTGGTGATCAAAGTGAGACTAATTAAATATATAAGGGTTGATTATGACGATCATCAATTCTTTTATGGTGGATTAATGATCCATGGTTTATGGGTTATGGATGTAACCATTTGGAGCTCCATGGATAGTCCATGGGAGTTACAAACCCATGGGTCATGAGAAATGAAGAGTCATGACAATTATGGGTCTTCTTAATGAAACCCTAATTATGACACCACTATAAAAGGAACCCTTTGGCTAGTAAAATCGGACCTAGTAAGGTTACTAGAGAGGGCATAACCGATTTTGAGTGCTAGAAGTATTCTCTCAAGTTATTCCAAGTTTTGTGGTGTTGTGTGAAGCATTTGAGGCACAACATTTGGGGTGCTAGGCTCACAAAGTCTTGAAGGAATCCAAGCAACAACAAGGTATGTATTTCTACTAGTTTTTATGTTTCATATATTCCCCATGCCATGCTAGTTAGGAAATAACCTTGAAAAAGAAATTTGCATGTATATAGAGAAAACATAGATTCAAGGTTATTAGGGTTGCATGTACACTTAAGAAGTGTTAGAATGCTCAAAACCCATCAGATCCCTGTGCTGATCCCTGATGTAACTGCGGGCACTCGGCCTTCCGATGGCCAGTCTGGTTGCAATGAAAGCAAACCATAAATCCCTTGGGGCAATCCTTGGCGATATGCCCCTCCTTGCCACATTTGTAGCAAGCACCCGGTCGACAGACCCCATCATGACCCTTGCCGCACTTTCCGCAAGTGCGGCCCTTCTGGCCTCCAAATCTCGTATCAGCGGACTTGGCCTGCTTGGCTGCCGACTGGGACTGTGCCGGCCATCGATCCATCCTCTGAGTTCATGGGGAGGACTCGCCGAGTCCATGTACAAATTCATCCTACTCGTCGAGTAGGATCATGCACTCGACGAGCAGGTGCGTGCTGGGCAGTCTTTTCGTGTTTTGTTGCTGGAAATGGATTAGAATCATTATCCCAATCTGTTTTGGTCTTGTAAAATCTGTTTTTCAAAATGATAATGATTATGTTAACCCATTTTCACATGACTTTTAACAATTTCAAAGTATTATATATGCTTATATGATTTCTTGAAATTTCTTGACATGAATTTGTGTTCTTATGAGTTTTTAGAAGATCATAGGAATTATGTGTAACCACCATGTGTGTTTAATTCTTGATCTTAATTGTATTGATGGTGTCCATAACTTGTCCTCAAGTTATGGATAACCAAAAGTCACTTCTTTTAATTGTGATTAAAGAACTAAAGAGGTTTCATAAAATGAAGAGTCTTCATTTTTATGAACCATTAAAACTCATAAGTTACAAATTGAAGAGACTTGGAATAGTTTCAATTCTTGCCCTCAAGTTTTGGAATTTGAAAAGTCTTACACTCTAATACTTTAATTCCAAATTAAACCTTAGATTTTTAAAAAGTTAAAAAAATCAACACTTATACTATTATTATAATTTTATTATATAGATATGTATAACAATATGTCATTATTACCGTTAGTAGGCCTCATTCATGAAGCCGGTCTATAAGGGGGGGTATAAGGTTGTTGCCTATAAAATGGTGACTTAATGGGTGTCCACTCTCACCCACCGCTTCCTTGATCGGTGGAGGGTCGTTAGCCGAACGGGTAGGATATGACTTTAAATTCTCATTAAAAGTATAATTAATTATAAAGTAACTATACATTATTAATTCCCAATCTTAGTTACTTTAGGAAAATGTGAAATTGGTGCTGGCCCATAAAATTACACTTTGTACCTTACCAAGTCGTTAGTGGTGCGTGTGTAGTTAACCGACACACTAACATGGACTAGTGAGAGTGGCAAAGGGTAACTTGACTTTATTATAGATCAGTGGAGCGTGTGTGGTTAACCGGCACATCGATTAGGTAATATTGTTAAGGGTACCAAGTCAATTTGTATGGTTATTCACACCTTGTTTGTGATCCTCGACATCCCAGTCACAAACTTGAGAGGGCACATTCGAGATTCAAACATGCCATTGAAAAGTTCAATGTATCTCAAAAGATCTAGGAGTTTCAAAAACAATAAAACCTAATAATAAAATATTTCTTCTTATGGTGGAAATTGGTAAATCGTCATTTACCTACCTTCAAATATTTTATAGTGTGGATTACGGCATCCCTCTTCCACCTATAAATAGTTTGTTGGATCCTAGCCTTAATATTTCATTTGGGTGACTTATTAAGGATTCTTAATCTAATGAAACTTATCTTCCTTTTATTCCATATGTCTTCCAATAACGCTGCTGGCTCAAACCCTACAGGCTCCTTTTCCCTAATGAACTTGTGTGGTAAGGTCATTTTTGATGGATCCAACTTTAATGAGTGGATCAGAAATATCAGGATGATTACCCGCTATGAGGACAAAGAATATGTCCTTGATAGGGAGCTTAAGGTTGTTAATGAAGCCACTGCTACTCCAGAAGAGCTTGCGGAGTTCATTGCGCATGAGAAGGATGCCACCAAGGTGTCCTGCATCATGATGGCCACAATGACTCCGGAACTCCAAAAATCTTATGAAGATTTCTACCCCTATGAGATGCACCTAGATCTGATGGAAAGGTACCATCAGAGCGCGCGTCAAGAGAGGTATGAAATCATTTCCTCCATTATAACAGCAAGGATGAAGGATGGTGAACCCATCACCGATCACTTGCAGAAGATGCAGAGGTTCGTTGACCGGTTGCTAAAGCTCAATGTTGACTTCCCTGAGGAATTGGCGATTGACATCATTCTCTATTCCTTACCTTAAAGTTATGATCAGTTTCGTATGACTTATCATATTAATAAGGAGGAAGTCACACTTAGCAAACTTCAAGGACTCTTAAGGACAGCTGAAAATGGCCTTAAGGGTAAAGCGGTTGCTACTTCTACTCCTTTAACAGCCCCTGTTCTTGCAATTGGGCAAGGGAAGGGTAAGAAGAGGAAAAGCCCTTCAAAGGGTACCAAGGGTAAGACTTTTGATGGTTCCTCTTCAAGTGGGATAAAGAAAGGTCCCATTACTCCTTCTTCGAACCCAAAGGAAGCACAATGCTTCTATTGCCAAGATAAGGGACACTTCAAGCGAAGTTGCGCCAAATATCTGCAAGATGTAAAGGATGGGAAGGTTAAACCCACCCATGCAGGTATTTACACAATATTGTCTAACAACTCATCTAATGCTAATTCTTGGGTGCTTGATACAGGGTGTGGTATTCACATTTGTACTGATTTGCAGGCACTAAGAAGAAGTGAGCAAGTAGAGCACGTGAAGATAAACTTAGTCATGGGCAACAGGAAAGCATCACCTGTTACCAAGATAGGATTTTATTCTTTATTGCTTAATAATGGGTTAATGTTAGATTTGAATAAGTGTTGTTACTCGCCCGAAATGGCGAGAAATATTATTTATTTTCATGGCTTGTACAAACAAGGTTTTATATTTTCATTTGATAATAAAAATGGTGCTATTAATGTTTATTACAATGATGTATTTTACTTTAAAGCAATACCTTGTGATGGTGTATATGAAGCCGTGAATGTTGTAGACAATCTAGGAAATAATGTGTTGTATATTGATTCTTCTGATAGCTTGGATAAAGCATCCTTGTGGCATTGTCATCTTGGACATGTTAGCAAGAAGCGCATAGGCCAACTCCAAAAGGCGGGAGTCTTGGAATCATTTGACCTCAAGTCAGATGATAGTTGCGAGTCTTGTTTACTTGGAAAAATGAAAAAGTCGCCCTTCACAGGTACTTGTGATAGGGGTGAAGGTTTGTTGGACCTTGTACACACGGATGTGTGTGGGCCCTTCAGAGTTGCTACAAGGGATGCTAATCGTTATTATGTGACTTTTACTGATGATTACAGTAGATATGGATATATTTACTTAATCAAGCATAAGTCAGAAACCTTTGAAAAGTTCAAAGAGTCTAAGCAAGAAGTTGAGAATCAATTGGGTAGGAACATCAAGATGCTCCGATCCGATCGGTGAGGAGAGTATCTTAGCATTGAGTTCCTTGACTATCTTAAGGAATGTGGGATTGTCTCACAATTGACACCTCCCAGGACACCACAGTTGAATGGTGTGGCTGAGAGGCGCAATCGAACCCTGTTGGATATGGTTCGTTCCATGATGAGTCGAGCTTCGTTACCAATCTCTTTCTGGGGGTATGCCTTAGAGACTGCCGCCCATATCCTTAATCTAGTCCCTACTAAAAAGGTTGCCAAAACACCTCACGAGATGTCGACTGGGAAAGTGCCCAATTTGGACCACATCAAGATTTGGCGTGAGACTCATGACAAGCTTGAACCCCGAAGTGAGAGGTGTATTTTCATCAGCTACCCACAGAGATCCTTTGGTTACCTCTTCTACAGACCCAGTGACAATGTGGTCTTTGTAGCAAGAAGAGGAGTCTTTCGTGAGAGAGAATTCATAAGCCAAGGGGACAGTGGGAGGCAAATTGACCTTGAAGAGCTTCAAGAGTCAAGTGGTGAAGGAACCTCAAATGCTGTCAGCCAACCTGAGGAAGAAACTCCTGTTGAGCCGATAGATGAGTCTGTACCTCCAAGACGTTCCACTAGGGTGAGGAACACACCTGAATTTTATTATGGTTATCACATCACCACTGAAGGTGATACATTTATCATTGATAGTACACTGATAGATTTGGATGAACCTAATAATTATAAGGAAGCCATGGCAGGCCCTGAGTCTGCGAAATGGAAGGAGGCTATGGACAGCGAGATTCAGTCCATGTATGACAATCAAGTTTGGAACTTGGTTGATAATGTACCAGGTCGTAAGACATTTGGGTGCAAATGGATCTTCAAGAAGAAGACCGACATGGATGGGAAAGTACACACTTATAAAGCGCGACTGGTTGCGAAGGGCTTTACTCAAACTCCGGGAGTTGACTATGATGAGACCTTCTCACCAGTAGCTAAGATTAAGTCTATTAGAGTGTTGTTAGCCATAGCTGCATTTCACGACTATGAAATATGGCAAATGGATGTCAAAACCGCTTTCCTTAATGGGAAGTTGGCTGAGGATGTTTACATGGCTCAGCCAGAGGGTTTTGTCGATCCAAAATACCCTAATAGAGTGTGCAAGCTTGAAAAATCCATTTATGGATTGAAACAAGCATCTCGCAGGTGGAATCTTTGCTTTGATGAGAAAGTCAAAGAGTTTGGCTTTACTAGGAGTGAAGATGAGTCTTGTGTATATGTCAGGGCTAGTGGGAGCATAGTTAGCTTCTTGGTGTTGTATGTGGATGACATACTTCTCATAGGAAACGACATCCCAACTTTGCAGGAGGTTAAGGCCTGGCTTGGGAAGTGTTTTGCTATGAAAGACCTTGGGGAAGCTACCTATATCCTAGGGATAAGGATATTGAGAGATAGGAGTAAGAGACTAATTGGACTTAGTCAAAGTACTTATGTGGATAAGGTACTGAAGAGGTTCAGTATGCAAGATTCCAAGAAAGGAGAATTACCAATCCAGAGTAATGCCAAGCTAAGTAAGACTCAGAGTCCGAGTACAGAGGCTGAGATAGCTGAAATGAGTCAGATACCATATGCTTCCGCTGTGGGCTCGATCATGTATGCTATGAGTTGTACTCGCCCTGATGTGGCCTTTGCTTTGAGCATGGTCAGTAGATATCAAGGGAACCCTGGCAAGGCACACTGGACAGCGGTAAAGAACATTCTCAAGTATTTGCGGAGGACTAAGGACTGGGTCCTTACGCTCGGAGGAAGTGATGACTTGCGAGTGGAAGGATATAGTGATGCTAGCTTTCAGACTGATAGGGATAATTTCCGCTCTCAGTCAGGCTGGGTCTTTATCCTAAATGGAGGTGCCATTACTTGGAAAAGTTCCAAGCAGGAGACAGTAGCTGATTCGACTTGTGAATCAGAGTACATAGCAGCAAGCGAGGCAGCAAAAGAGGCGATATGGTTGAAGAACTTCATCGGAGACCTTGGAGTTGTACCAGCTATAAAGGAGCCAATGGAAATTTTCTGTGACAGTGAAAGTGCGGTTGCTTTGGCGAAAGAACCAAGAGATCACGGGAGATCTAGGCACATTGACAGAAAATACCATTTCATCAGACATAGAATAGAAGAAGGACTCCTCGTGGCAAAGAGGGTATCATCGGATGAGAAACCGACAGATCCCCTCACGAAGGGACTGAGCAGGGTTAAGCATTTACAGCATGCAAGGCGCATTAGGCTGAAGGATGATATTAGTTTCAATAATTAGATTCCTGAAACTTGTAAAATGTAATTGACATTTGATGATAAATAAAAGTTGTTATTTATTTATGAGTAAGGTGTTACTATCTTGTGTTGATTGTTTACTATGTTTCAAATTTTACATGTTTTTACTTCCAGAATAATTATGTTATGGTATATATCATATTATTCAAACCATCCACAGTCGGTAAAACTTTGGAAGTAAGTATTGATTCAAGACTGTCATGAATTTGGCTTGTATGATTTGTCTAAAGTGCTTTAGACAATGCAATGGTTGCTACAACATTCATGAGTACTCATAAGGGCTGAGTATTGGATTCAACCCACGCTCACTTGCATCACTTCATGGAATTTATCTCGAGTGATCGTGAGACGGTAATATCATATAAATCTTCAAACCTAGAGATATGAGTTGTTGACTATGAGTTGGTTATTCATTGATTGTACGAAAACGCATTGGTAACTCAATGTTATAAAACGTGCCTTTATGAGTAATTCAACAAGTAGTTAGTACAAGCATATCAGTCAAAGTTTATCTGTTCCTTCTAGAAATAGAAGCGATATCTGGGCCCCTTGATGATTTGGTTTTGACCTATGTACCGGGCCTGTTCAGAACCTAATTGATATGTTCAATTTAGTTCTATGTCGAAACAAATCGGAGATCGAGAAACAAATGCTGGACAATAAGTAAGACCATGTTCCATGTGTTTGTCCGGCTGATATCATGAGAGCAGAGGATTATATGATCACTTATCTTAAATGGTGTATCATCATCATCTCAGTTCCGAGAGACTTTGAAAGAGCTACGATTGCTAGTCGGATTTTGAAGTCATATTTGCAAATATAGTTATTAGACTTATCCAAGTGGGAGACTGTTGGATATAGTGTCTAAGTCCATAACTTTATTTGGTATGTACTTGATCCGACCCGGCATGGTCCATTTGGGTTGCATGGCATTGCAATACTTGGATAGACTAAATGAGAGAATATGGCACTTATGATTATTAATATATTATAAGTTCTAATATATTAATAATAGTATTATTTAATTAGTATTTGATCAAGTATTAATCTAGTATTAATTTGGTGATCAAAGTGAGACTAATTAAATATATAAGGGTTGATTATGACGATCATCAATTCTTTTATGGTGGATTAATGATCCATGGTTTATGGGTTATGGATGTAACCATTTGGAGCTCCATGGATAGTCCATGGGAGTTACAAACCCATGGGTCATGAGAAATGAAGAGTCATGACAATTATGGGTCTTCTTAATGAAACCCTAATTGTGACACCACTATAAAAGGAACCCTTTGGCTAGTAAAATCGGACCTAGTAAGGTTACTAGAGAGGGCATAACCGATTTTGAGTGCTAGAAGTATTCTCTCAAGTTATTCCAAGTTTTGTGGTGTTGTGTGAAGCATTTGAGGCACAACATTTGGGGTGCTAGGCTCACAAAGTCTTGAAGGAATCCAAGCAACAACAAGGTATGTATTTCTACTAGTTTTTATGTTTCATATATTCCCCATGCCATGCTAGTTAGGAAATAACCTTGAAAAAGAAATTTGCATGTATATAGAGAAAACATAGATTCAAGGTTATTAGGGTTGCATGTACACTTAAGAAGTGTTAGAATGCTCAAAACCCATCAGATCCCTGTGCTGATCCCTGATGTAACTGCGGGCACTCGGCCTTCCGATGGCCAGTCTGGTTGCAATGAAAGCAAACCATAAATCCCTTGGAGCAATCCTTGGCGATATGCTTGGCTGCCGACTGGGACTGTGCCGGCCGTCGATCCATCCTCTGAGACTCGGCCTCCTCCCTAGCCTGAGTCTCCAACTCAATCTCCTTCTTCCGGGCATTTGTCTGAAGCTCAACAAATGTTCGATAAGTCGAGTTTGACACAAACTCCCGAGTGTCTCTCCTCAAAACGCCCAAATACTGGCTCATACGTGTCTGCTCATAAGACACCTACTCAGGGCAGAACATCGCCCTCTCATGAAACTTCCTGGTAACCACAATAACCGAATCAGTACCCTGCTTGAGGTTCAAGAACTCCTGCACCAACTTTTCCCTCTCTACTGGGGGAACATACTGATGGGTTTTAAGCAAAACATCAATCCTATGGTGTACATGCAAACCCTAATAGCTATTGGATCTAGTTTGTCTAATGAACATGCAATTGAATATCCAAAGCTATAAACCCTAGATCTAACATATAATAAACTGAATCAGGGTTTAGAGAATTACCTTTGATTGTTATATTCCAATAACAATCAATTCCTTACTTTGATTGGCTTCAGAAAGCTTAGTGCCTCAAGTGCCGCACCTCTAATGGAGTCACAAACACCACTAAGCAACTTGGATGAAGAGGAGAAGAGAAGAGGCTGCCCAAAACGTCTAGATACCCTAATCTAAGAGTTCACCACGTTTTTAGGGCCATAAGGGTCCTTTATATACTCAGGCAATTAGGGTTATCAAGCTAGTAAACCCTAATTTGAGTGCTTAAGCCCTAAGCAGCCCATGGACCATTCTAGAAGGCCCTTGGACGATTTCTTTATGGATCTTCATATAGAATTCGTCCATTGCCATCTAATGGATCCTTAGCCCAACTTTGTAACTATCTTATAATTACAATATCAATCCCCTAATTAATTCTTGACTAATATTAATTAAATAATATGATTTCTCTTTTAATATATTACTCTCATAATATATTAATAAATCATATTTAAACCTTTCTCTCCTTAATTCATCCTACATATTGCTATGCTGAAGGAAACCCAAAAGGACCATGCTTATAATCGGGTCAAGTACATACCAAAATAGTTATGGACTTAGACACTAATCCAACAGTCTCCCACTTGGATAAGTCTAATAACTACTTCCCGTATGACTTCAGAACCTGATCAACAATCATAGCTTTCAAAATCCGTTGTCAACTCTGATCTTATCAGATAGCGTGTCCTTTAGATAAGACATGAATTTCAATCATTCTATCTATACTGTTTCCCGACTTCCGATTTATGACGACCGATAACAGACTACAATTGAACACATCAAATTAGTCTCGGCTTGGCCAAGCACTTAGGTGTCATCACTAAATCATCGAGGGGCCCACATATATCGCTTTTATCCCACTTTGGGTAAAAGGAATGGATAAACCTCAACTTAAATGCTTGCTTGCATTTACTTATCGAATCATACACAACAATAAGTTTTATAACACCAAGTTACTGGTGCGTTTACTTATTATCAATGTGCAACCGACCAACAAATAACAACTCACATGTCTCGGTTTCAAGAATATACAATGTTATCGTCTCACTAATCACTCGTGATAAATCCATGACGTGATCCAAGTGAGTGTGGGTTTCATCCAATACTCTAATCTTATCAAAGCACTCATGAACCCTGCAACAAACTTGTGCTATGTCTAAACTCTTCAGACAATCTACAGACTCTTCATGACAGTCTTCCTTCATACTTACTTCCAACCTATGACCGACTGTGGAGGTTCGAATAACCCAGTTATTCTGGAAATCAAAACATGCAAACTGAAACACAATAATAATACTTAATCCTATATGGCCCTAAACTTGTGAGAGTAAATAAAACACTTCTATTTATCCACCATATTGATTTCTCATTATTTATCATTTAATGTTTCAGATAATCAACTCATTACTTGAATAACAACAATTGTCCCATGCTCCAAGCATGCACACTTTGTTTCCTGTGGTCCATGCTTTGTGAAATAGATCAATTGAAAAACTTTTCCAATGTTGCTCATCTCACAATTCCCAATCCTTTTCATTTGTGTAAGAACACAAGGTTCTTTGCTACTATTAGAATATGCTAGATTCTAACATTTTATGCAACGATCCTTTCGCAAAGTCATAGCACAAAAGTCACCAAGACTTGGCTAATGAAATTACAAAGTACTCTCTTAGAAATTGTTACAAGACAATTCCATAGATGTGAAGTCTCACATTCAAAGTACATTCCTTTGAACATCCTTCTTGCATAGAAGTTTCTAATCTAGACAAAGACTCTCAATATCCAAATCCCATTATGGAAACATTTCCACATTTTCCATATGACAACTCATTCTTAATAGAATCTTATCTATTCATAATAATGTCGATACGGTCCATCCAATACCATACTTCCAACTACTCACAAGCAAACAATCTTCAGCGAACTTTGGATCGTCCTTTGATAGTTGTTTAATTATTTTAGTCAAAATCGATTCTAATCCTTTTTCCCTCTTAATGCGCTAGACATTTGGGAAATTTTAGAATGGTCAAATATTATAGCATTTGCAATCGATGCTATACCCGAAACGTATGGGACACGATGCATAATGTCTTACATAAATATATGATACTTTATCAATCTCCTGCTATAATATTTTTATGTGCACGTTCTCACAATTCGAACTATGAAAAGGGATTCCATAATCATAATAGAAATTTGAGAACACACTATGTATCCTTTGACTAAATTTATTGAAATTTCTCAATCTAAGCTTTAGATTTTGAAACGAAGTATAATATTCTCTCCCTTAATTATAGCAAAACAACTTTTCAACCCATGCAACTTTGCGAATTGAATCTTTGTTTTTCTATAATTAATATTGCTAACTTGCAATACTTTCCATAATAATCATACAAGCATAACACTTATGCTCCCACTATCATGATGATTATTATCATATAAGCATAACACTTATGCTCCCACTAGCTTTGACATGTATTCAGAAAACAAATGAACTTCCAGAAAATAATGCTTATTGAATTTCTGAAATTCATATTTCTAATACCAGATGCTTCGATAAGCCTTTATCTAAGCTTCTTAAACTTATACACCTTTGCCTTAGAAAGCTCACATGTGTGTCTAGACAAATTCAGAACTTATGTTACTAACTCCCAAATGTTTAGACTAATTGCCAAATCTCATAATTTGAACTATGGAAAGGGATGCCGTAACCATAATCGAATTTGAGAATACAATTTTTCACAATTGATATCTTCTTAAAATCTCTCTTAGATTTTATGGTGTATGTTTTCCTATCCATGTGAATTTTTCAAAACCAAAGTTTGCGACAAATCCAAACTCATATGGACTGAACTTTCTTAATCTTGATTTCTTACCTTGTGGTGACACGAGTGTCCACCATGTCTTCCAAGTAGTTTAACAACTTATCCTTACATATCAATGTACTTTCCATCGATCAAGGTACTTTGTCTTTATGCATTCAAATGAGAACTTATAGAACTCACATGCATAATTAACTCAATTGGAATGGCACATAAACAAAATAATGTCAACACAATAGGTTGTTAACCTCAAGTCGTGTGCTAGTGATGATCGATAAGGTTTATTCTTGATCTGTTCTTGAAACTTTTCCAAGATCATTAAAACTCCCACCGACTCCTTGACATATAAGGTTCTTTTGTCAAGAAACATTTCTTGACAAACAAATATTCAAGAGTTAGTGTAGTTCTTATCAAGACAAAACACTTCACAAATTGGTCCTAGTTGGTCTTTGTCTTATCCAAGACATCACACTTACCAATTTTAAATGTGCAAGAATAAGAAAACCTTTTCCAAATTCCACATTTGATGAATGCTATAAACCTACTTAAGACTTGTCACTCAATTCGCAATCTTGGAGTATGACTCTAAGATTCGATATTGGAACGAAGTATGATTGACATCTTGATTTAACCATTTCAACAGTTCTCGATTCCTCTTCTTAGACATACAAATGCACTAAGATTCACTTAGAGAATCAATTGAGATATGGTTCTTAATCATTAAGACTTATCATAAAACACAATAAAAGGTACTCTCCCTTCTTCTTAGAATAGAGAAACTTTTATCTTTCTGCCTACTTGATTCTTCTTTATTCGTTCTGCTATTCATTGAAACTCTTTCAATCAACTCAGAATTACACTTAATCTTATAAGTGTAATCATATTTACTAAACTTTTAAAAAATCATGACGAATATCTTATCTCTCTTTGTGGTGGACTTGATCAACGTACAAGCTAGTGTACTCGATCTACTAGTCCTTCACTTGACACTTTGTCAAAGAATTAATATAATTTCCAAATATGAAAGTTTTCATTCATCACGCAACCAAGTTGTATGATTCCAAGTTTCCATCCAATTGAAACTTGGGCGATGAGAAACTCTCCTTATTTGGTGAATTCTTGACATCTCCACAAATAACATAATCAAGAATCAAATCCATTATTGCTAATAATAGAAACCTTCAAACATCAATTTTTCATACATGCCATTGCAAGGATAAATAAATAAGATAAAATCAAAATTCATTTTATTGTGGAAAAAAATTGTCCTTACAATGCAATTCAATTGAAAAACTATGTTATTACATATTTCTTAACAATCTATTCTAACTCCAAGTAGTAGCTAAAAAATCCAATCTTCAAACTGATGGGTTTTGGTCATAAGACATCCTATGTGCTCATACAAACCCTAAAGCTCGGATCTAGGTTTCTCTATTGTACATGCTTTGAATCCAAGACTTTGAACCCTAATTCTAGCATATGGAAATCAGAATTCACATGTAATTAGGTTAAAGAACATACCTTGATTGTTATGTAGCAATAACAATCCAATTCCTCCTTGAATTGACCTTGGAAAGCAGAGAGTCACAAGTGTCACTCCTCTAATGGCTTACAAACACCATAAGCAAGTGGAGAAGGTATAAAGAGAGAAGAGGGAGGTTAGAATTCGTATTTAGGACTTCTTGGGAAGGGATCCACGAATTCATGACCCTAGGGGTGTTTATATGGGTGTAGAGATAGGGTTTCAGTCATTATCCTTATCTAGTTGATTATCCATTAAGCAACCAATAAGATAATCCTTGTATCCTTATCATAATCGAATTCTAAGGCTTTCCAACCTTAAATTCGTCCACCATATTTATAAGATAATCCTTACCTTATTTTGTAACTATCACATAATTACAAATCAGCCCCTCTAGTTTAATTAATTACACTTGATCACAAAATTAATTCTTAATTAATTATTGACCAATATTAATTAAACAAATATGATTTCTCCTTTAATATATTATTCTTATAACATATTAATAAATCATATTATTCTCTCTCTCTTTATTCATTTCTTCAATCAAGTTGCTTTGGTGAAGGCAACCCAAAAGGACCATGCACCATCGGGTCAAGTACATACCAAAATAGTTATGGACTTAGACACTAATCCAACAGTCTCCCACTTGGATAAGTCAAACAACTATTCTGCGTATGACTTCGGATCCCGATCTGCAATCGTAGCTTTCCAAAGCCGCTGTCAACTCTGATCATATCAAATACGCGTGTCCTTAGATAAGGGATCATATATTCCTCCATTCTAGATATCATATGAGATATGATTTCAAATCATTCTCTTTGTACTATGTCTCGATTTCCGATTTATGACGACTGACTAATTGAACAAATCAAATTAGCCCTAGCCCGGCCGAGCATTTACGTTTGTCATCACTAAATCATCGAGGGGCCCAAAGATATCGCTTTTATCCTACTTTGGATAAAAGGAACGGATAAACTTTGATACAATGCTTGCTTGTACTCGCACCGAATCACACACAACAATATGTTTTATAACACCAAGTTACTGGTGCGTTTACATATTATCAATGTGCAACCGATTCGCAAGATACAACTCACACATCTCAGTTTCAAGAATATAAGATGTTATCGTCTCACCAATCACTCGTGATACAATCCATCGAATGATCCAAGTGAGCGTGGGTCTAATCCAATGCTCAAATCACATTCATAAGCACTCATGAACGTTGCAGCAAACATTTGCTTATGTCTAATACTCTTTTAGACAATCCACACACCAATTCACGACAGTCTTCATTCATATCTACTTCCAACATATGAACGACTGTGGCCCGTTTGAATAATTCGATTATTCTTAATAAACTCAATTATTCTGGAAGTCAAAACATGCAAATGTGAAACACAAGAATAATACTAATCCCATATGGCCTCAAACCTTTGAGTATAAATAAAACACCTTTTATTTATCACCATATTGATTACTCATTATTTGTCGTTTCGGGTAATCAACTTCTTACTTGAATTCCAACACTTGTCTCATGCTCCTAGCATGCACACAATGTTTACCTATGGTTCTTACTTTGTGAAATAGATCACATTGAACACATTTCCAATCCTTCTCATTTCACAACTCCAAATCCGTTTTTCATAAGTTAAAGAATATCAAATTCTTGCTACTTATAAAATATGCTAGATTCTAACATTTTATGCAATGATCTCTTTTGTAATGTCACTGCACCAAAGTCACAAAGACTATTGCCAATGATATTACAAAGTCTTCTATCGGAGATTGTTACAAGACAATTCCATAGATGTGATGTCTCTCACTCAAAGTACTTTCTTTGAACATCCTTTTGCATAGAAGTTTCTAATCTAGTCATAGATTTCTCAATATTCAATTCCCAATATGGACACACTTCCATATGTTCCATATGACAACTCATTCTTAATAGAATCTTATCTATTCATAATGATGTCGCTATGGTCCATCCAATATGGAAACATTTCCATATTTCCCAATACTATACTTCCAACTACTCACAAGCGACCAATCCTCGTCGAACTTGGATTGTCCTTTGATAGTTGTTTAATTCTTTTAGTCAAAACCGATTCTAGTCCTTTTTCCCTCTAAATGTGCTCGACATTTGGAAAAAATTTAGAATGGTCAAACATTAAAGCATTTGCAATCGATCCTATACCCGAAGCGTATGAGACACGACGCATAATGTTTTATTTGCTATGTTCTCAAAATTCGAATTGTGAAAAGGGATGCCGTAATCATAATCGAAATTTTAAGAACACACTTTGTACCTTTGACTAATTTTATTAACATTTCTCAACCTAAACCTTTAGATCTTAAATGAAGCATAATATTCTCTCCCTTAATTATAGCAAAACAACTCTTCAACTATTGCGACTTTGCAAAGTATGACTCTTGTTTTCTATAATTAATATTGCTAATCTTGCAATACTTTCCTTAATAATCATACAATCATAACATTTATGCTCCCACTATCATGATGATTATTATAAAACATAACACTTATGCTCCCACTAGCTTCGACATGTATTCATAAACATCTTAACTTTCAAAAAACAATGCTTATTGAATTTCTTAAGTTCATGTTTCTAATACTTAGTGCTTTGATAATCTTTTATCAACATTTCTTGATATTATACACATTTGCCTTCGATAGTTCATATGTGTGTCTAAACAATTAAGACTAATTGCCAAACCTCACAATTCAAATTATGGAAAGGGATGCCGTAACCATAATTGAATTCGAGAATGCAATTTTACAATTACTATCTTCTTAAAATTTGTCTTAGTGAAAGCATTTCCTCACAATCATTTTCATGAAGGAGGAAATCTTATGACACTTAGATTTAAACAGTGTATTTGTTCCTATCTATGTGAATTTGTCAAAACCAAGGTTTACGACAAATTCAAACTCTTATGGATCGAACTTTCTTGATCTCGATTTCTTGCCTTTATGGTAGCACAGCTGCCCACCATGTCTTCCAAGTAGTTAAGCAGCTTACCCTTTCCTATCAATGCACCTTTCATTGATTAAGGTGCTTTGCCTTTTATGCGTTCAAAATGAGAACTCATAGAACTCACATGCACAATTAACTCGATTGGATTGGCACAGAATCAAAATAATGTCAACACGATAGGTTGTAAACCTCAACTCGTGTGCTAGTGATGATCGATAAGGTTTATTTGATTTGTTCTTGAAACCTTTCAAGACCATTAAGACTCCCACTGACTCCTTGACATATAAGATTCTCTCGTCAATAAACATTTCTTGACAAACAAATATTCAAGAGTTAGTGTAGTTTTTTATCAAAACACTTCATAAATTGGTCCTAGTTGGTCTTTGTCTTATCCAAGACATCACAACTTTCCACATTTAATGAAAGTTACAAACCTTCTTAATACCTTTCACTCAATGTCACAATCTTAACTTCAAGACTTGTTATTGGAATGAAGTATGATTGACTTATTGATTTAACCATTTCTTCAATTCTTGATTCCTCTTCTTAGACATACAATTGTACTAAGACTCACTTAGAGGATCAATTGAGATATGGTTCTTAATCATTAAGACCTATCATAAAGCATAAAAGGTACTCTCCCATCTTCTTAGAATGGAGAAACTTTTATCTTTCTGCCTACTTGATTCTTCTTATTCGTTCTGCTATTGATCTAAACCCTTTAATCAATTCAGAATTACACTTAATCTTGTAAGTATAATCATATTTACTGAACCTTTAGTAAATCATGACGAATATCTTTGTTACTCTTATGGTGGACTTGATCAACACGCAACTTTGTGTGCTCGATCTCTTAGTCCTTCACTTGACACTTTGTCAACGAATCAGTCTAATTTCCAAATACGAAATTTCTCATTCATCGTGCATCCACGTTGCATGATTCCAAGTTTCTGTCCAATTGAAACTTTGGGCGATGAGAAACTCTCCCTATTTGGTAAATTCTTGACATTTCCATAAATAGCATAACTAAGAATCATATCCATTCGTTGTAGAAATATTTGAACATCAATTTTCATAACGATTTCATTGTAAGGAAATAAACAAATAAATAAATAAGTCAAACAAAATTTATTTTATTTATAAAAGCAGCGGAAAAAATTTGTCCTTAGAATGCAAAATCCATTGAAAACTATGTACAAAAGAAAATTTCTAACAACTCTATCATAACTTTCTAGGCTCAAAATCTAATCTTCAAGTCCATGCGATCGAGATCCATCTCTTGTGATTAGATTATCTTGCTTTCTTATCAAGCTTCCTTTCTCTTCACCGACCCTACAAAACACTCAAATGTAATCTTATTACATCATGTATTAAGAATCAATGAATAGGAACTTAATGGAGTTAGATAGTGGATTTTTACCTAAAGCGCAGTCATACCTTTGACTCTCCCATCTCTTAGATCTCTTAGGTAATTAGGGCAACTTCGTCTCCAATGCCCCTTTTCTTGGCAATGAAAGCAACACATGGAACTACTTCATACATCGCCTTTCTCTTATGATCAAACTTTTCGATTATTGCATGTCTTTCATTGCCATTGTCTATATCCATAGAGGTCTTGAAGGCAGATTCACCAATCAACTTTGCTTTTCTATTGCGCCAAACCATTGCTGATTCGGCAGCAATAAGCATATAGGTGAGATCTATAAGGGTCACGTTGTGGTTCGTCATATAGTACTCTCTTACGAACTCACTATATGAGTTGGGAAGTGACTGAAGAACCCAATCAACAGCCATCTCTTCACTAACAATGGATCCCATCATTCTTAACCTATCAATGTGTGACTTCATCCCTAGGACGTGTGCACACACCGACTTTCCTTCTTTATGTTTACTTGCCAATAGGGCTTGAGTGATATTGAACCTTTCAATTTTACAATCTTGTGGGTTAGGGAGAATAATTGGAGGAGGAGGAGGAAGTGAAGCATGATTTCTTGATCCTCGATCGAATCGTGGAATATCATTTTCATGTGGAATGCTTGTTCCACGGAATTTGGGAAGACCATAGTTGTTGAACTTTGACATCTATAATACGGGAGAAAACGGATTCAAGTTAGTTGATTGAATGAGTCCTTAGTAAATCACCCAAATGAGATACTAAGGCTAGGACCCAACACAATATTCTACAACTCGGGAGAGGGATGCCGTAACCCTAATTGCAGAATATTTGAAGGTAAGTGAATGACGATTCACTAATTTCCACCATGAAAAACGAAAAAGAAATTTAAGTTTTAAATCTATGAAAACTCCTAGATCCTTTGAGATACATTGAACTTTCAATGGCATGTTTATATCTCGATATGCCCCTCTTGTTTGTGACTGGGATGCCGAGGATCACAAAGCGGGTGTGAATAACCATGCAAACTACATGGTGCCCTCACATGTTACAGTCGCCTATTCGATGTGCCAGTAAACCACACACGTTCCACCGAACTATGACAAACATTGAGTCACCCTTTGCTACCTTTGCTTAGACCCATTTAGTGTGCCGGTTAACCACACACGCTCCACTAACGTCTTCGCAAGGGCACAAAGTGTAATTTCATGGAATTGCATCAATTCACTTTTGCCTAAGTAACTAAGATTGGGAATTATATGAAAACATTTAGTTACTTTTATACTTCATTATACTTATAAAGGAAGGTTTCGTCCTATCCTACCCGTTCGGCTAACGACCCTCCATTGGTCAAGAGTGCGGTGGGTAAGAGTGGATACCCATTCAATCGCCATTTTATAGGCAATTTCCTTAAACACCCCTTATAGACCAGCTTCGTGAATGAGGCCTACTAACGGTAAGACTGACTTTTACTTATACATATATATATAATGTTAGACTTTTAATGTTATATATAGTATAGGGTGTATTTTACACTTTTAAAATATTAGGTGGTTCAATTTAACAATTATACTTTTAATTTACTTAAATTGTAAACTTAAACTTTTACGGATTTATTAAACCTCTTTAATTAAACACCTTAATTGGTTAATAAAACCATAAGGGTGTGATTTGAACCTTTTCAAAACTTCTTAGAGTTTTAGAACTTAACATTCCTAATTAAACTTTTAATCAACTTTTAAATTCCAAAACTTGAGGGCAAGTTGTGAAACATTTCAACACATTAGGTTTTAGAATTTAAATATACATCAAAATTAAACTATTTAATCAAAATTTAAATTCCAAAACTCGAGGGCAAGTTTTGAAACCTTTTTCAAAACATTAGGGTTTCAACTATTTAAATTTTAAAACAACAAAACTTTTGGGGTTCAAATTTAAACTATAAAACCTAAAGAGCCATATATGAAACTTTTCACAACAACAAGGATCAAATAACAAATAATTCAAATTAACATTTAATCACATAATTATCCATATTTGATGATTTCTTGCAAAACAATTTATCAATTTACTCAAAATAATTAATCAATTATCTTATAAGGAAACAATTATCTTATTAATTAATAAATATCTTCAATTAGATTAAAATTATAGTCAAATATATCATATAATCGGATTATTATTAATCTAACATGATAAGGTAATTATCCCAATGCAAAAACAACAAGAAATCCCGAGATAAGCACTGTTTGACGCACCGACTCGCCGAGTCACCCTCTGGAACTCGCCGAGTAGGGCTTACTCGCCGAGTCCAAGAGTGACTCGCCGAGTCAGGTCGAACAGTGAGGCCAAAACACGATTTTCAGTTACATCAAGCATCAATACAATAGAAACCAATCATGGCTCTGATACCACTGATGGGTTTTGGTCATAAGACATCCTATGTGCTCATACAAACCCTAAAGCTCGGATCTAGGTTTCTCTATTGTACATGCTTTGAATCCAAGACTTTGAACCCTAATTCTAGCATATGGAAATCAGAATTCACATGTAATTAGGTTAAAGAACATACCTTGATTGTTATGTAGCAATAACAATCCAATTCCTCCTTGAATTGACCTTGGAAAGCAGAGAGTCACAAGTGTCACTCCTCTAATGGCTTACAAACACCATAAGCAAGTGGAGAAGGTATAAAGAGAGAAGAGGGAGGTTAGAATTCGTATTTAGGACTTCTTGGGAAGGGATCCACGAATTCATGACCCTAGGGGTGTTTATATGGGTGTAGAGATAGGGTTTCAGTCATTATCCTTATCTAGTTGATTATCCATTAAGCAACCAATAAGATAATCCTTGTATCCTTATCATACTCGAATTCTAAGGCTTTCCAACCTTAAATTCGTCCACCATATTTATAAGATAATCCTTACCTTATTTTGTAACTATCACATAATTACAAATCAGCCCCTCTAGTTTAATTAATTACACTTGATCACAAAATTAATTCTTAATTAATTATTGACCAATATTAATTAAACAAATATGATTTCTCCTTTAATATATTATTCTTATAACATATTAATAAATCATATTATTCTCTCTCTCTCTTTATTCATTTCTTCAATCAAGTTGCTTTGGTGAAGGCAACCCAAAAGGACCATGCACCATCGGGTCAAGTACATACCAAAATAGTTATGGACTTAGACACTAATCCAACACAAACAATGCGATCGAAATCTACTTTCTTCACGATTAGATTCAGCTCACTTCTCCCCTTAAGCTTCCTCTCCTTTCTTCGATCCTACAAAACATCAAAATGTAATCTTATCACATCATGTATTAAGAATCTAAAATAGGAACTTAAAAGAGTTAGTTAATGGATTTTACCTGAAGCAGAGTCATACGTCTTGACTCTCCCATCTCTTAGATCTCTCAGGTAGTTAGGGCAGCTTCGTCTCCAATGCCCCTTCTCTTGGGAATAAAAGAAAATGGACTCCTTTGGAATAGCACACCGGACAATCACAGACTTAGGTCTTTCTGGACTTCTAATGTTGCCAGTGTCCATTGAAGTTTGGGAGTTTGATTCACCAGACAAATTTACTTGACCAGCACGCCAAATCATTGTTGATTCAGCAGCTATAAGCAAATAGGTGAGATCAATGAGGGTCACGTCATGATCCATCATATAGTACTCTCTAACGAACTCACTATATGATTCAGGAAGTGACTGAAGAACCTAGTCAATAGCCAGCTCACTTGAAATCTCGACACCCAACATGCTTAACCTATCAATGTGTGACTTCATCTGTAAGACGTGTGCACACACAGGTTTCCCATCTTCGTGTTTACTTGCCAAAAGGGCTTGAGTGAGCTTGAACTTTTCAAGCCTTCGAACTTGTGGGTCAGGGAGAACAATTGGAGGAGGTTGAGGAAGTGAATCATGACTCTCATTTCGTTGATCGTATCTCGGAACGTCGTCTTCATTTGGAAAGCTTGTTCCAAAGAATTTGGGAAGACCATTGTAAGATTCATACATCTATAAAATGGGAGAAAATTCAAGTTAAGTTGATTGAGTTCTTAATAAAACACCCAAATGAGTTATTAAGGCTAGGATCCAACACAATATTCTACAACCTAGAAGAGGGATGCCGTAATCTAGTTGCAGAATATTTGAAGGTAGGTAAATGACAATTTACCAATTTCCACCATGAAAAACGAAAAGGAAGTTTAAGTTTTAAATGAATTGAAACTCCTAGATCTTTTGAGATTCATTGAACTTTTCAATGACATGTTTAATCTCGATTATGCCCTACTATTTGTGACTGGGATGCTGAGGATTACAAATAAGGTGTGAATAACCATACGAATCGCGTGGTGCACTCAATGCTACTATCACCCAATCAATGTGCCGGTTAACCACACACGCTCCACTAATGTTTAACAAGGATACGAAGTGTAATTCCATGGATGTGCATATAATTTCACATTTTGCCTAAAGTAACTATGATTTGGGAATTTGTATAATCATTTAGTTACTTTGGACTTCATTATACTTATAATGAAAGGTTTCTGTCCTGTCCTACCCGTTCGGCTAATGACCCTCCACTAGTCAAGAGTGCGGTGGGTAAGAGTGGATACCCATTCAATCACCATTTTATAGGCAATTTCCTTAAACACCCCTTATAGACCAACTTCATGAATAAGGCCTACTAACGATAAGACTGACTGTTTACTCATACATACATATATATATATATATATATACACACACACACACACACATATATATATATATATATATATATATACACTAGGTGTGAGACCCATGTATTACATGGGTTTATTTAAAAAAAATTAAATATGAAATTAGAACAATTTGAAAATTTTGAATTTATAAGAAAAATGAGAATTTTTTTGAATTATTAAAATTAATGAGGCTTTAATGTATTGAATACATTACATATATAAACCTTTCTAATAAATACTTTACATATTAAATGTGGAATTTTAATTTAATAAAATAAAAAATACAATAAAATGACAATTGGAAAATAGAAAATCTAAAAATTCTAAAAAATGTCATGTGTCCAAATAAAGAAGAAGATGACATGTGACAAAAAACCTTCTTTTATTATAGTAGATATATAATATTAGACTTTTAATGTTATATATAGTATAGGGTGTATTTTACACTTTTAAAATACTAGGTGGTTTAACTTAGTAAATTATACTTTTTAATTTAATTAAATGTAAACCAAAACTTTATGGGTTTATTAAATCTCTTTTAATTATACACTTTAATTAATTAATAAAACCATAAGGGTGTGATTTGAACTTTTCAAATTACTAGGATTTAAGAATTTAACATTTCAAAATTAAACTTTTAATAAACTTTTAAATTCCAAAAGCTGAGGGCAAGTTTTGAAACATTTCAAAACATTAGGGTTTAACTTATTTAAATTTCATAAACAAAACCTTTAAGTTGAAATTTAAACTATAAAACCTAAAGGGAGTAATTTGAAACTTTTCCAAACTTTATCAAGAATATTCTAGATCACAAAATTCAAATAAGGCAATAAATAATTAATTGGTGGTCATCTAATTTGATCTAGTCCAAATTCTTGCAAGATAATTCACCAAATAATTCAAATAATTAAATTTAATCTTATAAGGAAGTAATTATTCAATTAATATGAAGATATCTTTAAATGTGGCAAAGATAATCACCCAATATCATAAAAATCTGATTTATATCAATAAAAGACGTTTTGGTAACTATCCCATAGCCAAAGAAGCACAAAATACCGAAATTAGCTCTTTCTGACCAGCTGACTCGTCGAGTTCACATGGACTCGGCGAGTCCAGCCCCCAGAAACCCAAAATTTCAATTTTAAAGCAAGAATAAACCATAATTGTATCAAATACATCAAACAAACAGCCCTATTCTCTGATACCACTGATGGGTTTTAAGCAAAACATCAATCCTATGGTGTACATGCAAACCCTAATAGCTTTTGGATCTAGTTTGTCTAATGAACATGCGATTGAATATCCAAAGCTATAAACCCTAGATCTAACATATAATAAACTGAATTAGGGTTTAGAGAATTACCTTTGATTGTTATATTGCAATAACAATCAATTCCTTGCTTTGATTGACTTCAGAAAGCTTAGTGCCTCAAGTGCTGCACCTCTAATGGAGTCACAAACACCACTAAGCAACTTGGATGAAGAGGAGAAGAAAGGAGGCTACCCAAAACGTCTAGAAACCCTAATCTAAGAGTTCACCACGTTTTTGGGGCCATAAGGGTCCTTTATATACTTAGGCAATTAGGGTTATCAAGCTAGTAAACCCTAATTTGAGTGCTTAAGCCCTAAGCAGCCCATGGACCATTCTAGAAGGCCCTTGGACGATTTCTTTATGGATCTTCATATAGAATTCGTCAATTTCCATCTAATGGATCCTTATCCCAACTTTGTAACTATCTTATAATTACAATATCAATCCCCTAAGTTTAATTAATCTCTTTTAGCCACAAAATTAATTATCAATTAATTATGGACTAATATTAATTAAACAATATGATTTCTCTTTTAATATATTATTCTCATAATAGATTAATAAATCATATTTAAACCTTTCTCTCCTTAATTCATCCTATATATTGCTGTGGTGAAGGCAACCCAAAAGGACCATGCTCATAATCGGGTCAAGTACATACCAAAATAGTTATGGACTTTGACACTAATCCAACACATACTCATCTCTGAACATAGTGATGAACCTCTCCCAGGTCACCTCTGAGTTCTCTGCAACAGTGAAGCTTGCCGTCACGAACTTCCATCAATCCTTCGCTCCCAAGCGAAGCTGGTTCAACGCAAATTGTACCCTCAGATGCTCCAGACATGAACACGTGTAGAAGTATCCCTCAATATCAGCAATCCATCTCATCGCAGCGATAGGATCCTACGTCCCATCAAACTCAGGTGGCTTCGTGTTGCTGAACTCCTGAAACAAAAACAAGTTACCTCCCTGAGGCCTGGCAGCAGCCACAGGTGCAGTACCTGCAGCCTCAATCACTGTTGCATAACGCTCATCAAAGGTCTCAATCAAAGTGGTCTTGATAGACCCAAACATCTTCGGAATCTCGGCCCGGATCGCCGCTTCCACCTCATTGTGGATCATCTGACGAAGCTCCTCGTCACTCACACCGCTCGCCTCAGGTCTGTGGCGTGTCCCAACCATGATGTCTCTGAAATACAACATAATAATATCAGAGACTCGCTCGATCAGGCTCGTACTCGATAACCCGACCTTACCTGTTCCCTAGTACCCAAAGGATTCTTACTTAGAGTGTGTACAGCTCCGGTGTCTTCAGTAGTATGGGCCCTTATACTACTGTCTACATCGCATCAGTAATCACCCTAAGTCCTCTTCCTTGGATCCCAGATCACAAGTACTGTATATTTCACTGGCATAGGCTACCCTTCGGTAGGCCTCTCATCAGCTCCTCACTACTACCTACTCGCTCTCAAGCATCACATAGCAGCAAAATCCTTCCTCGGCTAAGGCATCCCAAAATCAGGCCACTCTAGTCCTAATATGAATACCTAGACAACTCTAGCATGCATATCATATCGTAACATATCTCATAACACATAATGTAAGGGTATTTTGGGAAATCATCGTTCGGGCGCTGGCTGATTGTACACACTGCTTCCTTTTGTCTTTCTCAAAATCATTTACTCCCTTAGACAAATTGTTTATTTTATGAAAAACTTTCTCAAATCCTCAGTTTGAGTTCAGATTCATGCAAAGATGCACCCGAATCCCTCAAACCAAGGCTCTGATACCAACTTGTAACAACATAAATTTTCAAAACAATTTTTTTCATTTTTAAATCATACTTCATTCATGCGATAATCATAAAACATAATGTATCATTGTATCATAACAAAACATGTCCCCAAAATCTAAATGACAAAACTCTATAAGTGTGTATGGATCATGCCGGCGCCTTCCCGCGATCCTCGCTAGTACCTAAAACACATAACACAACAACTGTAAGCATAAATGCTTAGTGAGTTCCCCAAAATACCACATACTACACATACGCCTTTCTAGGCCATAACTCTGCAGGATCTTCCGATCCATATGTCTCAGGGGACTTCCGTCCCGAATCAAGGTAGACCTTCCGGTCATACCCGTATCGACCTTCCGGTCCGTAACCTCTTGACCTTCCGGTCCATAACCTCTTGACCATCCGCTCCATAACATACATAACATTCATAACACATACATATCACATAACAACATATAGCTCATACATCTCATAGAATATAAGACCTTCCGGTCACACATAGGTACCCTTCCAGGTACAGTATAGTGAGAAGACTCACCTCAATGAAGTCGGATAAACTCTCGTGCTCAACGTCCCGACTTAGCCTCCTCATATTATTCAAATAACATCCTGATCAGAATTCTCTCATGATCTCATATCTACAAACTGGGTAGAAGGCCATTCTACCCTACCTTGAACTCTCCTGAATCGGCCTTGACCAAAACCCTAAAGTCAACGAAAATCAATGGTCAAACTTTGACCCGACTCGTCGAGTGCACAAGGGCGACTCGGCGAGTCCATGCGGGTCCTCTGAATCCTTTCAGCCTCTCTTGACTCGTCGAGTCATCCTTCCACTCGACGGGTCACACCTGTCACGAATCGCGGGACAACCTCGACTCGACTCGTCGAGTCCACTTATGGACTCGGCGAGTTGCCGCCATGCTCAAACTCAAATGACCTTCTGAGGTCAGATCTGTTCCTCTAGTCCATAGATCTGACCTTCCCAAGCTCAATAAACACGTAAAGGTTCGATCTTGATACTCATGCAATGTCCACATAACTCTACTTGATGAAATAGCCCCAAATACAACATCCTAAGTCCATTTCTTCCATAACTCAACATAAAGCAAGATGGATAACATTCTCTGGACCAATATGGGTCCAGATCTGAAGTCTAAACATGATAAGGAGCCATATTCCCAATAAATCAACCCAATAAAGGGTAAAGAAAACCCTAGATCCATGGATTCTTTAAGAAAACAGAAAAAGGATCGGTATGCTACCTCAAGGATGATGTCCTTTGCTTGCAATCCACAAATAAGCAACCTCCTTGGCCTCCTCTAAGCTGGAATCAACTTCTTCTTGCAAAACAAACCCACAAAGGTCCAATAATGGCTTCTTCTCTCTCACAAACGCTCAGGCACTATTAGGGTTTGTCTCAAGGGTCTGGTAGCCACAAATGGTAGGTATAAGGGTCCTTAAATAGGCCCCACACCCGAGAAATTAGGGTTTCATTAAACAGTCTGGACTCGCCGAGTCCACTCATGGACTCGCCGAGTCCTTCATTAAATCAGACCAAAAATGCGTGATCCCACTCGGCGAGTCTGAGCGCCTACTCGCCGAGTTCCCCTCATAAATTCAATATAAATACTTAACATAGGATACCTGGGAATCCGGATGTTACATATTGAATAAGGAGAATATTGAGATTTAGTATAAGATCCATTAGAAAGGTCTGGGCCCAATTTGGAAAATTGGGCCAATGATGGATTTATGGACATTATAGTGTTGGGCTTTTGGTTTGGGTTTGGGCCTTAGTTTTGAATCATACAGGACCGGCGGTAAAATGGTCATTTCACCCAATGCATGGATTAAGGATTATGCTATGGACCCAATTGCTAATTGGGTATATTGATTGGTAGTAATAGCTCGGGAAGCTGGCGAGGCAACATCTAATGATTTTATGCGGGAAGCTTCTGTAGTGCGAGGTGAGTCTCCTCACCATACCAATGGGTCTAAGGCACCAAGGCTAGCCCATTATGTGTTACGATATATGTGTTAGCCATTCTATGAATTTATATGCTTGGTGATTGTGCTTGCATGAAAGACCTCGGGGGTTCTCGGGGCACTTAGGTGTAAGACCTTGGAGGGTTTCCTTGGTATCCTAGGTCAAAGACCTCGGGGGGTTCCCGAGGCACTTAGGTATAAGACCTTGGAGGGTTTCCTTGGCATCCTAGGTCGAAGACCTCGGGGGGTTCTCAAGGTATTGGGCTAAGACCATGTAAGGGTTCCTATGGCACCCGGAGTAAGACCCATGAGGGTTTTCAGGGCTTCCCTATGTCTCGGATTGCATGGTTTATGCGTTATGTATAGATGTTTAGCGAGTATGATATGTTATACATGATTGTGTGTGGGTATGCTCTGGGGAACTCACTAAGCTTCGTGCTTACAGTTTTGTTATTGTTTCAGGAATCATCGATTTGGAAAAGAAGGGCTTGGATTGATCGCAACGCACACACCCATGATTTCCGCAATGATAGATTTTGGGATGAACTCTGATAAATGTTTTTAATTAACGATGTTTTGGAATGATTGAAATAAATGATATAAATGTTTGGCTATAATAAAAAGGAAATTTTTACCTTTGATTTTTGGGTTGTTACAATTATTACATTAATGTATTATGTGAAATTTATTAAAATAGAAAAACTCATAAAATGACATGTGGAAAAGAAATTAATTCAAAATAATCACAAAATGACATTTGACAAATTGAATGAGAGTATGACATGTGGCAAAAAAAAGTTCATTTATTAGAGTGTATATATATATATATATATATATATATATATATATATATATATATATATATATATATACACACTATACAAATTCCCGCGCGTTGCGCAGAAAGATCTGTATAGTTGAATCTTTACAAATATATGTTTTTTTAAATATAACAATAACGTTGTTGTTAAATTTGATCTGATAATTTGTATACTAAATTGATATAATATATTGATTATTTTGAATTATATTATAATATATACATTTATTATAACTGCATAATCTCAATCGTATGAATGATTTCTACCTGCGAGTTAGTAATGAATAAAATTAAATATAATATATGGTTTAATGTTATTTATAGTTGTTGTTATTGTTAATTTTAAAATTTATTTGTTTAACGTTTTAATTTCTATAATTATAGTTATTTAAAACATCAAATATTGTTTTTTTGATTTTAAAGGTAACAATATAATCATTTATATATAATTATTTTTAACTAATGTTATTCTAAGTTATTTTAAGCTATTTATTTGAAAACTTTTAACGATTATAAAAATATCTTTAGGAAATATTTATTTAAATTGAGATTACAATTTAGTTTTTGCATTTATCATTACAATTTATCACTTTTAACTATTCAGAAAATATTCAGTGTGTTTTTTAAGTGGAACTAAAATTTATATACTTAAGTTGACACTGTAATGTTATATTTAAATTAACAATTTAAGTATTTTGTCCAAAATTTTTAAAAATTGTAGCTTTAAATTGATAATAGTTTACATACAACAGCATATTAAATTTAATAAATTAGGAATAGTATGTTAAAAGTTAAATTCATAACTTTATAAATAGAAGTAAATATATTATTTTAATATTGAAATTTGGTTTATTTATGATTACACTTTAGGTTTTATATTTATTTGACCTTATTAACCAAATTATAATCATTATTAGAAAGACACTACAATTTATCACTTTTAACTATTTACAAAATATTATTTGGGTTGTTTAAGTTCAACTAAAATTTATATTTAAGTTGACACTGTAATATTATATTTAAATTAGTAACTTAAGTATTTTATACAAATTATTCAAAAGTTATAGCTTTAAAATGATAATGGTTTACATCCAACAATATAGTAAAATTAATAAATTGAGTATAGTATGTTAAAAGTTAAAAAACATAACTTTATATATAGAAGTGAATATATTTTTTAATATTGAAATTTGGTTTATATATGATAACACTAGTTTTGATATTAATTTAACCTTATTAACCAAGTTATAATCATTATTAGAAAGAAAGTGAAAAGTCATAGGAGTTTTTAATGAATGTGGTGAAAGAAAACTGAATGAGAGTTTCAAAGGAATGTGGTGAAAGAATTTTTTTTCCTTTATAATATAGTTTAATATTGAAATTTGGTTTATATATGATTACACTTTAGTTTTAATATTTATTTAACCTTATTAACCAAGTTATAATCATTATTAGAAAGAAAGTGAAAAATAATGGGAGTTTCAAATGAATGTGGTGAAAGGAAAAATGTTTCCTTTATTTTATATATATATATATATATATATATATATATATATATATATATATATATATATATATATATATATATATATATATATATATATATATATTACGTGCACTCCGCACAACCCCCATACATATATTAGAGTACAAATTATGAAGTCACTTAGCTCACATGTTAGTTCCAGTTACTTAAAATGACTTGGTGACATTAAAATCACCAGCATTATAGCCGGTTAGTTTTTCCAAAAAAATAAAATTATAATTGATTAGTTTTTCAAATAAACTCAATATGCAAAGCTATAATTAGTTAATTAAATGAAAACTCAAAGTGCATTGCCATTATTTTTATAGACCTCCAAATGATACAACCAATGCAACACTTCCAACAAATATAACAACATTAACAAACCATAGGTCCGTTTAGATTTTTGACCCGGGTGGGTCGGGTTGCTTATCGTTTGGACCTTCCAGCAGAGCTCATCCAGATCCACAACACGCTCCATGTATCTCAGTTACGGAAGTGTTTGGTGGACGAGTCAGCAGTTGTACCATTGGAGGATATTCAGGTTGATAGCAACCTGAATTACATCGAGAGACCCATTGCGATCTTGGATCGGGAGACGAAGACCTTGAGGAACAAGGTAGTTCAGCTAGTAAAGGTGCATTGACAGCACCGGAAGGGTTTAGAGTGGACATGGGAGTCCGAGGAGGAGATGAGGGAGCATTATCCGGAGTTGTTTTCAGATTTAGTAGCAGCAGACTTCGAGGATGAAGTCTGATTCAAGTGGGGGTGAATTGTAACATCTGTCTCGCAAGGTATTAATTAATTAATTATGCAACTTAAAAAGATAATGGACTATGGTTGGACTTGACATTTTGGATTGAACTTTAAGAATCTTGGGCCGAGTTTTAGGCTTCCCATAAGCCATACACGAGGCGTAACCCGGCGTACGTGGGGCATAGTGTCATTGGATGCGCGGGACATGAGAGGCGTACGCGCAACGTACCATAAGGTACGACCAACGTACGCGATCAGACACTAAACCCTAATTTTAGGGTTTAAGAGGTATATAAACCCCATTATAGCCCCATTGGATTCTTATCAGCCTCCTCATCCACAAGAAAACCCTAATATGTTCTTACCCTATTCATTGTGTGAAATTGCTTTTTGTGAGTGCATTTAGTGAAAGAAAGTTATGAAGAAGGAAAGGAAAGGTTGGAGAAGAAGCTTGAGCTCAAGGATCTGGACTAAGCTCACCCTTTGTCATAAAAAGAAGGTATAAAGCACTTAACTTTCTTCCTCATATTCTAGATCTAGGGTTATGGGAGTTTTGGACCTCTTTAGGTCCAAAGGTTGGACCTTGATCTAGTGAATCCGTTTTTGAGCTTGGGGTTGCCATCCTTGAGGCTCAAAACACTTTCTTAGTAATAAAGTTTCAACCTTGGAGGCTTTCATGAAGCCATGCATGAGATCTAGCCATCCCCATGGAAATAGATTATTATTTTTAGAGTTTGAGCTTATGTGAGTCATGCAAGCCATCAAGTAAGCAACTTTATGGTTTAAGGCATGAAATAAGACTTGGATCTAAGTTTATAGCTTCTGACTCGGAATATTAAGCACTTAATAGAGAAAGGACTTAACATGGCATTACGCTGAGCGTACGTGTGGGTACGCCCAACGTACTCGCCATCATGCACTTACGCTAAGTGTACCTTGGAGTACACCCCGCGTAACGCAGTCAGTTTGGACCTTGAGTATTTGGGCCTTAGTTTGGGTTGTGCTTTGGGTTTTGAGCCTTAGTGGGTCAGCATGAGTCAGATTATGGGCCAAGGACATTTTTGGGCTTAAGTAGGGCTATATGAGGAGTAGGCCCAATTTAGAATATTTGGGCCATTAGTGGGCCATTAGTGGACTTAGAAAAAAGTAAAGGGTTTGGGCCTTGGTTATGACCCACACCATAGGAGGGGTAAAATAGTCATTTCACCCATAGAAGGATCCTCATTTTGATTAAGTGTTTTATTGTTCATGATAGCCGGAGAGCAGCCGGGACAGCAGTCAGGGATCTTTCACTCGGATTTTCATCAGTCAGTTATTCGAGATGAGTTTACTTCCAGTAGGAACGGGTCTACGGCCACAATGTCGGCCCGTTTAGATAGCAGTAGTTCCGGACTGCGGTCTGATGCCGGGGTGGTCCTGAGAATTAGTACAATATGCTTGATGTCTTTGTGATTTAGGCATGTCTATGTGTTATGTGTTCCGGACTGTGGTCCGATGCAGTATGTAATATATGTGTTATTGTTATATGTTATGATTATGTTATGCTATGTTCAGTCAGTTTCGGACTTCGGTCCGATGCAGTGAGCAAGGCCCTAGTTAGTTCCGGACTTCGGTTTGATGAAGGGGCAAGGCCCTAGTCAGTTTCGGACTTCGGTTCTATGCAGAGGGCAAGGCCCTACTAAGCTTCGTGCTTACAGTTTCAGTTTTGGTTTCAGGTACTTCAGCTAGCAAGGGGAAGGGCTCGGGATGATGACATGACACCCACCATAGTTTTAGCCTGGGAGTTAGAATCTAATATTTTTGACATGATTTGACATCAGTTGTGATATGTGACATATTTTATGACATTTTGAGACACACGCCTTATGGTTTTCTTATATGATATTTAGATATTATGGTTTTGGTAATGTTTTCAAACGAAATTTTTGGCTTGTATTATTGGGATGTTTCAGATTCCAAGTTTCCAACACTAAAAACCAAAAAACACAACTCCCAAAAAACAGTTTAATAGAAAAGTTTTCTTCAATCCAGGCATTATCTTTTTCGTTGCCCATTCTCCATGTCTTCATCTAAATTCTCCCAAAGCATTTTTTCTAATCGTGAACTTGAGCCTTCAGTGTAAGTGTTTTCGGGATTCATGTCCCACTTTTTGTATGGGCCCTATCTATATGAATCCGAGAAATGAGATAGGAGTCGAATATTGGAGTGAAGGAAAACCAATTCATCGGCTCTTTTGCAATTTAACCTATTTCTTTTTACATTGTGAATGTAAGAATAGGTACTCCAATTTCTTTCCGTTGAAGAGCTACTAATCAGTTGGGAAGGTACCTTCTTTGCTACCACGGCTAATTCCGGGGTTTCGGCTCCATATGTTGACCACCAATCTATTGCATCGATTGTCACGACATCCGTTTGTGTTGCCGCCATAGAATGTATTCTTTTTTTCATATGGAATGTTACGAATTGTTCTCATAACACTCGTTCATCCTCTTCATTTTCGGCCATTCTATGGAATGCTTTCATGACACCAATTACAACCTCTTTATGTAGATTTGGATCTTTCCTTGGAATACCCCCAGTGCTAACTTTTGAAGATATTGTCTAACATAAAATCTTGGAGATAATGCAAACCCCAAACAATGTAATGGGATTTTCATTTTCTCCCATCTATCTAACACTATCTTCTCAACTTCCGGGTAATAGCTTAAATGTATATTTTATTGCATAATGTCTTTAATCTCCCCCAACATGTTATCCATTTTCTCATAAATCTCACCCATTTTAGGACCTTCCCCATCACAAAACTTGATGAGTAGGAAAATGGGTTTTGTAATTGCTAAAACATTGTCTACATCTTCCCAAAACAAATCATCTTTGATTGTATCCGCAACTTTTAAACCGAAAACTTTTGTGTTTTCATCTCCATTTTTAAGCCACGCCCTCCAAGAATTAAGAACCCTCTCTACAATCCTTGATTCTTTATAACAAAATATTGTGAGATGCAAACCTTGTTTTAGCCACTCTTAACAACTCTAATGTAGAATTTTCTCGAAAAATTGACAAGACTTGAGTGTGGTTTAGAAAGTACTTGACAATTGTTTTGCCTCTCTTATAGGTATTATTTAACCAAAAAAATTCATTTGATAAATCTTTGAAAATCAAATTTTGAGTATGTACGCAACAAGGTGACCAAAATACATGTTTGTATACCTTCTCGACTTCTCTTCCGGCGGCTTTGCAATTAGCCGTGTTATCAGTGACCACTTGCAAAACGTTGGTCGGTCCAACCTCATCGATAGCTCCAAGAAGATACTTAGAGATTTCCACTCCTGTTTTTTCGACCCCCGAGAAATTATCCGCGTACATGAACATAGCACCACGGGCATTCACCGCAAGAACATTGATAAGTGGCTTATGTTTGACATTAGACCACCCATCGGAAACTATAGAAACCCCTTGCTTGTACCATGTATCTTTGACTTGGGTTAGATCTTTCTCAACATCTCTCATGCACTCATCTAACAATACGGTTCTTGCTTTTTCACTAGACGAAGGTTTGTATCCCTCCGGTGCCTTCTTGAGTGCATTGAGCATTTTAATAAATTGTGGATTCCGCAAGACGTTAAACGGGATACCATTAGCACACAATCCTCTAATTATTTTCATGTCAACCACATTTCGCTCCATAAGACCAAAAGATTCCTCGATTCCTTTTCTTGATGTTGCTTTTTTCGAAAGTATAGAATTCTTCAAAGATTTTGAAACACCTCCACTCTCGGCTTCTTTAACCTTGCTCAAAAGTCTTTGTATCTTCTCCCGGTCCTTAATCATAACCATACATCTTTTTATTTTTGCGGTCTTCCCAGGTTGAGCCCCAAAGAAATGTGTGTGAATTCTAGTATAGGAGCTTGTGTATTGGACTTTGCAGTGGTTGCAAATCCATATCTTTGCCCCCCCTGCATTTTTACCAGTTCCAAAACCAATAAAAGTGACTTCTTCCAATAGAGGTCTGCTAGCATCCTTATAATTCATTTTCTTGCTTCATGATGTACCTATATCTGATGCTCTTTAGTCCTCATTCTCAAGATCAACAAAAGCTTCAGGTGGTGGTTGTGTTTCACTATCTTCTGTGCGGTTAAAATATTTGCCAAACACCATTTTGACACCAAGAAAACCAATAAATAAACAATATATTGGAAAGGTCCGACTGTGTGATGAAGAAGAGTAATAGAAAAAGAACCCAACAATAGAGTAATCGATTGATAGGGAGAGTAATGTGGTGAAGTGGTGAGTAGTGATGTGGGATAAGAGGCATGTTAAATAATTATTGGAATCAAGATTCACTGGAAGAGTCGGCTGTAGGAATCGAAGAAACATACCAGGAATCGATGAGATCGATTACTTTATCCTAGCATCAAACATTTTTTCATAGAGAAACAATTTCCCGCTCAAACCAAAATCGGCGACCCCAAGTCCAAAATTGGCGATCCTAATCACGTTTTTGTGCAATCAGGATCCCTGATTTCATGTTTCCAGGAATGAATTGAAGATTAGACGGGATTGCAAGGTACATGTATCGAAGAGCGTTTCGACCACCGATTGGAACGCAAACGAACTGCGTTTGGGAACGGGATATTCGGAACGAGGATCGTGACTCATATGGCGATCTATGTGACTATGATCAAGATCAATTATATCCTCTCCACGTAGTGTCGACCTTTATCTCAACAACCTTTTCTTTGGTCTACTGGAACCTCACGTCATCCCCTTCTTCTTCGTTATACTTAGGGGAGACAAAACACCCTTCCCCCCCTCTCTCTATATATATCTCTTCTTTTGATGGTCTTTCTCTCACTTTGATCTTCATGGGTACGAAGTGTATACGTAGGGTTTAGATGTGGAGAGGAGGCATATGAATTGTGAGGAAAAGCTAGGAAACAAATGGAAACAGAAGTTGCGACAATTTTCCATATATAAAAGGGTATCCACAATGTATTGAACTCCATAGATGTAACACCACACTCTGGGACGTATCACAATATTGTCCGCTTTGGAATCTTGGCACAAAAATTTCCCAGGGGTCACCCATCCCTGGATTACTCTTGCTCGGGCACGCTTAACTGCAGAGTTCTTATGGGATATGCTGCCCTCACAACTTTAAAACACGTTGTGTCAAAGAAGGTATCCGCACCATTTATGAGGAAATGTTTCACTATCCTTCCAAGCCGATGTGGGATTAGGTGCAACCCACCTTCACCCCCCCATTATAAGGTTCGCGTCCCCTTCGAACACATCGAATCGCGCCTTAGCTCTGATACCATTTGTAAGACCCCACTATGGCACGTATCACAATATTCTCCCCTTTGGGCTCCCGGCACGAAAACTTACCAAGGGGTCACCCAGCCCTGGATTGCTCTCGCCCGGGCACACTTACCTGCAGAGTTCTTATGGGACCTGCTACCTTCACGACTTTAAAACGCGTTGTGTCAAAGAAGGTATCCACACCCCTTATAAGGAAATGTTTCGTTCTCCTTCCAAGCCGACGTAGGATTAGGTGCAACCTACCTTAGGAACAATCAAGTTCACAGTAAGTCACTTGGTAAATTGAATCATTGAGATTTAGTACACATAATATAAAATAAATGAGTTGTTTCAACTATTATAAGATAACAACTCAAACGACAACCTTATGAACGCGTCTAAAAAGTAAAATTTCATATTAAGTCATTGTGAGAAAAACAAACACTCTAGTCTCATAGTACGTGTTTCCCTATTTCCGAAAATATAAAGAACATCCAAAATGGAGTTTGTATGCAACAGATACGACCATTTTAAGAATCCAAAACCGGTATAATACTTATTTTCTTAGAATCGCTAACACCGTTTCTAACCGTTGAGGGACTTGCACACCTTAAATGGAATTTCTGAAAGCATTTTTGGAGTCAAGCTATAGCCTAACATTTGACTTCATATTTGAAATATTTTTAATAAAAATATTTATAAAAATTGAAAAATCAGACGTTTTCAGATTTATAAATCGCGAAATCTCAAACTATTTCGACAAAGATTTTCATTATTGGTAATGTATTCCGGAAAAATATAGTAATCCAAACTAGTTGTGGTGGATTTTAACAATGAAAATAGCTCAACACTCCATAATTTCCTAAACGACAATATATATGCATGTATATTCGGGTATGGACATGTGTCATGATCAATTACATATGGTTGGTTAAATTTTCATAAATATACATTATATATGTGTATATTTTTAATTTAACAAACTAAGGTTTAACCGATTAATAAATGTTACATTCCTAACATATATATATATATATATATATATATATATATATATATATATATATATATATATATATATATATATATATATATATATATATATATATATATATATATATATATATAACAAATTCATGACAAATGGAAGTAGACTATAATTGTTAAGAAATGATTTGTAAAGGTTTTAAGTATACATACATACGTATACAAATGAAAAACAACAATAATACACATGAAATCAAAATAATACAAATACATACCAATGAAATCAATACATCACACATAAAATATGAATGATATGTACACATACAATCTTGTGTATCACAAGTAATCCAACCCAACAAAATCTCATCAAAAATCATTTTCTTATAGCTTCTAAATCTTCTAAATCTCATTCAAAGCACACCTAACCACCAATCACTTAATTAACAACCAAAATTAGATGAAACTTAGAGTGCACGGAGTGGGCAACGGTGGAGAGGCGCTATGCCTACGTGACATCAAATTACGGCGTCACATCATGAGGAACACCGCCCCCCTCATGTTATTTGGTGTTGTGTTAAAAGATGTTATCGTGATAACAGGAGTCTTTCTTTCTTCTCATTGCACATATTTATCTCTCTATCTCTCTTAACACCATGTGTTATAACATAGGAACACCACCCCCAATTTATGTTATAACATGTTGTCCATTTCCTTTAATTTGTATTATAACACCATTTTGACATGGCCGGTGAGATGAACTTTTGGGTGTGATAACATGTTTTACCCACCCGACTTATACCCTACTCAACTATTGTACAACTTGCTTTTAACCTTCGACTTATACAAAACCACACTCAATACAATACAATGATAAAAAGAACACTCAAACTACTCCATATTTCTTCTTTCTGTAAGCTTTTCGTATCCAACCAGGATCAAACCCAAACATCCTTTCCCTATATCGATTTGTCCAGACAAACAAAAAGAAAAAAAATGAAATGAATCAAGAAGATCACCTATCACCGATCGGAGCAACATCCCGTTCACCCACCTGTTTCCATCACCGACGACCAGCCAAGAGGACATGAAGTCCGTTTTTCCCCATTAGTACCACCGAAGCCTCGCACTCCTCTTCATCTTCTGTCGAGCAAACTCAACCGACGACTTCGTCTTCTTCATTGCTGCTGCTCGCGTCGCCCCGGAAACAAACCCCCATACCCCTTCGCACCCTACTGTCGGAGGAGGAAGAACGCAACCCCACTGCTCCTTCGCATCTCCTTCATCGGCCTAGTCGAACCTCGGAATCGGAGACAATCACAGCTGCAAATCGACCGACGAAGCCCTATGCTCATTTCTGCCATCGTCGTTGATTGTATCTTTGGCGATTCCATCGAGTTCGACTTCCTTTCGTTTGAACGATCGAACCTTCGCTGCTCCTTCATTCACGTCTTCGATGCTCCAACCTCGTCAACCCCCGGAGACGGCGATCCTCCTCCCGAGGGATTGATCAGTCGCTGCCTTCGTGCCTTTTCCCCTCCCATCGTTCGTATGCTTTCATCGTTCCATTTCCTCTTTGCCCGATTAAATCAGAAACGGGACGTAAAAGCCCTAAATTAGATTAAGTTTGGGCCATTAATAAAAAATGGTCCCTACATAGGATTTCCTTTTATAATAGCCTTAAAATCATTTTATATTTACGGTGTGAGACCCGTATATTATACGGGTTGATTTAAAAAAAAAATTAAACATTAAAATGTAAACATGAAATATTCTTTAATGTATAACTTTAAAATAAAAAAGGAAGAAATGTATTCATTGTAATTTAATATCATATATATGATATTTAATACTTTACATATATAAGTATATGACTTTAATTTAAAAATTGAAACAATCAAAAATTGACAAGTTGATAATATTTATTTCAAAATTACTACAAAATGACAAGTGTCAAAACTCATGAGAGATTGACATGTGACAAAAAAACCTTCATTTATTAAGGAGGATAAAACTAGGTGTTAGACCCGTGTATTACACAGGTTGATTTAAAAAAGATTAAATATTAAATTAAAATGTAAATAAAAAATATTTTTTAATGCACAACTTTAAAATAAAAAAGAAAGAAACGTATTTATTGCAATTTAATATCATATATATGATATTTAATACTTTACATATATAAATATGACTTTAATTTTAAAAATTGAAACAAATCAAAAATTGACAAGTGGATAATATTTATTTTAAAAATACCACAAAATTACAAGTGTCAAAATTCATGAGAGATTGACATGTGGCAAAAAAAACCTTCATTTATTAAGAAGGATGAGCAAAATACATCCTCACTTGAACCATTTGTGCAAAAATAGTCTATTCCCAAAACTTTGGTGTATTTTATTCAAAACAACCCCTCCCATGGAGATTTCTTAACAATACCAGCCCAAGACTCAAACATTAAACCCATTTAAACCATTTCAGTCCCACCATTGAATTATTTTAACCAAAACAGTCATATGTTAGTTAAATTAAATTACCGAACAACCCCCAATAATTATATTTGTTACGAAACGATCCCAAGAGTATTTCAAAATTCAAGAATGGTGGATTTGTGGTTTCTCATGACAAGAATCTCAAAAGAATCCGAATTCGAACAACTTGAACTCACGCTTCAAGGGTGAGTCCTTACGAGCCCTTTTAAATATTTTAATTATTTCGGGGGGGTGGGGGGGGGGAATACATGTGCCTACATATTTTGTTTATACAAATCAATTTCCTTTTTATACGAAAATACAATAAAACTAGTTTATAAAATATAATTATTTAACAATTTATCATATTTTTACGAATAAATTAGTATAAAATTTTCGTATACATATAATGATTATTTTTATCATGAAATAACCATTTCACACAACAAATACTACATGATACAAAATTATATGATTTTTGTGTGACATTGCATATTATAACAAGCACGTTATGAAACTCTGTAGTATTTCAAGAATTCAAGTTATTACTATGCATGTTTATTTATATGTTTAACTACACAACGTTTTTATATGCACATATGTTCATTAATTTAAGACATTCATTTTTATAAAAGCGATCACATTAGACTTTTATATATATATGTCAAACATACTTGGCTTTTATAAACTTTATACAATGATATATATATATATATATATATATATATATATATATATATATATATATATATATATATATATATAGCGTTCGCAGATTCGGGCTAGTCAATTTAGAAACAATAAGCGTTAAAAACGACTTCTCGATAAAAGATTATTTTGAGTAAATAATCTTAACCAAGTTATAGTATATTTCACAAGGATTCCGTGCATATAAAGAACGCTAAAATCCGATCGATTTACAACGATGAAGTTATGACCCGTCGAAGTTTTGCGACAAAACCGGCACAGCGTCGCGTATCGTAAAAAGTGAATTTTTGATAAACTATTTTTTATCCTTAGCGATCTAAACGAAAGTCGTAGTAGACATTAAACAAAATCGTTCATATAGAGAACGTCTAAATCTGACATCGTATGAGGGAGTTATGATTTTTCTAAGATTTGACATAACCAGTATGCAGTCCGGAAATCGAATTTTAGATCGATGGATTGTTAGCCGACACAATCTAAACGAGAATCGAAGATATCGTTAATAGGAGTTCAACGATATAAAGACAGTCGGGAACAAACATCAGATGACAAAGTTATGAATTTTTAACGGACTTTAATTGTCTAAGCCTGTTAAAATATAACTTAAAAAAAAATAAAATCAAAATTAGCCGACGGAGTCTAAACGAAAGTTGTAGATCACGTCGCTACCTACGTGTGGATATAAAGAACATCAAAAACAGAGTTTGTATACGATAGTTATGGAATTTAGAAGATAATTAATTTTTAGGTTAAGCTCCGAAGCTGACACTTGGCAAGATCTGGATCCTTGCTTCCTCCCCACGCCTTGCCACCGGATGCTGACACGTGGCCACATACGCCCCATGTAATATACAGTATGCCTAGCATACAGGGTTATTACGCTTCGCGTACGCCCAGGCTCCAGCCTATAAATAGAGGCGTTTTTCTTCACTCTTCTTCACACCTTTTCCAACTCTTCTCTCTCAAACACCCCAAACCCTGTTCCTCTTTCCATAACACTTACTAAGTGTTAGAGGCGAGTCCCGGAGCCCCATAAGGCTCCAAGAAAAAGAGCTTTCGGCTCATATGTTCTACCCGCGCAGAGCTCGGTTCCTCGCTAAACTCCTTTCTAAGTGAGTTATGCTTACGCTACTTTAAGTATAACTTATGTTTAAGTTCATTATCGTTATTATGAACCTATAAACAATATATGTGATAAGTATTATAAATTATACAAAGTGTTATTATAATACACTTTAACTGCTCATGGTATGGGGAATCTGGTTTGAAGGGTCGTATAGGGTTGTTGGATTTCAGAACAGCTTTAATACCAAAATGTTTTTGCCTTCCAGTGTTTCATGTCTGGTCCCTGTCTGTACATAGTAGTTGAAAAGTATTGTTTAACACTTATATAGTACAAGAAAAACAATCTTGCTCATAGACCTCGAGTTAATGATAAATCTAGACTAATAATTAGCCGCAATAAATATTAGACTAAAATCTAGTGATAATGATACTAGGTTTCGTCGAAGGAAAAGAGAATTATTATAAGCGAATCGCTGCCCAAATTTTGAGTCATCACTTTAACAAGTGAATGTATTGTTATTTTCATATTACACATAGATATGAAGTATTTAATATAAATACGTACTATTTGTGCATATTATCTGTGTTCTTGATATTTATGCTGGATGAACAAAATATACATGATTTATTCGATTTAAATTGTATATGTATTTTTATACCTATATATATATATATATATATATATATATATATATATATATAGGGTAAAGATGGGTAGATGAAAGATGAGATGAATGTTTAGAGAGATGAAAGATGATATAGATGATGATAGGTGAAAGATGATGAGAAGCCTTGACCTTAACGATGATCCAGTTATCTAGCAAAGTATAGATGATGACCACATACTATTCTAGACAGTCCAGTGGAACGCTAGCAGGCTCACAACATGTAGGTGTTCGTGAATGACATATTCACCAAATGTACTCTAAAAACTCTGGCAGTTATGGACTTAGTGCCTTACAAATGAACGTTGGCAGCTATGGATTTAGTGCCTAATTGATAACATCATCAACTCTGGACTTAGTGTCTATTAGATAAACCTTGGCAGCGATGGACTTCGTGCCTATTCCTTAGGACAATCCTTAGGAATGAATAAATGAAGGATAGATGATTCTTAGAGTAGATACTTAAGAATAAAGAAGATAATGGGGATGGGAAGTTGGGTTAATTGTTTGATGATTAAACATAATAATTATATTATTGTGGGTTGAAAACCCTATGTACTCACCAGCTTATTTAGGGGAGATGCCTAAATTGTTTTTATGTGCTAAATGATTTATGCTATAATATGTCTTATATGCTTTATGATGTTATCGTTTGATCGAATCTATGGTTTGTTGCCAAACGGATCTGGAAACTTTATTTGTTCAGATTTCTAAACGTTTGATTACGGTATTATAACAGACATACAACTTTTCGAAATGATAAGGAGATTTATACGTCTGTCGTAAATAAAGCTTTCCTATCTTAATTCTCGTCACTACACGCCGAACGCCGAATTTGGTGTATAGATCGTTATGGTGAGAGCTTGAAGTGGATTGGGAAATGGTAACCAGTAGCTTAAGCCACGAGCGACTGAGCGCGCACCAGAGGTAGCGGTTGCACCCAATCCAATCACGATGGAAGGATTCCAGACAATGATTCAGGCTATGATGGCCGAAAAAAGGGAGGAGATAAGGAAAATGTTACTTAATAGGGATGAACCTACTGTGCTAATTGTGAAACCTGAACTGAATGAGGGATAGTCAGAAGAAGGAAACTACAGTAGAACTGTTAGCCAAGCTGAACCGTCTGTGGCTAGAAGAAATAACCAAGATGAAGGGATTGAAAGGAATGGATGCAAGTATAAAGACTTCACAACTTGCAAACCATCAACATTTACTGGAAAGAAGATCCAATCGAAGCTATGGACTGGATCTCAGAGATGGAGCTAGCTTTCATAACATGTGGTTGCAGGGGCAAGCTACAAACCACTTATGTTTTGCGTCAGTTTAGGGGTAGAGTTGTTCGTTGGTGGAACACTTTGGGAAAGATCATAAGCCCCAATGAGCCACTACAACTGACATGGGCAAAGTTCTTGGTACACTTTAAACGCAAGTTCTGCTCAACTCAAAACATGATAGAGCTGGAGAACCAGTTTCTGACATTGAAAAAGGGCAACATGTCCATTGATGAGTATACGAATGCCTTTACAGACAATATGGAGTTTGCATTTCGCATCGTCCCTGACGAGCTAACAAAAATCGATAAGTATACAAAGGGACTCCCATGGGAGTACACTGTGCCAGTACGCCAGACACCTACTCTTGAGGCAGCCTTCTGGGTTGCTAAGTCGGTCAAAGAAATGATCAAATGCAAGAACCACCAGCAAGGTTGAAGTTGGAGAGAAGAGGAAGTTTTAGGGGTCTTCAAGATTAGACAAGAAAAATAGGTTCACGGAGTATGAACCCAACAACAAGGGGTATGGGTATATCAATGAAGAAAAGTGGCATGAAAAATGCAAAAAGAAGCACAATGGGAGATGCTACGGAGAAATGACTTGTTATAAGTGTGGGAGGATTGGTCACTATTCAAAGGATTGTACGTTTAATGATAAGGTATGCTACGGATGTGGAGACAAGGGGCATATGTCAAAAGATTGCCTGAAGAAAAATGAAGCAGTAAGGTCGAATGTGTCGCCGAGGCCAAAGGCAAGAGCATTCCATATGATCCTCAATGAAGAAGGCGAGGATGCAAGGGATTAAGAGTAAGGATCTATAAAGTAGTCATGCAGATAGTATCATGTGGTGTAGCCTATTATAAGAGGCCTAGTGTAGGGTGAACTTGAATATGTATTTAATCGTTTCAAGAAATAATATAAACCTTGGTTATGTTATCTAATGTGTTAAGTTGATATATGATTTTTCTAGTATGGTGACTTGGAGAATTCCGAGACAATACTTGGGACGAGTATGAGTAGGTGTGAAAGGTAGTAGAGGCCTATACTACCGGAAGCACAAGACTCACACTTGGATTGGGGAAAGTCATAAGGTTACCAAGGAGCTAGTAAATGGTTTTGTTTTGTTCATGTCTGTAGTTACCATCGTTTCGATAATGACTAAGAAGACGATTGATATTCTGACCCTAGTGGTCATATCGTATCAATTCCGACTAAGATAAGTATGTTACATGGGTCAAAGAACCAAGTTCGATATAACATCCGACTTAAGCCAAAAGATTAAAGTGAAAGATAATCGAAGCAATCAATAGAAGTATTGCGATCATTGTTAAAGTAAGAAGCTTGTAACTAGAAGTCTGACATGCTAGAATGTGATTATATCACATTAGAACATGAAGGAAGGTGTCTTTCATTCTGGAATTTGACTCTAAAAGACCTGGGCCTAAACATTGCATCATACAATGAGAGATCATTAAAACATGACCCATCGGTCTGTTATGGTAATCGAAGTAAAGAACTTATCTTAATTTAATTCTATTTAAGAAGGAGTAGGAGTCTCCAATAAGGATTGAGTTTGTAACTCGAAGGTTACGATTGAAAGTCCAACATAGTACGAAGAGCGGGTGCAAGATCGAGCACCGCATGTAGTCAACAAGTCCAAGAGTTAGATACTCATTTGAAGGAACATAAGAGTTACGATTATTACTTAGGATGAAGAGATAACACATGGAGTCATTATACAAGCCTTGTTTCGTTGATGATTCCGGGACATAATCATCCTATGGGGGAGATAATTGTAACGCCCACAGATTCGGGCTAGTCAATTTAGAGACAATAAGCGTTAATAAATGACTTTTAGGTAAAATATTTTTTGAGTAAATAATCTTAACCAAGTTATAGTATATGTCACAAGGATTCCGTGCATATAAAGAATGATGAAATATGAATTATAGCAAAGAAGTTATGACCCGTCAAAGTTTTGCGACAAAACCGACACGACGCCGCGTATCGTAAAAAGTGAATTTTTGATAACCAACTTTTTACCCTTAGTTATCTAAACAAAATTCGTAGTAGACTTTAAACCGAAATCATGCATATAGAGAACATCCAAATCTGACTTCATATGAGGAAGTTATGATTTTTCTAAGATTTAGTGCAATAGTATGCAGCACGGAAATTGAATTTTAGATCATCGATTGTTAGCCGACACAATAAACGAGAATCGAAGATCTCGTTAATAGGAGCTCAAAGATATAAAGACAGTTGAAAACGGACGTCGGATGACAAAGTTATGAATTTTTAATGGACTTTAACTGTCTAAGCCTGTTAATTTAACGATTCGTAAAACAGTTTATAGATAGCAACATCAAGTTATCTTATTTCATGAAAACCATAGATCACATGTTTCAAATTCATGTCATATGATAGTAATAATGGTAGGGTACAAATCCCAATAATCTCATATGTGGAAAATCGTGTGTGTGATGCCCTGCTACCGTGCCGGCTCCTTTCCTTTCGAAGAAGAAGAACATGAAACAAAAACTGAAAACCGTAAGCACAAAGCTTAGTGAGTTCCCCCATCATACCACATACCATACAATAAACATACTGTCAGACATATATGGGTGCCTGAACTACCTTGCTGAGTATATGTAGGTGCTCAACCTACCATTTTCAGGCACACCGGGGTGCCCGACCTACCCCTTGTTAAGCATATTTTGGTGCTCGACCTACCCTACCATGCATATCTGGGTGCCCGACCTACCCTCCAGTTTATTTCAACCGGCTACGGGGACTATTTCACCCATACCACTACCATATAATAATATAGCATAACATATTGTCATACATATCTGGGTGCCAACCTACCCTGCCGGTTTATCTCAATCGGATCCGGGGACTACTCCACTTCCTACCACTATCACATAATATCATAGTATACTAGCACAAATAGCATAACAGATAGTGGCATTCCAGACAATTATCACAAAGACAATCATCTATACTATAATCAATTACTAGTGGGTCGATATTGGTGCCTTCGACCCACTTCTACTAGGAGGTAACTCACCTCGAGTGTCGGGTAGTAGCTGTACTGTCCTAAGCTCCTGGATCAACTCCTCTTAAACTCCTACACATAAAATCTCCTTAATTACTTTTTTATACTCATAACCTCTCTAAGGGTCAACTCTGGTCAATGGTCAAGGTCAAATTTAATATCTGGGTCAAAGTCAACTTCCTGGTGGACTCAACTCGCTGAGTTGGTCCATCAACTCGTCGAGTTCCATGATCCTTAACACCCTGAAATCTCGATTCTACTCGTCAAGTTCTTTCATGAACCCGCTGAGTTCCATGATCCATAAAACCTTGAATTCTCGATCCTACCCGTCGAGTTTTTTCATGAACTCGTCGAATTCTTCCTCGTAAGAGAATCGAGACATTTTACTCACAACTCTCCAAGTTCCTCCTTGAACTCATCGAGTTCTTCAATCTTCAAAACCCAAAAACCATGTCCAACTCGTTGAGTCATCTCCTAGACTTGACGAGTTTGCCCAGTAACAGAAAAGGTTGGGGGACCCCGACCCAACTCGCCGAGTTGTATGAACAACTCATCGATTCCCCTATAGTCTAAACCCATTCAGTCGTTTCTAGTTGGGTTCAATGCTTCTAAACCATAGATCTAGCCCCCTAGGACCAAGTTACCATGTAAATTTGCTAACTTTACGTCCATGCAAGGGTTATTTAGCTCACAAGGACCCAAAATGTGGTTTCCAAGTTGCACGGGACTCCCATGGCTATAAAGTTGGCACCTTTATGCCATGGAGTCCCTCAATCGCTCTAGATCTGAAGTTTCTTTCCACATAGGATATCCAAATCCCAAAGGCCACCATTATTGAACCAAAACATGGAGAAAAAGCCCTAAAACTAGATCTAAACACTCAATAAGCAAGGTAAGAGCTTTATACCTCAGGTGAACCCGAAAGGAAGCTTTACTTCTGGATCTACTCTTCTCCTTCACTTCCCCGCTCTTTCCTCAAACCTCCTCTTCTTCAAAACCTCAAGAAAGTACCAAGAATGGTTCAAAACACTCAAAAACGTATTAGGGTTTCGTAGCTAGGGTTTGGGGTGATGGAGGCTGCAAATGAGGCCACCCTTTGGAGGTTAAGGTGCTTAAATAGGGTGGAAACCCTGAAAAATAGGGTTTCACTCTGGCAACCCTACTCGTCGAGTTGAGGCTTCTCAACTTGTTGAATAGACTTTAAGTCCTACGTCCAAAAATCCGTTTCTACTCGACGAGTTTGGGGCCTCTAACTCGTCGAGTCCCTTTGCAAAAATGAATACTTCGGTTTAAAATACATACAAGGATCCAGGCGTTATAAATCTCCCCCACTTATTTTAGACTTCGTCCTCAAAGTCTGCTGCATCTGGAAATAGCTCTGGGTAGTGCTACCTTATATCGTCCTCTGGCTCCCAAGTCCATTTCGATCCCTTGCGGTGCTGCTATTACACCTTCACTAACTCGATATTCTTATTTCTTATATCCTTCGTCTTCCTGTCTAGGATTACTATCGGTCGATCGATGTAGTTCAGGCTGTCGTACACCTGAATATCCTCTAGAGGTACCACCACATAGTCATCTACCAGACACTTCCGCAACTGGGAGACATGAAAGGTACTGTGGATCGGACTAAGCTCGGCTGGCAGATCCAGCCTATACGCCACCTTGCCCACCCGGGCTACAACCCTGAAAGGACCAATGTACTGATGGGTTTTAGCCATAAGAACTTTCCTATGTGCGCATGCAAAACCCTAATGCTTGGATCTAGGCTTTCTAATAAACATGCTTTGAATCCAAGTCTTCTAATGACTAATTAGGTTAAATAACAACATTGAAACAGATCTAGAATCATACCTTTGAATTCCTTTGTTGATCTTGAGGTCTTGGAGCTTCTAGAGTCACAAATGTCGCTCCTCTAATGGCTTACAAACACCAATAGCAAGAAGAATGATTTAGGAGAGAGGAGAGGGGAGGAATTCGACCAGAGGTTCCTTGCTTTAGGTCAGATGTCAAATTCCCTATGCCATGGGGTCTATTTATACTTGTAGACTCCTTAAGGGTTACAACCTAAACCCTAATTGGATAATCTTCTCTTAAGGCTATCCAAATCCATTCCATTGATAAGCCTTTGGACGATTTTGGCTATCCTAACACTCTTAGAATTCGTCCAAAGCATATCCTAATGGATTTACAGTCTAAAGCTTAACTATCAAACAATTGACAGTTTATACCCCTTTATTTAATTAATCTCTTTAAGTCACCAAATTAATTCTAATTAATTCTATGACTTATATTAATCAAATAACAAATATATTATTCATTATATTATTCCCATAATATATTAATAATATTTACTCTCTCTTATTAAATCATCCTATCAAGTTGCTATGGTGAAGGCAACCCAAAAGGACCATGCACAACCGGATCAAATACTTGCCTAATATAGTTACAGACTTAGACACTATTCCAACAGTCTCCCACTTGGATAAATCTAGTAACTATACAAGTACAATTCGGTTTGCAATCATAGCTCTCAAAGACGCTGTCAACTCTGATCTGATCAATCTTGTCCTTTAGATAAGGGAACGTACAGTCCTCTGTTAGATATCATGCTGACAATCCTATGGAATGGTTAGTCAAGCATTTAGGTTTCTCGATCTCTGATTTATTTGACATAGAACTTAATCGAACACATCAATTCAGTTCTGACCGAGCTCGGCACATAAGTCAAATCAAATCATCGAGCGGCCGAGATATCGCTTTTACCTTCTTAGATAAAAGTTACAGATAAACTTCGACTTATATGCATTTACTTATTCATTAACCAACTATACAAAACAATGCGTTTTATAACACCGAGTTACTGATGCGTTTTCGCATTATCAATGTACAACCAATTAACAAATAATAAACCATATATCTAGGTTTTAAGACTATATGATATTATCGTCTTGCGATCACCCTTTTATATCTTATTCCATAAGGTGATTCCAGCAAGCGCGGGTTTGTTCCAATGCTCAAAACTAGTTCATAAGCACTCATGAACGTTGCAGCAACCCTTTGCTATGTCTAACACCATTTAGACAATCTACACACCAATTCATGACAATCTTCATTCATATCTACTTCCAACATATGAACGATTGTGGACAATTTGAACAATTCTATTATTCCTAATAATTTCAATTATTCTGGAAGTCAAAACATGCAAAGTGAAACAATAGCTAAACAATTAACATAAGATAGTAACATTACTCATAAATAAAACTCCTTTATTTAATCATCAAATGTTAATTACATTTATCTATTACATGTTTCTAATACTATCTAATCTATGCTAATATCATCCTTCAGCCCAATACTCCTAGCATGCTGTAAGTGCTTAACCCTACTCAGTCCCTTCGTAAGCGGATCTGCTGGGTTATCTTCTGATGATATCCTCTTCACTACGAGTTGTCCTTGTTCTACACGATGTCTAATGAAGTGATATTTTCTGTCGATATGTCTTGATCTACCATGATCCCTCGGTTCCTTGGTTAAGGCAACCACACCTTCGTTATCACAGAAAATCTCCATTGGCTCCTTTATGGCAGGTACGACTCCAAGATCACCGATGAAGTTCTTTAGCCATATTGCCTCCTTCGACGCTTCGCTCGCTGCAATGTACTCTGATTCGCACGTTGAATCAACTACGGTTTCTTGCTTGGAACTCTTCCATGTCACCGCTCCTCCATTTAGGGTAAAGACCCAGCCCGACTGCGAACGATAGTTTTCCCTGTCGGTTTGAAAGCTGGCGTCACTATACCCTCGCACCTTCAAGTCATCACTCCCTCCGAGGACTAAGAACCATTCCTTCGTCCTCCGAAGGTACTTAAGGATATTCTTCACCGCAATCCAATGTGCTTTGCCAGGATTCCCTTGATATCTGCTAACCATGCTCAAAGCGAAGGCTACATCAGGGCGAGTACAAGTCATAGCGTACATGATTGAGCCAACTGCGGAAGCATATGGTACTCGGCTCATTTCTGCTATCTCAGCTTCGGTACTCGGACTTTGAGTCTTACTCAATTTGGCATTACTTTGTATCGGTAGTTCTCCCTTCTTTGAGTTTTCCATACTAAAACGTTTTAGTACTTTCTCTAAGTAAGTATTCTGACTAAGTCCAATTAGTCTCTTACTTCTTTATCTTACTATCCTTATTCCCGAAATGTAAGAAGCCTCTCCGAGGTCCTTCATAGCGAAGCACTTCCCGAGCCAGGACTTAACCTCCTGCAGAGTCGGGATGTCGTTTCCTATGAGTAATATGTCATCGACATATAGAACGAGGAAGCTTACTATACTCCCACTGGCTTTGACATATACACAAGATTCGTCTTCGCTTCGTACAAATCCAAACTCTTTGACTTTCTCATCGAAGCAAAGATTCCATCTGCGAGACGCTTGCTTAAGTCCATAAATGGACTTCTCAAACTTACACACTCTATTCGGATGCTTCGGATCCACAAACCCCTCAGGCTGAGCCATGTAAACATCCTCAGCCAACTTCCCATTAAGGAAAGCGGTCTTGACATCCATTTGCCAAATCTCATAATCATGAAATGCGGCAATAGCTAGCATCACTCTAATAGATTTAATATTTGCAACTGGTGAGAAGGTCTCATCATAGTCAACTCCAGGAGTTTGAGTAAAGCCCTTCGCAACCAATCGCGCTTTATATGTGTGCACGTTTCCATCCACGCCGGTCTTCTTTTTGAAGATCCATTTGCACCCAACGGTCTTACGTCCGGGCACATAATCAACCAAATTCCAAACTTGGTTATCATACATGGATTGGATCTCGCTATCCATTGCCTCTTTCCATTTCGCAGACTCCGGGCCTGCCATGGCTTCCTTATAGCTATTAGGTTCATCAAGATTTATTAGTGTACCATCACTAATATATGTGTCCCCTTCGGTAGTAATATGAAAACCATAAAACTGGGGTAGAACTCTAACTCTATCGGAACGTCTAAGAGGTAAGGATTCGTCAATCGGTTCAACCGGAGTTTCCTCCTCGGGTTGAGTGCCAGCGGTAGAGGTTCCTTCATCTATCGACTCTTAAATATCTTCAAGCTCGATTTTCCTCCCACTGTCTCCTTGGCTTATGAGTTCTCGCTCTCGGAAAACTCCTCTCCTCGCAACGAAGACCACATTGTCCTTCGGTATATAGAAGAGATATCCAAAGGATGTCTGCGGGTAGCTGATGAAAATACATCGTTCACTTCGAGGTTCAAGCTTGTCGTGAGTATCTCGTCTTACGAAAGCCTCGCAACCCCAAACCTTGATATGTGCCAACGAGGGAGCTTTCCCTGTCCACATCTCGTGAGGTGTTTTGGCAACCTTCTTGGTAGGGACTCGGTTAAGGATATGGGCGGCAGTCTCTAAGGCATACCCCCAAAAAGAGATAGGTAGTGAAGCACGACTCATCATAGAGCGAACCATATCCAATAAGGTTCGATTACGCCTTTCTGCCACACCATTCAACTGCGGTGTCCTAGGAGGCGTCAATTGTGAAACTATTCCACACTCCTTTAGATAATCGTGGAATTCAAGACTTAGGTACTCTCCTCCTCGATCGGAAAGAAGCATCTTGATTTTCCTGCCCAATTGATTCTCCACTTCATTCTTGAACTCTTTGAACTTTTCAAAGGTTTCTAACTTTTGCTTGATTAAGTAGATATACCCATATCTACTATAGTCATCGGTAAAAGTCACATAGAAGCGGTTCCCATCCTTCGTGGTTGATCTAAATGGTCCACATACATCGGTATGTATTAGGTCCAATAGACCTTCGCCCCTTTCACATGTACTCGTGAAGGGTGATTTAGTCATCTTTCCAAGCAAACAAGACTCGCATGTGTCATCTTCCCTAAGGTCGAATGACTCCAACACTCCATCCTTTTGGAGTTGGGCTATGCGTTTCTTGTTGACATGTCCAAGACGACAATGCCACAAGGATGCTTTATCCATACTAGTGGAAGAATCAATATTCAAAACATCATTTCCTAAGTTATCAACAATCATAACAGTTTCATATATTCCATTACATGGTATAGCTTCAAAGTAAAAGACACCATTTAGATAAGCCAAAATAGAATCATTCTCATTATTAAAAGAAAATCTAAATCCTTGTCTATATAAACCATGAAATGAAATGATGTTTCTTGCCATTTCTGGCGAATAGCAACAATTGTTCAAATCTAAAACCAAACTATTCCTAAGCACTAAAGAATACACTCCAATCTTGGTTACAGGCGACGATCTTCTGTTCCCCATGATTAGATTGATCCTTCCTTGCTCCACATCCCTACTTCTTCTTAGTCCCTGCACATTAGAATAAATGTGATAACCACAACCGGTATCAAGAACCCAAGAAATAGCATGATTAGAATCGTTAGATTTGATTGTGTATATACCTGCGAAAGATGGCTTGATCTTTCCCTCTTTGATTGCTTGCAGGTAATCTGGGCAGCTTCTCTTCCAATGTCCTATCTTGTGGCAGTGGTGGCACTCTGCCTCCTTCGGGTTAGAGCAGGGCTTAGCGGGATCAACTTTGGTCCCACTAAAAGAGGCACCATCTCGGGCTTTCTCCTTGCGATAGTTTTTCGATGAAGCTTTCCTCTTCTTTCCCTTTCCTTGACCAATAGCCAAGACAGGAGCAGCGGACGGATTGGGAGTAGGTGCAACAGACTTGTCCTTGAAATTGCTCTCAGCGACTCTCAAGAGACCTTGGAGTTTGCTTAGGGTGACCTCTTCTTTGTTCATGTGGTAGGTCATCCTAAATTGGTTGTACATCGGAGGCAAAGAGTGAAGCACCATGTCGATCGCCAAGTTTTCCCCGAAGTCAACATTTAACTTGCGAAGGCGGTCGACATACCTTTGGATCTTTTTCAAGTGCACGGTAAGAGATTCTCCATGACCCATCTTCGCGGAAATCATGTTAGTGAAAATCTCATACCGCTCTTGTCTCGCGTTTTGGTGGTACCTCTCCAATAAGTCTTGGTGCATCTCGTACGGGTACATGTCCTCGTAGGACTTTTGGAATTCGGAGTTCATGGTAGCAATCATGATGCAATGTACCTTCGTTGCATCTCACTCATGAGTTTCAAAGGCGGTGATTTCGGCTGGAGTAGCGATTTCGGTGTTGATTTTCTCGAGCTTCTCATCAAGGACATACTCCTTGTCCTCATAGCGAGCAATGGTGCGAATGTATCTTATCCATTCGCTAAAGTTCGTTCCATCGAAGGTGACCTTTTGGCAAAGGCTCATCAACGTGAAAGAACTAGCAGCAGCGTTGTTTGCGTTCGACATCTATAATTAGAAAAGGACAAAGATAGATTAGAATAAGAATCCCTAATTATCACCCAATAAGAAAAATTAGGGCTAGGATCCAACAATAACATTTACATATTAGAAAAGGGATGCCGTAATCTAACATGCAAATAAATTGAAGGTAAGTGAATGACGATTCACTAATTCTCCATCACAAAACCTAAACTATTAGACCTAAGTGTTTTTGAGAATTCCTAGGTTCGGATGAGATTCATTGAAACTATTCAATGACATGTTTAAATCTCGATATGCCCCTCTTGTTTGTGACTGGGATACCGAGGATCACAAAGCGGGTGTGAATAACCATGCAAATTCACATGGTGCCTTCATTGTAACGATCACCTATTCGATGTGCCGGTAAACCACACACGCTCCATCGAACTATGATAAACAATGAATCACCCTTTGCCACCTTCGCTTAGAACCAATTAGTGTGCCGGTAAACCACACACACTCCACTAACATCTTAGCAAGGTGCAAAGTGTAATTTCATGGGATTGCATCAATTCACTTTTCCTAAAGTAACTAAGATTGGGAAATTTAACATATGTGTAGTTACTTTATATTTCTTATTATACTTTTAATGAGAGGATGAGGTTGCCCTATCCTACCCGTTCGGCTAACGACCCTCCACCAATCAAGCAAGCGGTGGGTGTGAGTGTACACCTATTAAGCGCCATTTTATAGGCCGCAACCTTATACCCACCTTATAGATCGGTTTCGTGAATGAGGCCTACTAACGGTAAGACTAGCATTTAGTTATACATATATATATTATTCTAGTAATATCATATTAGTATAGGGTTGTATTTTAAACTTTTAAAATCTAGGGTTTGAAATTTAAGTTGTCTAAATTAAAACTTTTAATCACAAATATAAATTTCAAAACTTGAGGACAAGTTTTAAACATTTAAAACATGGAGGATCAAATAACAAATAATTCCAATTAACAATTAATATCCTAATTATCTATATTTGATTTTATTCAAGATTTCTTTTAAGATAATTACCAAAATAATCAAAATAATTAATTAATTATCATATAAGGAAATTAAATATTTTATTATATGATAAATATCTTTGATTAGATCAAGATTGCAGTTATATTTATCAGAAAAACGAATTAACATTGATCTAATTAGTTTATGGAAAGTTTAGATAAGATAATTACAAAGAAATCTCGAATCTGGCTATTCCTGACGCCTGGACTCGCCGAGTGCACAAGGGGACTCGCCGAGTCAGGTCTACTCGCCGAGTCCACCTTGGGACTCGTCGAGTCTGTGACTCAGAAACCTAAAAATCGAATTTTGCAGGTTTGTTTCAGTTAATCAAGCAACAATTTAAAGAAAACCAAGCTAGGCTCTGATACCACTGATGGGTTTTAGCCATAAGAACTTTCCTATGTGCGCATGCAAAACCCTAATGCTTGGATCTAGGCTTTCTAATAAACATGCTTTGAATCCAAGTCTTCTAATGACTAATTAGGTTAAATAACAACATTGAAACAGATCTAGAATCATACCTTTGAATTCCTTTGTTGATCTTGAGGTCTTGGAGCTTCTAGAGTCACAAATGTCACTCCTCTAATGGCTTACAAACACCAATAGCAAGAAGAATGATTTAGGAGAGAGGAGAGGGGAGGAATTCGACCAGAGGTTCCTTGCTTTAGGTCAGATGTCAAATTCCCTATGCCATGGGGTCTATTTATACTTGTAGACTCCTTAAGGGTTACAACCTAAACCCTAATTGGATAATCTTCTCTTAAGGCTATCCAAATCCATTCCATTGATAAGCCTTTGGACGATTTTGGCTATCCTAACACTCTTAGAATTCGTCCAAAGCATATCCTAATGGATTTACAGTCTAAAGCTTAACTATCAAACAATTGACAGTTTATACCCCTTTATTTAATTAATCTCTTTAAGTCACCAAATTAATTCTAATTAATTCTATGACTTATATTAATCAAATAACAAATATATTATTCATTATATTATTCCCATAATATATTAATAATATTTACTCTCTCTTATTAAATCATCCTATCAAGTTGCTATGGTGAAGGCAACCCAAAAGGACCATGCACAACCGAATCAAATACTTGCCTAATATAGTTACAGCCTTAGACACTATTCCAACATGTACCTGGGGCCCAACTTGCCTCGCTTCTTGAACCGGATGACACCTTTCCAAGGTGACACCTTCAGGAGAACCATATCCCTGACATGGAACTCCAGGTGCGATAGGCGTCTGTCGGCGTAGCTCTTCTGCCGACTCTGAGCAGTCTGAAGCCTGCTCCAGACCTGATGGATCCTCTCCGTCATCTTGAGTACCACCTCAGTACTCCCCATGACCCTATGCCCCACCTCACCCCAACATATCAGGGTTTTGCACTTCCTCCCATATAATATCTCGAAGGAAGGACGGTTGATACTCGCGTGGTAGCTATTATTATAGGAAAACTCTGCCATGTGAAGGTAGGTATCCCAACTACCACCGAAGTCTAGGACGCATGCCCACAACATATCCTCCACAGTCTGGATGGTCCGCTTACTTTGACCATCCGTCTGTGGGTGAAAAGCCATGCTAAAGTGCAGACGAGTACCCAACTCGTCGTCAAACTTCTTCCAGAATCTGGAAGTGAACTATACATCTTAGTCAGAAATCACGGAGACTGGCACTCCATGTCGAGCTACTACTTCCCTAATGTAGATGTTGGACAACTTCTTAGTCTAAATGATCTCCTATATCGGAATGAAATGAGAACTCTTGGTCAACCAATCTACGATGACCCAAATCGAATCCATTCCCCGTGCGGTCCTGGGAAGTTTCGTGATGAAATCCATATTAATATCCTCCCACTTCCACACAGGGATATCCAACGGTTGTGTCTTTCTGTGATGTCTATAGTGCTCTTCCTTGACCTTCCCGCAGGCCAGGTATCTCTTGACGTACCAGGCTACATCTCGCTTCATGCAGGGCCACCAATAATCTAGACTGAGATCTCTATACATCTTCGTCGCCCCGAGATGGATGGAAAATCTAGACTTGTGTGCCTTCTCCATCAGGATCTGGCGTACACCTCCTGCGTACGAAACCCACACTAGGCGGTGCAGTGTCAACAGCCCGCGACTATCATAGTCGAAGGAGGAAATCTGGCCGACAATGCGCTCACTCTCCCGATGTTCCTCTTTCATAGCCTCCTGCTGGGCCTCCCAAATCTTCTCCGAAAGCGGAGTCATTGCTTTCATCCTCAGACAAATATCTCTGATCGGGGCTACGAATGCCTTGCGGCTTAGTGCATCGGCCACCACATTGGACTTCCTTGGGTGGTAGAGGATCTCACAGTCGTAATCCTTCACCACATCTAGGCACCGACGCTGCCTCATGTTTAGATTTGGCTAATCCATGAGGTACCTCAAGCTCTTGTGGTCCGTGTAAATGATACAATGGACCCCATAGAGGTAGTGTCGCCAAATCTTGAGGGAGAAAACAACCGCCCCCAACTCTAGATCGTGCGTCGAGTAGTTCGCCTCGTGAGGTTTTAGCTGCCTCAAGGCGTAGACAATGACGTGCTCCCTCTGCATCCATACTGCGCCCAAACTCGATATGGACGCATCACAATACACTACAAAATTCTCCACGCCCTCTAGCTGGGCTAAGATCGGCACCTCGCACAACCTCTTTCTCAACGTCTCGAACATTGCCTGCTGCTCAGCCCCCAGTGAAATATGACGACCTTCTTCATCAGTCGGGTCAAGGGTATTGCTATCTTGGAGAAGTCCTGTATGAATATTTGGTAATAACGTGCCAACCTGAGGAAACTCCAAATCTTAGATGGAGACTTCGGAACCTCCCATCTCATTACGGCCTCCACTTTGGCCGGGTCGACCAAAATATGGTTCTGATTGACAAAGTGCCCCAGAAACTGCACGTCGCGCAACTAGAACTCACACTTGGAGAACTTCGCATACAAGCTCTCCCTCCTCAGCGTATCTAACTCGTCTCGCAAGTGCTCCTCGTGTTGTTCCTGAGTCTTGAAGTAAACCAAAAGGTCATCAATAAAGACTATCATAGACTGATCCAACATCGATCTGCATACGCGGTTCATGAGGTCCATGAATACGACAGGGGCGTTGGCGAGGCCAAAGGGCATCACCACGAAATCGTAGTGGCCATAGCAAGTCCGGAAAACAGTTTTCTATATATATATCCTCATCTCTTACTCGCATCTGGTGGTAACCTGAACACAAATCTATCTTGGAAAACCAAGATGCCCCCTGTAGATGGTCAAAGAGATCATCTATCATCAGGAGTGGGTAACGGTTCTTCGCCTTTACCTTGTTCAGCTCCCGGTAGTCTATACACATCCGGTGCGAACCGTCCTTCTTCTTCAAAAACAGGACCGGGGCTCCCCAAGGCGAACTGCTCGGCCTAATGAATCCCTTGTCTAACAGCTCCTGCAACTGTGTGGACAAATCCTGCATCTCAGGAGGAGCCAACCGATATGGTGCCTTGGCTATTGTAACACCCGTGTTTCTAGGCTAGGCATTAATATTGACATAATGGTCTAGGTTAACCTTTGTAACTCATTTTGAAGTTGACATAATGGTCTAGGTTAACCTTTGTAACTCATTTTGAAGAAATAAAAGGGAATTATGTAAATTCTATGTGAATTATGTGTTTTATGCTTAATTATTAGGTTTTAAATAATTAAGAATAAAAATGAGCGTCAAAATTAAATATTAGATAAAGCCAATATCTATTGAGAAACTTGTAGTGGCCGTGACACGGATTACAGATATATAAAGAATGCTGAAATCCGAGTTATAACGAAGAAGTTATGACCTGTCAAAGTTTCGCGACAAACCGGCACGGGGCCGAATGTCATAAAAAGTGAGTTTTTGATAAACTACTTTTTAGCCTTAGTGATCTAAACAAAACTCATAGTATTCGTTAAACCGAGAAGTTCGATAAAAAGAACGCCCAAATCTGACTTCGTATGAGGAAGTTACGATTTTTCGAAGTTTCAGCTTAGTAGTAGACAACTAAAAACTCAAATTTTAGATCGAGTGATTTTTAGCCGACACGACCTAAACGAGAATCGAAGGTCTCGTCATTTATAGCACAACAGTAAAAAGTTTGACGAAAACGGACGTCGGATGAAGAAGTTATGAATTTTTAACGGATTTCCTGTCCCGGTCTGTTAAAAATAATAATTTAAAAATTAAAGTCAAAATTAGGCGACAAAGTCTAAACAAAAGTTGTAGAGCGTAATTTTACCTACGCGTGCATATAAAGAACGTCAAAATCGGAGCCCGTATGAGAAAGTTATGGATTTTACAAGAATGGGCACAATTTTTGAGAAAATTCGCAAGGAATGGTGCTGGCCACGTGATCCTCGCATGCATAGCCCATGCGCAACACGCGTGTTGCTTGCTGATTTGACCGAGGGTGCGGTCCAATGATCTTCTGACGCCTCGCTTCTGACTCATCATCCGAGCCTCGCTGGTCCAATCCGAAGGCGCCGCGTGCCCTTCGCATGTCTGAACCCTCGCATACGTGTCCGAAGCTCCTGTTGCTGCGTGTCTCGCCTGATGACTCCTCTTCTAATCCGACTTTGGATCTCACCCTATAAATAGAGGGCTTGCGAGATCTGCCGGCTACTTTTGGAAAATGGGCATTTTTCACCCCTTTTTCAATATTTTAGCCATTTTCGCTTCCCCCGCTGCCCCGAGATAATTTCCAACGCCCGGAACACGTCCCGGAGTGCCCAAAGGCCCGAAAAAGTTTATTTTTTCGGTTTTGAAGCCCGACCTTTCGCAGAGCCCGGTTTCTCAATAAAACTCCCGGTTTTATTAGAAACGATCATTTTAGGAAACGAATTGTTGCCCGATTTTCATTAAATCAGGTGAGTGTATAGTCACTTTCAATTTACACATAGATATGAAGTATTTACCTTAAAATACGTGTTATGTGTAAATATATTAATTGTTTATTTGAGGTGACTGTTGTGTTGATATTCTATACAAGTTTTAAACTGTATATATATTTTTATCTACAAATATGTTGGGTAGAACATGGGTAGATAGTTGGTGTGTGATAAAATAAAGTGATGAGAGGTATCGATGTTTAAGATGATCTAGTCATCTAACAGAGTATAAACAACGGCCACAGACTATTTTAGATAGTCCAGTGGAACGTTAGTAGACTCGTAATCGGTACGTATGTTTGAACTATATGTTCATAAAGTGTTCTTGAACTATATGTTCCTTAGGTGTTTTTGAACTATGTGTTCATCCGTTTGACAGTATTACGTGTCGGGGTACGGGAGCGTACGGGAGTACTTTATTAGTATTTTCCCTATGCTTTTATTTTGAAGAGATTTGGAGTCTTCGTTTCTTTTGTGAAGTGATCGGACGAGCTTCATGAGTCAGTGTTTTCTTTTCCGATGCCGGATAGGGGTGAGTCTGGGGGTTCAGACCATAGACTAGGCATTAGTCAGTGTTTTCCTTTCCGATGCCGGATAGGGGTGAGTCTGGGGGTTATATACCTCACGATATTCAGACCACATCCTAGGCATTAGTCAGCGTTTCCATTGCCGGATAGGGTGCGTCTGGGGGTTATATACCTCACGATATTCAGACCACAGCCTAGGAAAAGTTCGATGCTGGATAGGGTGCGTCTGGGGGTTATATACCTCACGATATTCAGACCACAACCTAGGCATTGATAACTACCCCTGACTTAATTGTCTTGTGGTTCTTTCTTTTACGAACAAAGGTTCGTGGTTAAACTTATTCCATTCATTCAATATCTTTATCGATCCTTGTTTGCTGCTAGAGGATTTTTGAAGCAGTTTCGTTAGTTAGTTGTTCATATCGATCCTTTAGGCTAGATCTAGTAAGATCACTGTATAAGGTCAGTATGTGGGGATCGATGTTGTTAGTTCCTGTTGAGTAAACCTTGGTGATGATGTGACTTCGTGCCTATTAGGTAAAACTTGGCGACTATGAGACGTAGTGCCTATTAGATAAATCTTGGTGACGATGTGACGTCGTGCCTATTAGATAAATCTTGGCGACGATGTGAATTTGTCACCCTTTGACATAAATTGTTGAGGAAAGCAATGTTGTCACCTTATTGGTTGTTTTATGTTAGGATGTCTGGTTGGACATAAATTGCTGAGGAAAGCAATGTTGTCACCCCGTTGGTTGTCTTATTCGACATAAATTGCTAAGGAACCCCCGAAGCAATGTTGTCACCCCTAATGAAAATCCTTAGGTTGGGTCCCTTGTGATAGCTGTTTTAGGGATGTAAGGTGAGGATAACGGGAATGGGTAATTGGGGTAATTTGGTTGACTGATTGATGTTTAAACCTAATAAATTTATGTATTGTGGGTTGAAAACCCTATATGCTCACCATGCTTCCAAGCCTGACCCACTCAGCTTTCTATGATTACAGGTAGTGGACCCCGAGCATAGTCGGATGATGATGATGAGTGATTTTGGATTATAGGCCATTAGTTATAAATAACTGTTGTAAGGCTTATAATGTCTTGTTTATGCTTTTGATCTGTATCGGAACATGACATCCCGAGGTTTTGTTATGAAATAAAAATATATATTTCTTAAAGAAAGGTTTTGATAAATTTTTATCATGTTTGGTTTTGGGAACAAATTCCGCAACACTTTTAATGAAATGATTACTCTGATTTTATTTTAAAAAGCATAAATGAAATCGGTCTTTTCTGGCCGTGAAATTGGGGATGTCACAGCTATCAGAGTCGCACTAGGAAGTAGGTCGATCCTTGCCTTACCCGCCTCCTGGGTATCCATAACGTAGGCGACATACCCTGCGCAACCTTGTTGAAGGTAACGCCTAGCCCTCGCTGCCGAACAAATAGCTGGTCCACGCTGCGGCCTCTCGCCCTGAATCACCAGCTCTCCCTCACTTGGGGTCCTGACACCTACCAACTGTTGTGCACAGTCGATCACCGCTCGGTTAGGGCTCATCCAATCCATGTCGATGATAACCTTGTTCCCACACAATGGAATATGAACTAAATCCATGAGGTAACGCTCGTCATACAACCTCAACATGCAATCACTGAAAACCTCTGATGCCCTGACAGATCGGTCGTCAGCAATCTCAACCTATAAAGGACAATCTAACATGCCTGAAGACTCAGAAAACCTCTTTCTAAGTGCAAGAAAGACAAATGATCGAGTAGCCTCTGAGTAAAATTACACCTGTACTGGAATTCTGTTCACATGGAATGATCCTAAACAAAACACATAAACATAGCACATAAATATCATAACTAAGATGTATTAAGAGTTAGGGAAAATAAAACATATCCGTCACCACATTCGGTGCAGAACGTGCCTCCTCGGCGGTCAGCTGGAAGGCTCGGCTCCTCACAATTGGAGCCTCTGTCTTGCCCTGTCGGCCATCCGTGATCCGCAGGGTCGCAGGGGCTAGCGCCACCACTGGTGCTCTTGATGTCAGTCGAGGGCAGTTGGCCTTTTTATTGCAATGAAAGAAAATCAGCTCTAACGTCTGAATGGTAGGGGTAAGGGCTGTACAAGCCTTGCTAAAGTGCCCAGTCTTGCCGCACTTGTAGCAGCCCGAGCCCCCAGCTCTGCAAACTCCCTCATGTGGCCTGCTGCATTTCCCATAGCGACCCCGGCATGCTGGCCCTTCGACCTAGAGTCAGATCCCGTGGGCTTCTTCCCCGAAACCCTAATAACATGCCCAACCTCCACATTCCTCTTCCGGAGGTGCTCTATGTCGATCTCCCTCTCCCTCTCCCTTGCCCTAGCTATCATATCATCCAAGGTCAGGCATGCCGAGTAGCTGACATGTTTGCGGATTTCATCCCTCAACATGTCATGGTACCGAGTCTTCCTTATCTCCTCATCCCCTGCATACCCGGGCACCAGTAAGGCCCTCTCCCTGAACTTGGCGGTAACCTCTGCCACTGACCCAGTCGTCTGCCTCATATCCAGAAACTCTCTGGCCAACTATTGAAGCTCCACAACTGGCGCAAACTCAGCCCTAGACCTGGTCACAAAGTCCGACCAAGTCATAGCCACAATGGTTGGGGCTCCTAATGAATCACTAACCGCCTCCCACCAGTCTCTAGCTCTATCCCTCAAACATCTTGCAGCATACCGGACCTTCGACCCCTCAGGGTAGAGGCTCGTCAACTGAGTAGACTCCATGTATGCAATCCACCTCCTGGCCACAGTGGGTTCTTTTACCCCGTGAAAGTCTAAAACACCACATCCCCTGAAATCCTTGAAGGAGGGTGTGTGTGTGTCCCTGTCTGGCCAGATGTCATGTCACTCTTAAATGACCTGCGACGCTCCTCTATCAGCTCGATGATCCCTTCATTGACCGACCCGAAAATCATCGGGGTCGCCTCAAGGATGCCTCTCGTAATCTCAGATGCGATGAAGTCACGTAATCCATCATCAACTGGCTCGGAACCTGCACTCGAACCCGAACCTGATCCTGACTCAGACCCTGAATCTCCTGCTCCGTGACGTGTCACCACCATTCTGAAACAAAACACATAATCATCATGGTCATACATAACCTCGAGAGGTCTCTCACACTCTACAAGTTCCTTGGTTCTATCTCAGCCCTTCTTGACTCGAGTACGGATCCTCTGCTTTCAGTAGTACGGGCCCATACTACCTTCCACATCTATCCGTACTTTCCTCAAGGATTTCCTTGACTTCACCAAGTCCCTTTCACTACTATTGCTCGTTGCACTAATCTCATCCTAGGCTTACCCTGGGGTAACTCTCCGACCTACTCTCCGCCATCAATTGCATAAGAAATCCCTGCTACCTTTACCTAACTAGCTCGCGAATACCATTACATATCACTAAGACCAGATAATTCTTCGAATGAGAGGTCCTACCCTACAACAGTCGGACTCAAACAAGAGATGCAAAATAGGGCTAGACCTAAGTTTCTGAAATTATTTAGTCCTCGCAATATGTAACTTAATGTATTCGTTTACTAATTAGTTAAAGATAACTAGAACTCCTAAAATCAAAAAGCAAGTAGCATTTGGGCATTAAGTAACGAAACCAAGCATATCCTTAGGCCTAATCTAGCATGCAGTTCTCATCCACATATAATAGGCATATAAGGCATCCTTCCTAGATCCTCAGCCATAATCTAGCATGCATTTCTAATGATCATATCATATATCATAACAAACATGTATGGGTATCTTGGAGAAAACTTACTTGAGCTCGGCCGATTGCACGCATCAGACACCTTGTTCTTTCTCAAAAACTCTTTATTTTAAATTTTAGAAAAAGTTATTTTCTTGTAAAATTTTTTCAAAATCTCGATTTGAGTCCAGACACTCCCGAAGGTGTGTCTAAATCCCTCAAACCAACACTCTGATACCAACTTGTAACATTCCAAAAGTCAAGAACAAAAATTTCATTTTTAATTTAATAATTCATAAAACAGATTATGAGTATTTATGTAATCTTTTCAAGAAATAATATAAACCTTGGTTATGTTATCTAATGTGTTAAGTTGATATATGATTTTTCTAGTATGGTGACTTGGAGAATTCCGAGACAATACTTGGGACGAGTATGAGTAGGTGTGAAAGGTAGTAGAGGCCCATACTACCGAAAGCACAAGACTCACACTTGGATTGGGGAAAGTCATAAGGTTACCAAGGAGCTAGTAAATGGTTTTGTTTTGTTCATGTCTGTCGTTACCATCGTTTCCGTAATGACTAAGAAGATGATTGATATTCTAACCCTAGTGGTCATATCGTATCAATTCCGACTAAGATAAGTATGTTACATGGTTCAAAGAACCAAGTTCGATATAACATCCGACTTAAGCCAAAAGATTAAAGTTAAAGATAATCGAAGCAATCAATAGAAGTATTGCGATCTTTGTTAAAGTAAGAAGCTTGTAACTAGAAGTTCGACATGCTAGAATGTGATTATATCACATTAGAACATGAAGGAAGGTGTCTTTCATTCTGGAATTTGACTCTAAAAGACCCGAGCCTAAACATTGCATCATACAATGAGAGATCATTAGAACATGACCCATCGGTCTGTTATGGTAATCGAAGTAAAGAACTTATCTTAATTTAATTCTATTTAAGAAGGAGTAGGAGTCTCCAATAAGGATTGAGTTTGTACTCGAAGGTTACGACTGAAAGTCCAACATAGTACGAAGAACGGGTGCAAGATCGAGCACCGCATGTAGTCAAGAAGTCCAAGAGTTAGATACTCATTTGAAGGAACATAAGAGTTATGGTTATAACTTAGGATGAAGAGATAACTCATGGAGTTATTATACAAGTCCTGTTTCGTTGATGATTATGGGACGTAATCATCCTAAGGGGAGATAATTGTAACGCCCGCAGATTCGGGCTAGTCAATTTAGAGACAATAAACGTTAAAGTTGACTTTTTGATAAAATATTATTTTGAGTAAATAATCTTAAACAAGTTATAGTATATGTCACAAGGATTCCGTGCATATAAAGAATGCTGAAATCTGACTTATAATGAAGAAGTTATAACCTGTCGAAGTTTTGCGACAAAACCGACACGACACCGCATATCGTAAAAAGTGAATTTTTGATAAACAACTTTTTAGCCTTAGTGATCTAAACAAAAGTCGTAGTATACATTAAACCGAAACCATGCATATAGAGAACGTCCAAATCTGACTTCATATGTGGAAGTTATGATTTTTCTAAGATTTGGCATAACAATATGCAGTCCGAAAATCGAATTAGATCGATCGATTGTTAACCGACACAATCTAAACGAGAATCAAAGATCTCATTAATAGGATCTCAACGATATAAAGACAGTTGAAAACGTACGTCGGATGACAAAGTTATGAATTTGAAACAGACGTTAACTGTCTAAACCTGTTAAAATATAACTTAAAAAAAATCAAAATTAGCCGACGGAGTCTAAACAAAAGTTGTAGATCACGTCGCTACCTACGCGTGGATGTAAAGAACATCAAAAATAAAGCTCGTATGAGAAAGCTACATAATTTACAAGATAATTAATTTTTGGGTGAACCTCCGAAGCTGACACGTGGCAAGATCTGGACCGTTGCTTCCTCCCCACGCCTTGCCACTGAATGCTGACAAGTGGCCACGTACGCCCCATGAAACATATAATACGCCCAACGTACAGGGTTATTACACCCCGCATACGCCCAGGCTCCAGCCAATAAATAGAGGCATTTTTCTTCATTTTTCTTCACACCTTTTCCAAATCTTCTCACTCAAACACACCAAACCCTCTTCCTCTTTCCCTAGCACTTCCTAAGTGTTATAGGCGAGCCCCAGAGCGCCAGAAGGCTCCAAGAAGAAGAGCTTTCGGCTCAGAAGTTCTACCCGCTCAGAGCCCGGTTCCTCACTAAACTCCCTTGTAAGTGAGTCATGCTTACCCTACTTTAAGTACATCTTATGTTTAAGTTCATTATCATTATCATGAACCTATAAACAATATATGTGCTAGGTATTAAAAATTATACAAAGTGCTATTATAATACCTTTTAACTGCTCACGATATGGGAAGCTGGTTTGAAGGGCCGCATAGGGTTGTTTGATTTCAGAACGACTTTAATGCCAAAATGGTACTGCCTTCCAGTGTTTCATGTCTGGCCCCTATCTTTACATAGTAGTTGAAAAGTATTGTTTAACACTTTTATAGTTCAATAAAAACAATATTGCTCGTAGGCCTTGAGTTAATGATAAATCTAAACTAATAATTAGTCGCAATAAATATTAGACTAAAATCTAGTAATAATGATACTAAGTTTCGTCGAAGGAAAAGAGAATTGTTAGAAGCAAAGCGCTGCCCGAATTTCGAGTCATCACTTTAACAAGTGAGTACATAGTTACTTTCATCTTACACATAGATACGAAGTAGTTAATATAAATTACGTGTTATGTGTGTATATTATATATATGTTCTTGATATCTGTGCTGGATGAACTAAATATACATTTTTTATTCGATTTAAACTATATATGTATTTTATACCTATAAATATATCGGATAAAGATGGGTAGATGAAATATGAGATGAAAGACGATATAGATGATGAAAGGTGAAAGATGATGAGAATCCTTGACCTTAACAATGATCTAGTCATCTAGTAGAGTATAGATGACGACCACGAACTATTTTAGACAGTCCAGTGGAACGTTAGCAAGCTCGTAACCTGTAGGTGTTCGTGAACGACGTGTTCACCAGATGTACTCTAAAAAACCTGGCAGCTATGGACTTAATGCCTTATAAATGAACATTGACAGCTATGAATTTAGTGTCTAATAGATAACATCGACAGCTATGAACTTAATGCATGTTAGATAAAACCTGGTAGCAATGGACTTCATGACTATTCCATAGGACAATACTTAGGAATGAATGAAGGATAGATGATTCTTAGGGTAGATCCTTAAGAATAAAGAAGATAATGGGGATGGGAAGTTGGGTTAATTGTGTGATGATTAAACAAAATAATTATATTATTGTGGGTTGAAAACCGTAAGTACTCACCAGGTTTCCCAATCTGACCCAATCAGTTTATTTGTATCTTAGGTGTTGATACGAAGCTACATTACACAAAGAGATTAATGGAGATGTAAACCATTAGTGTAAATGAATGTAAGGACTGTTTATGTTTATATTTATGTTTTTGTATTAACGATAACATCCTAATGTTTAAATATAAACAGAATACATTTCTTTGGAAATGCTTTGATAATATCTTTATCATGTTTTTTAGGAACAAATTCCGCAATATTATTCTTCAAAATAGATACTTTGATTTTTAAATAAGCATAATTAGAATTTTGAAAATGACCGTAAATTTGGGGATATCACTATATATGATAATTATGTTAGCAAAAACAACTCCAACATGTTGTGACCAATTTAAATGCTCATAAATTGTAATGAATATTGTTTAAAGGAAATTTAACTGAATCTGTGACATCCCCATTTTTCACAGCCAGAAAAGACCAATTTGTTTATGCTTATTTAAAAATTAGAGTATCCTTTTTGAAGAATAATATTGCGGAATTTGTTCCCAGTAAACATAATAATGATGTTATGAAATCATTTCCGAAGAAATGTATATTTATTTATATTAAAACATTGGCATGTCATCGTCAATAAAAAACATAAGTATAACGAAATACTACAAGCCTTACAATAATTAAATTAGTGTCCTAATACTCCTTGAATATCTAAACATTATGTATCTTTCATATAACCACTTGTGAAATAATAAACCGAGTGAGTCAGGTTGGGAAACCTGGTAAGTACATAGGGATTTCAATCCCACAATGTGATAATAATGTATATCTCAAACCTGCAAATCCAAATATTATCATTAATACAAACATATCATATCTTTAAAAATTTTTATCCCATCCTATCAATTCCCACGTACAGATCCTATATAACGATCTTACAAGATCTAGCCTAAAGGATCATTATGAATAACAAACCGATGATGTTGTTTCAAAAATTCCCTAGTAGCAAACAAGGATCAATAAATACATCAAATGAGGGGAATGGAACAAACTTCACCATGAAGTTCCGTTCGTAAAAACAACATGACATTTAAGTCAGGGATGGTTATCTAGATAACTATGCCTAGCAGTGGTCTAACACCGTGAGGTATTTTACCCCCAGACTCACCCTATCCGACAATACAACATTAAAAATTGCCTAGTAGTGGTCTGACACCGTTAGGTATTTTACCCCTAGACTCACCCTATCCGTTAATACAAGATCAGACATACATGGTAGTGGTCGATTACTGACACAATTTATTGGGTCATCGTGGATCGATTGACCAACAGTGCACACTTCCTGGCGATTCGGGAGAGTTCTTCGGCCGAGAAGTTGGTTGATGTGTATATTTGCGAGATCGTTGCTCGCCATGGGGTTCCGATCTCCATTGTTTCAGACCGTGATGTTCGGTTCACCTCCCGTTAATTTTTTGCAGAAGTTCCATGAGGAACTGGGCATAAGGTTGTACTTCAAGACAACTTATCATCCACATATCGATGACCAGAGTGAGAAGATGATACATAACCTTGAGGATATGTTCTGAGCCTGTGTCATTGGTTTTGGTGGGAGCTTGGACTTTTACGTACCTTTTGCGGAGTTCTCCTACAACAACAGTTTTCACTACAACATTGGTTCTCCGCCTTTTGAGCTCTTGTATAGGCGGAGATGTCATACCTCGGTTTGCTGGGGAGAGGTTGGTCACAGGTTTATGGGGCGCATCGAGGTGGTCCTTCAGATGATGGAGATGATTCAGCAAATCAGGCAGAGTTTACAGACTGCTCAAAGTCGGCAAAAGAGCTATGCTGACCGGTGCCAGCCCGAGTTTGAATTTCTGGTCGGCGACATGGTGCTACTGAAAGTCTCACCTTTGAAAGGTGTGATTCGCTTCAGGAAGAGGGGGAAATTGGATCCCTGATATATTGGACCATTCTGGCTTATTTCTAGAGTCGGCAAGGTTGCTTATAGATTGGATCTTCCTGAGGAGCTCAGTCATATTCATAGCACTTTCCATGTTTCGTAGCTGTGAAAGTGCATGTTGGATGAGGAAGCGATGGTTTCATTGGATGATATTTAGGTTGATGAGCGCCTGAATTATGTTGAGAGGTTGGTAGCTATTCTGGTAAGGAAGGTAAAGGTTTTGCGTAGCAAGGAAGTACATTTGGTAAAGGTACAATGGTAGCACCGGAGGGACTCAGAGTGAACCTGGGAGCCGCAGGTTAAGATGCGGGTGCATTATCCGGATTTCTTCACCATAGGAGACTTCGAGGGCGAAGTCTAGTTCAATTAGGGGAATAGTAAATCCCGATTTCCAGGTATGAGATTTATTCAATTTATGCATGTTTTTCCTTTTAGAACACGGCGTGGTGAAGCCTCACCATGGCGTGTTGAGGAACTTATGGGCTGCATGTTTTTATGGACCAACATGGCATGTTAATGGACAAACACAATGTGTTGGCGGCTGGTTGAGAAAAACCTAAATTTTAGGGTTTTTCACCCTATATAATCTCCTTTAGTCCCAAGGGCTGTTCTTTTATCATCCTCCAATTCTCCATATTGACCCTTAAGAACCCTAATCATCTTTCCCTCTCATTTGTGAGCTAGCGTGGTGTTTTTGGAGCCAAAGAAGAAAGATGTTGGAAGAAGGAAGTAAGGATCCAAAAAACAAGCCCTCATATTTCAGTTTGGCACTCTTCTGGACCTTTGTAAGTGTTCAATATTCGATTTTTATTCCTCTGTGTTGCTAGATCTTGAGTTTTATCCCTTTTACTTGTTGTTCTTGAGTAAGGGATTGGTTGGATCCCATAAAGTTAGCAAATTTATGAATCTGTAGGTTTATGTGACCTTGTGAAGTCTTGGATCTGGCCTATAGTCGAGTTTTGATGCCATGCATGGAGAGTAGGTCATAAATCCCCATTTTGACCTATTTTGGGTTCAAGACATGCATTGGGCAGGCATGTCTATAAAACACCGACCTTTGGGAAGGTTTTGGTGCTAGAATCTCTTCTGGAAAGGTTGGGTTTCAAACCTTAAGGATTTAGTGCTTATTGGTTAAGCCCTTGAATCTTCAAGCCTTGTGGTTGTGTTTTTGGACCCCTGGAGTAGTTTCAATGGAGTCCCTGGAATCAGAGAATACAGCTGAATGTATTAACCTGCTAGAACTCGGGCAAACACGACGTGTTTGCAAGCCAACACGACATGTTAGTTGGGGGTTTCCCGACCGTCTGAATGCTAATGAAACATGACGTGTATGCTAGTAAACACGTCGTGTTGGGCAACATGGACTGTTGACCTTGACCTTTGACTTTGACTTTGACCAAGTTTGACCTTGAGGGTATTTTGTGTATTTTGGAATTCTGATGGAAATTGGCCATTTCATGGAATTAGGTATCGTGTATAGAGCTGAGATTCGGAATCGGGCCTCATTTGTTCTTCACAGTTTGCGAGGTGAGTTTTTCTCACTGTACTTTTGGTTCAAAGGCACCAATGTTGACCCATTGGTTGATAACCTGATATTTGTTGATAGGTTGAGTATGGAATAGATGTGCATGCTAGATTTGATTTGCTAGTCTGGTAGATCTGTAGGACTACCTGTGATACATTTTGTTTATCTGTATATGATATTATGGGTTATATGTCGACATATTGTGTGGGTTGGGTTAAGGTTGTACTGCTCCGTGCGGTAGCCAACAAACCTTGGAGCAAGCCAGATATGAGCTGAGGACCATGAGGGCATGCTAGACTCATACTGAGGGCTCATGAGCATTCCAGATACGAGCTGAGGGCTGGGAAGGGCATGCCAGACTCGTACTGAAGGCTTAGTAATATTCAGTCCGAGGATTGATCAGGTCGGGGAACAAGCCATACATAAGTTGTGGGCCCCAGGGGCAAACCAGACTTATGCTGTGTGCTTAGGGGTAATCCAGTCTTTTAGCCGTGGACCCATTGCATGCTGTTATTATATGTACTATTTGTTGTGTATTGGTATTTTGGGAGAACTCACTAAGCTTTGGGCTTATAGTTTTGGATTATGTTTTAGGTACCTCAAAGGATCTCGGGAAGACGATGGCGTGATCATACACCTCCTCAAGTTTTGTTTTTATGATTTTGGGAATACTATGATATTGAACCTGTTTTGTAAACTATTTCTAGACAATGATGATTTATGGGTTGTTTTAAAAGATTAAATTTTTCATGAATTTTATGAATGTTAAATGCTCCCTTGAGTTGAATTATTTATATGTTCCCAAGAAAAGAGTTTTGATGCATTTGTTCTTTCCATTTTTTTGGGTCCTTTGGTACATCTTTATGTAACAAGATGTTGTTTAAAGACAACAAGCCTAGGAGAGAGCTAAATTTAGAGTAGGGATTACTGTTGTACAATCTTATAGATGGATCTCTAGCCGTTGTAAAGGTGTTTGTCTGGATTGGAATGTCTACTTATCTAGCTCTTATGTAGCACTTCTCAGTTGTCCTAATTTTCTATAATAGTGTTGTATAAAAAAAGAATTAAATCCAAATTCCATTCGACTCTGAAACTCTGAATTAACTAACTAAACACACAATGAGAAAAAGTCAGCCATAAGACTGCTCGGTACGGGCCCATGGAGGGGCGTTATTGCCTACGTAACACTGCCTCCACGATGTTACCACGGGCGGAATACCGCCCCTGCCCATTATGTGGTCCTCCGTTGTCACTGTAACGAACGATAACACGTCTAATTTTTTAAATTTTCTCATTTTACCGTTGGAAAATGGTATCACTCTTAACAAAAAAAAATCTTTACCTATAAAATCATCACTTTTCTCTCTATTTCATATAAATTTAATCACTACTTTTCTATCTATTTCATATACTTTCAATACATTCCAAAAAAAATGAATTTGTCCGATGATAGTGATGGCGATGATATGTTTGTCTCTATGATGTACGAGTATTATACGAACGTGCTACTACAACCAAATCTAGCTCCTCTATTAAACAGGCGTGCAACGTTAAAAAGAGATCGTGAAGAAAGGCACATACATTTAGTTCACGATTATTTTGCGGATGATTCTGTCTACCAGCCATGCGAATTCAAAAGAAGGTTTCGTTTGTGGAAAAATGCTTTTGTTCGGATAGCTAACGCGTTGGAAAACAGGCATTGTTTCTTTCAAATATAACTTTTACATTATTTAAATACATTGCTTCTTTCAAATATAACTTTTACATATTAAATATACGTTTATGTATGGATTTTTCCAAATGAGATATGATGCTAGAGGTAAGCGAGGATTCACAGGGTTGTAGAGATGTGTTGCCGCAATTAAGCTTATGGCAATGGGAGAGTCGCCTTCGGTGACGTTTATTTGCGCAAACCTTCGTTGAATGATATACAACAACTATATGCGGCGCATGAAGAAAGACATGGTTTTCCGGGTATGCTAGGAAGCATTGATTGCATACACTGGAACTGGAGAAATTGTCCCGTGGCGTGGAAAGGTCAGTACACAAGTGGTCAGCATAGAACACCTTCAGTGGTATTAGAGGTTGTTGCATCTCAAGATTTATTGATTTGACATGCTTTTTTCAGGGTTGTGGGTTCGAATAACGACGCGAACGTTCTTGACCCGTCACCAATATACGACGATATTTTGTTAGGAAAGGCACCAGATGCTCCTTTCACAGTGAATGAAAATGAATATAAGTATGATTATTACCTTACGGATGAAATATATCCAACATATTTGACATTTGTGAAGGCGTTTCGACACCCAGTAACAAAGATACTATTTTTTCAAGAGAAAACAAGAAGGAGCACGTAAGGTTGTAGAACGTGCTTTTGGAGTTCTGAAGTCGAAATGACACATAGTTGAACTTTCGGCACGACCATATCAGTTAGCCGTTCTACAAGATATTATGTATGCATGTATCATAATGCATAACATAATGGTTGAAGATAAAAGATGAAACATTGCGGGGTATTCAATTTTGGAGCCCAGACACATGTAATTTCAAAGCGAGACAACGGAATATTTACATATGGTCATGGATATTCAAGACGCATGAAAGCACAAAAAACTTCGAGAAGATTTGACTGATTTTATGTACGATGACAATGAAAATGAATAAATTTGGGGCAAAATGTAATTTTTTTAAATGTTATGTTTTCGTAATGATTTTAAATGTTATTAAATTACATGTTTTAATTAATTTTGTTTAAAAAATAAAAATTAAATTGGAAAAAATGAAAAAAGAAATGATGACATGGGGTGTTATAACTAGTTACTCATTTTCTCTATTTGTGTTATAACACCATATTGACATGACGTGTGAGATAGCAACTTTTAGGTGTGATGATATCCTTTAACTAGTTGCCCACACCCATTAATATAATAGATGTTCGTAGTTTCATTTGACTATTTCATAGTTGATCCACATGCTTTTTTATTCTGTTTAAAAATTACAACCGAGAGTATGACATGTATCACATCGTTGTGAATGCAAATAAACAAGGTTTATAACTAATAAATAAACAATGTTTATAACTAATAAATAATCACAAAAAGACAACATTACCAAGTGAGATTGATGTTTGGTTGGTATCACATCGTTGTGAATGCAAATAAACAAGGTTTATAACTAATAAATAATCACAAAAAGGACAACATTACCAAGTGATGTTTGATTGGTGAAATTTCAAATTCTTGACGTTGAGATCTCACTATTAGTTTTATTCCCCTTAAAAAATGGGTTCCTAATTGTCCACTGCAGCTCCCTATTTTGCGAGGATAAGAGGAGAGGGCTCGCCCTTTAGACGATATGCTCAAACACCGAAGTACGTCACATATCCTCTTTTAGACAACTTCTAATCGAAACACGTAGGACTTGAGCACCTCGTTCTACCCGATAAGCCACCAGGTGGTTGATTTAGTTTTAGTTTATTTTAGTTTTATTTTTCAAGGATAAACCTATACAACTATAAAAAACAATGTCTTGTTGAGGGGTAAACCTAGAAAAATATAAAAAACAATGTCTTGTTGAGCGCTAAACCTATAAAAATACTGAATTCCACTAAAAAATATTAAAAAACAATGACTTGTTCAGGGGTACACCTAGAAAATATATAATTCCATTGAAGGAGATCATTCCACCACGTAGTAGTTTATTTATTTTTATTCCCACTGGATCTTACACCTATTCTTTCCGTCCCAAAATTATTGTCCACAGACAAAAAACACATAGATTAAGAAAACATTAGTTACCACTAACTTTATACAATAAAATAACAGTTTTACCCTTACTTTGCATTTAATGTTTCATTAAATGCTTAGTTAGTTAACTAATAATAATGAGGTATTTTGGTAAAAATGTTATTTATTTTTAGAAGTGGACTATTATTTTGGGACAAACCAAAAAGAAAAGATGGACTATAATTTTAGGACGAAGGAAGTATTATAATTTACATGTCTTGCTAATTAAGATAAACCCGGTACTTGATGTGAGTCGACGGTTATAACGCGCTTCTAAGTGAACTTGGTTCTATACACACACATACATACATACATACATACATACATATATATATATATATATATATATATATATATATATATATATATATATATATATATATATATAGGGTTAAGTTATTTTGTTTTCACTATGTATTGTGTGCATGTATGATTGATTCTGGACCAATCATTATAGTTATTTTAAGTAAATAATTAATGCATATTACATGTTGAAGATATAATGGATATTAATTACATCTTCAAAATTTAATATCCATTAATTACTTTCTTAAAATAACTAAAATGATTGGTACAGAATCAATCATACATGCACAATAGATAGTGAAAACATTTGAACCTAACTCTCTCTCTCTCTCTCTCTCTCTCTCTCTCTCTATATATATATATATATATATATATATATATATATATATATATATATATATATATATTCAAAGAAAAGCTGCTACTACCATAACCATACACAACCACCAATATAAAAAACAATGACTTCTTCAGGGTTTAACCTTGAAGAATATCGAATTCCACTGACGGAGATCAACCAGGCCACATAAAACTTCAGTTCAGAAACTCTGGTTGGAGATGGTGGATTTGGTATGGTCTACAAAGGACAACTCTCTAAAGAATAGAGACACCCCTAGTAGCCGTTAAACGCCTTGATCGTAACGATTATCAAGGAAATAAGGAGTTCCTTAATGAACTCAATTTGGTTGCAAGTTTTGACCATTCAAACATCATTCGATTCATTGGCTACTGTGATGATGAGAATGAGAAAATTATAGTTTGTACGTATGCAAGAAACGGAAGCCTTGATTATCACCTCCAAAACCTAAATATGAGGTGGCGCCTAACATCGAAACAACGCCTGAAGATATGCTTGGGGGCAGCAAGAGGAATAAAGTACCTTAACTCGGGTAGGGTGTGCAGCGAAGTAATTCATAGAGATATGAAGAGTGCAAATATTTTGTTAGATGATAATATGGACACCAAAATATGTGATTTTGGTTTGTCAAGATTAGATTCAACAAATCAGTCAGATACTGGTGTCGTTACAAAGGTTGCTGGTACAAGGTTTTACATGGATCCTGTTTGCAACAAAAAAAGTAGGCTCATTAAAGAGTCCGACATATATTCATTTGGAGTGGTAATGTTTGAAATGTCTAGTGGGATGATGGCTTATATTCCAAGTCGCATTGAAGATTCTAAGGAACAATATCTGATTGACATCGTTCGAAGCTACTATGACGACCATAAATTTGTTGACAAGTTAATAGATTCAGCTATCAAAGGGCAGATTGATATGAGTTCTTTTGATAAATTTAATAAAATTGCACATGAGTGCATTAGCTTGGACATTTCGGTATCGCATGAGTAAGGCAACATATATGCAATGACATTTTTAGTGATCATCTACATTGAACGGATTGCATACTTTGTTTAATATGCTTGATGTGCACAGACTAATATTAATTTCTTATTTAACTTTAAGTTGTAGTTACAGATGTGGATAATGTTCGTTAAAATCAGAGATCTTGAAATTCAGTTGGTCAATGAAGCTTCCATTTTCTGGATATTGAAGGTGGTGTGGTGGATGATGAAGCCTTTTCCTGGTCAATGCCAAACTTTGATTGCTTCTCAAAGATCACAAGGAGGTATTTTATTGGTTATTTATTCTCACCAGTGATTATGACCATGTAAACATTGGTGCAGGTGGTGTAAGATTTAGCCGTGACAAACATTTCTAGCCACATTGCATTCTTTAACCATGAAAATATCTAATGCAGAACGCAATTGATGCTATCAAGGAAAGGTGTTGTGGTAGCAATAACACGTCATGAAAAGCCCTCTAAGGGCGTGTTCGACATGGAGCGTTTGAGAGCTTTTAGCTTCTAGCGTTTGACAAAACGCTCAATTTAAAACAAAAAGTATCGTTTGGCATTACAAGCTTCCAGCGTTTAGTTTAATCAAAACGCTCCAAATCCAAATGCTACTTCATGTAGCGTTTAACAAAACGCTACAAGCTACCCGCTACCAGCTAGTTTTGCCGAACACACCCTAAATCCGTATACCTGTATATGTTGTACAAGTAAACAAAGCTAGTAAGACCAAATTCAAGATGTCATTTTGTGGTTGTATTGTATAAGTCATCTAGATTGCAAGACTTCTATATTAAAAAATCTATCTACAAAAAAAGAAATTAAAATATGAATATGCAATGAAAAAATGCGAGCTTTGTTTTCATTATTATTAAAATAATTTTGATCTTTGTTTAATGTTTTTTGTTTGAAGGCCATCGATTGTTGATATATTTAGTGTTGGTATATTAATTTATTTTTCTATTTCTAAAATCGTCAGAATTGATATTATTAAAATCATCTGGCGATAGGTTGTTTTGATATATGAGTTTATTTTTCTATTTCTAATAACATGCATATACAATGTAGCTTACCTTTTTTTTTTCTTATCTTTAATTATTGTATCTTCATCAATATATACATGTAAATCCATATAAATATATTTTGGATTATTACTGTTAATCTTGCTATTGCTCAGGTAACTTATGTTTGTTATGTGGTTTTTGTCCAATAACCTTTCTAACCCACATTCATCCATTTTTAAGGCTTTTTTGAGTTTAAATATTTGATACAACAAATTTCATTATCACGTTGTACTTTCATTGATATAAATATAAACGAGAGCATTTTAATGATATATTTTCTAGTGTATTTCCGTAACAATTTCTCAATTATAACAATAAACAAAAGCATTTTAGTATTCTCTGGTATGAATTGAATTGAATTGATGACTCGTATATTTAATTATTGTTAGTGAATACTAAATATATATTGTTGAACATGTCAGTTTTAAAAAGACATTTAATTAATTGAGCTTTTAACACAAACTATTTATTTGGTGTAGTAAATTATTTTTGTAAAAGAAATAACCGTATGTACAAACTAATTTTATGAATAAAATATTCGCACTCAAAGCTTGGCGCGGGTAAACGGCTAGTATATTAAAGCACATGGATAGTCTTAATAGGTTTCAGTTCATACTTTTGCCACTTCTATTTCTTTATACTTTTGTCTTAACATGAAACTTTTTGAATCCATACTTTTGTCACTTTATTTTTATTTCTTTACACTTTTGCCACAAAACTTCCAATTTTATTTCTTTACACTCTTGACACTAAAGTTTGATGATTCTTTACACTAAGGCCACTAAACTTTGACAATTTACAAGTTTGAACAATAACCTTCTTCATTTGTGACTTTTCTCCCATATTTTTACATTTTCCGAAAAGTGCTCACAAATTTTTAACATTCAGACTTTTGCCGCATGTTTTATAAAAAATTGTTAAATTTAACCTTTTTTCTTTATTTTTGGTGATAATTTCACAAGTATCGACACACGACGTGAATCATACAAATATGATCAACTCATATATGCTTCACAGAAACAAGTATTCTATATCAGAGAGCCTTCTTGAACAAACTAAAACAATAACCATTGGTGTGTTGTCGAGCATGTAAATCATCGAAGTATTTGGGATCTACCATCGAACGATGATCGTGTCTAACTTGTTTACAGTGACTCTGTTCCAAAATGTTGATAATGGCTCACACGAAAATGTTGACAATATCGACATAGTTCAAAATATATCTTCATCCGATACTCCACTTTTTATCGATTTCAACATGTACTTTCAAAACATTCCTAGAGTCGTTATTGATGTACAAAGTGTAACTGAAGTTCCTCCGCCAACTGTTATAGTCAATGATGTTTCGAATTGCGAGACTAATTATGATGATACCGATACCGATTATGATACCGAAGAAGACACTAAATGACATGAGGAAGATTCTGATTAGAATAGTTCTTATGAAGTGTGTATTTGTAATAGAAATTATATATTATGATGATACCGATACCGATTATGATACCGAAGAAGACACTAAATGACATGAGGAAGATTCTGATTAGAATAGTTCTTATGTAATGTGTATTTGTAATAGAAATTATATATATATATATATATATATATATATATATATATATATATATATATATATATATATATATATATATATATATATATATCTTACAATTTTTCAGGAAATGGTGTCGATATGGCTTTTGTTTTTATACACCATGGCTGCTGTTATGGGCTGTGGACATGGGGGTGATGGAGCTGAGGACCCACCTTTCCTAGGTGGTAGAGGTGCTGGTCATCATGTGCAGGACGATAAGTCTTATTATGAATTATTATTTACTATTTTTATTCAGTTATTACAAGTGAAATATCATTTCTAATAATTTTTTATTATATTATTAATTGAGCAACATAGGAGAGTTCGTGGAAAATCCAAAAATATTAAGCTTGAAAGAGCGCTCTTATAGAATAAGGGAAAATCAATTTATATGGAATATGATAGGGATATGACATATGATCCCGTAGGAGAGCCGAAAGGCATGTTTGCACAAGAAGTTGGGAAAATAATGTGGCGGGTGGTCCCTTTTGATAAATGGACTTGGAAAAAAGTTTCCCCTACGATAAAGGATAGAGTAAAACAACATTTATGGGTATATTTATATAAAAATATTTTATATGGCTAATTATGAATGCTTTTTACTTGGTTAACTTTTTTTTGTAGATAAAGTTTGATTTGGATCAGATGTCCTCGTCCAGACGCTACTATGTTGTTAGAGAGTTTTGAAACAACCTTGTTAAAAGATTGTCGAAAGCGTAAAGTTGATGCAAAAGAATATTTTTTGCAAGTTGGAGGGTATGAGGATATCCCGAGAGCATTAGCCAAACCCCACATGATATGGATGTCGATAATTCACTACTAGTAAACAGACATTTAATGACGCGCAATCAATGACACGCACAGATTAACGATACGCATTTTTTGTGTGTCCTAAAAATAATGTCATCTTTCCAAAATTTAAAGGACAGAGGACACGTATTTTTGCGTGCCCTTAAATTAAATGTCCAACAAAAAAATACAAAAACGGAGGGCACTTAAATAAGGCGGGTGTTGTAACATCCAAAAATTTCAACCAATTTAAAACATTTTATTTCATTTAAAAACCATTACTTTCATACATCTTGTTTTCAAAATATTTTAAACATCAGAGTATTTCCCCATAACCATATCACATAAAGCATAAAACATGAGAAGCGGTACGATCACACCTTTGCCTTGCCACGATCTCCTGAAGCACCTGAAACAATAAACCACAACTGTAAGCCCGAAAGCTTAGTGAGTTCCCCCAAAGTACCCATACGCACATAAACATATACATACATCAAAGAACAACATACTTCGGGTCCAATCAACCTTCCGGTTGATATACCCCCGGCCCTCAACCATCGGGCTGGAATGCCTACATAACACGAATCCAATCATCCCGCCGGGATGAAATACTCTCGGCCCACAACCATCGGGTTGGAATGCCCAAACATCTACACATACAACAATAGCTACTATGGGTCCAATCATCCCTTAGGATGGAATACCCCAGGCCCCTCAACCATCGTGTTGGAATGCCAACATACTATGAGTCCAATCATCCTACCGGGATGGAATACTCCTGGCCCACAACCATCGGGTTGGAATGCCCCACTTCCTATACATATAGTAACTACTACTACTACTACTACTATGGGTCCAATCATCCCTCGAGATGGAATACCCCAGGCCCCTCAACCATCGGGTTGGAATGCCAAACTACTATGAGTCTAATCATCCTATCTGGATGGAATACTCCTGGCCCAAAACCATCAGGTTGGAATGCCAGTCTACACTAGCAGACATGCACACATAATAGGCAACCACAAAACACTCTACAGAACCAACACACTAGGGCCCTATCATCCTACCGGGATGGAATACCACCTGCTACTGCTCAACATACATAACCCACAGGTAACCTCCTACCAGCGTACATAGTGCAATACCAACTACCGATCTATAAATAATCACTACCCAACTACCAGGGCGCTGATCCAACAGAACTAACCATCAAACAACTATCCATTTCTCTAGGATACTAAGCTAACAAGGCATATTCTCATATCACTATCTCATCTACCCGGATACTAGCAAGCATATCATCACATAACAAAACAGGCTATAACAACAATTTAAAGGGCTGGCCTTGGTGCCTTAGACCCTTGAGTACAGTGAGGAAAACTCACCTTGCAACTGCCGGAATCCTGCAAATCTATGACTGCTGACTCGCCGGAAATCTCAACTATCATATGAAGACCATCACATTAGAAACCATCATGACTTTCTAGGCCAAGGGCCCACAACACTCATTAAGTCCATCATCCTCTTATTGGGCCAAGACCCAAAACCAAATCCTCATGCAAAGCCCAATATTGGGCCAATTTACTAAATTGGGCCCACCTCACCAAATGGGCCTAGATCCAAGGTCCATAATAATTATTGGGTCCAAAATACTCCATCCATAATATTCAGTCACGGCCCAAGCCCAAAAACAACCCAATCACTTAAGGCCCAAGATTGAAAACCCATCAGAGGGATTACGCTGGACGTACCCCTCTTGGTATGTTGGGCGTACTTCGATTCTTGCGGACTGGAAACAGGACACTGACCCACTACGCTGGGCGTACATCAGCTTACGCGGGGCGTACCCGCGCTGATCTAAAACTCCTCTTAAGTTCTTAATGGCTTAAGCTCTTAACCCCAAACTTCAGATCCATCGACCAAACAAGCCTAGGATTCATAAAGTCTCAAACTTTATCCTTTTGGAAGTCCATAAAGCTCTTAACTCAAGGTCTTAATCCATTAAGACCCACCTACATCACACATGAGACAATCAAAGCCTTTGGGACTTCATTTTTCTCACTCAAGACCTCTCCTAAGGTCTGAAAGGACAGCTAATCTCAACAAACTTGCATCATGCATCACTTTGGGATTTTTGGGACAAGAAATGGTGTCAAAACTTCATAACACCTAGATCTACACAAAATAAATGCCAAGCAAGAGACTTTATACCTCAAAAGGGCTCCAGAAGATGATGCCTTCCCAGATCTACGAGCTCCAGCCACCAAACTCCTTCCATGACAACTTCTTTTTTCTCCTTCAAGGCTCTCCTTTGCCAAACCAAGCTCCCCAAGGTCAAATATCCCCAACAATGGAAGAAGAACGGCTACTTAGGGTTTCTGAGGGTAAGAGGGCAGATATGGAGGCTAGGGTTGGAACCATAATGTTCCTTATATAGTGGTTGGCCCTAAATTAGGGTTTCTGGACACTGGGTGTATGCCCCCAACACCTGCATTCATTTAACCACTCTACGCTGGGCGTAACCTAGCTTACGCTGGGCGTACCCAACCAATTACACACATGCGCTCCATGCATGCCTAGGACCCCTTTGCCAAATATTTCCTTTAGGGACCATTATTGACACTATCCTCAAAGTGTCATAACTCCTTTATTCTAAGTCCGTTTCCAACGGACCTTATATCCACGAAAAGGTGGCGAGAAGCCCTATGCTTCTAGCAACATACCCCGACCCGAAACCTTCTCGAATAAAACCCATTGCTCATAAAAGACTGAAACATTCTTACTCTTGGTCTCGGGGATCCAGCAATAATTACTCTTAGAACGGGGGCGTTACAGGTGTCGTGTAGAAATGTTGTTTTATAAAATTTTAATATGCGCATACCCCTTTTTGATATAGCTAAGGGGGAAAAACAAATCCCCCAAAAATTTCAAGTACCCCGCCTTCCTCTACCTCTGCAATTTATCCTCTAGATCTCCACCCACCACGACCTGCATTCCGTCCCTCTTTTCTCACCGTAAACTCTAATCCATATGGTTATAGGTGCTCATGCTTCAAGTTCCTGTGATAAAACCCTAACCACAAAAAGGATCCCCTCTAGGTCGAAAGCAACGTCGACATCATCGATAATGTCGAAGACAAGATCCAGGTTCTTATTTATCCTTTATTCATGCCTCTAATTTCGATTTTGAATCCTCTTCTCTTTTCCTCTGTAAAACCTTAACCAGAAAAACCATACAAATTTCAATCATGATTTCCTCCTCCTTCCTCAATCCTTACTTCTACTCTCTAAACATCTCAGGTACGCTTTGTTCCTTCTACCTTATTCTTCTTCTTCTTTGATTGGTGATGTATGACATCCTTTTCCCCAACTTTTCTGCTTCTTGATCCCATTTTGATATGTCGCACACAGTAACCTGCACACAATCGTCGAAGTTATGCTCCATGGGTAATTCCTCCTTCGTCGGTGGCCATAGCCAATTTTACATTGGAGGCACTTCTTTTGTTCCCGATACTCATGGTTCTAAGGATGTCGCATACAGTTTTCTCAAATATCGTGGCTACCATAGACTCTTCCCTTAGATCGAGGTGCTCTCTCTCTCTCTCTCTCTCTTTCTTTCTCTCTCTCTCTCTCTCTCTCTCTCTCTCTCTCTTTCCCTCTCTCTCTCTCTCTCTCTCTCTCTCTCTCTCTTTCTCGTATAATTTTCTTACTAGCACATTCGTTTATTTTAATTGTATAGTTTGGATTTACTGATTTCGATGTATTTCTTCATTTGCTTCAACTAGCAGTATGGATACACATACATAGTTGTCCTTGAGTGCTATTCAGTCAAGAAAAAAAGTATAATGAGGGCTCATGTTGTTGCTTTGGCCTTCGATGGTGAAGAGGTTTGGCTGAATCCTACTAGTTTTGAAGCTATTGAATCTTTTAACACTATGGTTTTGCATCCAAATCAGGTGTCTATGATTCTGTTCAGGATACCTAAAGAACTAATCAACATTTTCTCGAGTTAGTGGTTATTGTGAACAAAATGATATTCATTCACCAAATGTCACTGTTTATGAATCTCTTTTATACTCTGCGTGGCTACGTCTCTCTTCAGATGTTAATACAAGAACACAAAAGGTATTTATTTATTACCTACTGTCTTTTCTGTCATCTAAATGTCATTAAGTACAAACATTGATCTTAAAACAGAATCTTGTATGATTTTGTTCAACTTAATTTGATGATAGTACTATAGATATTCGTTGATGAATTGATGGAACTAGTTGAGCTTAAACCCTTAAAAGATGCTCTAGTTGGCCTTCCTGGACTAGATGGTCTTACAATAGAACAACAAAAGTGGTTGACAATAGTTGTGGAGTTAGTGGCAAGCCCATCCATCATCTTCATAGATGAACCAACATCTGGTCTTGATGCTAGAGCTGCAGCCATTGTTAGGCGTACTGTAAGAAACACAATTGACATTGGGAGGACTTTTGATGAAGATTGGAGGACAAATTATATATGCAGAACCTTTAGGCCACCAATCTCACAAGCTTGTGGAATATTTTCAAGTTAGTTTGTTATATCAATTCATATTAAGCAATATTAGCCATAGTTTTAGATTTGAAGTTAAAGTTTTCCTAAAAGTCACTTCTTGTAGGCTATTCCAGGAGTTCCAAGGATCAGGAATGGTTATAATCATGTTACATGGGTTTTGGAGGTGACTTCTTCTTTAGTTGAAAATCAACATAATCTTGATTATGCTCAGATTTATGCCAACTCCACCTGTTATCAGTAAGTTCTAAATCTTTATTTCTCATATGATTGTTTTCCTTGTGTATTTCTAATATGTTTTAATGGATGTTATGTGATGTTTTCAGACACAAAAAGAACTAATAAGGGAGCTTAGTACGCCCCCAAGTGGCTTACGAGATCTCTTTTTCCAAACCAAGTACATGCAACCGTTTATCATACAGTGTAAAGCTTGTTTGTGGAAACAACATTGGTCTTACTAGAGGAACCTACAGTATAATCTAATTCGGTTCATCACCATAATTGTGATTGCTGGCCTATTTGGTGAAATTTTCTTCAAAAAGGGTGACAAGATGTATGGCCCTCAAGTTACTTATTAATCTTAAAATTTTGGCTCCCGTATACTTTCTTCCCAATAGAAAATACAATATTACTAATTCATTTCCTTTTTCTTCTTCTAACCTAATATATGGCATTAAATAGCAACTTAACTATGAGTTTGTGTACAGACAAAAAATACAAGAACTGCTAGATTTCTTAGGAGCATTATGTGTTGTTGTTCTCTTCCTTGGAGCAATCAACCAAAATGTTGTGCAACCGGTTGTTGCTATCGAGAGAACAGTTTTCTATCGGGAAAAGGCTGCAGGTATGTATTCATACTTACCTTATGCACTTGCCCAGGTAATGAGTAAATAAGAAAATATGAAGTACTTTACGTTACAAATGAGAAATAATAACTTGAATTAATGTTGGAATTGTGTAGGTGATAATAGAGTCTACATTGCAATTCAAACTAGTATTTATGTCTTCATTTTGTACCCACTGATGGGACTTAGATGGACTTTTTCCAAGTTCTTATGGTTCTACTACTATTTGTTAACGAGTTACATCGCCTTCACCTTATTTGGAACGACGACCATGGCATTGACACCTGCCCCATAGATTTATGTTGTTTTGATATACTTTTTCATCTGCCTTTGGAATGGCGACCATGGCATGGCGACCATGGAAATGTTCGTTCTGCATGCTATCATCGATTAAGATTTCTTGAAGAGGTAAAGTTTTCTTATATTATTTAAAACTTCATCTATTTGATTTGATTTGTGTGAAATTACGATTTTGACCTTATCCATTTATTAGCGAATTGTTATCAATTTGAGTTTAAATAAGTATATTTTATTATTTATAATGGATAATGGATAATGTTTTGTAGGTTGTTATATTTCGTGATGGAAAATATTGACACTGAAAGAAGTTTTTGAGAGTTCGGATTTAACAGGGTTGGTAAAAAAGTTTATTAATTTATTACTACTTTATATTTTTTTTTTTGTTGAATTACTAGAATTTGATTTTCAGGTATGACCTTAATGTTGACTTATTGGATGTCCATGCGGATAAAAGTATACTTCGTTGTTTTCACAAATTTAACCTCAAGTACAATCCTTGTGGATAGAGTAGACTTGGAGAAATCTTTTTAAAGCAAGGTAATTTGATTCAAGGTTATAAAAAAATTAATGTAATTTCTTTATACTCAGTTTTTTAAACATATTTTTGTTTAAATGATTATATTTATAGGTCGTTTCTTGGAAGAGTTGACAAAGCAAGTTTTATCATCAGATCTTGATGCAAGTAAATACTAGGTGTGGTTACTTACTTAAATGCTTAAATACTTAAATTCTGAAATGAGCTAAAGTCTAGAAATTCTTTACATCTATTCTCTAAACAGTGATTTACAAGCATTTAAAAGTATTTAAGGAGGTGCAGTAAGAACATCATACAAGCATTTACAAGGAGATGTTGTATTAGGCTTAGAGCAATGGTAGCAAGAGATGAGTTCAGAAGAAGAAGAAGGAGCAAGGCTGCAACTATAGTTGTCGATTCGGGAACATCCTTGCTTACTGGTCCAACTGTATGTATATCACGTGAAGCTTTTGTTAGAACTATTAATCTCAGGGATTTCAAGTTTTTCATATTTTTTGTATCTAATTAGTTTGTAAATTAATGTTACAACTTCTATTGATATGTTTTATCTTTCTATGGAACAATTATTTGTATGACATTAAACTTTATGCAGTGAATTGTATTTTTTGTATAGGATATTTTATTTTCTATTGTGCGACATTAAATACAAATTTAATTTGAAAATTAGTAAATATATAAATAATATTTTTTTAAAACATTTAAAATTACGATACGCAAAAATGTGTGTCATCTTCATTTATGACATGACCTTTCTTGACAGGGGCTTTAATGATACACAATGAGCGTCGTAAATACGTGTCGTAAACGTGCGTCATCTATAGACGATGCGCAAAAGCGTGTCGTCTCTCGTTATTACATGGCCTTCCTTGACACGCATTTGCGCGTCGTCTGAGCGTTTTACGACACACATTGAGTGTCGTAAAAGACTGTTTTCTAGTAGTGATTGGAGGAAAGTAGTTGAGTATTTCCAAACGGACGAAAACAAAGTTGCTTCAGAAAGGAAAAAAAAACAGTTCGTGAAATGTAGATGACCGTGAATCGTGGGGGGTCGATCTCATATAGAAATACTTGCTATAAGAAGGTAACATATGATACATGTAATTATTTATTTAAAACATAATATAATTTTTAGTGTTAAACAGAACCTTAAGAGAGTGGAAACGTTTCGCGAGGATCATACCGATAGGAATGGTGTATTTGTTAGTGTCGAGGCGGAGAAACAATACGTAAGTAGTTAATTATAATTTTATCATATAATTAAGTGTTTATTTATACTTAATTATTAATCACTTTTGGAAAATAAAATCGGTTAGTAAAAGAGCTCTAAGAACAAACGCAAGGGCTAGAAGGTGAAAGAGAGTTAACACCCACTCAACAAAGAGCTACTTTCGAGAAAGTATTAGGAGAAGAACGTGGCCATCTCAGAGGCATCGGCCGGAAACCTTCTGTTATCCTGACGATTTCACAGCCATCACAACCACGTTTACAACCATCGCAACCATCACAAATAAAACAAGATTATTTAATTTCAATAAATGCATGTTGATTTGGTAATTTTTGTTTGTGATGATTAATTTCTAAAAGCTTTGGTAATTGGTTTTTTGTCCCAAGTGAAACAAATAGCAATGTACTTTGGTTTTTTGTTTTACTTTAAAAATATCGATTTACTTTGGCATCGATAAATGTATGTTGATTTAGTAATTATGCTTTTGTCCCAATTGTAAGATATAACATTGGATTTTTTGCATTTCTTGTATTTTAAGTGCAAGAAATAGCAATATACTTTGGTATTTCTTGTATTACAGTTCTTTAGCACAAATAGAGTAAATTGTTTATTTCAAAGTTTCATGTATCTATATAATAATCAATAAATCCATGTTGATTTGGTAATCATGTTTATAGTTGTTTTTATGTTTTAAGTGCAACAAATAGAAATGTACTTTGGTTTTTTGTCTTTAGTTTAAAAATAGCAATGTATTTTGGTATCATAAAATGCATGTTGATTTGGTAATTTTGGTTTGTGGTGATTATTTGCTAAAAGCTTTGGTAATTGGGTTTTTGTCCCAAGTGCAAGAAATAGCAATGTACTTTTGTTTTTTTGTCTTAGTTTAAAAATAGCAATGTACTTTGACATCGATAAATGCATGTTGATTTGGTAATTGTATTTTTGTCCCAAGTACAAGAAATATATAGCAATGTACTTTTGGTATATCTTGTATTTAAGTGCAAGAAATAACAATGTACTTTGATAGTTTTTGTTTATGTTTTATAATTTAACTTATAATTTTATATATGTTGTTATTTATTATATAGTTGGAAAATCTCCGAACAATGCTCAACGGCCCAACATGTAGGGAGAAGCTTTATGTATTTTTTCAATTGGAGAAAGATCAATAAGGAAACGATGAGAACGGAGATGATGGTTCACCGGATAATTAATTTGTGTTTTGTATGTTACACTTGTCATGACACTTTGCTACTTGTTAGAATTGTAACACTTTGGTTGTTTATTTCGTTATGAAATCAGTTATAACAATATTTGGTATCTCATTGGATGTTATTATGTATTTTTTTTTCTGCATTTAATATCTTTATGTATCGGTTTTTTGCACCAAAAATTGTTGATTAAAAAAAATTAAAAAATAAAAAATGTTATTACCGACACAATAGCATTAGCGGCGACAATAACATTAGTGGTGACATATATTTTTATAGGCAACATTTTAAGCAATAGCGACGACTTTTTACTGGCGCTGTATTAGTTTTACCAACGACAATTCTAGGCTTTAGCTGCGACTTTTGTCCCTATGGTTTACAAAATATCGCACTTTGAGGGCTTCCTAGCAAAAAGTCACGCGACTGGTCCTTGTGGTTTGTAAAATTACATGAAAGGTCCTCCTGCTGTTAAATCTAACTTTTATGCCATTATATATTTTTAGGGAAAAGACTATTTTGCCCTTGTACTAATATTGCAATACACTACAAACCTCAAGGACCATTCGTGTAATTTTCTAAATATGAAATTATATATATATATATATGTATGTATATATATATATATATATATATATATATATATATATATATATATATTATAAATTTCGCAATTTTGTATATATATAAATTATAAATATAAATTATATATATATATATATATATATATATATATATAATTTCAACAATTTGATAATTTTTTTTTATCTCTTTGACATTTTGTTTATTTACTTGAATCAAAATAAATAAAAACATTAAAAGAAAACATATAACTAAAATTATAAACTTAAATTCGATAAACCATATCAAAACTTTTTTTTTTTTAAATTATGAAATGAAACGCTAAGGGCTTTTTTTTTAAAATTTTTTTTTTTATGTTGTTACGGTTTATTTTTTTTACTTTGATGTTCGATAGTTAATATCGTTAGCAACTTTATGTTTGCATTTATTATTATCATTATTTCGCTTTTTGTTGTCTTTTTTGATATATATATATATATATATATATATATATATATATATATATATATATATTTAGTTATTCATTATTCTTCTATTGTTTTTATTTATTTTGATTCAAGTAATGAAAAATAGAAGAAAAAAAACAAAAGCTCAAACACCAAAGTTGTAAAATATTCTAATATATTGATATATTTTACACATTTCATATTTTTTGTTTTTTTGTCGCATTTTTCTTATTAATTTTTGTTATTTATAGTTCTTGTAATTTTTTTTTTATTTTGATTTGTGTAAATAAAAAAGTTATGTTTATTTTCTTTATTTATATTAGTAAATATAACTATTTTATTTATGCGATGAAAATAAAAAAAATTACAAAACCCATAAATATCCAAAATAAAAAATAAATAAAAAAACCAAAAAAAACTCAAACAACAAAATTATAATACACTCTACTATATTAATACATTTTACACTTTTTGGAAAAGGTAAAAAAAAGTTATCAAGTTGATGAAAAATAAAACGAAACAACAAAAAAAAGAAATAATTAAAAAATAATATGAAATTTTTTTTAAAAATAATACAAATTTTTTTAAAAAAAATACGAAAAAACCAAAAAAAGATGAAAATATAAAATATATTAATATATTAGAGTATATTAGAATTTGGTGCAAATTTTGGGTTTTTTATTTTTATGTTTCTATTTTTCATTACTTGAATCAAAATAAATAAAAACAATAGAAGAATAATAAATAATTAAAATTATAACAAAAATATAAAATAAAAGGTCAAATAATGATAATGATAAATGCAAACATAAAGTTGCTAACGATATTAACTATTGAGCAGTAAAAAACATTAACAGTAATGGCATAAAATTAAAATAAAATAAAGTAAAATAAAAAAAATATTAGCGCTTCAACTCACAAATAAGAAAAATCTTTAAAAAAATAATTTTAACATGGTTTATCGAATTCAAGTTTATTTACTAGATTGAAAATAAATAAAAATATACAAAAACCATAAATTACTAAAACTATAAAATAAAAATAGAAAACAAAATGTCAAAGAGATAAAAAAATAAAATAAAGTAAAATAAAAAAATATTAACGCCTCAACTCACAAATAAGAAAAATCTTTAAAAAAATAATTTTAACATGGTTTATCGAATTCAAGTTTATTTACTTGATTGAAAATAAATAAAAATATAACAAAAGCCATAAATTACTAAAACTATAAAATAAAAATAGAAAACAAAATGTCAAAGAGATAAAAAAAAAAGTTATCAATTTGTTTGAAATTATATATATATATATATATATATATATATATATATATATATATATATATATATATATATATATATATATATATATATATATTAGAAAATTACACGAATGGTCCTTGAGGTTTGTAGTGTATTGCAATATTGGTACAAGGGCAAAATAGTCTTTTTCCTAAAAATCTAACGGCAGAAAAGTTAGATTTAACGGCAGGAGGACCTTTCATGTAATTTTACAAACCACAGGGACCTGTCGCATGACTTTTTGCTAGGAAGTCCTCAAAGTGCGATATTCTGTAAACCATAGGGACCAATTGTGAAATTTTGTCTAAGTATTATATATTCTTTAAAGTAATAGTTTTAAATAAATACAAATGATATAATAAATAAAGTAATTAATTTAATATATAATATAGAAGATTTGAAAGGTTGTAGAACATTTATTAGGAAATTTAATAAAATAATCTATCTTACATATATAAATCTTACCAGAATGTGGATTTTGAATTTAAGAAAATAAAAAATACAAGAAAATGACAAGTAGAAAAAACTTAATACAAAAACTATTAAAAAATGACATGTGTCAAATTCAATATAAACATGACATTTGGCAAAATTGATTTTCACCTCTGTTGTCCTTATCTTCTATAATAGTGTTGTTTCCACAAAAAAAAATCTTGAATCCGAATTCCCTTGGATTCCAAAGGGTTGGCATAAATAAGATATAAATAAGATAGCTTCTCGTAATTAAACGACTGAAAAGACTATAAAAATAGCTCACCCTAACTTATGAAATAGTTTATAAGCTAAAAGCTAGCTTTCTACCTAAACACACAATGAGAAAAATTCTGCCATAATAGTTGTTCATATGACTCTTTCATATCCACAGGTTGTGTTATTCTTTTAAAAATTACAACCGAGAGTATGACACAATGGTTTAAAAATCGGTTTTTTAGCTGAATTGGTATGGTGATCGGTTTCATGTTCAACCGGTTTAACCGGTTCGACTGCTGAGCAAACCGGTTTCTATAATTTTCATCTTTTTTCGTATTTTTCTACACATACATACATACACAAATCAAGAACTTGATGTCCACAAGTTCAAACAACAAAATATACATGAAAACAAGTTGTAGCTCAATATAAATACATTAAAATAACTTATAACCATCAGTTTTATATCAATCAACATGCATTAAAAAGAAAATAAATTCCTAGATGAATATAAACACATTAAAAAACTTTATAACCTGTCATGTGCTTTTATTCAGAAATTTTTTAATAAATGTGAAAAAGCTATCAAAGTTTATTATGCAAAAGGTTTCAATTACATGTGTTTTTATTTAATTTAACCGGTTCAACCGTTTTAATTGAACCGGTTTAACCGGATATTTGTAAAAACCGACCGGTTCAATCCAGTTCAGAAATAGATATAAAACCGATGATAGTTGAACCGCTCCCTTTCTAGATTCCTGGTCCAACCGGTTCGACTAGCCGGTTCAAACCGATTTTTTAAAGATTGGTACGACATGTATGACATGTATCACATGTACCGCATCGTTGTGAATGCAAATAAACAAGGTTTTTAACTAATAATTAAATAATCACAAAAAGGACAGTATTACCAAGTCCATATTGGTGGTGGGTTGGTGAAATTCAAAAGTCTTATTTTATTATGGTAGACTTCGAGATTTCATAATTAATTTTATTCCCACTCTTCCATTTATTATAATTTACATGTCTTGGTAAGATAAACCTGGTACTTGATGCTAGTCCACGGTTATAACGCGCTTCTAAGTGAAGCTGGTTCTATATATATTCACAGAAAAGCTGCTACTACCATAACCATACACAACCACCAATATAAAAAACAATGTCTTCGTCAGGGTTTAACCTTGAAGAATATCGAATTCCACTGACGGAGATCAACCGGGCCACAGAAAACTTCAATTCAGAAACTCTGGTCGGAGATGGTGGATTTGGTATGGTCTACAGAGGACAACTCTCTAAAGACTGGAGACACCGCCTAGTAGCCGTTAAACGCCTTGATCGTAACGGTTATCAAGGAAATAAGGAGTTCCTTAATGAACTCAATTTGGTTGCAAGTTTTGACCATTCAAACATCATCCGATTCGTTGGCTACTGTGATGATGAGAATGAGAAAATTATAGTTTGTGCGTATGCAACTAACGGAAGCCTTGATTATCACCTCCAAAACCCAAATATGAGGCGGCGCCTAACATGGGAACAACGCCTGAAGATATGCTTAGGGGCAGCAAGAGGAATAGAGTACCTTCACTCGGGTAGGGTGTGCAGCGAAGTAATTCATAGAGATATGAAGAGTGCGAATATTTTGTTAGATGATAATATGGACGCCAAAATATGTGATTTTGGTTTGTCAAGATTAGATTCAACAAATCAGTCAGATAATGGTGTCCTTACAAAGGTTGCTGGTACAAGGTTTTACATGGATCCTGTTTACAACGAAAGAAGTAGGCTCACTAAAGAGTCCGACATATATTCATTTGGAGTGGTAATGTTTGAAATGTCTAGTGGGATGATGGCTTATATTCCAAGTCGCATTGAAGATTCTAAGGGACGATATCTTATTGACATCGTCCGAAGCTACTATGACGACCATAAATTTGTTGACAAGTTAATAGATCCGGCTATCAAAGTTCAGATTGATATGAGTTCTTTTGATAAATTTAATAAAATTGCACATGAGTGCATTAGCTTGGACATAAGCAAACGCCCTAGGATAGATAAGCTTATCACAACGATCGAGGAAGCACTGAATATTCAAGTAAGTCTTTCATTGGATATTTTCAAGCAAATATATTTTCATAGACAGAATGAAAACTATCATGCATGTACCATTTAATATATAATAAATTATTCGATATTCTTATATGTGCTTCTAGTTTTTTCTATAACAAAACCGATTTGCTTTTGTATTGTACATGTCTCGAAACCAAAATATCTCTCTTTTCTCCATAAACACATTATTATACCAATAGCTTTCGAGGTAAATTCAGGTGCTTCATCCGCCATTAGTAACATACACATACATGTTTATAGGCAGATTCGGTTTGGGAGTCGCTTCTGCCACCAGGTTATCGTGAAGTCATTGCGAGGGCGGTTTCTCAGCTGGTATTTGTCTCTAAAAAGCAACTCTACCTCTCCTTATCCAACTCACATATCCTCCTCGATGGTGGGTATCTGGTAAATCCATTATCCTTATGACACATTATTTCCTTTTTCCTTGTTAAATACGTCAACATATCCTCTTCGATCTTTGTGCCCAATTGTATGAAATTCTTTCCCGCAATTCAATTCATGAACAGTTGTACAATTGTTGAAGTTAGGAGAGAGAGTTATATGAAGGGTAGTCGTAGAACTATGTATTTTATATACCATTGGGTATTTTATCACTGCCAGATCAGGAAAGTATAGCTTTTCGAAATAATTGTTAAACAAGTTTAGCTAAAACTTGGCCTCATAATTATTCCATAAACAGAGTTTCCAAATAGACAAGATCAGTGGAAAAAAGTGTTATATGTTGGGGGCAAAAGGTCTATCCATTGAATGGCAAGATGATAAACGATACTGGAAATGGGAGCATATACCTGAATCAAGGTCTCTCTCTCTTTCTCTATTTAGGGCCACCTTGTATGTTAACCTGAACAGGAAAATATGTTATGTCCTCAGGACATAAGATAATATGTTATATAGTGCATTTGGCAATTACATACTTGGCCATTTGTGTAGGTTCGCGGAGGTGTGCACAGTTATAGAAGTAACTTGGCTTGCGATTCATGGCACAATATCAGTTGGGATGTTGTCAAGAAATTGTACATATGTTGCGTATCTTGTCTTTCGAACTACTGGGGAGTCAAAGGGACTTGATGTGCCAGCAGAAGCAAAAGTAACATTCTGTGGTACAAAAATGGTCACTGAAAATGTGTATCTTCAAAGACCAGAGGCACCTGGTGGAACACAACACGTGCCTGATCAGCAAGAGAAAAATGTGTTTCCTCGCAGGAGAAATGATGGGTGGATGGAGATTGAGTTGGGAGAATTTAAGTGCATTGAAGGAGATGATGGGGAGGTTGAGATGACCTTTGATGAGCACAAAAGCTATAAGAAAGGTCTTATCGTGGAGGGAATTGAGCTTCGGCCTAAATAACTCGCAACAATATGGCCATGTTCATTAATGTAATGCAAAAACCCTTTTAATTTGTTTTTAATTTGTGTTATGTCAACTTTGCAATCATCTTTCTTCATCGATGTAATATAATTCAATCTCCACTTATAATTGATAATATGTACGCTAATCACTTCTAATTTATAATATTAAGTCAAGGGATACCGATAAAACTAACTACGTTTTAAATCAAATTCAATGAAAATAACCCAATTTTGTTAATCGGCAAATCACCAACAATTCTCAAACGGGTCAGGATGACTTATTACCAACCTATTTGGAAAGGTTACTTAAACAGTGTTCTCCATATTTTAAAGAATTATGGAATTCGACACCCATTATCATCCCAAAATAGCATTTCGGAGTCGCTGGACTAGCAAAAAAAATGTGGTTGATTCTAAAGATATTCAGATTTTACGGGCGTGCTCCTGCTACCGTCAATTGTTTCTTTCATTTTTACGGTGTTAGAAGCTAAAAAACATGGGCAGTCTAGAATGCATTTGATTTTTCAAATCATAAACCATAAAATGTTTTTTTTTACCATTGGATAACTTTGAGAACTAGTATATTAGGGTGTTCTTATCCCATTCCCATGTATTTAAGTGAACTTTCGAGATTTTTGTAATGAGTTTTTCAAATCCAAAATACAACAAGCAATCTGGAACACAATGCACCATCAAGAATGTCACACCTTGATGGTGTCACAAATTACTGTTTTTTAATCAAAATGATTTGGGTGAATTTAATTGCAGTGTGACGGTGTGTATGATGTTTCTTTGACCATGACATGCAACCTAAGCTTGGTGCAATTATTCTTGTCAAGCTACAAACCAACATGCAAGACTTTTTTCTAACAATCATGTTTTGGTAGGTGGCTAAATATTCCAACCGACATGGAGGGGTGAAATACCCCCTCGCTAGGGTACAAATATTGATGATGTAACAGTTAAGATATCAAAATATAGTTCAAGTTACTTTACATTCCATGATCTTCTTAATATCAATGTTAGTCTCTAACTCAAGTCTTAAATCTTCAATCAGAACATACATCAAAAAAGTTAGGCAATGAAATTTCCTAGTGAGAATACCCGGAATTGATTCATCCGGAGTTGATTCATTTAGAGTAAGAAGATAGCAATCTAACTTACTCAAATCAAACCCCAAAAAATCAATGAAAACGTCATAAATGATTATTATTTCTAAGCTCAGGTCATGAATAACCGCTCTCTCAATTTCAACCCTCCGATCATCCTCAGATGCAATCTTGACCGCAATAACTCGGTATTTAGCGTTTCGCGGTAGTTCCCTCTTCTCCCCACGAACTGCACAATTGTTTCCTCCGCATTCAACCGATTCCGCTTCAACTTCCCCACTCCCTTCTACCACGATCAACTACAACCTCCTGCACCCCTGTCAATTAATTGTTCTTCAACCGTAGCAGCGGTTCCTGGCGGTTTCTCATTTCTCTTCGACCTCTGTTATTGCTATATATAACATTGAACTCTCCCAAAATAAATGTCAGTTATTTTGTACATACTTTTCCTCTCCGATTATTGACTCTTTTCTTTTTGATTTTTTGCAGAGAAGAAGAAGATATGCAGATTGATGGTGCTGGAAGGTATATAAGAAAAAGTCTCCCACTAATTTTAATCGATTCTCCCTTCTGCGACCTAGAATCCAGGTACAATTTCTCTTCCCCTATCTCTATCCACAAACAACCCATAATCATATCTCCTTGTAAAAGTCTCCCCTCTTTGATGTTTTCGGATTTCAGGTTGATTTTGTATGAAGAATAATTCATCTTCACTCTTGGACGACCATAGAGGTATTTGTTTGTGATATGTTAGGTTTGGATTTAATTTTGTATATATGCGATTGTAATGGCATGTTTCTCTTTTCCTTTCCATAGTTCACTACATAATCGCAGACATACAACCACAACAGAGAGCATTCTTAATTGCAGGTTATTTTAATCTCTCTCTCTCTCTCTCTCTCATCGATTCCACTAGATTCCCCAGAAATCTGGGTTTTTGATTTGGAAATCACCATGACCTTGTGTGCTTGAGTTTGATTTTGTTTTACTATAATTTTAGATTTAGTTGTTATTAGTTGGTTAAATTGTATTTTGAATTCAGGGTTTGTTGAGGTGGAAGATAATGTTAGATGTCAATTCAGTCAAGTACTAGCTCTTGAAATGGAGAAATGACGTTAAAGCTACCACCATTCAATGCCAATTATAATGTTAATAAATCACATTCCGGTAAAACAACAAAACAATACTCATGGTGAGAGAGGGAATTTTGGGCAAAATGTGCCAAGATAATAGTTGTTTTGCATTTATATACTCATAGTTTGCCCAAACTTTATCACTATTGCAAACTACAATGACTCTTTTTGATCTTTTTGCAAGAATGAACTTAAATTTTCCAACAAAAAGCTAAGTTGGATGGTTAGTGATGGAAAATAGGTGGGTTGCTTTGATTCTACTTGACACCATCTAGGGGCAATCAAAGGGGTGAAATTGGAAATCGAAAAAGTAATCAAACATATTTGGGAAGCTATTTCTTTGGGTAAGTAAAACATTATGTTTCCGTTTTTAATTTTCATAGACCTTTAATAAGAAGTTGATCTGATTATGCCAATTGTTTCTTCGTTTAATTGTTGAATTTTAATCTGCATTTGAATTTGCATGGTTGTGTTTACTTCCATAGATGTTGTTTTCGTTGTTTCCAGACTCATTATATTGGCTGAGCAATTTTCGTTGCATGTGGCAAGTAAACCATTGTATATAACTTAATTGTTTCCTAATTTTTTTGTTTAGTATGAGGGATGATTATGGTTGATTTTCCTTCATATTGTGCTCTAATCGAGGTCAATGAATGCTTAAGGTACACATTACATTAATAATCCTATATTGCAGTTTTATTAGGCTTTTTAGTATATACTGTTGTTTACTTTTTCGTTTTATTACTCTTTTTTTAGTATTATTCAACACCACATCCATAGCAGCATGAAGATGAACCTGACACCTTGGTTGAGAAATCAGCTTGGCTGCAGAAGTAGCTTGGATACGGAACCTATTAGCTATTTCTAGTGATTTGGTTAAGGGAATATTTTTTTTGAAAATTTAAGAGGACAATCTAAATACTGAAGGGAAAGAACTTTACAAATGTATCTTTTTTGTGTATATTATGTTATTCATTTGTATTATTGTTTATTTGAAGAATTTGTTAATTTCATTTACAAGATTCATGTATTATAATTTTTTAAGAGTAGTCTTTATGCATTTTAGCTAACATATTCCAGGTAGTTATAAAAAATGGATAAACTGACATAATTTTTGTAGCTTCAATGTTACTTTATAACAAAAATTAGAAGGATAGACTTTTGGTTGTATAAAGCATGATTGCAATATGTTTTTTTATATAAACATACATAATGGTTTTGCTAACTATGCTCTAAAACAAAAGAAGAAAGTAATAATTTTCATATTTCTTGATTATAAGTTTCTGTATGCATGATTTTTAGTTTTCAATGTAGTTCTTGAAACACAAATGGCTAAATGTACACTGGTTAGTGGTAAAAAACAGAGGTCGTATACTAAGTTCAGATTCGAAGAAATTTTTTTCCTACATTTGGTTTGGTAAATGCAACCTACATCTTGCTTGACTTTGTACAGATGCTTGAAGCTTCATCGCATTCAAGAGAAGGTATGAAATTATGGAGTTGTCTAAATATTTTCAGTAAGTTTGATTTCTAGATTATTAACTACCTTTTGTTCAAGGATCACCTGCTTCTTATTTGATGTTTAGAGATAGATGAACACCTAGGAACCGAATTCTAGAATAATTAATGCAACAATGGACTTGGGAGAAATCTATATGCTGATGTATATTCCTAGTGATATTGTTGCATGGATGAAAGAGAAGTTTGTTCACTTTCAATGGGGGGAATTCATTTAAGGTTAATTAGTGATGCGGTTGTGGATATCTTGAAGTTAGACATGGTTTTGTGTATATTTGATATCAAATTCTTCTTTAATTTTTAAGGCGATGGAGATGTTCGGTTAATGTATGAGTTTTATAGTTTTAGGTGAAGATAATGTTTATTATCAGTAAGTTAATAAAGTCCAATAATTTATAACTTTAGTTTTTATATTGTACTACTTTAGTTCCACTAAGCTAATAAATTACTCAAATACACTACATTCACATAACCTTTAAATGTTTTTAAGTTTTTAATTATCAAATAAACTTAAATCGCAATGCTTTTGTATCTCAACTTTTGGCATATTGAGTTGACAACTTATTTTAAAATTTTCCCAAAGACATGACATCACCAAGATTACAAAATAAAGTTAACCAAATGTAATTATTTGAATGTCATAAGACTTAAGTCATAAACAATATTTTTCAAAATACGAATATTATTATTATTATTTTCAAAAAAACAAATGTTGTTATTTAGTATTATTTTCCCTCTAAAATAAACGTAGGTACATAATCAACCAAACAAGGTTATGTTTAATTGGATTTTGGTTATTCGATTCGGTTATGTTTACACTCATATTAACAACTTGTCGGATTTGGGTAGAGTTGTCATTGTACAATGCATGGTAACAAAGTTGAATATAAGAAATAGAAATGTGTTTTTTAATTTTATTTTTATTATAACATTGTTTTTTCATTTTTTTCTTATAATGACGTTGTACTTTAAAATTATTTTTAATTAGAGCATTGTAGTTTGAAAGATGCTACGTATTGAAGCAATAAAAGCATCCACAATATGTAGTTTAATGCAGTAGTTGAATGAGATGGAATGCATAGTGATTTTTAATGGCTATTGATGTGTGTTGAATGCACTAGTTTTAATCCTAATTTTTAATATAAATTAGACAAACAAAAGGCAATGTACCTGTCGATTGGTGGTATAGTTTAGCAAGTAGGATATAGAACATAAGGAACGACAATTAAGCTAATTACTAATATTATCTAAAAACAAGCAATAAAAGAAAGGGTTTTCTCTAGTTTTTCAAGACTAGAAACTTAAATACTTAAATAATACTCAACTAAGCAACTGACAGCTAAGCATACAAAAATCAACTAAATTCAATAATGGAAAAGGCTTCTATTTAGGTTTTGAATCATTTATTCCTATGGTTGATTTTATGACAAGTGCAATGGATTAGTTGGCATTGGCTACCGATTAGTGTGATTAGGTTCATGTTCGCTTTTACTAATCCTTAGAAAACAGATTAATTTAAACAGTGGCCAGTTGATTAAACTAACAAATTTCCTAGTTTATTGATTCGGGTGAAGTAAGACTTGTAGTAGCTAATCAAATTGCTAATTCAATTAACCTCTTATTGATGGTTCGTCACACAAGCTTACACATTAATTTACCTATTTTCTAGTTAATCCTAGTTTCACGTTCGCTATTCCTAGGCATATAACAATGTTTTCACACCAATCATATGAGATTAGCAATTAAGAGATTTTCATGCAACTTAATATGTTGGTTAATTAACATAAAATAGTTGTAATTAACACATAAGGTTCTTTAACAAGCTTAACAAAACAAATTACCAAATTAAATTAATACAATCATAAAATCAAACCATATTCATAAAGTCATCTATGCTAAACAGAAGTTATAAGTTTTTAGCTCATAATTAAAGTAGAAAACAACTCAAAAACGAAATCAATTGATGCAAACATAGTTTAAACAAAAGATTAAGTAAATAGTACACTTGAATTGCTTCGATCTCCCCAAAATCGAATGCTTAGACTTGATCTTTGAGTTCCAGAGCTCCAGCAGCAACTTGAATCGCAAATTAACCTTCAAGGGTTCCAGAGAGAAGTCCCAAATTCATGAATTAAAGCCCTTTATATAGTTTCTGAAAACAGGGGCTACTCATCGAGTCCATAGGCCGACTCGGCGAGTCCCCCACTTAAAGTCCATATGCGATAAGGAATCTTATTTGTTTGTGATTCTTTGAACCTACTCGGCGAGTAGGCACCCAACTCGCTGAGTTCTTTAAGGTTTTTTCTTTCTTTCTTTCTTTCTTGTTTCTTCAATTCTAGAGCTTCCTATCGCTTTTTCTTCTTCCTTTTTCTTCCGAGCTCATCTTTTTGGCTACAAATACATTTTAAACATATTTAAGTACCTTTTGTTCATAATTTGCAATAAAATAGCCAAAAAGTATTAAGATTTAACAAAAAATATATGACTAATTATGCACATATCAAAATATTCCACACTTAACTTTTGCTTGCCCCCAAGCAAAACTGAATTTTAACATACTAGTACCACATAAGACAATCCAAATCGAACCCAACCATTATGCCAAGACCGCAACGCATGCATTTGTGTCTAAATTTTTTTCCTAAGGACCCCCTCAATTCTAAATACTTACAATCCTCATAAACACTCTCCCACTTTTTTTGAACAATGCTCATTTTATGCATCCCTTCGAATCCATCCCCAGAAAACTTTCTTAACCTCAAGGTATTTCTGGTCAAGCAGCCCAAGCATCCATAATCTAGAAAATCACAACTTTTTGATACCACTATGGAGCTACTGGAATTCTTCATTTCTTTGATAATTTATCTTTGATTTCTTTGAATTCACCACTTTGTTGTAATTTTTGGTATCTTCAACTTTTGAATTTCTCCAGAACTTTAATCTTTTGATCTTCACATTGACTGCTCCAAAATTCTTACAACTTTTCTTGTAATTCTCTCTCTCTCTCTCTCTCTCTCTCTCTCTCTCTCTTTCTTTTAACATGTATCTCACTTTTTTTTTCACTCAATACCTACATGCTTAAGTAGGGTCGCTCAACTTCAACCTTTATTGGTTAAAGGCATTAGTCTATATGTGCAATGACTACTTAAGTTTTCCTGGATACATTTCAAGTACACGATGCTAAACATATCGCGATCCTCAAACTAAGCGAGGTTGTGTTTTTGTCCCATGATTTCACTAGAATAAAGGGGGCCACAAATGCAATAGAACGTATATAGGCTCAACTAAACATTTGGGTCTCCATAAAATCATCAAACATAATACTAGCATGGAATCCTAATTGATTTACCAAAATTTCTCATTTAGCCCTAGCAATTTTTAATGCAAAAATATCAAAATTAACTAATATTTTCAAGATTTCAGAACTTTGACTAAAATTTCAACTAATGTAACCAACCCTCTACCCCACACTTAATTTATGCAATGCCCCCATTACATTATGCATGATAAAGAACAATAAAATAAAGAGAGAATTGGAACAAACTCCCCTGGGATAGTAATGCGAAGTTGATATTTCGTCTTTAAGCTCCATCTTCAATTGACTTTAGACATAGGAACAACTCATCCATGTCTTGAGTGTTAGAATCTCGTGTGGTACAGCTCCAATTATAAGGGAAAAACTCTTGGAAATGCTGGGAAAATGATCTCCAAAGAAAGAGAACCAATGCCCGTATCAAATGTGGTCAAATTGTGAACTTCAAAATAGAATTAATGAGTGACTCGTTGAGTAGATATGTTGACTAGCCGATTTGTAGCATGACTGGCAGAAAAGTCGCGAAATTTCACATGGACTCGTCGAGTCCATAAGGTGCACTTGGCGAGTTGATCACTGTGTGAAAAAAAAAATGTATTCTGCTCAGGTGCATTTCTGATGTATGGGGGTAATATAAACTAATACTTTCCCTCATTTTCTTCAGTAAATAAATACTTTATAACTCTTCTATCAATGATACTCATAAATTGACTCAAAACTTTGTTTTCTCTCTTGCCTAGACTCGAATTCTTACTTGGGTAGCCTTGACTCTATACCCTCACATGCAATCCTAAGCCTCAAAATGAAAAGATCAAAGAAAACACAAGTGATAGAAAACAAAAACATCCTACATAATCCTAGCTACCATAAGTTCAAAATAAAACAATCACAACAAACAAAAATAAAAATTATCATTAACCGAACATATCAAAATAAAATTAAATTAAGTAAAACAAAAATAAAAAGAAAGAAAACTCTAGATATCGGGTTGCCTCCCAAACACGCTTCTTTTTTAGGAGTCGTTAGCTGGACTCCTTCCCACTCTGCGTTTCAACGGCTTCCTCCAAATTTAGTCTTTCCTCAAGTCTTTCGTCCCTTGGCATTCCTTCTTCATATCTCTTCACCCGATGCCCATTAACCTTAAAGCTCGACCCATCTTTGCCCCATAGCTCAATTACTCCATAAGGATTGACATGTTTTTATTGTAAAAGGCCCGGTCCAACGAGTGCATAATTTTCCCGGAAAGAGCTTTAGTCATGAATTGTACAATAGAACTTTTTGCCCTTCCTCAAAGTCCTTATTACCCCTCAACCTTGTATCATGCCATCTTTTGGTCTTGTCCTTATAAATTAATCAGTTAGTATAAGACTCATTCCTCAATTCTTCCAACGCATTCATTTGCAAAATTCGATTTGTACGCAACTCATTTGGCTCAAAATTACATGTCTTCAAAGCCCAATAAGCTTTGTGTTCAAGTTCCACGGGTAAATGACAATTTTTACCATATACTAGCCTATAGGGTGTGGTTCCAATGGGTGTCTTGAATGTGGTCCTAAATGCCTAAAGTGCATCATCCAATTTGTCCACCCAATCTTTTCTATTATTCCCCACCGATTTCTCCAATATTTGTTTAAGTGCCCTATTCATAATTTCGATTTTCCCATTTGATTGTGGATGGTAAGGTGTTGAAAATCTATGGCGTACCCTTGCATCATTGGTTGGTAATGCTTGCGCTTCTGCCCACTTTGACACATAATCCACCGCCACTAGTATGTATTTGTTGCCTTTAGATGAAGGAAATGGTCCCATGAAATCTACATCCCACACATCAAATATTTCACAAACTTGAATATTCATTTGGGGCATTTCATTCCTTGCCGATAAATTACATGTTCTTTGGCAAGCATCACATTCCCTTATGTAGGTAGCAGCATCTCTAAAGATGGTAGGCCAATAGAACCCCGCATCAAATACTTTTTTAGCAATGTATTGCACCCCATGATGTCCTCCTGCAGGTCTATTGTGACAATGCTCTAAGATGTCCCGACTTTCCTTGCCAAACACGGATCTTCTGATGATCCCATCTGCACAGCTCCTAAAAGATATGGCTCATCCCAGAAATAATATTTAATTTCTGATAAGAGCTTCTTCTTTTGTTGATGAGTAAGGCCTTTTCGAAGGTAGTCGCCAGCCATGTAATTTGCAATGTCTGCATACCAAGGTTCTTCATCCACAACCAACATCAAGTATTCTTCTGGGAAGCTATCTTCATTGCCCATATTATCTATCTCTTCCCTTTCTGGATTTCTAACCTAGAAAGATGGTCAGCAACTACATTCTCCATTCCCTTTTCATCCTTGATCTCGATGTCAAATCCTTGACGTAAGAGTACCCATCGGATCAATCTTGGCTTTGCATCCTGCTTGGCAAACAAGTACTTAGTAGCAGAGTGGTTAATGAAAACAGTAGTTTTACATAAAATAAGATAAGGGTAGAATTTGTCAAAAGCATACACCACAGCTAATAATTCCTTTTCGGTTATGGTGCAATTTTCTTGGGCGGGATTTAATGTCTTGCTGGCATAATAAATGGGTCGAAAGTGCTTATCAACCCTTTGGCCAAGCACGACTCCTAAAGCAAAGTCGCTCGCATCACATATTATTTCAAAGGGCAGGTTCCAATTCTAGGTGACAATGATTGGGACATTAGTTAAATTTTCTTTTAAAACTTCAAATGCAGTTAAACACTCTTTAGAATAATTAAAATGTGCATCTTTTAAAAGTAATAGAGTTAGAGGTTTAGTAACTTTTGAAAAAACTTTTATGAAACGGCGGTAAAAACCTATGTGTCCTAAAAAACTCCTAATGCCCTTCACATTAGTTGGTGGGGGTAATTTAGCAATTGAATCAATTTTTTCCCGATCCACCTCAATTCTCGCCTTGGATACTTTATGACCTAAGACTATGCTCTCTTTAACCATAAAGTGACATTTTTCCCAATTTAAGACTAGATTGGTCTTTTCACACCTATCAAGCATCAAGTCAAGGTTAGTGAGACAATCATGAAATGAGGAGCCAAAGACAGAAAAGTCATCTATAAATACTTCCATAAACCTCTCTACCATGTCATGGAATATTGCCGTCATGCATCTTTGAAAGGTCGCGGGCACATTGCATAACCCAGAAGGCATGCGACGATAGGAAAAAGTCCCACTTGGGCAAGTGAAAGTATTCTTTTCTTGGTCATTGGATCTATGGGAATTAGAAAATAACCCAAGAATCCGTCTAAGAAACAATAGTAACTATGGTTAGATAATCGTTCAAGCATTTGATCGATAAAAGGAATGGGAAAATGGTCTTTACGAGAGGCATCGATCGTTTAACTTCCGATAATCGATGCACACTCACCAACCGGTTACCGTTTGGGATGGTATGAACTTGTTCTTCTCGTTTGTGACAACGGTCATCCCTCCTTTAGTAGGTACCACTTGAACGGGACTAACCCATGGACTATCGGAAATAGAGTATATGATCCCTGCATCTAAAAGCTTGACCACCTCCTTCTTTACCACTTCTTGCATGTTCGGGTTCAATCGCCCTTGATTTTGCACTACTGAGTTTGCTCCTTCTTCTAGATTAATCTTGTGGGAACAATAAGAAGGGCTAATCCCTTTAATGTCGGCAATGTTCAATGCAATAGCATTCTTTCTCCTTTTTAGAACTCAGACTAACTCTTCTTTTTCAGATTTGGTAAGGTTAGAAGCTATAGTTACAAGTTTTTGTTCACCTTCTTCAAGAAACGCATAATCCATATGATTAGGTAGAATTTTCATCTATGATTTCGTGTTCTGCATGCTGAACACGTCGAGTCTCGTGAGGGGACTCGTCGAGTCCAGGGAAAAATTCACGTCTGGTTGTGTTTTTTCAATCGCACTCGTCGAGTCAGAGGATGCTACTCGGCGAGTCGGGCTTTCAACACTTCTGTTCAATTCATTATATTCAGCTTTTTCAAGCAGTCTTTCTATCTCCATCGGATCTCTTTCAGCATCAAATTCATATTCAATAGTAATGGTAGACTTACTTGGTTTATCTTCCTTCCACTCTTCCATTAACTCCTCCAACATATCAAAAAGATAACATCGTGTCATCACTACACCTTGCATGCTTCATGGCTTGATCTATTCCAAATGTAACTGATTCTTCCCCCACCCGAAGGGTAGGTTTTGAATCTCTCATATCTACTATAGCACTTGCGGTGTTAAGGAAGGGTCTTCCAAGTATAATCGGGACTTGAGAGTCCGCCTCCATGTCTAGCACTATGAAATCTGTAGGAAACACGAATTTGTCAACTTTTACTAATAGGTCCTCACATATCCCCCTCGGAAAGGTTACCATTTTATTAGCAAAGTGAATTGCCATTGGTTCCAGAAGGTCTAATTTCTTGAAGAATGAGCATGGCATGAGGTTAACACTTACCCCCGAATCAGCTAATGCATGGATAGCTGGCAAATTCCCAAATTGGCAAGGCAAGGTCAAACTACCCGGGTCACCTTTCTTCTTAGGTAATTTGTTCAACATGGCGGCTGGACAATTTTCATTTAGAACCACCTTCTGCACCTATTCCATCTTCTTTCTATTTGTAAGAAGCTCCTTTAAGAACTTGGCATACTTAGGCATTTGTGCAACCGCCTCAATGAAGGGATATTGATTTGAAGGGCTTTGATGTGTTCCAGAAAATTTGGATAATCAATATCATTCTTATCTTGTTTAGCTTGTCCTGGAAACGGCAATGGAGGCTGACATGGTTTAATAGGAGGGTTATTATTCTGTTCAGGTGGGGGACTCGTCGAGATTATGTCTTCGACTCGGCGAGTCGCATCGGGTTTCTGCGATTTTTGGTTTTCAGACTCTTCCTCTTGCACCATTTTCGGATCTTCCTTATGAATAGGGGGTAGAGGAGTAATAATCTTCCCGCTCCTAGTTGTTACAATGTTTATATGTGCGGCCTTCGAATTGTTTTCAGTATTATTAGGAAGCGCACCCGGTTGTCTCTCATTTATTTGTAGTGCAAGTCGGCCTAGCTGTTTTTCAGTGTTGAGGATGGAAGCTTGCTGATTTCTCATCAAAGATTGTTGCTCTGTCATCATGAGTTTTTGCTCTCTCATTGCAGCGTCGGTTTCATTGTGTCGTTTTTCGGACGCAACTACAAGTCTTGTGAGTATATCTTCAAAGTCTAGCTTCTTGTCTTGCACTGGTTCCTCTTTTTGGAAGAAACCTCTTGTCTTCATTTTATAATTCTCCTCCTTAGCCTTTTTGTACTCATCGTAAGGTAGCCATTCTTTCTTTGGTTTTCGCCAATCTTCATCGTATTTATCACCACTCGAGTAACATATTTGCGCTTTCCGGTTCCCATTCTCGTCAAGATCGCAATCCTTTATAAGGTGAGGCCCGCTATAATTTTCACACCCCACTGGCATGGGTGGATTGGTCCATCTTAGTCATCCTTTGCTCCATACTCTCCAATTTGGCCATCACAGCTACCATGCCATCATTCAAAGAGTTCACCACCTCTCGAGTCGAGTCATGTCTTAGATTATGATATTCTCTAGAGTGCTTAGAGAATTCTTCAATGAGTCTTTTAACTTTAGCCGAATTTTTCTTCGTTAATGGGCCTTAAGAGTCAAGTAGTTGTCTAGTGGTGACATTTACTCCATCATAGAAGGTTGACACTTCTTGTTGCACATTGAGGTCATTTTGTGGGCAATTCCTTAGTAGACCTTTGTAGCGCTCCCATCCTTCGAATAAAAACTCTCCCGCTTATTGCTTCAAATTGGCAATGGCCTTCTTCAGTTTAGCAATTTTAGATGGTGGGCAAAATTGTTCGAGAAACTCCTCACGCATCTTAGCCCATGTAGTAATCTCTCCCGGTGGTAGTGCTTTTAGCCAATCCTGTGCATCCCCTTTAAAAGTAATAGGGAGCATCCTCAATAACACCGTCTCTCTAGGTACATTTGGAATGTTGAAGTAGTCGGTGATGTCGTTAACTTCATCAAGATGCTTGTATGCATCTTCATAATCCTTTCAAGTGAAAGGAATCTCTTTCAATGCAGTAAGGATGTGCCCTTTAAGTTCAAATGTGGCAGTGGTGGGAATGGCGGGTTGCACAAGTCCCAGACCGGTGTCGTCTCAAATCCTCTTTTTGTATGCCTCCATCGAGAGGTCGACAATGTCGACCATGATGTTGTCGGGTTCTTCTTCGTGATCACTCTCTTCAAAATCGGTAACACTTTCCTCCTTCTCGGTCTCGTACTCGGTGTCCTATTTCGTGTTGCTGGATTCCCCCACTTTCTTTCCCTTCTTCTTGCCAAAAACCGATCTAAGATTCTTAAAAGGCGATTGCTTCAGAGTATCTTCTTCGGTCTTGTCCTTGTTCTTGCGAAACGATGATTCCGGGTTTTCAAGTGGTAGAATAAAGGATGAATTTGATCCACGGGTCATAAACAATCTGCAAGAGACATAAAAGCACGCGTAAAAAGAAAAAAACAAATTGAAAAACAGAATTGGAAAATTTCCTTGGCCTCGTCGAGCCGGTGGCAATGGACTCACCGAGTTCAAGGGTAAAACAGAAAAAATTTAAAATGAAATTTCTAAAAGAAAAGAAACTAAAACTTAAATCTAATTAAAACTTTTCCTAAAGTAGTAACTTTGTGCAAGAAAAACTTACACAAAGGATCGATAACAGTAGTAATTAAAATTAATTTTTAGAACCGTTCCCCAGCAATGGCGCCAAAAACTAGATGTGTTTTGAATGCACTAGTTTTAATCACTTTTTAATATAAATTAGACACACAAAAGGCAGTGTACCGGTCGATTGGTGGTATAGTTTAGCAAGCAGGGTATCGAACACAGGGAACGTCAATTAAGCTAATTACTAATATTATCTAAAAAATGCAATAAAAGAAAGGGTTTTCTCTAGTTTTTCAAGACTAGAAACTTAAATACTTAACTAATAGTCAGCTAAGCAACTGACAGCTAAGCATATAAAAATCAACTAAATTCAATATTGGAAAAGACTTCTGTTTAGGTTTTGAATCTTTTATTCCTATGGTTGATTTTATGACAAGTGCAATGGATTAGTTGGCATTGGCTACCGATTAATTGTGATTAGGTTCATGTTCGCTTTTACTAGTCCTTAGAAAACAGATTAATTTAAACAGTGGCCAGTTGATTAAACTAATAGATTTCCTAGTTTATTGATTCGGGTGAAGTAAGACTTTTAGTAGCTAATCAAATTGCTAATTCAATTAACCTCTTATTGATGGTTCGTCACACAAGCTTACACATTAATTTACCTATTTTGTAGTTAATCCTAGTTTCACGTTCGCTATTCCTAGGCATATAACAATGTTTTCACACCAATCATATGAGATTAGCAATTAAGAGATGTTCATGCAACTTAATATGCTGGTTAATTAACAAAAAATAGTTGTAATTAACACATAAGGTTCTTTAACAAGCTTAAGAAAACAAAATTACCAAATTAAATTAATCCAATCATAAAATCAAACCATATTCATAAAGTCATCTATCCTAAACAGAAGTTATAAGTTTTTAGCTCGTAATTAAAGCAAAAAACAACTCAAAAACGAAATCAATTGATGCAAACATAGTTTAAACAAACGATTAAGTAAAGAGTACACTTGAATTTCTTTGATCTCCCCAAAATCAAATGCTTATACTTGATCTTCAAGTTCCAGAGCTCCAGCAATAACTTGAATCGCAAATTAACCTTCAAGGGTTCAAGAGAGAAGTCCCAAATTCGTGAATTAAACCCCTTTATATAGTTTCTGAAAATAGGGGCTACTCGTCGAATCCATAGGCCGACTCAGTGAGTCCCCCACTTAAAATCGGTATGCGATAAGGAATCTTATTTGTTTGTGATTCTTCGAACCTACTTGGCGAGTAGGCACCCAACTCGCCGAGTTCTTCAGGGTTTTTTTCTTTCTTTCTTCTTTCTTCAATTCCCGAGCTTCCCATTGCTTTTTCTGCTTCCTTTTGCTTCCGAGCTCATCTTTTAGGCTACAAATATAGTTTAAACATATTTAAGTACCTTTTGTTCATAATTTTCAATAAAATACCCAAAAAGTATTAAGATTTAACACAAAATATATGACTAATTATGCACATATCAGCTATAATATTATAATATCAACTTGCAAGGAGCATCAAAATGGCATAATAAGGTTTTGAAATGTATTAAACTCAAGAATAAACAATGCAATGAATTCTATCAGAGTTTAATGAATTGACATTAGCATTCCAATATCCGTATCTACTAAACTCTTACCATTATATTCTTGGTTCTAACTGACCGCACTTGAAAGTGCAATGTGGTAATAAGAATAAAATCATGGTAGATTTGTCATTGTACAATGCAGGATAACAATTTACATAATGATGCTATAGAACAAAGTAAAATAAACGTTTTTTATTACACCGGTCAGCCTTCCACCGGACGGGTATAAAACTAGTTAACTTAGGGTACAAAGGACCCAATACCATATTAAAAAGTGTATATATATATATATATATATATATATATATATATATATATATATATATATATATATATATATATATATATATAACCCATAGTCTTAGCACATTCATAGGGCTAAGTATTAACTGCCAAAACTCATAAATTATATGAATTTCTAAAAAATGTAAATAAAGGGTAATTCTGTTGGATTAGTGTCTAAGTCCATAACTATTTTGGTATGTACTTGACCCGATGGTGCATGGTCCTTTTGGGTTGCCTTCACCAAAGCAACTTGATAGGATGAATTATGGAGAGAGATGATTAATTATGATTTATTAACATATTATGAGAATAATATATTAAATGAGAAATCATATTGTTTAATTAATATTAGTCAAGAATTAATAAGAATTAAGTTTGTGGCTAAAAGACATTAATTGAACTTAAAGGACTAGAACTGTCAATTGTGTGATAGGTGAATATTGAGCTAATGGACTCCATATTAGAGGGGTGGACGAATTCTATGGGGAAACCCATTAGAAATCGTCCTAGATAGCCTCACTATTTAAAGAACCCTTGAGACCCAAAAACGTGGTGAACTAATTGATTAGGGTTTCCACAGGTTTTGGGCAGCCTCCCCTCTCCTTATTCTTCATCCTCTTTCTCTTGGTGTTTGTAAACCATTAGAGGAGTGACATTTGTGACTCTAAGCTTTCTAAAGTCATTACAAGGAGGATTTGAGATTGTTATTACTACATAACAATCAAGGTAAGATCTAAAAACCCTTTCACATGTTAATATGATCAATTGTATGCTAGAACTAGGGTTTAAAGTCTTGGATGAATTGTATGTACAATAGAGAAACCTAGATCCAAGCATTAGGATTTGCATGAGCACATAGGACGTTCTTACGGTTAAAACCCATCAGTGGTATCAGAGCCTAGATTGGTTTCTATTGTATTGATGCCTTGGTTATTTGTTCAAGATTAAAAAAAAATCGATTTTTTGGTCCCCTGTCTGATGAACTCGGTGAGTTCCAATGTGGAATCGGCGAGTAGCTCCAACTCGGCGAGTCCATAGAGGAACTTGGCGAGTTCGAGCGTCAGAAGGAGGCAGTTTCGGGATTTCTTGCTGTTTTACTCATAGATACTTGCCTTAACTGTTTTGGGTCATTAAAATCCGATTTTAAACATATTTTTTAGTATATCCTTGATTAAACAAAAGGTAATTACCAATTGATTAGATAATAACTTCCTTATATGATTAAAGTTTGATTATTTGTATTAATTAGGTAACTTATCTTGCAAGAAATTGATTTTAGGTCAAATTTAGATAATCATTAAATTAATTGTTTAATTTAAACTATTTGCTATTTGATCCTTTGTGTTTTGAAAAGTTTCAAACTTGCCCTCAAGTCTTGGAATTTAAATTTTTGATTAAAAGGTTTGATGTTGAAATATTTAAATTCTAAACCCTAATGTTTTGAAATGTTTCAAAACTTTCCCTCAAGTTTTGAAATTTAAAAGTTGATTAAAAGTTTAATTTAGAAATGTTAAATTCTAAAACCCTAGTATTGTTTTGAAAAAGTTCAAATCATACCCTTATGGTTTTATTAATTAATTAAAGTGTATAATTAAAAGAGATTTAATAAATCCATAAAGTTTTGGTTTACAATTTAATTGAATTAAAAGTATAATTATTAAATTTGACCACCTAGTATTTTAAAAGTGTAAAATACACCTTATACTATATATATCATTAAAAGTCTAATATTATATATGTATGAGTAAAGTGTCAAGTCTTACCGTTAGTAGGCCTCATTCACGAAGCTGGTCTATAAGGGGTGTTTAAGGAAATTGCCTATAAAAAGGCAATTGAATGGGTATCCACTCTTACCCACCGCACTCTTGACTAGTGGAGGGTCGTTAGCCGAACGGGTAGGATAGGACATAAACCTTCCATTATAAGTATAACGAAGTACAAAAGTAACTAAATGCTTTCATAAAATTCCCAATCTTAGTTACTTTAGGCAAAAGTGAATTGATGCAATTCCATGAAATTACACTTTGTGCCCTTGCGAAGACGTTAGTGGAGCGTGTGTGGTTAACCGGCTCACTAAATGGTTCTAAGCAAAGGTAGCAAAGGGTGACTCAATGTTTGTCATAGTTTGGTGGAGCGTGTGTGGTTAACCGGCACATCGAATAGGTGACTGTAACATGTGGGGGCACCATGTAAGTTTGCATGGTTATTCACACCCGCTTTGTGATCCTCGGTATCCCAATCACAAACTAGAGGGGCATATCGAGATTTAAACATGCCATTGAAAGGTTCAATGAATCTCAAAAGATCTAGGAATTTTCAATAGATTTAAAACGTAAATTTCTTTTTCGTTTTTCATGGTGGAAATTAGTGAATCATCATTCACTTACCTTCAAATATTCTGCAACTAGATTACAACATCCTTTTTCTAGGTTGTAGAGTATTGTGTTGGGTCCTAGCCTTAATATCTCATTTGGGTGATTTATTAAGGACTCAATCAATCAACTAACTTGAATTTAATTTTTCTCCCGTTTTGTAGATGTCAAAGTATGACAACTATGGTCTTCCCAAATCTCGTGGAACAAGCTTTTCACATGAAGATGATATTCCACGATTCGATCGAGGAACAAGAGATCATGCTTCACTTCCTCCTCCTCCTCCCGTTGTTCTCCATAACCCACAAGATCGAAGACTTGAAAAGTTCAAGCTCACTCAAGCCCTTTTGGCAAGTAAGCATGAAAAAGGAAAGACGGTGTGTGCACACGTCCTAGAGATGAAGTCACACATTGATAGGTTAAGAATGTTGGGATCCATTGTCTGTGAGGAGTTGGCTATTGACTGGGTTCTTCAGTCACTTCTTAAATCGTATAGTGAGTTCGTAAGAGAGTACTATATGATGAACCCCGACGTGACCCTCATAGATCTCACCTATACACTTATTGCTGCTGAATCAGCAATGGTTTGGCGCAATGGAAAAGCAAAGTTGATTGGTGAATCTGCCTTCCAGACCTCCATGGATATAGGCAATGGCAACGAAAGGCATGCCATGATCGAAAAGTTTGATCATAAGAGAAAAGCAAAGTCAGAAGTAGTTCCGTGTGTTGTTCCAAAGGAGTCAATTTGCTTTTATTGCCAAGAGAAGGGGCATTGGAGACGAAGCTGCCATATTTACCTAAAGAGATCTAATAGATGGGAGAGTCAAAACGTATGGCTCTGCTTTAGGTAAAATCCATTAACTAACTCTTTTAAGTTCCTATTCTAGATTCTTAATACATGATGTGATAAGATTACATTTTGATGTCTTATAGGATCGAAGAAAAGAGAGGAAGCTTAAGGAAAGAAGTGAGCAGAATCTAATCGTGAAGAAATGGATTTCGATCGCATTACTTGAAGATTAGAATCTTGTGCTACTACTTGGAGTTAAAATAAGATTGCTAAGAAATATGTATTAACATAGTTTTTCAATTGAATTGCATTGTAAGGACAAACTTTTCCGCAATAAAATAAATTCTGATTTTATATTATTTATTTATCCTTGCAATGGCGTGTATGAAAAATTGATGTTTGTAAGTTTCTAATGGATTTGATTCTTAATTATGTTATTTGTGGAAAGGTCAAGAATTTACCAAATAGGGAAAGTTTCTCATCGCCCAAGTTTCAATTGGATAGAAACTTGGAATCATATAACAAGTATTGCATGATGAATGAGAAGTTTCATATTTGGAAATTAGACTAATTCGTTGACAAAGTGTCAAGTGAAGGACTAGGAGATCAAGTACACAAGGTTGTGTGTTGATCAAGTCCACCACAAGAATGACAAAGATATTCGTCATGATTTACTAAAGGTTTAGTGAATATGATTATACTTATAAGATTAAGTGTAATTCCGAGTTGATTTGAAAGAGTTTAAATCAATAGCAGAATGAATAAGAAGAATCAAGTAGGCAGAAAGATAAAAGTATCTCTATTCTAAGAAGAAGGGAGAATACCTTTTATTATGTTTTATGATAGGTCTTAATGATTAAGAACCATTTCTTAATTGATCCTCTAAGTGAGTGTTAGTACAATTGTATGTCTGAGAAGAGGAATCAAGAATTGAAGAAATGGTTAAATCAAGAAGTCAATCATACTTCGTTCCAAAACAAGTCTTAGAGTTAAGATTGTGACATTGAGTGACAAGTATTAAGAAGGTTTATAACATTCATCAAATGTGGAAAGTTGTGATGTCTTGGATAAGACAAAGACCAACTAGGACCAATTTATGAAGTGTTTTGATAAAAACTACACTAAATCTTGAATATTTGTCAACAAATGTTTATTGACAAGAGAATCTTATATGTCAAGGAGTCAGTGGGAGTCTTAATGGTCTTGAAACGTTTCAAGAACAAATCAAAATAAACCTTATCGATCATCACTAGCACACAAGTTGAGGTTTACAACCTATCATGTTGACACTATTTTGTTTCTGTGCCATTCCAATTGAGTTAATTATGCATGTGAGTTCTATGAGTTCTCATTTGAACACATAAAAGGCAGACACTTTGATCAATGAAAAGTACATTGATAAGAAAGGATGAGCTGCTTAATTACTTGGAAGACATGGTGGGCAGCCGTATTACCATAAGGCAAGAAATCAAGATTGAGAAGGTTCGGTCCATATTAGTTTGGATTTGTTGCAAACATTGGTTTTGACAAATTCGCATGGATAGGAACACATACACCATTTAAATCTAAGTGTCATAAGATTCCCTCCTTCATGAAAATGACTGTGTGGAAATGCTTTCACTAAGAGAGATTTTAAGAAGACAGTGATTGTGAAAATTGCATTCTCGAATTCGATTATGGTTATGGTATCCGTTTCCATGATTCGAATTATGAGATTTGGCAATTAATTTGAATTGTTTAGACACACATATGAGCTATCTAAAGGCAAAGGTGTATAAGTTTAAGAAGCTTAGATAAAGGATTATCATGTCAAAGCTAGTGGGAGCATAAATGTTATGCTTATATGATAATAATCATCATGATAGTGGGAGCATAAATGTTGTGCTTGTATGATTATTATGGAAAGTATTGTAAGTTAGCAATATTAATTATAGAAAACAAGAGTTATACTTTGCAAAGCGCAAGGGTTGAAAAGTTGTTTTGCTATAATTAAGGGAGAGAATATTATGCTTCATTTCAAATCTAAAGGCTTAGGTTGTGGAATGCTAATAAATTTAGTCAAGGATACCTAGTGCGTTCTCAAATTTTGATTATGATTATGGCATCCCTCTTCATAAATCAAATTGTGAGAATGTGACACATAAAATATTATGGTAGAAGATTGATAAAGTATCAGATCTTTATGTAAGACATTATGCATCGTGTCTTATACGCTTCGGGTAAAGGATCGATTGCAAGTGCTATAATATTTGACCATTCTAAAATTTTCCAAATGTCTAGCGCATTTAGAGGGAAAAAGGACAAGAATTGATTTTGACTAAGATAATTAAACAACTATCAAAGGACGATCCAAAGCTCTCTGAGGATTGGTCGCTTATGAGTAGTTGGAAGTATAGTATTGGATGGACCATATTGACATTATTATGAATAGAAAAGGTTCTATTAAGAATGAGTTGTCATATGGAAAATATGGAAATGGTTCCATATTAGGAGTTGGATATTGAGAATCTATATCTAGATTAGAAAATTTTATGCAAAAGGATGTTCAAAGGAATGTACTTTGAGTGAGAGACATCACGTCTATGGAATTGTATTGTAACAATCTCAAATAGAGGACTTTGTAATTTCATTGGTAATAGTCATTGTGACTTTTGTGCTATGACGTTACGAAAGGATCATTGCATAAATTGTTAGAATCTAGCATATTCTATAAGTGGCAAGAATTTGATATTCTTTCACTTGTGAAAAGGATTAGGAGTTGTGAAATGAGTGTGATTGGAAATGTGTTCATTTGACCTATTTCACAAAGTAAGGACCATAGGTAAATATTGTGTGCATGCTAAGAGCATGGGACAAGTATAGTTATAAACTTATAATTCGAGTAAGAAGTTGATTACCCGAAACAACAAATAATGAGGAATCGATATGGTGATAAATAAAAGGTGTTTTATTTATACTCAAAGGTTTGAGGCCATATGGGATTAGTATTATTCTTGTGTTTCACTTTGCATGTTTTGACTTCCTGAATAATTTAATTGGTTCAGAACAGTCAAATTATTCGAACGGGCCACAGTCATTCGTGTGTTGGAAGTAGGTACGAAAGAAGACTGTCGTGAATTGGTGTGTGGATTGTCTAAAGTGTATTAGACATAAGCAAATGTTTGCTGCAACGTTCATGAGTGCTTATGAATATGATTTGAGCATTGAATTAAACCCATGCTCACTTGGATCACTTCATGGATTTTATCACGAGTGATTGGTGAGACGATAACATCTTATATTACTCATCTGCTGCATACAACGGTATCAACAAAGCCCTATTATGGGATTTGGCAGTGACCTCTGACACAGTCTCAGTAGTCTGGCGGAGACCCATAAAATCTTGCGCCAACTGATGCACCTCAATTTCCGGAGCAAACTCAGCTAGAAACTCGGTCAAGAAATCATCCTATGACACAGTATCAACTACATCATCACCTAACTCACTATTAATCTCTTCCCACTAATCACGCGCCTGATCCTTCAATAGGCAGGAAGCATATTTGACCTTCGCCTACTCGAGGCAGAACTTGTCTTGAACGTATTAGCCATATCTGCTAACCACCTCCTATTGAGAATGGGGTTCCCAGCCCATCTTAGTCTGGAGTTCCGCAAGCTCGGAACTCCCTAATCGTCATCGCACGCGTCCCTATCATAGTCATCACCTCAAAGAGAAATGAACTCATCCTCTCATTAAGGACCTCTAAAATGCCCTCCTTGAGCGTACCGAAGATCATGGGGGTCTGGTCAGTGATACTGCGTGTAATCTGAACTAGAATAAACTCCCTCGTCTGATCATCGGGCTACTCGACTCCAGAGTCCGAGCCTAATCCCTTGCCGGCATCAGAGCTACCATCTGGTCTACCATGTAGCATCGTCATGCTAGAAACATACCATAACAACCATCCAAATACTCATCCAATATCAAGGGATCACATACATGCTACAAGTTTCCCGGTATCATCGTAGCCCTCCTTGAATCGAGTACGGATCCTCTGCTTTCAGTAGTACGGGCCCATACTACCTTCCATATCTATCCGTACTTTCCTCAAGGATTGTCTTGACTCCACCAAGTCCCTTTCACTACTACTTCCCACTGCACTAATCTCATCCTAGGCTTAACTTAAGGTACTCTCTGACCCACTCTCCACCATCAACTGCATAAGAAGTCCCTGATATCTCCCCCTAACTAGCTAGCGAATACCTTTACATATTACTAAGACCAGATAATTATTTGAGAGAAAGGTCCTACCCTACAATGGTTGGACTCAGACAAGAGCTGCAAAATAGGGCTATACCTAACCTTCTGAAATTATTTACTCCTCGTAATATGTAACTTAACGTATTTGTTTACTAGTTAATGAAAGATAAATAGAACTCCTAAAAGCACAAAGCAAGCAGCATTCGAGCATTGAGTAACCAAACCAAGCATATCCTAATTAGGCCATCATATCACTTACTAATCAGTACTAGCATGCAGTTCAATAAGCACATACAGTAGGCATACAGGGCATCCTTCCTTGATCCTTAGCCCTAATCTAGTGTGGAGTTCAATAAGGACATACAGTAGACATACAAGGCGTCATCTCTAGATCCTTAGCCCTAATCTAGCATGCATTTAACATATTCACACTTCATATCATAATATAACATGTATGGGTATCTTGGGGAAAACTTACTTGAGCTTAGCCGATTACACGCATAACACTCCTTATTCTTTATCTAAAACCCTTATTTTAAATTTTAGAAAAAATATTTTTCTTGAAAAAATCTCTCAAACCCTCGATTTAAGTCCAGACACCCCCGAAGGTGTGTCCGAATTCCTCAAACCAAGGCTCTGATACCAACTTGTAACATCCCAAAATTTAAGACCAAAAGTTCATTTTTAATTAAGTAATTATAAAACCAATAGTCTCAAAACATCCATAGTGTCATCCCATGTCAAAACCAATATGTTAATAATCAAAACATGTCATAATAAAACAACATCATAGTATAACTCCCAAAGATCTCACGTGCAGAAATAATGGTGTGATGCGCTGCAATCATGCCGACTCCTTTCCTTTCGAAGAAGAAGTACGTGAACCCAAAACTGAAAACCGTAATCACAAAGATTAGTGAGTTCCCCGATCATACCACATAATCACATATTTCCAGGCATATCTGGGTGCCCGACCTACTCTGTGAGGCATATCTGGGTGTTGCACCTACTCTATCAGGCATATCTGGGTGCCCGACCTACCCTCCGGTATATTTCAACCGGTTACGGGGTCTATTTCACCCCTACCACTACCACATAATAAATATAGCGAAAACACATTGTCAGACATATCTGGGTGCCCTACCTACCCTTCGGTGTATTCCATCCGGTTACGGGGTCTATTTCACTCCTACCACTGCCACATAATAACATAGCAATAAGCACATAAATCATAAGTGGCATAGCAGACAATTATCGTAAAGACAATCATATCTACTATAAATAGTTACTAGTGGGTCGGTATTGGTGCCTTTGACCCACTCATACAGGAAGGTAACTCACCTCACACTGTTGGAGTTCACTGTAAGAAATCCTTAGCTTTTGCCCTGACAACTCCTCGAACTATCAATACCAAAATATCACCCAATTAGCAATTGGGTCCCAAACCATGATCCATAATCCATACTTGGGGTAAAATGACCATTTTACCCTGGCCCAACAAGATTCATAACAAAGGCCCAAGCCCAAAACCAAACAAGTCTAAAACTCCAAAATCCATATAAGCCCACTTATGGTCTAATTTTCCAAATTAGGCCCAAACCCTTGCATGGGCCTTAACCCTAAGCCTAATAACTTATTCCCAATCTAAACATACATCCTTAGCCGGTCTAACAAAATCCATGAACTTATAAGCCCATAAGAAAGCCCAAACCCAAAATGGCCTACAAGGCCCAATAAGGCCCAAATCCATTATTGATCTAACCCAAGAAGGCCCAATGTCCAAAAAGTCCTTAAATACTGAATGGTCAACCCTATTCAACTCTTGGTCCAAGGTCCAAAGCCCAAAAAGTCAATAATCCAAGAAATCCCAACCTGGTCGAGTAGTCCCAGTGTACTCATCTAGTATGCTAAGTGTACTCCTGTTGGGGCTAGTAAGCGCCGTGTACCAGGTGGGTACGCCCAACGTACTCCCCTGTACTCTAAACTTCTCCAATAAGCACTTAATCACTTCAGCCCTTGCTCCAACTCTCCAGTCTGACTCCTTAAGGTGACTTTTCAAGTAAAGTTGGCAACTATACTAACATGCATGGCTTAATGGGACCCTAGAGCTCAAAAGAACTTAATAGATGGTCTTAATTCATGATTGAGCTCAAAATCTCCATAAAGCTTTCACCTTTATGAGAGAGGGAATCTTAGAATGTCCAGATCTACTTTGAGTCCCTAAAACAACCCTAGCCCACCAAGACCAAGCAAAAGGGACTAAAATGGCCAAAAACCAACCCAAAGTAGATCTATGAAATGAATGGCCAAGGTAGAGACTTTATACCTTGAAAGTATTGAAATGGAGATGTTAGTACTCGATCTCCAAGCTCTTCTCCAAAGGTTGAGTCTTTCACCTCCTTCTCCTCTTGCACAAACCACCAAAAGTCTTCTTTCAAGCTCCAAGCTTCATCCAAGGCAATCTAGGGTTTTATGGACGTAGGTTGGGGTGGTGGCTGACTTAAAATGACCTAAGAAGTGGTATAATGTTACTTATATAGGGTAGAAACCCCGATGTTAGGGTTTTGGTCTGAAGGGAGTACGCCCCGTGTACTCCTTTGTACACACTCATGAACCACCCATGACCAATCACCTTTATATGCCGGGTGTACCTAGCCAAGCACGTGCATGCATGGGACTGATTTGCATGCTTTTCCATCCAAGGACCAATTCTGCCAATAACTTCAAAATACCATAACTCTCTCATCCTATGTGTGTTTCCAACGAACCTTATATCCATGAAAAGGTGGCGAGAATCCCTACGCTCCTAACAATACACCCAAGCCTTAAAACGCTTCGAATAAAACCCAAAACCCATAAAATACCGAGATATCAATTTACATTCATACCCTTAGCTTTCGAAGACACAATCGAATACATGGATCACTTAAACCATGACAATTAGATCCGAAATGGGCTAAATCCTTCCTTTCCCGAAGCCCTAAACTCCATGTCAACTGATGTTTGGGCTTCAGCCCCAAACAACAAGGAGAATCTGAAACTGGGTGTTACACCCTGTCATGTGATGTACGTGAAACAATGAATCAAACTATAAGCCAAAGCTTAGTGAATTTCCCCCAAAGTAACACACGCGGTAACATAATACAATGCACGCAACCAGACCTACAACACAAGGCTGGACCGCCACTGAGCCTTCATGTAACGACCTAATTTTGAAAGTAAAATTGTCATTTTTAGAGTAGTCATACATAATTCCATACATTAAGAAACCCAATTATAATTGTTTTCAAAACATAAGTCAAATACAACTTTTATTCCGAATATCAAAGTGTCCCATCAAACGCCTATGAGAGAGTGCACGCCGCGCCATCACGCTACCTGAAACCATAAAGAAACCTGTAACCACGAAGCTTAGTGAGTTCCCCAGAGCATACCCCACGCACAATCCACATAACATGCTAGCTATAAAAGCTACCTCTACCACATAACACATATCAATTAGCTATAAATCTACGTCTACCACATAATGCATATCAATTAGCTGTAAAAGATACCTCTACTACATAACACATATCAATTAGCTATAAAGCTATCTCTACCATTAGCCATAAAGGCTCTCTCTACCATTAGCCATAAAGGCTCTCTCTACCCTTAGCCATAAAGTCTATCTCTACCATTAACCTTGAAGGCTATCTCTACCATTAGCCCTGAAGGGTATCTCTACCACTAGCTGTAAAAGCTTTCTCTACCACATATCAATGCATAATAGTGCCACACACCTCTACACAACAAGTACACCAACTATCATAAAATGGGCCGGACTTGGTGCTTTAGACCCATTGGTATGGTGAGAAAACTCACTTCGAATGCAGAAGCTTCCTGAAGAAATCCTTAACTGCTGCCCCGCCCACTTCCTGAACCATCAATACCGATCAATATACCTAATTAGAAACTGGTTCCCATACCATAATCCTTAATCCATGCATGGGGTAAAATGACCATTTTACCCCTAGCCCAGTAAGATCCAAACTAAGGCCCAAATCTCAAAACAAAACCCAAAACTAGGTAGGCTTTCCAAGCCCACTAGTGGTCCAATAATGGCCCAATTTGCTCAATTGGGCCCAATACCTCTAATGGCCCTTAGCCCAAGCCTAAACATATTCTTGGCCTAAATTATCTGACTTCTAATGGCCCACTAAGGCCCAAAGACCCAAAGCATGGCCCAAAACGTGGCCCAACTGACAGAGTACGCGGGGCGTACGTCCACGTACGCTAAGCGTACTGTCTAAGTGGTGTGTACGTTGGGCGTACCTTCACGTATGCTCAACGTAAACCCCCTGCTAAGTCCATTTCTCATTAAGTGATTAATACTTCACTTCAGAAGCTACAATCACAGATCATGGTTCTTTTCCATGTCTTAATCCATAAAGTCACTGACATGGTGACTTTACTTGGCCCAAACAAGCCCAAACTCCAAAACTGATATTCCACTTTCATGAAAAGGGCTAGATCTCATGCATGAACCCATTAAGACATTCAAGATGGAGACTTTACTGCTTATGGGACCCTTTTAGCTCTGAGGGTGGTAACCTTAAGCTCACAAACGAGATTTCACCATAAAGGTCCATTCTTGGGACCAAAATGACTCTAAAACCAAACTAAACTAGATCTAAGAATTCTTAGGTAAAGTTATGAACTTTATACCTCTAAAGAGTCCCAAAGGATGATCCTATCCTAGATCTATGAGCTCCAACTTTCCAAGTTCTTCCTTGCCAACTACTTCTTTTCCTCTTCCAAGCTTAGACCACCAAAATGAGCTTCTTAAGGTTAAAACCACACAAGAACAAAGGGATGAGGCGTTCTAGTGTATCTCTGAGGTTGGGGGACTGATAAGGAGGCTAGGCTTTGAGCCATTAAGTTCTTTATATAGTGGTTGGCCTCAAATTAGGGTTTCTGGACACTGAACGTATGTGGGCGTACGCCAAAAACACCCGCGACCATTTCCTTGTTATACGCTGAGCGTAACCCAGCTTACGTTAGGCGTACTCACGCGCCTTCCACTTTGCATGCATGGTCCTTCCTTGTCATTTATTTCCATTAGGGGCTAAAAATTGACAATAACTTCAAAGTGTCATAACTCCTTCATTTTAAGTCCGTTTCCGACGAACTTTACATCCACAAAGAGGTGGAGGGAAGCCCTACGCTCCCATCGACACTTCCAAGTCTAAAACCTTCTAGATGAAACTCGGGACCCATAAAAGACCGAATCGCCCCTACCCTTTGGTTTTCGAGACCCCAAGCGAGTACTTTTAAACAAGGAGTTACAACTCTCCCCCACTTAAACTAGACTTCGTCCTCGAAGTCATGCATCACCATCCCCGACATACCAGGCTACCTGAGCATCACGACCACAAACCCGAGAATACCCCAGACCTCCTAAGACAATCAAAACCAACCCTCGCAGGGTTCTAGAATCCGAAGATGAACGATTTCCTTGCAACCTGATCACATCCGCTCCATCTGAAACCTAAAGTCTCGAGGTGGTCTGTCTCCCTGACAGCCTGCCCACAACGAATTATCCTTGAACTGATTCCACCAGAGTCCTGCCTAGATAGAATACTCCCACTCGTAATACGTTGAGGACTCTTAAAGAACAAAAGTCACCGACCAACTGCGACTACCGAATGACCTCTGAAGTCCCACATGCTCAGAAGTCCTACATGACCTCCAAAGGACACCTCGTCCGACAACAACTGCCCTGGCAATACCTCTTCTCTCAACTCCTTCAATCCTTGATCCATCCGATCATGACAGGCTGACAACCTGTAGCCACTGAACCTGACACAAAGATGAATGCTACTAGAACAACTTTAGTCTTACATCATACCCGACCTCCTTTGACCCGCCTTTCCTGGTTTCAACATGTTGTGGTCCTATCACTGATAGAACCATTCGAGGTACATCGTGACAGCTTGAGCTACCATTCAACCCAACCCATTCATTACCCTGGTATACTGCCTTTGATTCCCTTGGCATCCTTATGCTCCCGTATCCCATGACACGGAATCAAAATACTGAACTGATTATGCGTGAACCCCGATTCGGAGTCCTCTACGACACAGGTCGATATTCCGCCACTACCTCGCGGTCCATTCTGCATCATAACATCTGATTACCCTTACCTAACCGGTAAATAGACATCCTTAGCCGATCCCCAAGATTACCAGTTTTGCACTCGGTCCCACCTCCAGGTTCCCAAGCGATCAAATATCAGGACCACCCAGTCGTAGCTCTTCTGCGTTACGTACCGCTTATCCACAAATCCTGCAACTCAGTCCTCAACCCTTGCCTCAACAGTCTCTACCAATTTCATTATGAATTCTCATAACCACCTGGCTCGCCCACCGATATCCGATCGAATAATCATCTCAAATCCTGATTCCACCCAAGCTGTTGATTCCCCCTGACCTTATGAACTGGTCTAAGCCATCTGAACGAATCCGTGAATGCTGCAGCTACACCCGTAGACTTAGAACACTCTCGTCACAAACATGATCCTTGACCATAGCCCTATCGCTCATCTCTTAATCCGAGCGCACCTCAGCATTGAGCGCCCACGCAGTCTATCCTCCCAGCTGAAATCAAACACTGACTAGAACTCTACCTGGTTCCCTCCTCCAAATTCTGTTATATGGCGTTAAGAAGACGTGATCCAAACGTTGGGGAGTTTCCCAAACTCCCATCCCTTGTTATCCTATGCTCAGTTGGCCCCTAAGCCGCCTTTTCTCGCTCAATAGGATGTGAAATGCATCCTTGTCTCACACTTGCTTCCGTCCTGGATATCTGAAATATTCTCCCCCACTTAGATTCATCTAGGTCCGCTCGACACACAAGAAATGAAGGATTCTCTAAACCCTCTTCCAAACAACATGACTCCTGAAAACCACTAGCACTTCTCGAATCCCAACAATGCCAATGACTCTAGCTGCTCCAACTAATATCACTCATGCAGCACTCGCCATGCGGTCATCTACAATCTCTACCTCGAGCGGGAAACCAAGGTTCCCGGAGCATTCCAGAACTCCTTGCTAAGCATAGGTGACACGAACGATCGGATAGCACCCGAATCAAAACAAAACATGTACCAACATACCATTGACCGTAAAGGTCCTCATACAAGCATAATGTTCACACAATTCATATGAATAATAAAGAGCAGAGAATAATAGACACGTACCAGCCATAATGTATGGCGCTGCCTGAGCCTCCTCAGTGGTCAACTGAAATGCACGGCTCTTCACCGCTGGAGTATCCGCCTTGGCAGGGCGGTCATCAATAATCCTCATTGTTGCGGGTGTAGGTGCCGCCACTGCCCCTCCTCCTCCTAGCAACCTCGGACAGTTGACCCACTTATGGCTGGTCTGGTTGAAGTGAAAACAAATCAAGCCTTTTATGGGGCAGTCCCTGCTCAAGTGGCCCTGTTGGCCACATGCGTAGCATCCTGTGCCTATGATACGACAAGCTCCACCGTGCACCCTACTACACTTGGCACACCGGCCCTGACCCTGCTGACCCCTGCTGGAAGTGTCTGAGGTCTTAGGCTTCTTAGCCTGACCCCCCGCTACCTGCGTCTGCTCCGGCTTCCACTTAGTGCGGAAGTCCAATTCCATCTCCCGTTCCCGAGCCTTCTCTACCATCTCATTCAGAGTTTTGCACCCTGTAAAGCTCACAAACTCCTAGATATCATCCCACAGTATGGAATGATACCTCTTCCTCCGTATCTCTTCATTGGTGGCATACTGCGGAATCTACAACACTCGCTCTCGAAACTTGGAGGAGATCTCTGCCACAGTCTCGGTGGTCTGCTGTAAGTCATGAAACTCTCTCACAAGTCGTTGCACCTTAATAGCTGGAGCAAAATCCAAGTCGAATCGCCGAACAAACTCGTCCCATGTCATTTCAGCCACACCGGCTTCTCCCACCTGACTCGTAACCTCACCCCATCAATCCCGGACCCTGTCTCTCAGCATAAAAGAAGCAAATCCAACCTTTGCCGCATCCGGGAAAGAACTCGTGCGTTGGGCATTCTCGATATCCGCCACCCAGCGTCGGCTAACAATGGGGTCCCTAGCCCCGAAAAACTCTGGTGCCCCACATGCCTTGAACTCCCGGAACGAGGGAGTTCGGGCCCCAACCTGACCCGCAACAATCTCAGCCCTGAATGTCCTGAATCTCTCCTCCATAATCTCCAGCATGCCCTCCTTGACCGTCCCAAAAATGACTGGGGTAGTGTCAAGGATGCCCTTGGTAACCTCAGCTGCGATAAGCTCGCACAACCTCTCATTAATCACATCAGTAGTGTCGCCTGACCCTGCCCCGGATCCAGATCTCGATCTTGATCTCCCTACTCCAAATCGTGTCATCACCATGTTGAACTGTAATGTCATAAATCATAACGATCAGGATTTCCATATAAGGGATCTCCCCACACCAATCCTCCATGAAGTTGTCAGATCTAACACTGGTTAGGGTACAGGTCCTGTGCTTTCAGTAGTACGGGCCCAGTACTACCTTCCACACCTACCTGTACCTTTCCCCAATGTTCTACCTGATAACCCCAATTCGTCCCAAAACCAAACCATATTCCACAAACTACCACATACATCAATCTCAGGCTGTCCTAAGATTGGCTATACTCATATCAATTAGACCAATCATAACATGTTGCCTTTATGCATGCAAATTATACACAGAAAAGGATCAAATAGACTTTCGAATAAAAGATTCTACCCTAGGACCACAACCAGACAAGGAATAGGAAATAAGGCCAAATCAATCATTCTAAGCCTATAAGCTCCTGACCGTATATAATTTTAAAAGCATACACAGAGCAAGTTCCATACGATCATCAAAGCTCAAATATCAGAATAACATGGCTAGCACATTAGGGAACTACTTACTTGGCTCAGCTGATCGCACGCCTTGCACTCTCATCTTTTCCTTTCTTTCAAAAGATTTTTATGTCATTTGTTTTTAAAATAATTTTACCATTTCCTTAGTTTGAGTCCTGACACAACCGAGAGTATGCCCGAATCCCTCAAACCAAGGCTCTGATACCAACTTGTAACGACCCAATTTTCAAAGTAAAATTTTCATTTTTAGAGTAGTCACCCATAATTCCATACAGTAAGAAACCTAATTATAATTTTTTTCAAAACATAAGTCAAATACAACTTTTATTCTGAATACTAGAGTGTCCCATCAAACGCTTGTGAGAGAGTGCACGTCGTGCCATCACGCCTTTCCCTTGCCCTTGGGATCTAAAGTACCTGAAACCATAAACACACCTGTAAGCACGAAGCTTAGTGAGTTCCCCAGAGCATACCCCACACACAATCCACATAACATGCTAGCTATAAAAGCTATCTCTACCACATAACACATACCAATTAGCTATAAAGCTACCTCTACGACATAATGCATATCAATTAGGTATAAAAGCTACCTCTACCACATAACACATATCAATTAGCTATAAAGCTATCTCTACCATTCGCCACAAAGGCTATCTCTACCCTTAGCCATAAAGGCTATCTCTACCATTAACCTTGAAGGCTATCTCTACCATTAGCCCTGAAGGCTATCTCTACCACTAGCTGTAAAAGCTTTCTCTACCACATATCAATGCATAACAGTGCCAAACACCTCTACACATCAAGTATACCAACTATCATAAAATGGGCCGGCCTTGGTGCCTTAGACCCATTGGTATGGTGAGAAAACTCACCTCGAATGCAGAAGCTTCCTGAAGAAATCCTTAACTGCTACCCCACCCACTTCCTGAACCATCAATACCGATCAATATACCTAATTAACAACTGGGCCCCATACCATAATCCTTAATCCATGCATGGGGTAAAATGACCATTTTACCCCTGGCCCAATATGATCCAAACTAAGGCCCAAATCTCAAAACAAAACCCAAAGCTAGGTAGGCTTTCCAAGACCACTAGTGGTCCACTAATGGCCCAATTTGCTCAATTGGGCCCAATACATCTAATGGGCCTTAGCCGAAGGCTAAACATATTCTTGGCCTAAATTATCTGACTTCGGATGGCCCACTAAGGCCTAAAAACCAAAAGTATGGCCCAAACTGTGGTCCAATAACACAAGGCCCAACTGATAGAGTACGTGGGGCGTACATCTACATACGCTAAGCGTACTGTCTAAGTGGTGTGTACGATGGTCGTACCTTCACATACACTTAGCGTAAATCCCCCTATTAATTCCATTTCTCATTAAGTGCTTAACACTTCAATTCAGAAGCTACAATCATAGATCCTGGTTCTTTTCCACGTCTTAATCCATTAAGTCACTGACGTGGTGATTTTACTTGGCCCAAACAAGCCCAAAATCCAAAAATTATGTTCTACTTTCATGAAAAGGGCTAGATCTCTTGCATGAACCCATTAAGACATTCAAGATGGAAACTTTCCTGCTTATGGGACCCTTTTAGCTCTGAGGGTGGTAACCTTAAGCTCACAAACGAGATTTCACCATAAAGGTCCATTCTTGGGACCAAAATGACTCTAAAACCAAACTAAACTAGATCTAAGAATTCTTAGGTAAAGTTATGAACTTTATACCTCTAAAGAGTCCCAAAGGATGATCCTATCCTAGATTTATGAGCTCCAACTTTCCAAGTTCTTCCTTGCCAACTACTTCTTTTCCTCTTCCAAGCTTAGACCACCAAAATGAGCTTCTTAAGGTTAAAACCACACAAGAACAAAGGGATGAGGCGTTCTAGTGTATCTCTGAGGTTGGGGGACTGATAAGGAGGCTAGGGTTTGAGCCATTAAGTTCTTTATATAGTGGTTGGCCTCAAATTAGGGTTTCTGGACACTGAACGTACGTGGGCGTACGCCAAAAACACCTGCGACCATTTCCTTGTTATACGCTGAGCGTAACCCAGCTTACGTTAGGCGTACTCACGCGCCTTCCACTTTGCATGCATGGTCCTTCCTTGTCATTTATTTCCATTAGGGGCTAAAAATTGACAATAACTTCAAAGTGTCATAACTCCTTCATTTTAAGTCCGTTTCCGACGAACTTTACATCCACAAAGAGGTGGAGGGAAGCCCTACGCTCCCATCGACACTTCCAAGTCTAAAACCTTCTAGATGAAACTCGGGACCCATAAAAGACCGAATCGCCCCTACCCTTTGGTTTTCGAGACCCTTTTAGCTCTGAGGGTGGCAACCCTAAGCTCACAAACGAGATTTCACCATAAAGGTCCATTCTTGGGACCAAAATGACTCCAAAACCAAACTACACTAGATCTAAGCATTCTTAGGTAAAGTTTTGAACTTTATACCTCCAAAGAGTCCCAAAGGATGATGCTTTCCCAGATCTATGAGCTCCAACTCCCCAAGTTCTTCCTTGCCAACTTCTTCTTTTCCTCTTCCAAGCTTACACCACCAAAATGAGCTTCTTAAAGTTAAAACCACACAAGAACAAGGGGATGTGGCGTTCTAGGGTATCTCTGAGGTTGGGGGACAGATAAAGAGGCTAGGGTTTGAGCCATTAAGTTCTTTATATAGTGGTTGGCCCTAAAATTAGGGTTTCTGGACGCTGGGCGTACGCTAAAAACACCCGCGACCATTTCCTTTTTATACGTTGAGTGTAACCCAGCCTACGCTGGGTGTACTCACGCGCCTTCCACTTTGTGTGCTTGGTCCTTCCTTGTCATTTATTTCCATTAGGGCTAAAAATTGACAATAACTTCAAAGTGTCATAACTCCTTTATTCTAAGTCCATTTCTGACGATCTTTACATCCACGAAGAGGTGGCGGGAAGCCCTACCCTCCCATCGACACTTCCAAGTCTAAAACCTTCCGAGACCCCAACCGAGTACTTTCAAACAGGGTGTTACACTTCAGCTCCAAGCTGGATCGCTCCGGAGCCTACATCATAAGCTGGACCATTCCCTTGGGCCTACCGTATTAACTGGACCACCCATGTATCTTGACCTTCTGTACAAAGTAGGATTGCCTCATACCCACAACACATGTTGACATATACAAATATAACCAATAGTTAGCCGGTGTGAGTAATCATACAAATCTATCAGTCTATCATATCACCATTACATACATGTAATCATACAGATCTACCAGAGTAACATATAACCAACATAGGATCATCTTATATATCAGGATACATAACCTAGTGGGTCGGCATTGGTGCCTTCGATCCACAAGTACAGTGAGGAAAACTAACCTCAACCAGCTATTAGAGAAAACATGAGCTAGAGCTGTTGACCTCCGAACTCCTCACACTATCAATTCACCAAAGCAACATTAAGTCAACCAAGGTAAAAACCTCCAACCAACAAGTCCTTAGACTAAGACTAATTTTTCTAACTGAAAAATACCATTTTCCCTTCCTGAGACCTATCCTAACAGTTAACCAAAAGTCAATAAGTCAAACGTCAAAGGCCAGTATACAGACCGAGTACGCCCTACATACTCTAGCTTTACACCCTGCGTAGAATGTTACTTGGCTTTTACGAGAAAATATAGGGCTACGTGTTGCGTACCCATATGTACACCCTGCATACTCACATTAAAGTCAAACTTCTCATTAAGTGCTTAATATAGAAAGACATCACTTCCAACTCTCTGATCTGGTCTAAATCAATTTCCTAAGTGATAATGTTCCAAACTTTATGCACTTGCATGACTTATTAGAGTTCAAGAACAAACCTTAATCCTATAACATCTTTCAAGGATCTCAAACTCTTGCATGGAGGGTTGTATATGGCCAAGACACCATTTTGTGACTTAATACCCCTTAAATATCTCTGAAAATACACTCAACAAAGTCTAGAATCATTCATACTCAAAGAGACCAAAGTAATCGGATAAAATGACATAAATTCAACATCTAAGCTAGATCTATCAACGGAGGAATAAAGGTACAAACATTATACCTTTTGGAGATGAATGAGTGAGAAGAGCTTCCAGATCCAAGCTTGGTTCAATCTTTCAAGCATGACCACCGCCTTCTTCTTTCTTCAAAGGCAGCCACAAACACACTTTTAATCTCATAATGCACTAATATGGGGTTAGGGTTTCAATGGAATAATTTGGAGAAATAGATCCTGAGAATGGAAGAGGCTTATGAAGGTTAAGGTGCTTAAATAGGGCTCAAAAACCCAAATTTAAGGTTTGGACTTTGGCCGAATACATCCTGCGTACTCCTATCTATGCCCCCATATAGTTCATTAAAGGCCCATGCACATTTTCCTTTTCTATGCAACTTGTAGAGGCTATCTACGCCCAACGTAGATCAAAACTCCATACTTACACATAACAAATATACAAAGGAATTACCTGCAAGGACTGGGTGTTACAGTACAATCTTTGATCTACAAGAAACTCGTAAGAGAGAAGCGAGACATTTTGTGAAATTCCAGAATGCAAAAGCAGGATGAAGGCACCTTCATGGAAATCGAACTGTCATTCATGCATCAGCGTTAGGTGAAAGTGAGGAAAAAATGGCGTAAAGGAGAAGAAGATGAAAAGGCGTTTAGATAAAAAAAAAAGGGGGGGGGGGGGGTATCCTGGTTATTTTAATTGTTTTTTTACTTAAAAAGGTATAATTAAAATATACATGTGGACTCTAGGTGGCTATTCTCACATCAACATTAGATGCTTGATTAGTGAAACCTGGAAATTTGGGTTATATAACTCTTTTTAACAGGCCAGTTGTAAGTTTACTGGTATACACTTCATAAAAAAAAAACTTTAGTGACCATTTAAAATAAAATACAAGTTTATTGTGCTATAATGAAATTACCTAGGGGTGTCGAACGGGTAAAATTTTCGGGTTTCGGGTAGAACGGGTATTTCTTTAAGAAAATAATACCTGATACTCGACCTATATTATAATTCGGGTTTTTGGGTTTCGGGTATTTGTGTTTGAGGTCGGGTTGGGTAATTATCGGGTATACCCGAAAATTTCTTAAATAACACTTATTGATAATTATTTATTTTTTTTTATTTTTATATGTTGGTTGGTTTAATAAAGAATTGGGTAGGAAATACTTCATATAATTAACAAGTACATATATAATAACAATACAAATCATTATAATATGCTATGTACTTTTTTAATTCAATTCCGTGCGATAGTGAGAAACTAAGAATTGTGATGACGGTTCAGGACTTCAGCTTCAGCGTCGTATTCTCTTTGCAAGTTTGCGTCGACTGTTGAGTCGTCATTCATAAGAAAGAAACGAATGGAAAACTCGAAATATCATTATTCTCGAGAGGAACATTGTAGATGATATTAGTATTTACTCATTTAATTGGATTAAGATTATATAAATCTAAGTTGCAGGCTTGATTTGTCTATTTTGTTAATATAGACCTAGCAGTTTAATACACGAATACACGAATTCCTGTGTGATACGATACGATACAAATACATTTTGAAAATGTGATAAAACTTATTTCTTTTTGTGTCTTCATGTCGTGTCAAATTCGTGTCTAACACCGGAATACAACACAAATTGCCAGATCTAGGTGCATGTCTCCCATTTACAATGTTTTCTTGTAAGTTGATTTGAACTCCTTATGTCTTTGGGTTTTTCTGCTAATGATATTTGCTTTCCAAAAGAAAAAAAAAAAGTTTAATTCAAAATTACAAAGCGTGGTTTCTATATTCCGGGGATCTAAATACATTTTCAAAATTAAGTTGCCAAAACCCATAGCAAATGCCATTGGTTTCCTGAACTTTGGTTAGATCCTAATCTATTTAAGTCAAATTTCTAATACAAAATAAATATAAAAAACCCTAAAATTAATAATCATCTTCTTTCCCAGTTCATCAAGAACAGAAATCTGCATAAGAAGCACCTAAAAACCTCAATTTGTGTGCATGGTACTCATGTGATACAAGCAAATCTTCACTATGTATCGTTCCAAACCGTGAATGTGGGAGCGCCGCCATTAGCCACCACAAGGTTGGCGGTTCTTGCTGGAAGCGTTGGTATGGCAGTCGGCACCCAACCTCCAAAACCGGATCCCTGGTGTTGGTAATACAAGTTTCCATCACCATCATGTGACGAGTCAGCAGTAGTTGCAGTAGCCATAATCTGGTTCATATAACCCCCACCACCATATCCCACAACCTGGTGATCACCTCCTCCGCCACTGCTATAACTATGTTCCATTGAAGATGAATCCAAGTTCATGAGATTATGGAGCACCGAAGAGTTGGGTGCAGGTTGGAAAAACTGATGAATCTGTTGAAGGTCTTGGAAACTTTGACCATCGGGTTCCTGTTGTTCTTGTTTGCACCATAATCGTTGTTGGTTCGAGACGTTATAGTGTTGTGGATAGTGCATGCTAAACGGTTGCGCCTGTGCTTGAGCCAGGGCTTGGTGGTGGTAGTTAATGGAGCTCGGCCATGTCATGGTGCCATAACTGTTGAGTCCCTCGTGGGTCAGTTGGGTGGTCAAGTGATCATCTTTTGCAGCCCGAAGTAACTCAGTGGCAGCGGCTTGTTCTGCATCCTTGAGACGTTTAGCTGCACCACCAACCGGTAAGGTGGTGCTTTCAAGTATGCATTTAACGTCGTATCTGTTGATTTCAAAGTTTGTGACTGCATTCAGTCCACGGAATTTGATGGCAGCAATGTCATAAGCCTCAGCAGCTTCTTCCTGTGTACCTGTTAACAGATATAAAAACACGAATTACATGAAATTATCCATTGTATATATATCTAGATATGAATTGTAAGGAAAGAAAAAGATTTAATTACCAAAAGTTCCCAAGTAAAGATCTTTGTTCCCTGCAACTCTTCCAATTCTTGCTTGCCATCTTCCATGTTGATGGTGTCTGCATGTATGTTTCAGATTAATTTCGTTATAAACCAATCAAGTCTTCTTTAAAAAGTATATATCATGAGTACTTAATCAAACCAATTGCATAATTAATAAGACACAATTTAAATTGCCAATGATACATCACAATGAACAAACACCAGAAACTTGTCTCATCAAGTTGGCCGGATATTGTATGGAAAGTTGCTCAAGGTTAACTATAATTAACTCGTAACTAATTCAAAAAGTTCTCATTCAATCCTCTTCAACCTTGCAAAAGTTTCAATCTAAAACACATTTTAAATCGTCTTCCAGCCCACTCATATTATTAGCTCCAACGTTAATTAAGATTCCTATTGTTTATTGATTTATGTACAAAAAAGGAAATCTTCCAAAATATATTCTGACTCCTGTTGGTAAATGGCATGTGCAAACTGGTATTTGTTGGTCCCATGTAATCACATATGTCAATATAGCAATTTATAGCATGCAAAAACTATTTAAATGTTTTTTAATAAATAAATATATTTATGATTTAGGTACTACGTTAAGTTTTCTTGAAAACCATCTAATTTTCATTTATTTGCTTAATATTATGTACTTGATTTATTCTTTGCTTCAGCTTTAACAAGGTAAATGGTGATAATAAACTAATTTAATTAAAAAAGTGAGCAAAACGAGGAGCAAATAGTATATTTAAAACTAAACCAAATTATATTTAAATGCTTATAATATAAAATATAAATTAAATATTTCTAATTATTTTTCTTACCCATCCTCCTAGCATAATGACAAATATAATAAAAAAAATATTAATTTATTAAATATAATAAATATCACAATTTTAAATGTATAAGAAGATAGTAAAAGAAAAAACTTAATAGATATAAGTGTCCCAATGGTAAATTATAGGAGGATAATAAAATGTATAGAAAGATGATAAGAGAAAAAAAATAGAATAATATTTGATTCTCTATAAAATAATATGATTTCAAAATTTATTATTATTTTGATGATATAATATGATTGAATTTAAAAATATATATATTTATAAAATACTAGTTATGGCATGTTGGCCATAGATACCATTCCGACATCATAGAAACAATATTTATTTTGACTTATATATTATTCTAACTTGTTATGCATTTTTGCTTAGTTATTTGCTTAATTAGGAGTTATTACTTGATGTAAAAAGATTTGGGTTAGAAAGTTTTTCAAAACTTATTATTATAAAATGTTATTTCAGACATGTAATTTGTAGTATATTAAAACATTTGGCTCATTTGACATGCAATAACACCAAATTTAATACTATGTTCTAAATTAATATCATACTCTTTAATTTTACGTATATATCTATGAATTTTAGTACCATGGCACAAAATGTACCTTGTCACACCTCTATAGATGGAAGCACCTCGAGAAAAACCGCTACTTTTCCTGCATGAATTAACAAAAAAATATATCACATGATATATACATATATCATATATGTGTAATTTATATAACCGATAACTTGCTTTGCACTACGCACCTTCTAAGTGATGCTACGTATTCTTGTCTAGTCATGTGTTTCATCTCCTCGATCTCCTTCTCATAGTTGCTAATCTACACGTTTTTACGATGCCAAATTAATTAAAATCACATTCATATCGGCCAATTGATTTCGGTCTTCAGACACAATTCCATTATAAACGGAATTGAAGTTTGTGAGAGGAAACAAACAATATTTTATGTTGCAGTTTCAAAAACTGTCCTTAAGATATGAAAGAAATCAATTTTAAACTTATTTTAAATACAAAATAAAAAAATTTAAAATGGATTCTAGCATGTATAAAATATTACAAACATGAACAAAAACAAATAAATGAAACTATGAAGCTTACAGGGAAATTTGTCGTAGTTGTGGTACCCCAATATTTCAATGCAGCTAAATCATAAGCTCTTGCTGCCTTATCTTCTTTGTCGTAACCACCTACATTAACACAAAATCGATATCATGAGATCTACACAAGAAAATGAGAAACACCTTTCCTGGTAATTAATTATACTTACCCAAATAAACTGCAAGAATATTGAATCAAATCCCAGTTGAATCATTTATTAATCCATGCGAAAAAAAGAGAAGAAACCAAATAAATTAAGTTAGTAGATGAATTTATTAATCAATTAATTCAAAAAGCATATTTAAAAGTATTTCTTTTTAATTTATATATAATTAATTACCTTGTCTTCCTTTGCGAACTTGTCCTTCTCTTCTGCAACTATTGTCCCATAAATGAGCCTCGTATCTCCCCGTCCATCTGTGTCTGCACTACCCAAAACCTAAATACTTTTAGAGTAAAAATAGTAATAAAACAACGAAAATAAAATGGGAATTTATAGAAATATCAAAAAATGATATATTAATATTAATATTAGTTGAATAATAAATGAATGTGACCTTGTGACACCACGGTAAATGGAAGTTCTTTGTCCAAACGTATCGATTGATTTTCGGGGCACCGCTTCCGTCGTCACACCGCCGCTTTCACTACCTATGGTGGTTGCCACCTCCATTTGCTGCCGTTTATTATCGGAAGAAGAACTGTCTCCACCGCCACTGACAACAAACCCACCAGTATCACCGGTGCTCATGGATAAAGATAGCTCGTTGCTTCTACCACAACCAGTAAAACCACCTGTCACTGCCGTCCCTGTCCCGCTGTCGTTTTCTTGATTAAGCGGTGATCTTGTGGTGGTGGTGTTTTGATTAGATGGAGTTGGGTTATTTCTGAGCCAGTTCTTTATCATCGAAAGACCAATACTACTGTTATTGTTCATGTTGTTGCTTCCTCTGGTGGTATCGTGTGTGGTGGTTGTTACCTCTGTCACCGCCGCTTGAGGCGGGAGTTGCATAGTGGAGTACATATAATCTCCGCCATTACCAACACTTAGAAAATTTTCGAACTTTGGAGGTTGTATTTCAGAGTTTTCACCGTTGCATGAACCACCACCGGCCATTAAAACCGACAACTCCGAGCTCCCTTTCATGTTCCAATCTGTGTTTTCACCATAAAAAACAATCCAAAACTTTATTTCTGTTTTCTAGGGTTTTTTTATTTCTTCAAGATGAACAAAACCCTATAAAAATCTTGTTAAAAAATAACAAACTAATTACCATGGTGATTATGATAAGGTTGAAGTATGCCATACGGAGGATGGAGGTTGAGAGAAGGTATGGTGGAGTGAACGGCGGTGGAACCAAGATCGAAGCATTCACTACCGGTGCCGGAAATGTCATCAGAGTTGAAGTTATCAACAATAGATGTTTGTGAATCAACCATTTGTTGCTGATCTTGAGGTGAGAGTGAGAACCCTAACCAGTTGTTCATGGATGCTGCCATGAAAACAGTAATTAAAAGGCTTTTGATTTGTATTTAATGGTGGGATGATGAGTTCATGCACACAGATGGATTAATGGATGATCAGAAGATGAATGTTTGAGGTTTGAATCAAAAGAAAGAGAGAATATGAAGGGTCTATGAAAGAGAAGAAAACCCAAAGAGAAAAATCAATTGAAACACCCCTTGTTCATACTATATACTTGTTTGTTCTCCAAGAGTACCTAGATACAATGAACTTTTATATCTTTTATAATTATAATCGGTATTGGAATTAGAAACTCTATGCGAAAATGACAAATCTTTATACTGGGAACTAAAAAAAATAAGTAATTATGTTTTTATTCTAAAATTTTTAAATATCATTATTAGTTACGTAAATTGGTAAGAAAACGACAACAAATGTTTGCCCCTCCAAGCTCTATCGCTTAAAAGACCAAAGGGATTGAGCATAGTTTAGCTATGGTTTTGTCACGGTGGCGGTGGCAGTTATATATATATATATATATATATATATATATATATATATATATATATATATATATATATATATATATATATATATATATATATATATATATGTTCAGGTTCATTTGAGACCATTCAAATTTTGTGAGACCGTGAAACCAAATCTAAAAATAATTTTAAAATTCAAAATAAATAGAAAAATCCAAAAATTCTTTTTTTAAATATTATTTTCGAAACTTGAATTAACTAAAACAAACTAAAAAAAAAAAAGTAAAAAAATTCCGTTTTTTTTTTAAAAATACGTGAAATATTCTAAATAGAATATTACACTGACATATTCTAAAAAATAATTTTAAAATGCAGAATAAATAGAAAAATCTAAAAATTCTTTTTTTAAATATTATTTTCGGAACTTGAATTAACTAAAAAAAAATAAAAAATAAATAAAAAAAATCTATTTTTTTGAAAAATACGTGAAATATTTTAAATAGACTATTACACTGTACATATTTTAAAAATAATTTTAAAATGCAAAATAAATGAAAAAATCAAAAAATTCTTTTTTTAAATATTATTTTCGGAACTTGAATTAACTAAAAAAATAAAAAATAAATAAAAATAAAAAATAAAAAAATGTGTCTCACGGTCTCACAAAATATAGGTGGTCTCAAATGAACCTAACCCTATATATATATATATATATATATATATATATATATATATATATATATATATATATATATATATATGATCAAATGAAAACACCTAAAGATTGAGAACGCGACAACAAGTATATTCATTTGTGATTTCATATATTTATTTATGAAAAAATAATAAATTTTTACGCCTTTAATTTCAATTGAAGAGAAAAAACATATTGAGGTGAGATCGGTTGAGAACTCATACTTTTTTGAAAACCCAAAAACTAAAAGTGGAGCGTTAGATTAACACTAATTCAATAAACACATGATCGTAATTATACCAATTTCATTTAATGTTTAATTTTTTGTGTTATTGGAAACATTAACAAAAAAAATTTACAAATTAACATAAATTTCAATATATATATATATATATATATATATATATATATATATATATATATATATATATATATATATATATATATATATTAAACAAAATTGTAATTTTTTCAAAAAACAACTGCATTTTTTTCTCAAAAAAACTTCATTTTTCTTAAAAAAACTGCAATTTTTTCAAAAATAAAGAATAAAACTGCTTTTCTTTTAAACAAAATAGCATTTTTTTAAAAAAAATCTGCAAACTTTTCAAAAAAAAGCTACAATGTTTTAAAAAAACCTGTAACTTTTCTTTTTTAAAAATACATTTAAAAAAAAACTACAGTTTTTTCAAAAACCACATTTCTTTTTCAAAAAACCTGCAATTTTTTCAAAAAGACACTATTTTTTAAAAAACAAAACTACATTTTTTAGGTGCGTATATGCATATTTTTGGTACATTTATGCATATTTTTACAAGTGCATATATGCATATTTCATATTTTATAATATTTATAAATGAATCATAAGAAAACTCATTTTATTTACTAATCTGTAAAGACAATACAATAAATATTTTATTCGATACAATATAAAATATCAAAAACAAAAAAATGCTACAAAATTTCAAAGCGTTTTCATGTCTACGTGTCAATATTTCTATATTTTCTTCAATTTATCATCTTTCACCTTATCAATATTCACCACAGTTTCTTCCAAATCTAGAAAACAAAATAAAAAGAAATTTATTGATACAAAAACAATCACAAAAATATATATGTGATTACATGTGAATCACATATAATTTATTTGTAAATTATATGCGATTTACATGTGAATCACATGTAATTCATATATGAATTACATGTGAATCACATGTAATTAACTTATATGTGAATCATATGTAATTCATATTTGAATTACATGTGATTTACATGTAAATCACATGTAATTCATACGTGAGTTACATGTGATTTACATGTAATTCATACGTGAATTACATGTAATTTGTATATGAATTACATGTGATTCACATATGATTTACATGTGATTCACATGTGATTCATATATGATTTACATGTGAATCACATGTAATTACAACGTTGAACTTTTTTTTAAATTTAGATAAGTAAAAAAGAAACAATCATAGTTATCCAGATTTAAGTGTTGAACTCATTAAGCCCATTAAGTAAATAAGATAACTGCCCATGAGTTGTATTAAGAAACTGATGAAAATGCTTACTCTTGTTGAAAACTGAATCAAATTCCACAGGGTTTGCCTTCCATCCTGCATACATGACATTATGAGAAATTATCAAGTCAAATGTTTTTAACATTGAAATGTACGCTTTCATGAAACTTTAAATCATCCGAAAAGATAATTTACCTTTTGTGACAACACTAGGATCCTCATAAAAACCTCCTATGATTGCAACATGTCCAGGTCTGGATTCTGTTGGAGGACAAGCATGAGAAACACCCTAACGCCCTTGTCCTTTGATTACACTTCTCAAAGTTGGCGCTCTGTAATTCCCATCAGATTCTGGCTCAAATAACTTGTCGGCTCGTAATCCATCAGCTAAAATCACAATTAAAGTGTCTGTGATTACTTTGTTATATAGATCTCAAAAAAGAAACCTCATTCATGAGTGACATATACGTTAAAATGTGTGTCATCTAGCATTGTGTTTAAATAACCGTTTGAAAGAGTTAAGATTTAAGAATATTCTAATATTTATTATACTTTAATTTTCAAAAATACCACTTTGTTTTACTCATTGAACTTTGAAATTTAAATTCCTTGAATAAGAAAGATATTGAATTAGAGAGAAAAATTACAATATTTCATTAAATTGAAAAACTATATATATATATATATATATATATATATATATATATATATATATATATATATATATGCTACTGATCTATCTATATATAAAGGTAACAGCTGATCAAATTGAGAAGCAATAAGATTTTGGTGAGAACATTATCTAGTTTAGATCTTGTACGTAAAAAATTGAGATGAAAGGATTAAATATTACCTTGAGAGGAGGATTATCAGGCGCTAAAGCCTCAGCAACAAACTATGGTCCATGAGCTGAGCCTCCAATTCCAACTAAGAGTATGTGTGTGAATCAGCCTTCTAGAGAAGAAGGAGGCTTTATTTGAAATCATAAAAATATAAAAAAACATTTTACAACCACAATTTTATATGTATTGAAATCAAATAAACTTTTACATGGATCAGAGCCTCGTTGGCATCGGGAGGAAACCTAAGACGAGATCGAGATCTTAGTTCGAAATGCTTACTGAATTCCGATGGAGTCATGTAGGAGAATTGAGTGACGCCATGGACCGCCGACGGATCAAGCTTCTGGTGACGTACTGTGAGGCGGAGGTTAGTTTGGAAGACGGTGAACCTGTAATCATCCTCTTGTTTGAATGTAGAAGGGGAATGGTGTTAATCGGAGGAGATGGAGACGGTTGGACGCGAGGAAGACGATACGTACAGTACGTATATTTAGGACAATTTCCATCGATCTTTATCATATGTGTTTGCGTTCAATCTTCAATGGAGATCGATTTTAATAAGACGTGAATACTCCGTCAATCCCCAATCGAACATTTTAGGTCTCCAATGATCATTGCTAAAATTAAAGATGATCACGGACGGGATCGATCTCTTGGATCATGAATTTGTCTTTGATGATTTGGAGATTACTAACAGTTGATTGGTAGTAGTTGATGATTATAGAGATAAGATGAAGAGGAAGACAGGAAAGACGAGAGAGAGAGAGAGAGAGAGAGAGAGAAGTAAATGAGGGATTTAATCAAGGAAATCAAGAGTAATTATTTTATCTCTAAGTTACCCCTGATTCATTTTCAGTTTCATGCCCCCGGTCTTTTCTTTTCCCAGTATTTATAAAAATACCACAAAACATCTCAACCGTCTATTATTTTGATCTAAAGGTCCTCGTATGGTTCTCGGGTTCTCATGAACATATAGGTTATCAAATGATCCTTCGTCTATATATATATATGGGAAAAGTGAATATACCCTTAAGGGTATATAAAGTTAGGTACCAAAGAGCTATCTGACGTCGTTTCAAGTTAAATATACCTTAGCAGCTATTGCATATCTGAGAGAAGTCAAAAACATAATCGATCAGGCTATAGCCTCTTCCGCTCCTATTACGAAGATGGGGAAAAGATGTGACTCCTTCGATTCTTCCCAACTTAATGAATCATTGAGATTCATCTTATTTACATCAGAGGTTTTTGATCACGCAAAGTGGGATTATTTCAGTTGGTTCTGGCACACATGGCTTACACCCTAACGACCGAGGGAGAGAATGATTTTCGTTTGTCATATTTTAAACAACTTCCTTTTCTCAAGACAACCAATTGTTAGTTGATTTCTTCTCCTAATTTTTCCTTCCAATTTTTCTGATTTAATCTGAATCTTGAATTCAGAAAACTAGAACACAAAAGTTATTATATATCTTATTGTTGGAAGTTGATCTTTCAAGAATGGAGACTAATTCACTTGAAGTTAAAATTCATTTATGATTCAGTTTGAGTATGTGTTTCGACAAAATGTAAATGATTTTTGACTCTCAAATGGTTTTTCATTTGCAACTATATAAAAAGAAGCCCACCAGGTGTTCGACAAAATGTCATCTCTTATAATAACACTATCTTTTTCATTTTTTATGTGAATCTCAAATGGTTTTTCATTTGCAACATTGTTTTTGGTTGGTGCATTTATATTATATATATATGCATCTAAGAATTAGTCCATAACAAATATAAACTGCAAGTGAGTAAGTTTCTGAGAAGCCTGTCTAGGAACACATAGTCTTGGAACCATGGGTGTGTGTGGTATGTGTCACCTCTTTATGTTTTCTTTTAAATCATATTTATGGTATATATACATATATATATATATATATATATATATATATATATATATATATATATATATTGATTTATTTTCAAAGGTTCAGGGAGCTCTAGAATCTCTTGTGAGTCCTTTAACACCAATTGCTCATGCAAAGCTACATGCAAATGAGGTTCAACCAGCTTACAAGAAGTATTTATCTTCTTTTAAGCTTGCTTGTAAGGCTTCTAATCTTGATCCTTTTTACCTCAGGAAATGAATTCTTTATTTTTTTTTCTGTGGTTTGTGATCGGTAATCAAGTGTCTTTACAGGGAGAGGATGACTTTTATATAAGATACTATACGCTTCAACTTTTGACTGCCCTTTTAACAAATTCCCCCATTAGGTATGTGTCATACACACGTTTTCTTTGTTTTCTTTTTAACTTCTATTTCATATACTAAGGTCTCCTTCAGGTTACATGAAGTCATTCTTACAATCCTGTGAAGTAGAGGTAATCTTTTTCCTCTATTTAGTGCCAAATTTTTTATTTAACTATAAGATTACATTACTTTCTGTCTCCTGCCTATTGTCATTTTATTGCTATACTAGGAAATCAAAAAAATCTTGGTCTTTGAGGGTGCTTTTGAGAAGATTTTCACTATCATTAAAAGAGAGGGAGGTTCAGAAAGTGGTGTTGTTGTCCAGCTGATTAGTTGACTCTTCGTCAAATCTATACCATCAATGGTTTCTTGTTGTTTTTGGTCAGCTGATTAGTTGACTCTTCGTCAAATCTAAATTTTTCTAAATTTTAAATTTTAAAATTTTCTAGTAATTTACTTTTTCGACCCCTACCCCACACTTATTACATACAATGTCTTCATTGTATGCATAAAATAATTTAAAAGCAATAAACGGGAGAAAAAGGAACAGAATCCCCTTGGGTAATAGTGGTGAGATCAAATTGTTGATGCGTGTGGAAAATTTCAAACATCTTGAGAATGGACACCTTCAATTATGGATAATGGAACTTGGATCTTCAACGAGCGAGATACGTAAATATGTCAGCAAAATATGAATATGAGACTTTAATCTTCAAAAAATTTAGTGTAGAAAATCTTCAAAGCATAATAGACCAATGTGGGAAAGCATACACCACATTGCATGGTGTAGAGAAGAAGAGAAATGTAACTTCTGAATTCCACGTCGTGGTGTACGAATACACGACGTGGCTTCGAGCGATTATGTTTTCTGAAATCGTGATTTAAAATCAATCCATGATGTATAGTTGATGTCCACGTCGTGGAAACTAGACGTCACAATTTACATAATCTGTAAATCAAGTTAGATGCAACTTGATTAAATAACTTTTAGACGCTATCAAAACTCCCAAACTTTGTAACTCTTCACTACTTTTTTTTCTCTAATGAATATAACCCCACACTTATCAAATAAAGTGGGTCTTGACTCTGGACTGTAAATGACACAGCCTCTCTGGGAAACTCCTATCTCTAACTCTTAACTTCTTGCTCACAGAAACTCACGAAATCTACAACAAAACAATGTATAGAGAAGCAAAGAAAATAATCATCCATCATTCGGTTACAAGTGTTAAACATAAAAGGACAAACAAACAACTTCAAAAACCAAATGAAAACATAAAAATAAAAACATAAATATAAAAACTAATAATCATTGTTATCTCCTTGAGCTCCACTAGTTCCTGCCCCGTCTCCTTGTCTCGTCCATAACTCTTCCCATGTTGGAATATACGGGAAATGAGGTGGTATTGTGGGAGGTCGCTCCATATTCATATGTGTACATAAAGCATTGAGCAATTGGGTGTTGTAGTTGACACCTCCATGAAGATTATCCAAATATAAACCAACCCGAATTTGAAAAGGATTGGTCGGTATCCCACCCTCAAATTGTTTAGGTGGTTGTCCCCTCTCTCCTCGGGCTCTCATATTCCTCCTCCTCGGCCTAAGTTGTTCTCCTTGTTTCCTTATAGGTTGTTCATCATCCTCCGGTGGTATCACAAAAACTCCTCCAATATTCACTACAACCCGCATCACACTCAAAACTTGGATAGTTAAGTCATTGTCTGGAAAGCGCGTGAGGTTCCTAATAAAATTAAGATCAAGGTACCATAAGACTGGGCAAGTCGGGAAACTAAGTGTCCACCCGTAATGGGGCTATCGGGTCTTGAATTAGTTTCCTTCCTTCCCATAAACCGCACAAGCATATAATTAGGAACGTCACAAAAAATACCGGGTGTAATTATGCTCCACAAATGAAATAAATTTTGAATGGGCACTTTATCTCCATGATTTTTATGATTGATCGAGAAGGTGATGAGGCGATGCAAAAATCGATAAACGTGATTCCAGATTTTCCCTTCGCTTGCATCACGAGAATTGTACTCATGATTCGAAATGGTTCTCCAAAACTGGACATCAAAAATCCCGAAGGTGAAATCTCGAACACACCCTTGTAAAAATTGAACAAAAAATGGTGATTGTGTTTCCTCCTCAGTGTAAAGTCCCATGCGCCATGCAAATTCTCTAAGGCTGCACTCGTGGTATACACCTCCCAATCGAAAAGCAAGTGCCCGGTTGTATTTGGGATCGGTGGTCTTATCCTCAAAATTCACGGTAGTGAAGAACTCCACCGATAATTCCCGATAAATGGGGTCTTGAATAGAAAAGAGGTTCCTCCAATCGTTACACGTGAATGTAAAGTTATCTCCCATAAATACTTTTGTCCAATACCTTTCCAGCTCCATAACGATACCAACCCCGCGTAACCATGCCAAATCCACAATTGGATCAATTGCGAACTTGCGGTTGTACAACCACCCCAACCGATTTTCATAATTATTTAACATAGCATGGGAGAGGTTTTGAGGAAACCGGTAGAGTGGGTGAATACTCGACACATCAATAGGGTCTTGCGCTTGAGGAACTACCCTTTGAGGACCCATTTTTCCTAAAATGACCAACAACAAAAAAAACAAACCAAAACAACCAAGAGATTAAATTGTAAACCAAAGCAGGAAACTGGTCGCCCAGATTCCACGTTGTGGGTTTCTGTCCACATCGTGGGCGTGATTTGTGTCGTGGTTTCTGTCCATGTCTTAGCAAGGCTTGTTGTTCCTTCATGATATTTTGATGTTCCCTTATCACTGCATCTGTCTCATCGTGTCTCTTCTCGGAAGCCTCTATAAATATATGTAACATAGACTCAAGATCAACTTTCTTTTCAGGATGTGGTTTTTCTTTTTGGTAAAAGCCTTTTTCTATCTACCTATATTTTTCTTCTTTCAGCTTCTTATATTCGTCATATGGTAACCACTCCCTCTTTGGTTTTCTCCAACTTTCATCATACTTATCCCCACTCGAGTAGCAAACTTGCATCTTTTTATTTCCATTTTCATCCAAGTGGCAATCTTTTGTTAAGTGTGGACCATTGCACCTTTCACAACCAACTCTAATAGCATGAACTGATTGGTCCATCTTGGTCATTCTCCTATCCATGCTGTCAAGCATAGCTAGTACAACAACCATGACTTTGGAATTTCCTCCCCCAATTCCTTTAGCTCCATCATGTCTTGGATTATGGTACTCACAAGAATACTTCGAGAACTCTTCAATCAACTCCTTTACTTCACCTAGATTTTTCTTAGTATATGGTCCTTGAGAATCAAGGAGTTGCCTTGTTATGACATTCACCCCGTCATAGAAGATAGACACTTCTTGATGTATGTTAAGGTCATTTTGAGGGCAGTTTCTTAGTAACCATTTATAATGCTCTCATGCCTCATAAAGCGACTCACCCGGTTGTTGCTCAAATTTGGCTATTTCCGTCTTGAGTTTAGATATCTTTGATGGTGGGTAGAATTGTTCTAGGAATTGCTCACGAATCTGTGCCTAAGTAGTAATTGCACCGGGTGGAAGTGCTTTCAACCAATCTTTTGCAGTTCCCTTAAAAGTCACGGGAAGCATCATTAACAAAATTGTCTCTCTAGGAACATTCGGGATATTGAAATAGTCTGTAATGTCATTGCCCTCATATAGGTGCTTATAAGCATCCTCATGATCCTTCCCAGAAAATGGTACATCCTTAAGGGCAGTAAGAATGTTTCCTTTCAACTCGAATGTCGCAGCAACGGGAATTACGGGTTGTACTAAACCAGGACTAGCATCGTCTCTAATTTACTTCTTGTATGCTCCCATGGACATATCAACAATGTCTGCCATCTCGTTCTTTGGCTCGTCCTCTAAATCGCTTTCTTCAAAGTCGGGTTCAGTCTCGTATTCAGTATCTTTTAGATTTGGATTTTGTTCAAAGCTTTCTATTTTGCTCTCTTCCTTCCTTTGACTACTAGGCTCACCCACGTTCTTTCCTTTCTTCTTTCCAAAAACCGATTTAAGGTCCTTGAAATGTGACTTCTTTGGCGGGTTAGCTTCTTCTACATTTTTATCCGTCTTTTTGTGAAGGGCCGATTCTAGATCTCCAAGCAGTGGTACCAAAGGTGTGTTGGAACTTATGGTCAAGAACTAGTGCAATAAAAACAAAAAATAAAAACATAAATCTGAACAAAAACTAAATAAAAATCACCTACTGACTGGACTCACGTTTTGAGCTTAAGGCTCACATCGTGAGTTCAGTACTAAAACAAAAACTAATGTAGAAACTTAACTTTTTGCAGGTTTAACCCTACAAAAATGATCGATTAACCTAAAGCAAAAAAAAACAACAATCAAATAAGTCGTTCCCCGACAATGACGCCAAAAACTTGATGCGTGCAAATAGCTACACCTAATTTTACCTATTCTCCTACTAGCTATTCGACCCAGGGCAGTGTACCCTTTCACAAATAGTATAGAACAAAAATTCGGGTATCGATCTCAGGGAATGGAATTAATTATTTAATCTACTTACTAATAAATTAATCTAAAATTCTAACAAAAGTAAAAGGGTTTTTTTAATCTAGTTTTGCAAGCCTAGACAAGCTTAAATTCTCAAACACTTATTCGATCAAATATTAAAAACACTTCTGTTAGTTTGAATCCACTTTCCCTCAATGGTTTAGCTGTTAATTATGACAATTCTCGTTGGTTACCAATTAATGTATTATTAGCAATTCAAGTCCAAATTTACAAATATTGAATTAATTCATGTAGAGCTATGCATGGTCATACATAAGTTAACACATAATCAATTATTAGATAGGATTGGAGATATGTAAGATTGAGTTAACAAACACAATTATGATCATAATATGAGTTCTCCAACACAGCCAAATTCAATACTTTAATTACTTATCTAAGATTGGTTCGATCTTAGCTCTAATAATCTAATGTTCACTAAATTACTAGTTAATCAAATTCATGAAGATTAATGGTCACTAAACTATACAGAATATGAATTAAAGCAATCTAGTATTAAATTAAGCATGCTAGGTATAAACAATCAAACACAATCCATTAACCAACAAGAAAAGTCTATATTAATATAACAAAACCATGAGTTCCAACTTCATCTAGCTAATAGATGCAGCTAGATTTAGCTACTCATAACAACAAATAAACAATCAATCTCAACTAATAAAGACATAGTAAATTGTACCAAACCAGAATAAAGTTTTGATCTTCTCTTCTTTTTCCTTGGTGTTATTACCAAGTTTCTGGCTTCTATTCCTCTGAAAAACGACTTCTGGACTCTTAATTCTCTCCATCCAACTTCACAAACCCGTAAGTACCAAGGATATATATATATATATATATATATATATATATATATATATATATATATATATATATATATATATACTTATCATGAATATGCACTCCACATCATGGAGAAGAACTCCACGTGGTGACTTTGGATGAATCCTTATCGGGTAAGGATTTCGACTTTCCATGTACTCATCTTCCAAAATTTTGCATGCCACGTCGTGTAAATGAAGTCCAAGACGTGGCTTCAGCTGTTTACGTGGATTTTCTTTTCTTTAATTCTCCAAGCCTCCAAAGTTCAATCTTTTGTCTCTTTAGTCCTTGTTCTTCAAGAATGCTCCTTTTAGCTGCAAAATACAATTTTAATCTTATAAGTACCACTTATCTATGCAAATAACTAAAATATTAAGCAAAACGTATTGAAATATTGCCTAAAAATATGTATAAATATGGCAATATCATGAACATAATGGTGTTGTTCACCGAACTTCTTGTGTTTACACTCCACAACAAAAATGGTGTTGTAGAGAGAAACCACATACACATTTTAAATGTTGCAAGGTCTCTTCTTTTTCAATTTGGAGTTCCATTAAAATACTAGGGTGATGCCATTCTTACCTTAATGTTTTTAACCAATAGAACTCTTTTGTTTGTTTTAAAAGGTCTATCTCCTTATGAATTCGTCTATAAGAAGTGTCCTAACTTTGATAATATTTGTGTGTTTGGATGCTTGTTTTTTTCTATGAATTTGAATAATAATGATAAGTTTTCTTCTCGTGTTCACAAGTGTGCTTTTTTTTTTCGGGTTATTCTTTGTAAAAGGAAGTGTATAAGGTTTTAAGTTTTGATTCGAATTCTATGTTTATTTCCAGGGATGTCAAATTTTATGAATCCGCATTTCCTTTCAAAATGCAAAGTTTTGTTTTTGGTAAGTCTAATGAACAATCTAGTATGTTCGATCCGTTTTCCTATGATGAGCATGTTTATTCTGAGTAATCTCTTGATGAAAATTTACCTGGTAGTAGTAAAAAATTGGATCATCAGTTAGATAGTACCAGTTCTCCTCTAAACCTAAATAGAATAGATTCTACTCAGGTAAGTTCAGATACTAATTTTGGTTTTCAGGAGTCTTATGTGCCTTTATCTATTGGGTCTAGTCTCGATACTACACTAGTTTTTCTATTGAAGGTAAATGTCTTGTTGCTAATCTTGATAAAATTGTGAAACCTTAATCCTATTATGAAGCTTCTCTTAGTCCTGAATGGGTTAAGGCTATAACTCAAGAAATGGAAGCACGTTATAAGAATAACACTTAGATAGTAACTGATTTACCTAAAAATAGAAATTCTATTGGTTGTCGTTGGATTTATAAAATAAAATACAAAACCAATGGGGAAATAGAAAGATATAAAGCTTGTCTTGTAGCAAAAGGATACAATCAAAGATAATGAATTAACTATAAGGAGACATTTATCACTTTAGCTATTAATTTTAGTTGGAATTTCTATAAGTTTGATATAAATAATGCTTTTTATATGGTTCTATTGAAGAAGATGTTTATATGGTCTTGCCTCCTGGGTATCATAGTGACGCTGATAATAGTGTTTGTATGGTTTAAAACGTGATCCATGAAAGTGGAATGAAAAATTAAGTGCTTCTTTAATCAGTTTTCGGTTCAAACAAAGTCTTAATAACTATTCTATGTTTGTTAAAAATGTTGGAAAGTTTGTTATAATCTTGCTAGTCTATGCAGATGATATAATATTAGTAGTAGATTGTGAATTTGAAATTAGTAAAGTAATAGATTTTCTTAAATCTTAGTTTCTTATAAAAGACTTAGGAAAGTTAAAATATTTTTTGGTAATTGAAGTTATTGAAATTCCAAACGATGTGTGTTTATCCCAAAGAAAGTATTGTTTGGAATTACTTCATGGATTTGAAATGTTGGTTTGCAAGCCAATAAAAACTACTCTTGAATCAAATCTTGTTTTAGATAATAATAATAATAATAATAATAATAATAATAATAATAATAATAATAATGATACTTTACTTGAAAATATAACATATTTCAAAAACTTATTACAAAACTCATCTACCTCACTATTACTAGGCGATATATTGCATATTTTATTCAAGTGTTGAGTCAACATATGCACAAACCGAAAAAGACTCATTTCCATGTTGCTTTAAGGTTGTTGAGATATCTTAAACATAATTTGGGTAAGGGTGTTAGTTATTTGAAGTCCAAGTCTGAGTCTCTTGTTTTAAGACGATTTTTCAGATGCAGCTTGTGCAAAAATGTTGTTCTCTAGAAAGTCTGTTAGTGGTTATGATGTGTATTTTGGTAACTCTCCTGTTTTTTGGAGAAGTAAGAAACAAGCTACTATTTCTCATTGTTCTAGAAAATTAGAATATAGAGCTCTTGGTTCTTTGTCTTATGAGTTAATTTGGGTATTGAAAGTTTTGTATGATTTGGGATTTAAGATTATTGTTCCTATAAATGTTTTTTGTGATAAGAAGTCAGCTATCAAGTTGGCTTTGAATCTTGTGTTTCATGATAAAATAATGCATTTCGAAATTAATGTTCATTTTATAAGAGAAAAAATTTCTAAAGGAGTTATTAAGTTGGTAGAAATTAGTTCGTCTAATCAAATGGAAAATATTCTTACTAAATCTCTTGTGTCTTCTCAACATGAGGTTCTTTTTGAAAAGTTATGTCCGGTTAATCATTTTTATTCAAAATAATTGTTTTACAAAATGGTTAGTTCAAGGGGGCTGTTAAAATATATAAATATTACAAACTAAACAGTTTGTTATTTATATTGCTTTGGATATATTTTGCGTTGTAGCATTTATTTTGGTGTACAGGTGATATAAGTTTGATGTTCGAGGATGAAAGTGTAACATTTTCGGGTTTACACGCGAGTCTTCAGGTCATGCTCGACCAGGTGTATATAACATTCAACTGCTTCGTATTGGATTCATTATTCATGTTACAAACAAACAACTCTCAACTTTTTCTCACATTCTCTCACAAACTATCTCTGTGTTAGGGTTTCATCACTGTATATAGATTAGGGTTTGCTATTGCTCTAATATGTGCTTGTTGATATTTTAGGTTAGATTGAGTGATATATTCAGAGAGTAGATTAGGTTATTTGTAGAAAGGTTTATTTTGTAACTATATAAAAACCTTCTATTCTTTGTCCTATAATAATATAAAAATCATTGATGTTGACAAAGCTTTGTTTCTATATTTTTCTCACATTCGTAATACGAGCACTCATGGTTAACATTTTTAATGTTTAAATATGAGCCATAATACCATTGCGCCGGCCTAGGTAAGTTGGTTTTGATGTTAGTGTCGCGGGGTTCTTGGTGGTTCAATATGTTAAAACATAGGAGTAGAGTTAGAAGAGGATAAGCAACACTAGTTATTTAGCATAACCTTGTAACATGTTAGTAGCCTATATTAGTATGTTGAAAACGTGTGTGAAGATAGTGCCCTATTTTGGCATGTTGCATCAATTACTTGGTTTCTACGACCTATAATTAGAAGATTTAATAGGAGTACAAGTTAGAAAATTATAAGATTTACATTATTACAATTAAAAAGTAGAACAAGTGCATGTCTTTGGGAAGTCCATGTGACCAATTGGTAACTAAAGTTTACTGCCTATCATTACACTCAACCCCCTCCCCCACCCCACCCCACCCCACATTCCATATATATATATATATATATATATATATATATATATATATATATATATATATATATATATATATATATATATATATATATATATATATATATATATATATATTAACTGTTACCCAGCTGGGTTAATTATTTTATATTATACGCATTTTCCTTTTATTTTATTTGTTTTGGGAAGTCTCAAGAATCAGCTGGAATGAAGGATTATATTTGACTTGGTCAAAAGTTACATACATTGGTACACGATAATTTTATACGTTATTTTCAAATTTATCACATGTTAATTATTAATTTACATATATATATATATATATATATATATATATATATATATATATATATATATATATATATATATATATAAAATGTGGATAGACAACTATTGTACGGACATGTAGACAATGTTATTCTATGATAATTACTAAGATAATAAGTTGTTTAATAATTTGACTACGTTCAATATTATATAACTATCGTTATTTTTATTCATTCTCATTAATTCTTATTTATTTTTGTTCCTACACATCGTTTTTCCCTCATTTTCATTTTTACAGAATACGATTTAATAAACATTCTGACAGAATGAGATTAATAATAATAAAAAGTCTATAATAAGTGAGAATGTGTGAGAATGACAATATTTATGTAAGATTGAATGTATTTATATTATTAAACAACATATTTTCTTTGTCATTCTCACAGAATGACACTGTCCACACATCCCCACAATAGATGTCAATCCACATTTGAACCTAGCGTTCTTTGTCTCTCTTTATATATATATATATATATATATATATATATATATATATATATATATATATATATATATATATATATATATATATATATATTGTGTGCATGTAAGATTGATTGTGGACCAATCATTTTAGTTATTTTTAGAAAATAATTAATACATATTAAATGGTGAAAAGTTAATTAATGTTCATTATATATTTAACATGTAATATGTATTAATTACTTTTTTAAAATAACTAAAATGATTTATTTACAATCAAACACACAATAAATAGTTAGAACACCATAACTAAGAGAAAATGATTTAGGAGGGTAACTATCTCTTATCCATGTTCACATATTGGCAACTTCTTATTTTTTGTACATAAGAAAGCAACTAACTTGTTTTAACTGTGTAACATCCCAAAAATCATGAACAAAAATTTCGTTTTTAATTTAATACTAAAACCATAATTGTCAAACCATTAATTTAATACTCCGGCATCGGGCCCCGCCTGGCATCAGGCCCCGTCTGGCATCGAGCCCCGCTCGGTAACAGATATGTCTCTCTTAGGCCCCGCCCACTAAACACATGCAATCATATAACATGCTAACACGTAAAGAAACATACTCTACTGTATCCCAGTCCTAAGAAACATACTCTGCTAATAATGAGATACAGAACTTCGTCCGTACTCAACTAGTTCCAGCCAAGGCTTCAACAGTGCAAGGTGAGTCTCCTCATTGTGAATGAGTTTAAGGCCACAATGTCAGCCCATGCAGTCTATGAGTAGGAAGACCCGGGGTTAGCCCTAGGCATTGTATGCTAGTATGTTATTCCAGACCAAGGTCCGATGTCGGGCGGGTGCCCGAGGAAGGTTTACATGTTAGATTATACTTGTTGTCTGTGTGATACTTGTATGTGACTGGTAAGGAGGTGAGTGTGGGCGAGGTCCCATATCTCATCACTAGCTGAGTACGGACGATGTTCTGTATCTAATTATTAGCAGAGTACGTTTCTTAGGACAGAGGTATAGTAGACTGTTTCTTTATGTGTTAGCATGTTATATGATTGTATGTCTTTAGCGGGCGGGGCCCGGAGACAGGCGGGGCCTAAGAGAGACAAACATGTATACCGAGCGAGGCTGGATGCCAGGCATGGCTTGATGCCGGGCGGGGCCCGGCGTTGGAGTATTAAATTAATGGTTTGACAATTATGGTTTTAGTATAAAATTAAAAACGAAATTTTTGGTCATGAATTTTGGGATGTTACACAGTTAAAACAAGTTAGTTGCTTTCTTATGTACAAAAAATAAGAAGTTGCCAACATGTGAACACGGATAAGAGGTAGTTACCCTCCTAAGTCATTTTCCCCAATAACTAACTCTCTCTCTCTCTCTCTGTGTATGTATATATATATATATATATATATATATATATATATATATATAGAGAGAGAGAGAGAGAGAGAGAGAACACATAGAACATAGAACGACGATTATTAAACCGAAACTTTCTACATATGTTGATTAAAGCCTTTTTTACTTTTCATTGTGTGTGTGATCGTAAGGGTTTTAGGATACAGCAGTTTTGTCCATATTTTCTGTTGTAGAGTGTTATAAATGTGGTTTGTAGATTTGGTTTCGAAAAAATAAAAGTACACATTATATATGGCTTTGAATCGTCAAAAATGCCCTTTATGAGATGATAAACAAGTTTAGTACTTTAACGTATCTTTTTTTTTTTTTTTTTTTATTTATTATTCTTTAGTTTTAAGTTTCTCAATCCACCCATGTTAAAAACGGGATGAAAATATATAGTCACATGAAAGTAGAAAAATATATAAGAAAACTATAATGTTAGATTAGATAGTTTGTAATTCCAACAAAGGGTAAACACAAATCGGAGTTATCTTGAACTTGAAAGGGGTTTTTAGTAAAATAAAATAAAGTGAGGTTCCGGGGTAAACGCAGAAGTGCAGAACCCTGCAACTGCACCCATGCGGTTTCGTAACTTTAAAACAAACTCCATTCATTTATTACTCTTTTGGATTTGGATTCTTTTGACTTAATTTTTATTTATAATAATAATAATAATAATAATAATAATAATAATAATAATAATAATAAGTTTTAGCTTGGTTCTAATAATTAAGGTTAGAGGTGTTTAAATATACGAGATGCATGGATGAATATCATAGAGAAAAAGGAAAATAACACTCTAGTCATATATATAATGTTTTCGGAATTGTTCTAATCACTCTTAAATTATCTTTTCTTGTTTTAGGGGGCGTAAGGTCGTTTTTGTCGGATCAAATGGTCACTATGGAAGAATTGAAAGGGTAACCAATGACATTTTTGTCACCTCACCACGTATATGTTGATTGTCAAGGTTACCAAGAATTTCATTGTTGAAATCTTAATTAACCGACACTCACTCACACGCAACCCCACGTGTCCAATCATCTTTCATTCGATTCAAGTATTGAAACCTATATATAGTTATATTCCAATTCATCATTTGAAATTTTCATTTCGATCGATTCTTGCTTATTTCTTTAGTCGGTGTTTGAATTACTACTGAAGAAAATCATAGATAACGAAAAAACCAAGTCATCTTCTTATTTTCTTATTTCTACCGGTATCATTGTTATGTATTGATTTTAGTTTTTGATTGTTTTTGGTCTTCGATTGGTTGATATTTTTTCTTGTGGTAGGGCAACTAACGATTACGAATTATAATTAGCTTTTATGATCTAGTTTACTCTGCATAAATTGAAGGGCTAGGTGTGAACTGTAGGACGAAGGCGACACATAAGATGTATCCAAAAACGGTGGTTCGGATGTTGAAGGACAACATATTTCCGCAAGTTTTGTTTTTCTAGTTTACATTTTGATGTAAGACGTTGTATTGGAATCCAAAGATGCACAAATGAGCAATCTTTTACAACTTATCATGGATGTGGTATTGATTTTGTTTGTAATGACGAATATTGTATTGTTATTATCAAGTATATTAGTATACATGTTGTAACCTCCGCGTTTCTTGTTATGCATAATTATAAAAAATCTGTACCAACGTCTGTCAACAATTATAATCCTTTATGAATAGATAAAAGGCAATTATTTGAATATATGTGTTTATATATTATGTGTGTGAAAATTGGACAGATGTTATACGAATATACTATTTATAGAAAAACTTATGTTAAAACTTAATAAATAGGGCTAAAATAAACATTAAAAATAAAAGCATAATTAGGATAAATGGTCTAAACAAAAGTCGCAGTGTTCGTCAATACCTACGTTTCCATATAAAGAACACTAAAATTTCATTTCATATGAGGAAGTTATGATTTTTTAAAGTTTCGACTGCGACACAGTAGAATAATGAGCGACACGGAAATCGAAATGAAAATCAGTTAACTTCTAATCGAAATAATATAAATAAAAGTTGTAGTATTCAGAGATACCTTGGCGTGGATTTAAAGAACGTCGAAAACGGAGTTCGTATAAAGAAATTATAAATTTCGTAGCGTTATTTACAGTTCGAGCCTCCTTGAACCGAAACACAGAAAATAAAGAGAAAATTAACTGATAAAGTCTAAATGAAAGTTGTAGTGCTTCTCGATAGTAATGCATGAATCTAAATATCGTCAAAACGGAGCTCATATGCAAAAATTATGAATTTCACAAAAACATTAAATTTTGACGAACCATAAGCCGACACAGGGCACTACCAGAGGGTGACACATGTTAGCATCTCAACCCACCCTTGTCCTCAACAGAAATGCACCAGATGGCGACACGTGGCATATGACGCGACACGCCCTATGAAAATTGGTGTGTGTATGTGTGTGTGTGTGTGTGTGTGTATATATATATATATATATATAGACACACACACACACCACACATACACGTCGTTTTTACATGTTTTGGTGCTCATCTCTTTTTCAAACTCTCTCGAACTTTTCTGACTTTTCGAGCCCTATTCTAGCACTTCTTAGACATTAGTAGTGAAGCTCTGGAGCACCAGAGAGCCCGTTGAAATAGAGTTTTCCGTTTTGAAGATCAGTCCGCACATTGTCTGTTTTTCTGGTAATCAACCTGTAAGTTGAGATATATTTTCTATGCTTCAAGTATAACTTATATTTATGTTTATAATCGTTATTATGAACTTATAATAATATTTATCCATAATACCAATCGTTGTATTGATCAATCTAATTACAAGAATGATGAAAATGTAAGATGATTGAGGTGTTTTAAGTGGATTTTTCAAACAATATATCTTTATATGTCAAACGGATCCTACCTCGTTTGGGATTATTAGTAAATCTAAGAAACTATAATTATAGCCATGAATAATATGGACAATGACAGAACGTAGTAATATTTATATTTAGGTTCGTTTTAAAGAAAAAGTTAAAGCGTATTTGGAACATAGACTTAATTAAAATTTATCCACCTTAACAGAAAAGTGCATAGTTATTTTCATTTTACTTATAAATACAAAGTATCTAACTCTTTAAATGTTATACATGCTTTATCTACATTTATGATATTTGTGCTAGACATGATTATACTTTATTCAAATCATATTTTGTTAAATATAGATATACTTATTTTATCATACTTAATTTATATTCGGTATATAAGGGATGTGGAAGATGAAATAATGATGTGAGGCCGTGACAATTATAATACCTTTATATTGATGAAAAAGTAATCTAACAGAGTATAGATGAAAAAAGTAATATAGCATAGTATAGATGACGACCACAAGTTATTCTAGACAGTTTAGTGGAACATTGGCAGACTCATTATCTTTAGGTGTTAATGAATTGTACGTTTATTTTATGTACTTTATCCCCCCTCATGGTTTTCTTATTGACAAATATTGTTATGGAACCCTCAAAGCGATATCGTCTACTCGTTGCTTACAGTAATCCTTTAGCAAATGTCTCTTTAGATTATCATTTTAGTATAAGGGAGTGAGAGTAATGGGAATGGGTAATCGGGTTAATTGTTGGTGTGAAATATATATTTAAAAGATTCTAGTTATATTTTTGTGAGTTGAAAACCATATGTGCTCACTAGACTCCCAAGCATGACCCACTCAATTTCTTTGTATCATAGGTAACGGTACAAAGATATAGGGATAGTGATATTTGCTGAGATATTTATGAAATTAAGGTCATTAGTATAATAAATAGTTGTAAGGCCTATAGAAATAGTTTGTGCTTATGTTTCTATATCAACCTTTCGAGGTTTTTTTAATATTAAAATGTTTCATAAAAATGTTTTGACTCTTATTTATGTTTAAAGAAAATGTGTTGGAACAAATTCTGCATTATTATATTGTACAAAAGGATACTCTAATTTAAATAAGTATAAAGAAAAAGTATTATTTAGCCTTGAAAATTAGGGATGTCATAGTTGGTTTCAGAGCATTAGTTTAAGAAAACTAGTAATTTTGGTAAATTCTAGACTTAAACTTAGAATGGTAAGTGACTATGGTGAGGTATGTGTCTATTATATTTTAGGATGTATACCTAAATTGACACAAGCACTAAAATAAGTTAGGTATGTGCTTACTTGCTATTATATGCTAAATGATTTGTATTATAACATGCTTTTGGTTGTCTACCTAGATTGTTGTTACTTGAATAAATTTAAGGTTCTTAGCTGATCTTGATTAGGAAACTATATGTGTTCAGAATTCTAAACATGTAATTATAAGTATTAGAAATGTCATGTAACTTTTCAAAGTGATAAAGATTTATGCATCGAACATAAGTAAAACCTTCCCTATCATAATATACTCATGATTTTGGTACACTTTAAAATTGTTTGGTGTACAAGACGTCATGGTGAGAATACATATTGTAACGCCCGCATTTTCAGGCTAGGCATTATCATTGATGTAATAGTCTAGGTTAATCCTTGTAACTCTTTTTGAAGTATTAATGATGAAATATTTGAGTATTATGTGAGTGATGTGAATTATGTGTTTATTTTCTTAATTATTATAATTTAAAAAATTAAGAATAAAATAAGCGTCAAAATTTAAAGTATAAGATAGGCCCGATATTTTTGCATAAAGTTGTAGTGGCCGAAACGAGGTTTCCGAATATATATAGAACGCCCAAATCTGACTTCGTATGAGGAAGTTATGATTTTCTGAAGTTTCGACTTAGCGGTATGCAGCCCGAATACTCGATTTGAGATCGAGCAGTTTTTAGCCAAAACAATCTAAACGAGAATCGAAGATCTCGTTGTTAGTAGCAAAACGATGAAAAGTTAGGCGAGAACGGACGTCGGACGAAGAAGTTATGAATTTATAATGAAGTTTTCCTGTCCGGGCCTACTAAAAATAAATAATAAAAATAAAGTCAAAATTAGCCAACGGAGTCTAAACGAAAGTCGTAGAGCGTAGTCTCACCTACGCGTGGATATAAAGAACGTCGAAAACGGAGTTCGTATGATGAAGATATGAATTTTAAAAGTTTATTAAATAATTAATATTTAAATTTAATTATTATGCCCGATATTATCCGAAGAGGAGTCACCGAACTTATCAGGATTACGCCCAGCGTAAGGCGGTACGTCTCGCGTACGGCGAAGCATGACGCGCCTCGCACTCGAGTGATTTCGGATACGTAAGCCATGACGACTGAGGCAGTACGCCCCGCGTAACCTCGTACGCCCAACGTATTGCGAGGCCTCAGCCTCCTATAAATGGGATGCGAGGGTTCCGTGCATTCTTGCTCATTTCTTCTCTTTTTCGTGTCGAAGCTCTGCGTGTAAACCCCCAAAGCCATCCCGACACTCCAGATCTCATATCCAAGTTAAGAAGGAAGTTTTATGCTCCTGAGATCCCGAGAAGTGCGATTCCCGAGCCGAAGCTCTGCCCGAGAGGAGTCCGATTTTTGGTGAAGATCTTCCAGATCTATCGAAGTATACTACTTCTGCAAGCCGTAGTGCTGTCTGATCATCTTCTAATCAAGTGAGTGTGTAGTTACTTTCTTCCAACACATTATTATGAAGTATTTTATATAAAATACGTGCTATGTGTATATATTTTGTTGTTATATGTGTGAATGCATATTCACTTTCTTCTATCTCATGGATCTGATTTATTCTCTATGAAATACATATTATGTGTATGTGTCTCATCTGTTGTTTGGAATATCTATTGAATGAGAATGCTATACATGTTTTAAACTATGTATAAAAATATATATTTTTAAACTATGTATAAAAATATATATTTTTATATACTAATATGTTGGGTAGAACATGGGTAGATAGTTGTGTGATAAACAGATGAGAGGCCTCGATGTTGTTTTGATTTAGTCATCTAGCAGAGTTTAGATGACGACCACAGACTTTTCTAGACAGTCATGTGGAACACTAGCAGGTTCGCCACCTGTAGGTGTTAATGAACTTGGATGTTCATTCAGTGTACTCCGTCCCCCCCCCCCCCCCCCCCCCCATGGTTGCCTTATTTGACATATATTGTCGGGAAACCCCCGAAAGCATGTGTTGTCGCCCTGATGAAATATTCTTAGACTAGGTCCCTTGTGTTAGTTATTTTAGGGACATAAAGTGAGAATAACGGGAATGAGTAATTGGGTTATTGTTGGTTGATGAATATTAATTTAATTATTTATTGTGGTTTGAAAACCCTATATGCTCACTAGGCTCACAAGCCTGACCCACTGAGTTTTATTTGTATTACAGGAAGTGGCGCAAGGGCATAAGATGGATGAATCATCAAGTTGTTTTGTTTACAAGTTTGTATATGTATATATTTGTTGAATGACTTGTAATGTTATCGTTTATGCTTTATGGTCTGTATCAGAACATGACATCCCGGGTTTTGATTATATAATGAAAATAGATTTCTTTATGAAATGCTTTGGTAAATATTATTTTATCATGTTTTGTTTTTGGGAACAAATTTCGCATCTCTTTTAAAATCAAAAGGATTTACTCTGAAAATGTTTAAAAAGCATAAATGAAACCGGTCTTTTCTGGCCGAGATTATGGGGATGTCACACATATTGGACTGGAAAATGATAACGGAGACCAACATCCTAACCCTCAGCCTTAACATGTGAATGGACCGACAATAGAAGTCGCACCAACAACTGAACTGGTCACAATGGCAGGAGTTCAAGCTATGATTCGAGTAATGTTAGCTAAACAAATAGAGGAGGTCAGGCAACTATTATAAGGGAATAAGAGAGAACTCACTTCACTGATTGTTGAATAAGTGATAAATAAAGCTCAGCCCAAAGAAAGAAGCTATTGTAAGACTATAAATCAAGCTAAACCACGAAGGGTCAGGAAGAAGAACGCCAAAAAAGAGATTGACACAAATGGATGCAGGTATGAGGACTTCATGGAATCCAAACCAGTTAAAGAGGAAATATTGCTCATAAATAGACCTTCTGGAAATAAGTAATGAATTCTAGAATTTGAAAAAGGAAAGATGAGTGTCAACGAGTACGTTGATGCCTTTACTGAGAAAATGAAGTTAGTTCATCACCTAGTTCCTACTGAACTCTCCAACATAAATGAAATTTCTAATGGACTACCAACATATTTCGGTCTAACAATGAAGCTATCAAATACTCTAAAAGAAGCCATCAGGGTTTGCCAAATCTATTGAAGACATGATCAACGGGAGGACCTCCGACAAAGCTGAATTTGGAAAAAAAAATAAAAGGAAGAATGAAGGATTCTCACAATCCAATAAGAAGAGTAGAATTTAGAAGCCTGACATGTATTCAGAAAACAGTTGAACTTCTAGAAAACAATGCTCATTGAGTTTCTTAAGTTCAAATTTCTAATACTAAAACGCTTCAATAAGACTTTATCTAAGCTTCTCAACCTCAAACGCCTTTTCTTAGATAACGCATGTGTGTGTCTAAATGATTCTAGAACTTATAGCAATAAGTCTAAAATGTTCAGACCCATTTTCCATTTCCCACAATTCGAACTATGAAGAGAGATGTCGTAATCATAGTTGAATTTGAGAAACCCAAATTACATAATGTTATCTTCAAAATCTCTCTTAGTGAAAGCGTTTCCTCACAATCATTTTCATGAATGAGAGAAACCTGATGACACTTAGATTTTGTGGTGTATGCATTCCCATCTATGTGAATTCGTCATAGCCATAATCACAAGATAATGTTAGTGACAAATTCAAACTTCTTATGGATAGAACTTGTTCTTCTTAATTTCTTGCCATCAAGGGTCCCACTATTACTTCCAAGTTATTGAACAGCCCACCCCTTCATTTCAATGTACTTTCCATTGAACAAGGTGCCTTGCCCCTATACAACCCATTGAGAACTCGTAGAACTCACATGCATAATTAGCTCAATTGGAATGGCACAGAAACAAAATTAGTGTCAACACGATAGTTTGTAAACCTCAAGTCATGTGCTAGGGATGATTGATAAGGCTTATTCTTGATTTGTTCTTGAAACCTTTCAAGACCATTAAGACTCCCACTGACTCCTTGACATATAAGATTCTCTTGTCAATAAACATTTCTTGACAAAAAAATATTGAAGAGTTAGTGTAGCTTTTATCTAGACAAACACTTCACATAATTGGTCCTAGTTGGTCTTCGTCTTATCCAAGACATCACAACTTACCAATTTCAAATGTGCAAGAATAAGAAAATCCTTTTTCCAAATTCCACATTTGATGAATGTTATAAACCTTCTTAAGACTTGTTACTCAATTCACAATCTTGAAGTAGAACTCTAAGACTTGATGTTGGAACGAAGTATGATTGACTTCTTGATTTAACCATTTCCACAATTCTCGATTCCCTTTTTAGACATACAAATTGTACTAAGACTCACTTAGAGGATCAATTGAGATAAGGTTCTTAATCATTAAGACTTATCATAAAATGTACTCTCCCTTCTTCTTAGAATAGAGAAACTTTTATTTTTTCTGCCTACTTGATTCTTCTTATTCGTTTTGCTATTGATTGAAACTCTTTCAATCAACTTAGAATTATACTCAATCTTATAGGTATAACCATATTCACTAAACTTTAGTAAATCATGACGAATATCTTTGTCACTCTTGTGGTAGACTTGATCAACGTACGACCTAGTGTATTTGATCTCCTAGTCCTTCAATTGACACTTTGTCAAGGAATTAGTCCAAATTTCCCAAATGTGAAAGTTTCCATTCATCATATAATACTTGTTATACGATTCCAAGTTCCTATCCACTTGAAACTTGGGTGATGAGAAACTCTCCCTATTTGGTAAACTCTAGACACTTCCATAACTAACCTAATTAAGAATCAAATCCATTTTGCTAATAATAGAAGTACACAAACATCAATTTTTCATATATGCCATTGTAAGGATAAACAAATAAGATAAAACCAAAATTTATTTTATTCATAAAAGCAGCGGAAAACATGTCCTTGCAATGCAAAATTCAACTGAAAAACTATGTAATCAAATACTCCTAACAAATCTTTCATAACTTCCTAAGCTCAAAATCTAATCTTTGAATCCATGCGATCGTAATCCATTTCTCCGTGATCAGACTCATCTTGCTCTTCCATCAAACTTCCTCTCTTTTCTCTAATTCTGCAAAACATTCAAATGTAATCTTATCACATTATGTATAAAGAATATGAATTTAATGGAGTTAGATAGTGGATTTTATACCTGAAGTAGAGCCATACTTCTTGACTCTCCCATCTCTTAGACTCTTCAGGTCCTTTGGGCAGCTTCATATCCATTGCCCCTTCTCTTGGCAGCTGAAACAGGTGGGTTCTTCTAGAGTGTCCATGGAAGCATGATTGGTTGAATTATCAGACAAATATGCTCCATTACTTCGCCAAATCATTTCTGATTCAGCATCAATAAGCATGTAAGTTAAGTCAATGAGGGCCGCGTCAAGATCCATCATATAATACTCTCTTATGAACTTATCATATGATTTAGGGAGTGACTGAAGAACCCAGTCCACAACCAACCTATTGGGGAAAGACTCACCAAACATAATCAACCTATCAATGTGTGATTTCATCCCTAGGACGTGAGCACACACGGGTTTACCATCTTCATGTTCCATTGCCAATAGGGTTTCGGTGATCTTGAACCTTTCAAATCTTTGTTCTTGTGGGCCAGGGAGAACAATGGGAGGAGGAGGAGGAAGTGAAATCAAGCTAGTCCACATTGATCCTTCACTTTGGAACAAGCTTTTACTTTCAACAGGAATACATTTTCCTTGGGATTCAGGAAGACCACGGTTAGAATCAGACATCTACAAAACGGGAGAAATTTCAAGTTAGTTGATTGAATCCTTAATGAAACACCCAAATGAGACATTAAGGCTAGGATCCAACAACATTATTTACACATTATAAGAGGGATGCCGTAATCCAACATGCAAATAATTCGGAGGTAAGTGAATGATGATTCACTAATTCTTCACCATGAAAAACATAAAGGCTTAAGTTTTAAATGTATTAAGAATTCCTAGATTTCCTTTGAGATTCATTGAACTTTCAATGGCATGTTTAAATCTCGATATGCCCCTCTCGTTTGTGACTGGGATGTCGAGGATCATAAAGTGGGTGTGAATAACCATGCAAATCTACACGACGCCTTCATTGTTACAGACACCTATTCGATGTGCCGGTAAACCACACACGCTCCATCGAACTATGACAAACATTGAGTCACCCTTTTCCACATTTTCTTAGAACCCAATTAATGTGCCGATTAACCACACACGCTCCACTAACATCTTAGCAAGGGTACAAAGTGTAATTTCATGGGATTGCATCAATTTCACTTTTGCCTAAAGTAACTAGGATTGGAAATTTGTAAAAGCGTTTAGTTACTTTACATAGATTCATTATACTTATTAATGAAGAGAGGATTGCCCTATCCTACCCATTCGGCTAACGACCATCCACCAATCAAGGAAGCGGTGGGTAAGAGTGGATAACCATTAAACGGCCATTTTATAAGCCATAACCTTATACTCCCTTTATAGATCGGCTTTGTGAATGAGGCCTACTAATGGTAAGACTAGCATTTTAGTTATATATATATATATATATATATATATATATATATATATATATATATATAATATTAGACTTTTAATGTTATACATAGTATAAGGGTGTATTTTACACTTTTAAAATACTAGGTAGTTTAAATTTTATAAATTACACTTAAAATACAAACCTTATCATTATGGATTTATTAACTCTCTTTTAATCATACACTTAATTGATTTAATAAAACCATAAGGGTGTAATTTGAACTTTTCAAATTTAGGGTTTTAGAATTTAACATTTTTCAAAATTAAACTTTTAATCAAACAATTTAAATTCCAAATCTTGAGGGCAAGTTTTGAAACTTTTCAAAAAAATTAGGTTTTAATCTCACTTTAAAATTTTCGAAATTTAAGACTATTTAAATTAAAATTTTAAATATTAAAACTCTTGACTTAGTAATTATCTTGAATTAAACTATTAATTTAAATTATTAAATCATAAGAGATTAATTAAATCATGAAGGATAATTACCAATTAAACAATTAATTTATCCTAATCCTTTTAATCCCTCTAAATTTCGAAAATCATGGGATAGGATAATTCAAAGTCTTTAATTACCATATATAACCATTAATGGATAATTACAAGATATAGGATAATCCAAATCCCTAAAATTTAGGATCTTATCTTGGGGAGGAGGCTAATCTCGAAAATCCTAGGGTTTGCAAACCCTAGATTTCGAAATCTTGAACCAAAGGAAAGGATTTAAAAAACCCTTTCATAATTTTCGCAAATTTAGGGTTTAGAAACCCTAATCTCGAAATTCTTGCCTCCTAGGGTTTATTGGCTATAAACCCTAATATGTCAAGTTCATACAATTGTATAATACTAATTGAAAACAAGTTAACCAAAGGCTCTGATACCACTGATGGGTTTTGTACAAACAATTCTATGTGTGCATGCAACCCTAGAATTGGATCTATGTTTTCACTATTAGATACACAACATTATGAACACATAAAGAAACCCTAATATGCCCTAGTATTTTTAAAACACACATAGAAAACTAGATCACATACCTCTTGCTGTTATATTGCAATAACAACTCAAATCTTTAAACCCTAAGTCTTGAAAACAAGTACCACAAGTGTAGTACCTATAATGGCTCACAAACACCAAGAGCAAATGGAGAGACAAGAGAAAGAGGGAAGAGGTATGAAATCGGCGCTAAGAACCCTTTAGGATGCATGGACGAATTCATGTGCCAAAGGGGTGTTTATATAGGTGTAGAGATTAGGGTTTCAGTCCTTATCCTTATCTAGTTGCTTGCCCACCAAGTAACAATAAGATAAGCCTTGAAAACCCTTTATTCTTTATCCTTTGGATGATTTCAAGGATATCTTATCCCTTGAATTCGTCCAACCTATATCTAGGATAACCATTACCCTATTTTATAACTATCACATAATTACAATTCAGCCCCTCAAGTTTAATTAAGTACACTTGATCACTAAATTAATTCTTAATTAATTATTGACCAATATTAATTAAAAAAATATGATTTTCTCCTTTAATATATTATTCTTATAACATAATAATAAATCATAATAACCTTTTTCTCTATTATTTCTCCAATCAAGTTGCTCTGCTGAAGGCAACCCAAAAGGACCATGCATAATCGGGTCAAGTACTTGACAAATATGGTTACGGGCTTAGACACTAATCCAACACTCACGTTGGATGAAGACATGTCGCCTCGCTTCACTCTACGCCTCACGTCCGAAGTTGGTACGCCCAGCATACCTTCGGTCCTTATCCTATTCCGGTGTGCGAGACAGCTGGACGCAGTTGGACCTTATCTGAAGACTACGCCCAGCGTAGCCAAGGACTACGCCCAACGTAATCCGAGGCCTCGCAGGCTATAAAAGGGGGCCGAGAGTTCTGAGTTTTTCACACCAATTCTCTTTCTCTCTCTATTTCTTTCTCTCTCTAGCTCCTTAAGCCTCCTTAAACACTAGGGAACCTCCCTAGCACCTGAAGGAAGCCCTGAGGCTCCCGGAGTCCCGAGAAAAAGGATCTTTCGGTTCGGAAACGCTGCTCCAAGCGAAGCCCGGTTTTCTTTAAAATCCGATGTAAGTGAGCTATGCCTATGAAATTTTTAATATAGCTTTTAAATAATTATAGTAATGTTATTAGGTCCTTAAAATAATTATTTGGGCTATTATTATGAGTTATATAGAGTGTTGTTTAACGCTTATATAATAATAATAATAGCTAGACTATTAATTAGTCACGGTTAACGTCAGACTAAACCCTAGTGGTATTGATACTAGGTTTTGTCGAGGGAAAAATTGTTTTGAGATAACAAAGTGTTGTTTGAGTACCGAGTCACCACCTAATCAAGTGAAAGCATAGTTAATTTCAGCTTACACATAGATATGAAGTATTTTATATAAATTACGTGTTGTGTGTGCATATTATCTGTATACTTGCTATGTATGTTGGATGAACGATTTTATACATGTTTTAAATGATTTAAACTGTATATGCATTTTATATCTACAAAAATGTTGGGGTAAAACATGGGTAGATGTAATAGACGATGTGTGATAAAATGATGAGAGACCTCGATGTTGTTGTTGTAGATTCTATCATCTAGCGAGTATGGATGACAACCACAGACTCTTCTAGACAGTACAGTGGAACACTAGCAGGCTCGCAACCAATAGGTGTTTGTGAACGATGTGTTCACCGGTGTACTCCATCCCCCTCATGGTTGCCTTTAGGACATTTATTGGTGAGGAACCCCCTTAGCAGTAGTGTCCATCCCGATGATGATCCTTAGGCTAGGTCCCTTATGGTAGGTGTTTAGGGACGTAAAGTGAGGATAACGAGAACGGGTAATCGGGTTATTGTTGATTGATGAAATTAATAAACTTATTTATTGTGGGTTGAAAACCCTATGTGCTCACCAGGATCCCAAGCTTGACCCACTCAGTTTCATGTATTACAGGTAGTAGCGCTCGAGCATAGATGTGATGTTTTGGATGAGGGATTACGGATATAGTCCTGTAGATATGAAATAATGTAGTAAGGCTTATATTGTACTGTTTATGCTTTTGATCTGTATCGAACATGACATCCCGAGTCTTTTAATGAAATACATTTCTTTGGAAATGCTTTTGATAAATCTTTATCATAATTTGTTTTGGGACGAATTCCGCAACACTTTTATTTAAAATGTTACTCTAATTTTCAAACAAGCATAAACAAAATCGGTCTTTTCTGGCCGTGAAAATGGGGACGTCACATATTATATTATGTAGGATGATGTAAGAGGCATGGAGTATGGTGAACTTTGAATATCACTGTAATAATTTACAAAAGTTATATAATCTCTAATTATGTTATATTGTTCAATGACTGTGATCCAATGTCAAACTCAAATAGTCCGACATGTACATCGTCGACCAGGGGTGTGACAGTGAGGAATTATGGTTTTGACATGATGGATTAGCTAAGCACCAATGATTCTAATATAGGTAGTTCGAGAGTGTTTATCTCTATACCAATAGAATAAATTCTGGTATAATGTGCCTTGTATATGTGAGACTACACGAGATAGAATTTGTACATAGAGTTTAGAAGTAGAATTGCAATTGAAATTACGAGTTCTTTAAGGGAAAAAAGTGGAGGGGCAGAACCTGTTATTACTAAGACAACATTTTAGTACAAGTATTTCTAAAGACTTCTTTAATGTTGAAAATTCGTTTAGATTATTAATTTTGAGATAAAGAAGCGCAAAGTTAGAATATGCTAGGTCGAGCATATGCACGAGAGGGATTCTAGAAGGAGATTCTAAGGAGATTCATATGTGTGTGGTAAAACGCATAGCCATTATTATAGCGCCTAGTTGTAACGACCCAAAATACGACCCAAAAATTTTGTTTAATCATTACTAAAATCATTATATCAATACCATAAAGTAAAAACCCATACGTCAATATCTCAAGACCATAACAAAGTATCACGAGAAAACTGTATCAAGACTGTATCAAATCATATCTATGAAAAGCAAAATTAACTCCCAGGACAAAAACTGAAGTTGTGGTGTGTGCGATGCCATCATCCCGAGCTCTTCCCTTTACTTGCATAAGTACCTGAAACCAAAACTGAAACTGTAAGCACGAAGCTTAGTGAGCTCCCCCAAACTACCACATACCATACAATAACATAATAAGCACATACTGGGCCTTTCCCACTGCATCGGACTGAAGTTCGGCTAACTGCATCGGGCCGAAGCCCGGACTAATTGGGGCCTTGCCCCCTGCATTGGACCGAAGTCCGGGAACTGCATCGGGCCGAAGCCCGGACTAACTGAGGCCTTGCCCCCTGCATCAGACCGAATCCGGCTAACTGCATCGGGCCGAAGCCTGGAATAACTGGGGCCTTTCCCCCTGCATCGGACCGAAGTTCGACTAACTGCATCGGGCCGAAGCCCGGACTAATTGAGGCCTTGCCCCCTGCATCGGACCGAAGTCCGGCTAACTGCATCTGGCCAAAGCCTAGACTAACTAGGGCTTGCCAACTGCATCGGACCGAAGTCCGGCTAACTACATCGGGCCGAAACCCAAACTAACTGGGGCCTTGCCCCCTGCATCGGACCGAAGTCCGGCTAACCATCGGGCCGAAGCCCGGAATAACTGAACATAACATAGCATAAATATATCAACTAGCATGATCACATATACTGCATACTATATCGAACCGAAGTTCGGAACACATAACACAAACATGCTTGAAACACAAAGACATCAAGCACACTGAACTACTGCATCGGACTGAGGTCCGGAAACTACTGCTAACTAGACGGGTTGGCATTGTGGCCGTAGACCCGTTCCTACTAGAAGGAAACTCACCTCGAAGAACTGACTGTTGAAAGCCTGAGTAAGAAATCCCTGACTGCTGTTCCGACTGCTCCTTGGCTATCATGACCAATTAAAACACTAAATCAGAATAAAGATCCTTCCATGGGTAAAATGACTATTTTACCCCCTGCTATGGTGTGGGTCATAACCAAGGCCCAAACCCTTTAATTCTTCTAAGTCCATCAATGGCCCACTAATGGCCTGATTCTCTAAATTGGGCCTAACTCCTCATAGGGGCCCTACTTAAGCCCAAAAAGTCCATGGCCCATAATCTAACTGACTTCCGATGGCCCACTATGGCTCACAGGCCCAAAATCCACAACACATCCTACACCGAGGCCCAATATACACAAAGCCCAACTCTGCTGAGTACACCGGGCGTACTCCATTGTACGTTAAGCGTACGGGCCTGCTAGTGAGTACGCGGGGCGTACCTTCACTTAAGCTCGGCGTAACCATCTTGTTAAGACACTTTTTCCATTAAGTGCTTAATACCCCACTTCAGAGGCTACTAACTCAGATCCAGGTCCTTACTGATGTCTTAGTCCATAAAGTCACTAACTTGGTGACTTGCAATCCACCAAATATACTCAAACTCAAAAAAGGTAACCATACATTTCTAAAACCAAGGCTAGATCTCATGCATGAGCTCATTGGGACCATAAAAATCAACACTTTACTATTTATGAGGAACTTTTAGCTCTAAGGATGGCAATCCAAAGCTTGAAGGCGAAGTTACATCTTAAAGGTCCAACCTTTGGACCTAAAAAGATCCCAAAAGCTCCCTAGATCTAGATCTAAGCTTCTAAGAGGAAAGTTAGAAACTTTATACCTTCAGGAGCTTGCAACTGAGCTAAAGAACTTGGATCCAAAGGCTCTTCCTTGATCAACGAGACCTCAAGATGGTCACTCCACTCCAAAATCACCAAAATGCACACAAAATGGCCTTAGAATCTCCAAGAACACTCTAGAGAGTTTAGGGTTTCGTGGTGGCTGAGTGAGAATGAGAGGGAGGCTGAAAACCAGGGTATCATGTTCTTTATATAGCGAATTACCCTAAAAATTAGGGTTTTGAGACTCTGAGCGTACGTTGGGCGTACTTCTCGTATGTTGGGCGTACGCCTACCCGGACCCGCGATCACTTGCTCTTCTACGCTGGGCGTACCAGCTAAACACGCATGCACTACATGCATGCAAAGGGACTGCCTTGCCAACTTTTCCATTAAGGGGCCATCATCGTCTACATCTTCAAAGTGTTGTAACTTCTTTATTTTTGATCCGTTTCCGGCGAACTTTATATCCACGGAAAGGTGACGAGAAACCCTATGTTTCTAACAACCCACCCTGGCCCGAAAACTTCTCGAAAAATACCCCCAAAATTAATAAAGGACTAAAACGCCCCTGGCCTTGGCCTCTGAAATTCGATAAATGAATATTTTAGAACAGGACGTTACACTAGTAGAGTCTATCTGGAGATGTGCTTATCTGGACACATTAGTATGTGTTTAATTGCTTTATGGTTATTTTGTATAGAAGCGTCTCTGGAACTACGAGGCCATTCTTAGGACGAGGATGCATAGGTGTGAAAGGTAGTACATGCCTATACTAGAAGAACAGGATCGGTACTTGAATCATAAACAGTCACAAGGTTACCAAGGCACTAGTAGTTGAGTAAGTTTTGTCTGTTTTCTGTCATTACCTGCATTATGGTGATGATTAGGAAAATGATTTTTGTTCTAAACCTAGTAGACATAAAGGACCGAGTCCAATTAAATTTGCATAAGTTATTCGATTGGTTCAAAGAACCATATCTGTTGTAGAGACCAACTATAACGCCCATGTTTCTAGTTAAACATTAATATTATGATGTAATAGTTAGGGTCAACAATTGTAACCTATATTGAAGTATTGAGAACAATTATTTGAGTATTATGTGATTTATGTGACTTGGTGCAATATAAGTGCTTATAATTATGTAATAAAATAATAATAAAAGTATGCGTCAAAAATAAAATTATAGATAGGCCCCATATATATTTAGAAAGTTGAAGTGATCATGACAAGGATTCCAAAGATATAAAGAACATTGAAATCCGACTTATAACGAAGAAGTTATGACCCATCGAAGTTTTGCGAAAAAACCAGCACGACGCCATGTGTCGTAAAAACTGAGTTTGTGATAAAATAATTTTTAGCCTTAGTGATCTAAACGAAAGTCATAGTATACGTTAAACTGAGAGCGTGCATATAGAGAACATCGAAATTTTACTTTGTTAGAGGAAGTTATGATTTTTCTAAGATTTGACATAGCAGTATGCAGTCCGGAAATCGAATTTTAGATCGATCGATTTTTAGCCGACACAATCTAAACGAGAATCCAAGATCTCGTTAATAGGAGCTCAACAATATAAAGACAAACAAAAATGGACGTCGGATGACAAAGTTATTAATTTTTAACAGACTTTATCTGTCTAAGCCTAATAAATATCTAAAATTAAATTCAAAAATAGCCGACGGAGTCTAAACAAAAGTTGTAGATCACGTTGCTACCTACACGTGGATATAAAGAATGTCAAAAAGGAAGTTCGTATGCGAAAGTTACAGATTTTAGAAAATAATTAATTTTCTTAATTAACTTCGGAGATGATACGTGGTTGAATCAAGACCGTTGCTTCCTCCCCACGCCTTGCAACCGGATTGTGACACGTGTTCAGTACGTCCAACGTACCAGGCTTGGTATGCCACGCATACATGAGAATTACGCCCCACGTACGTATCATTTCCAGCCTATAAATAGAGGTGTAAATCACCTTATTTCCTCACACCAAAACCATTCTTTCTCTATCAAATACCCCCCCCCCCCCCTTAGCCCCTCCCCTTCCCTAGCACTTCCCAAGTGTTAAAGGCGAAGCCCAAAGCACCATAAGGCTCCGAGAAGAAGAGATTTTGAGTCAGAAACTCTGCCCCTGCAGAGTCCGACTCCTAGCTAAATCCCCTTGTAAGTGAGTTATGCTTACCATACTTTAATTATAACTTATGTTTAAGTTATTTATCATTATTATAAACCTATAAACAAGATTTATTAGTGATTCAAAGTTGTTATACTGATTGATCTACTTACAGGGATGATGTCTAGGCTGTGATTTAGTGAGGTGTTTAAAGTGGGATTTCCAAACAGTATACTACGTATACCAAACGGACCCTACCTCCGATATGATCCTACCTGGTTGTTCCTTACTTGATAGATCAAGACGTAGATATGGAGTTAATGATAAATCTCGACTGATAATTAGCTGCAATACATATTAGACTAAAATCTAGTAATAATGATACTAGATTTCGTCGAAGGAAAAAAAATGTTAGAAGCGAAGTGCTGCCCAAATTACGAGTTGTCACTTTAACAAGTGAGTGCTAGTTACTTTCATCTTACACGTAGATATGAAGTATTTAATATAAATTACATGTTATATGTGCATATTATCTGTGTTCATGATATCTATGTTGGATGAAAAAAATTACATGTTTTATTCGATTTAAACTGTATATGTATTTTATACCGATAATTATGATGGGTAAAGATGGACAGATGATATAGATGATGAGAGGCCTTGATGTTTAAGCTGATTCAGTCATCTAGCAAAGTATAGATGACGACCACAGGCTATTCTAGACAGTCCAGTGGAACGCTAGCAGGCTCACAACATATAGGTATTTTTGAACTACGTGTTCATTAGGTATACTCCATCCCCCTCATGGTTGCCTTTTTGATATATATTTTTAAGGAATCCCCTAACCAGTGTTGTCCATCCCAATAAAAATCATTAGGCTAGGTCTCTTAATTTAGATGCTTTAAGGACAAAAAGTGAGGATAACAGGAACGGGTAATCGGGTTGATTGATTTGATGAAATTAATAAACTTAATTATTGTGAGTTAAAAACCCTATGTGCTCACCAGGCTCCCAATCCCGACCCACTCAGTTTCTTGTGTTACAGGTAGTGGCAATAAAGCACATGAGTAATCATCTGATGAAAGATCAATGGATTATAAGCCATTAGAATAATAGATGTTGTAAGCCCTGCACTATTTCTGTTTATGCTTATGTATTGTATTGACAATGAGATCATAACGTTTTAAATATAATGAAAACACATTTCTTTGGATATACTTTGATAATTTACTTATCATATTTTTGGGAACAAATTCCGCAACATATTTCTTCAAAAGGATATTCTGATTTTCAAATAAAGCATAAACAAATCGGTCTTTTTTGGCTGTGAAATTGGGGATGTCTTAGTTGGTATCAGTGCATTTGTTTAAGCGAACTAGGAAGTTGTAGGATTTCTATACTTAAACTTAGAATGCTAAGCAATGATTGTGAGATGTGTGTCTACTATATTTAGGAAATATACCTAAATAGACACAAGCAGTAGCTTATTTTAGGAACGATGCCTAAATTACTTTTATGTGCTAAATGATTTATGTTATTATTTGATCGGATCTATGGTCTATTGCTGAACGGATCTAGAAACTTTATGTGTTCAGATTTCTAAACGTTCAACTACGATATTAGAAATGACATGTAACTTTTAGGAGTAACAAAGAGGATTTAAATGTTTATCAAAAACAAAGATCTAAATTTGCCTACTTTGGTGTATAGATCAATATGGCAAGAACCCGAAGTGGATTTGGAAATGCTAATGTAAATGCTAATGCTAATGCTAATTAGCAGCCTGTGATTGAGCGTGCACCCGAGGCTACAGCTGCACCCGAGCCAATCACACTAGAAGGAGTACAAGCGATGATGAAAATGATGTTGGATCGTCAGATGGAAGAGACAAGGAGTCTACTTCAATAGAATAAGGATGAACTTACTGTACCCATCGTACAGGTTGAGCTGAACATTCAACAATCAAATGAAGGAAACTATAGTCAGACTGTAAGTCAAGCAGAGCCACAAGTGGGTAGAAGAAACCACCCTAATGGAGGAAATGATGGACGTGGGTGCAAGTACAAGGATTTCATGGCATCCAAACCATTAAGTCTTTCTGGAAGCCTAACACTGGTGGAAGTCATGGAATGGATCTCTGAGATGGAGATGATATTTGAAAGTTGTAACTGCAACAAAAAACAGAAGACCTCTCTCGCGGTTACACTGTTAAAGTCAGGGGTATTGAGCTGGTGGAAGCTACTAGCTGATACCATGCCCAAGGGTTCAAAAGCTAGCAAGATGTCTTTGGAAGACTTTTTGGTGCAACTAAAATTACAATACTGCTCTAAGCAGGATCTACTGGAGATCAACAACAAGTTTCAGAACCTAAAGAAAGGAAGAATGAGCGTCACCGGGTATGCTGCAAGTTTTACGGAGAAAATGAATCTTGTTCCTTAAATAGTTCCATCTAAGCTCTTCAAGGTCCACAAATTTGCCATTGGTTTACCAGCAGAATTTGGTCAGATGGTCAAACAAGCAACCACCTTTCAAAGCCGCCATCTGGGCAACTAAAAATGTTGAGACCCAGATAAGGGATAAGGGTCTGGAGAGACCTGAGGTAGGAGAGAAAAAGAAGTTTGATGGATCTTAAAGGCCCAAAAAGAAACATAAATTCTTGAAGTCTGGTTCCAAGAAATTTGGAGGAGGAAGAGGAGGTGAAGAAAGATGGTGTGAGAAGTGCAAAAAAAAGTACTTTGGAAAATGTGATGGGGAGGTGACTTATTACATGTGTGGGAAAACTGGGCATTACGCCAATGAGTGTACATCCAACAAGAGGGTGTGTTATGGATGTAACGAAGAAGGGCATATCTCAAAGGACTGCCCGAAGAAGAAAGGCCTAATGTTCCGCCGTGGCCAAAGGAAAGAGCATCTAGATGACCCTGGAAGCAGCAACGGATGCAACAGATGTCGCTTCAAGTAAATTTCTTGTAAATGGATTGCCTGCCTATGTATTGTATGACTCTGGAGCAAATTACTCCTTTATATCACATAAATTTGGTAGAAGACTAGCATTGCCTGTAGATAAACTTGATAATTCTCTAGTTGTATAAGTTGTCAGTGGAAAATTCATACCTGTTAGCGATTACATTAAAAACATAATCATCGACTTGAACGGGAATAAATTCCACGAGGAGTTGTTGCCCATTGAGTTGAGCGGTTTCGATATCGTATTGAGAATGGATTGGATTAGTGAACACGATGTCGAGATACTATGCAGGAACTGGAAAAAAAAACTTTTATGGTGTACGAGGACAAACGTAGAGTGAATTCTGGAATCATTTCCCTAATAAAAGCCATAAAATGTTTGTCCAAAGGATGCACATCATACTTGGCATTTTTGATTGATGCAAACAATGAGAAGAAAGAGATACATAGAATACTAGTGGTGTGTGACTATCCGAAAGTCTTTCCCAAAGATCTTCCTAGATTTCCCCTTGATAGACAAGTGGAGTTTCGAATAGACATGTTTGCCAGGATCGATGCCAATATTGAAAGCACCATACCGATTGGCACCAACAGAGATGAAGGAACTTATGATTCAACTTCATGAGTTGTTGGACATTGGTTTCATTAGATCTAGTTCTTCACCCTGGGGAGCTCCAAAGTTATTCGTGAAGAAGAAGGATGGAAGCATGAGGATGTGCATATACTATAGAGAGTTGAATAAGGCAATGGTAAAGAACAAGTATCCACTGCAAAGGATTAACAACTTGCTCGATCAGCTGCAAGTTTCGAGATATTTTGCGAAGATCGATATTAGGTTAGGATATCATCAGCTGAAGGTGAGAGAACAAGATATTGAGAAGACCGCGTTCAGAACAAGATATGGACACTATGAGTTTTTGGTTATGTCGTTTGGACTAACCAATGCTCTAGCAGTATTTATGGATTTGATGAACAGGGCTTGTAAACTGTTCCTCGATAAATCTGTGATAATGTTCATAGATGACATTCTGATTTACTCAAAGAGCCTGCATGACCATGGCAAGCACTTACGAAAAGTATTAGAAGTTTTAAAGAAGGAGAAGTTATATGGAAAGTTCTCCAAATGTGTTTTTTGGATTCGAGAAGTCCAATTCTTGGGTCATGTGGTTAAGCAAGAGGAAATATTTGTTAACCCAACAGAGATTGAAGATGTGATGAAATGGGAATGACCAAAAAATCCCACTGAGATCGGAAGCTTTTTGGGATTAGCTGGATATTACCGAAGGTTTATCCAAAGCTTTTCTTTGATAGCTTCTCCATTGATAGCTTTGACCCATAAAGGAGGTACATATACATGGAGCGAGAAACATGAAGAAGCATTTGAGAATTTAAAGAAGAAGTTGTGTGAAGCACCAATTCTTTCTTTGCCCGACGGAGTTGAAAACTTTGTGGTCTATAGTGATGCATCTGGAATTAGGTTAGGTTATGTTTTGACCTAGAGAGATAAAGTGATAGAATATGCATCTCGACAATTAAAAGAGAACGAAAAGAACTACCCCACTCATGATCTGGAGTTGGTAGCAGTAGTATTCGCATTAAAGATATGGAGACATTATATTTATGGCACAAAGTGCAAACTCTTCACTGATCCTAAAAGTCTACAGTATCTCATTGATCAAAAGGAATTGAATATGAGACAATGACGATGGCTAGAGTTGCTCAAGGATTATGACTGCGAGATACTTTACCACCTTGGTAAAGCAAATGTCGTAGCTAATGCTCTAAGTCGAAAGGTAAACCTAGAAAGAAAAAGGCCAAGAGTTTTAAGAATAGAATTTTTCTCCATAATTGTGGAAAGCAGTAAGAAAGCTCAAGATGAAGCTTTGGAAAAAATGATCGAAAGGAAGAACGTGTAGGCAAAACGCTGGTATTCAGTACAAATAGTCAAGGATTAAAGGTATTCCAAGATAGAATTTAGGTACCTAAAATGGGAGGAATAAGAGATCTTCTAATGGAAGAAGCTCACAAGACCATGTACTCGATTCATCTCGGCAGCACTAAGATGTATAGGGATCTGAAACCTTACTACTGGTGGCCGACGATGAAGCTCGATGTTGCAAAGTATGTGGTAGAATGTGTAACATGTGTGAGAGTTAAAGCACAACATTAGAAAACATATGGGAGTTTACAACCTTTACCTGTACCCATGGGTAAATGGGAAGCCATAACCATGGATTTTCTGACTAAAGTACCTAGGACAAAGAATGGTCACGACATGATCTGGGTAGTCGTGTATCATCTCACAAAGAGTGCGCACTTCATAGAAGCCAATGATAGATGGTCTATGGATAAGCTTACAAATGCTTATGTGAAGGAGATAGTGAGACTTCACAGTGTTCTATTAATGATTGTATCGAATCGCGACAGTCGATTCACATCAAGATTTTGGAAAAGTCCACAATAGGAAATGGGTACAAAGTTGTGTTTAAGTACAACCAACCATTCGTAGACTGATGGTCAGAGCGAAAGAACGATTCAAACACCAGAAGATATGTTAAGAGCATGTACCCTAGAATTTAAAGGTAATTGGGTTGAGCATTTACCCCCGATAGAGTTTTCGTACAACAATAGTTACCATTCGAGCATCAAGATGACACCTTTTCAAGCCTTATACGGACAAAAGTGTCGAATGCCATCTTGTTGGCTTGAGGCTGGAGAAAAGCAGTTTATGGGTCCTGAAATAGTCCATCAGACTGTTAAAAAGCTAAAAGTGATTAGAGAAAGGATGCTAGCAGCTCAGGATCTCCAAAAGAGCTATGCTGACAAGAAGCGACGGCCAATGACATTTGAAGTTGGAGATTCAGTATTGCTTAAAGTCTCACCATGGAGGGGACTTATAAGATTTGGGAAGAGAGGAAAGTTAAGTCCGTGGTTTATTGGAATATTCAAGGTTCTTTAGAGGATTGGGAACCAAGCTTAAAATCTAGAATTGCCAAAAGAACTTGATGGTATTCATCACACTTTCCATGTGTGTTATTTGAGGAAGTTTACGGGAGAGGTTCATGATAGAATTCCATTTTCTGAGTTAAGGATGGATGAAAATAAGAGGTTAATCGAAGAGCCTGAAGCAATTGTTGATCGTAAGACAAAGAAGTTGCGACGTAAGATGGTCGAACTAGTGCTTGTGCGACTGAAACATTCGAATGGGCCGAACCTCACCTGGGAAACAGAGAGTGACATGAGGAGTCGTTATCTACATCTGTTTGTTGATGCATGATTCTGAGACGAAATCATCCAAAGGAGGAGAGAATTGTAACGCCTACATTTCTAGCTAAGCACTAATATTATGATGTAATAGTTAGAGTCAACAATTGTAACCTATTTTGAGGTATTGAAGAGGAATTATTTGAGTATTATGTGATTTATATGATTTATATGCAATATACGTGCTTATAATGATGTAATAAAATAATAATAATAATATACATCAAAAACAAAATAATAGATAGACCCAATATCTATGAAGAAAGTTGAAGTGGTCGTGAAAAGGATTTCGGAGATATAAAGAACGTTGAAATCCGACTTATGACGAAGAAGTTATGACTCGTCGAAGTTTTGCGACAAAACTGACACGACGTTGTGTGTCGTAAAAAGTGAGTTTGCGATAAAATACTTTAGAGCCTTAGCGATGTAAATAAAATCTGTAGTATACATTAATCCGAGAGCGTGCATATAGAGAACGTCCAAATCTGACTTCATTAGAGGAAGTTATGATTTTTCTAAGATTTGACATTGTAGTATGCAACTCGGAAATCGAACATTAGATCGATCGATTTTTAGCTGACACAATCAAAACGAGAATCGAAGATCTCGTTAATAAGAGCTCAATGATATAAAGATAGACGAAAATGGACGTCGGATGACAAAGTTGAATTTTTAACAGACTTTATCTATCTAAGCCTGTTAAAATATAACTTTAAAAATAAAGTCAAAATTAACCGACAGAGTCTAAACGAAAGTTGTAGATCACGTCGCTACCTACACGTTGATATAAAGAACATGAAAAAAAGAAGCCCGTATGCGAAAGTTACGGAATTTAGAAAATAATTAATTTTCTTAATTAACTTCGGAAGTGACACGTGGCTGAATCAGGATCGTTGCTTCCTCCCTACACTTTGCCACCGAATTGCGACACGTGTCTAGTGTGCCCAACGTACCAGGCCTGTTACGCCCCGCGTACCATGTTCACCCAGCATACATGGTAATTACACCCCACATACGCATCATTTCTAGCCTATAAATAGAGGCGTAAATCACCTCATTTCCACACACCAGAACCATTTCTCTCTCTCTCTCTCTCTCAAATACCCCCCTTAGCCCTCCCCTTCCCTAGAACTTCCTAAGTGTTAAAGGCGAAAACCGAGGGGGGCAGAAGGCTCCGAGAAGAAAAGCTTTCGGCTCAGAAGTCCTGCCCCTGTAGAGCCGGACTCCAAGCTAAACCCCATTGTAAGTGAGTTATGCTTACCCTAATTTACGTATAATTTAATTTAAGTTCATTATCGTTATTATGAACCTATAAACAAGATTTATCAGTGATTCAAAGTCATTATATTGACTGATCTACTTACGAGGATGATGTCCACACTTTTATTTAGAGAGGTGTTTAGAGTGGGCTTTCCAAACAGTATATTACGTATACCAAACGGACCCTACCTCCGTTATGATCCTATATGGTTGTTCCTTACTTGATAGATCATGATGTAGACCTTGAGTTAATGATAAATCTAGACTAATAATTAGTCACAATACATATTAGACTAAAATCTAGTAATAATGATACTAGGTTTCGTTGATAGAAAAGAAATTTTTTAGAAGCGAAGTGTTGCCCGAATTGCGAGTCATCACTTTAACAAGTGAGTGCATAGTTACTTTTATCTTACACATAGATATGAAGTATTTAATATAAATTACATGTTATGTGTGCATATTATATGTGTTCATGATATCTATGCTGGATGAACAAAATATACATGTTTTATTCGATTTAAACTGCATATGTATTTTATACTTAAAATTATGATGAGTAAAGATGGGTAGATGATATAGATGATGAAATAAATGATGAGAGGCCTCAATGTTTAAGCTGATTCAGTCATCTAGCGGAGTATAGATGACGACCACAGGCTATTGTAGACAGTCCAGTGGAACGCTAGCAGGCTCGCAACCTGTAGGTGTTTTTGAACTACGTGTTCACTAGGTGTACTCCACTCCCTCATGGTTGCGTTTCTGACATATATTGCTAAGGAATACCCTAACTAGTGTTGTCCATCTCGATGAAAATCCTTAGGCTAGGTCCCTTAATTTAGATGGTTTAGGGGCAAAAAGTGAGGATAACGGAAACGGGTAATCGGGTTGATTGATTTGATGAAATTAATAAACTAAATTATTGTAGGTTGAAAACCCTATGTGCTCACCAGGTTCCCAAGCCTGACCCACTCACTTTCTTGTATTACAGGTAGTGGCAATAGAGCACATGAGTGATGATCTGATGAGAGATCCTTGGACTATAGACCATTAGAATAATAGGTGTTGTAAGTCCTGCACTATTTCTGTTTATAGTTATGTATTGTATTGTCAATGACATCCCAATGTTTTTATTATAATGAAAATACATTTCTTCGGAAATGATTTGATAATTTACTTATCGTATTTTCGGGAACAAATTCTGCAACATATTTCTTCAAAAGGATACTCTGATTTTCAAGTAAAGGAAGACATAAATGGTCTTTTCTGGCCGTGAACTTGGGGATGTCATACCAAATTTAGTCAAAGATTGTAGAAGGAGATGATCAAAGTCATCGACCGAAGAATTGTAGTCATTGTTAGGATTTAGTAGCTAGTAGCTAGAAATGATACATGTTATGATGTGATTGTACCACATTAAAACATGAAGGAAGGTATCTCCCATGGTAGATGTTTGGCTCATGAAGACAAGAGTTTATTTTGTTGCATTATGCACTCAGAGGTCATTAGAATGTGACCATATGGCATGTTACTATAGCCAAGGTAAATACATTATCTTAGGATTTAGCCTATGACCCAATTTGAGTAGGAGTAGAAGTTCCTGATGAAAATCCAGTTAATTGAAGTTTAGGACTGAAGTTCCAATAAAGGATGAAGAGTGGGTGCAAGTTTAAGCACCACCATAGCTAAGAAGTACAAGAGTTTGACACTCGTTTGGCAGGTCATAAGAGCTATGGTTATTGTAAAAAGGGTGGAAGAGCACACAAGGATGTTTATTGTGTATCTATGTTTAGATATTTCATAGATGGTCATGATGATCAAGTGGAGAGCGACAAGGTTTATCATCCCAGGAAAGAGGAAGAGAGAGTATTAAGTTAAACAACCGTCATTGTTGCTAGTATTACAACCCTTTTATACCATTTGGTACACGTATACATTGGTATACGACTTCGTGGTTATCATAATCATGATCAAACCTCGATTATAAAGTACGAGAAAATCACTCATTGTGGGTGCAAGCAGTGATACTACGTTGCGAATGATAAAGTCATTAATATGGAAATTATGAATTTATTCCAAGAAGAAATAGGGCTAAAAAATCACATAAGCATGAGCCATAATATGCCTCAATCGAATTTCAGTAGTAGCAGAAAATGAATGTTTGAACGCAAGCGAGAGAGTACCAACCATTAAGGTGAAAATACGAAATACAACTTGACTCCGGATTCAATGTCAAAATCTAGGAGAGTCACAACACCAAGAGAAAAGAGGAAGTTATTAGCTTCAACTATGAGTATGAAGATGGTAGAAGTGATGCTTTGGTTGGAAAATAAGAAAATAAGTAATGAAATAAACTCATACATAGAGATTGAAGGGAGACTCGATGATTCATTACTCATAGTTGTTTTTCTATTGTATGATTCTGGGACGTAATCATCCTAAGAAGGAGATAACTTTAACGTCTTCTTTTCTCGCTAGGCTTAATTACAAAAGATTTGTATTCACGTTGTCGGTCAACAATTATAATCTTTTATGAATAGATAAAAGAAAATTATTTGAATATATGTGTTTATATATTAAGTGTGTGGAAATTGGCCAGATGTTATGTGAACATAATATTTGTAGAAAAACCTATGTCAAAACTTAAAAAATAGGGATAAAATAAACATTAAAAATAAAATGTAATTACGATAAAGGGTCTAAAATAAGTCCTTAGTGTTCATCATTACCTACTCTTCGATATAAAGACCGCAAAAATCTGACTTCGTATGAGGAAGTTATGATTTTTTGAAGTTTCGAGTGTGACATAGTACAACAGTGGGCAACATAGAAATCAAAATGAAACCAGTTGTGGTTAGCCGAAACAATCTACATGAAAGTTTTCGTATTTGGAAATACCTACACGTAGATATAATGAACATCAAAAATGGAGTTCGTATGAAGAAGTAATGAATTTGACAGCGTTATTTATAGTTCGAGCCTCCTTGAACGGAAAAACAAAAAATAAATTGAAAATTTGCCAACGAAGTCTAAATAAAATTTTTAGTACTCATCGATAGGTACACGTATAAAAAATGAAAAATAAATTGAAAGTTGTAGTACTCTTTGATAGCTACACATGGAATCCATATACGAAAGTTATGAATTATATATATATATATATATATATATATATATATATATATATATATATATATATATATATATATATATATATATATATATATTAAATTTCGGGGAATCAGGAGGCAACACGTGACACCACCAAAGGGTGACACATGTCAGCATCTTAACCTATCCTTTCCCTCCACGGAAATGCACCAGATGGCGACACGTGGCATAGGACATGGCGCACCTAGGCGTTAGTAGCGAGTGAGTTACTATATATATATATATAATATATATATATATATATATATATATATATATATATATATATATATATATATATATATATATATATAGAAACTCGCTCGAACTCTTTTGACTTCTCGAGCCCATATTATATCACGTTTTAGGCATTAGTAGTGAAGCTATGGAGTTCCACAGATATCGATGAAATAGAGTTTTCGATTTTGAAGTTGTGTCCACCGATTATCCGGTTTTCCATTAATCAACCTATAAGTTGAGTTATCCTTTCTATGCTTCAAGTATAACTTATTTTTATGTTTATAATTATTAATGAGAACTTATATATATATATATATATATATATATATATATATATATATATATATATATATATATATATATATAAGATTTATCATTAATACCATTCGTTATACTGATCAATCTACTCACAAGAATGATGACAAGGCAAGATCAGTGAGGTGTTTAAAGTGGATTTTCTAAACTGTATATCTTTATATGCCAAACCGATCCTACCATTGATACAATCTTATTTGGTTATTTCTGATCAGCTATAAGTTAGTATTTCATTTAGGAATATTGATAAATCTAAGAAACTATAATTATAAAAGCAAATAATATAGATGATAGTTGAATGTAGTCATATTTATATCTAGGTTCTTTTTAAAAGAAAATGTTAATGTGTATTTAGAGCACAAACTTCACTAAAACTCATCCAGATTTAACATGTGAGTGCATAGTTACTTTCGTATTACACGTAAATACAAAGTATCTAACTACTAAAATCTTATATGTGCTTTATCTATATTTATGATATTTATGCTAGACATGATTATACTTGACTTAAACCATATTTTGTTAAAATGTTGATGTACTTATTATATCATACTTAATTTATATTAGGTAGATAAGGGATGTGGAAGAGGAAATAATGATGTGAGACCGTGACTATTATAGTACCTTTGTACTGATGAAATAGTTATCTAGCAGAGTATAGATGACGACCACAAACTGTTCTAGACAATCCAGTGGAACATTGGCAAACTCGCAATGTATAGGTCTTAATGAACTATACATGTATTTGATGTACTCTATCCCCCTCCAGGTTGCCTTATTGACATATATTGCTATGGAACCTCAGAGGAGGTATTGTTTACTCGTTGCTATTGGAGTAGGTGTCTAGTTCGACAACTAAATTGGTATATACTTGAGTTAAAAACAGTTTTTTTTGGATTAACCTCAAAACTAGTAATTGATAGAATGACTTTTTGGAGAAAGAGGTTGATTTATTGGTTTATTATAAGATTAATAAATAGTAATAAATGATTTATTAATATATTATAAGATTAATATATTAATTAGAAATAGTATTATCTAATTAATAATTAATCATAAATAAATTTGAATTAATTGGATTAATTAAAAGTAGAAGGACTAAAGGTGACAATGTTCAAAAGTTGAGCATTGAAGAATTCCAGAACCTTCCCGTAATGGGGACGATTTTGGAAGAGGGTTCTAGGGTTTCTTGGAATCCATAGGAAGTCTTAGGAGCAAGAAAATGGATAAGGGTTATCTAAGGAATCCTACCTTATCCTAGCCTTCTTACTCACCTATATAAATCCCTTATGGGTTCATAATTTTGGTCATCTTATTCTAAGCGCATTAGAGCCGAAATTCCTTCCCCGCTCTTCTTTCCTCTAAGGTCTTCTATTGTTAGGGTTTGGGTACAAACCATTATAGGCATGAGATTTCTGATGCTTGCTTTCTAAAGCTTGATCAAGAAGGAATTGTTGATTATTTGCATGTGAGCTTAGGGTTAAGTTTTTTCCGTCACATATTTTTTTGTAAGCTATGAAACCATCCAATGATATTAGAGACATTTTCTTCATTGATCTTGCATAAAGTTGAATAGATAAAAATTATGGTTTATAGAAACTCAACCCTAAGGAGGCAATTTTCTAGTTTTGCTAGGGTTCTTGAAACCCTAGCCTCAACCCATAGGATTTTGAAATTTGCAAGGGTTCTTAAAAACCTAGCCTCCTTAGTCATTTTCAAAATTTAGGGAGCCCTTTTAGGATTTATCTAGTTTCCTTAATTGTTATTTTAAAAGACTTAAAATTGAATAATTAAAATCTGATAAACCCAAACCCTATTTTTCAAAAATCAGGGGGTTATGGATTAGGATTAAATTTGAATTATTTTATTAATTGATTAATAGTAAATAATTATTTAATCCATAAATGAATTCATTAATTTAATTAATTGTTTAATTAAAATATAAGGATAAATCATAATTGGTTAATATTAATTAATTAAAAATATTAATTTAAATAATTAATATTTGAACCTCATATTTTAAAAAGTTTTAGAATATACCTTATATATATTACTAAAAGCTAACTACTATATGTATAAGAAAAGTAGGTCAAATCTCTAGTACGACTCATTCTTGAAACCATGCTATAAAGATGGTATAAGGAAGCGGTCTATAAAATGGTCATTGAATGGGTGTCCACTCTTACCCACCGCTCTTCTGTGTGGTGGAGGGTCGTTAACAGAACAGATTTGATAGGACATAATATCATTAATACGTATAGTGATATAGAAGTACTATAACCTTCTTTAAAAATCTCACTCTAGTTATTTTAGGAAAAATGTAAAATAATATGCTAATCGATGAAAACGTACATCATACTTTAACATGTCGTTAGTGGAGCATGTGTGGTTAACGGGAACACTAATAGGGACTTTAAAGAAAAATTATGGGCATCTCGAAAATTATCATTGTTAATGGAGCGCGTGTGGTTAACCCACATTAATTGGAGATGATAATTGACATCGAGGGTGCTAAGTGGGTGTTCATGATTATTCACATCTTGTTTGTGATCCTCGACATCGCATACACAAATAATATGAGATTAAACATGTCATTGATAATATTTAACGAATCTCAAAAGATCGAGGATTTTCATAATTCGAAATTGATGAATTGTTTTTACCTAACTTCATAAATTCACAATAAGATTATGGCATCCCTTTTCTTAGTCGTGAATTGTTATATTGGATCCTAGCCTTGAATATTAGTTATGGGTTAAAATATTAAGGAATTGTATCAACTAACTAAAACTACTTCCTTCATATAGATGTCTACTCCATGAGATGCCTCTCCCATCAATTGTCCACCAACAATAACTTCACTCTACTATCAATCATCTCTAAAGAGAATTTATCTGGTACAAACTACATGCATTGGATACGTATTCTCAAGATAACTCTTTGATACGAGGGAAAAGAATATGTCCTTGACAAAGCTCTTGTTGAGATTGATGAGTTAACTGCTACTCCTGAGTTAGAAAAGTTCTATGAGGACTATTGGCCGTAGGAGACAGAATTGGATCTTGCGAAAAAGTTCCACAAGAGAGCACGTCTAGGAATGTATGAGGTCATCAAAGCGTTAATGACCTAGAAGTTGAAGGAGGGAGAATCTATCTACAATCATGTGCAAAGAATGTAGAGATACGTGGAGTGTCTTGAAAGGCTCAATGTGAACTTTGATGAGGATTTGGATATTGACATAGTCCTTAACTCTTTTCCATCTTGTTATGATTAGTTCATCATGACTTATCATTTAAACAATATAGAGACCATATTAGATCAACTCCATAACTTGTTATAGATAGCTGAATTAGGGATGAAAAAGAATCAAGGTCCTTCTGCTAAAAGTGCTCCTATGCTTGCCATTGGAAAAAACAGAGGAAAGAAGAAGAAGAGTAAACCTCAATTAACTAGAAGGACAAGGCCCAAGTTAGATCGTCTAGCAATGCATCAAAGGCAAAGCCTAGTTCAAATATTCCTACTGATAGTGACCCTAAAGATGCAACTTAATACTATTGTAATGGTAAGGGACATTGGAAAAGAAGTTTCCCTAAATACTTGCAAGACATCAAGGATGGAAGGTCAAGCCATCGTCGGCAAGTACATACACTATTCAAATTTAACTCACAACTTACTCATTCTTGGGTCCTTGATATAGGATGTGGATTTCACATTTGCTTTGATTTGCAGGGGCTAAGAGAAAGTGATGAGGTGGAGCATTGAATAATAAATCTAATCTTGGGAAATAGACGATCTTCTCCTGTTACCAAGATTAGAACTTATAGTCTTACGCTTAGTAGTGATGTTAGCATATATTTGATAAATTGTTGCTACTCGTCAAAAATGACACGAAACATTACTTCTTTTCAATAATTGTTTAAACAAGGATTTCAATATTATTTTTATGATATGAATGGTTTGATTTTAGCTTATAAAAATGGTGTTTCTATGTTTGAAGCTTTTCCTTGTAATGGTATCTATGAAACTATGATTTGTGTTAATAGCTTAGGCAATAGTGTATTAAATATTGATTCATCTAATGTTATAGAAAAATCATGCTTGTGGCATTGTCTTATTCGACACATTAACAAGAAGCGCATCACCCAACCCCAAAACGATGGAGTGTTGGAATCATTTGACTTAAGGTGGCATGATGACTGTGAATCCTGGCTTTTAGGTAAGATGACAAAATCACCTTTCACTAGATATTGTGAAAGAGGTGAAGATTTGATGGACCTCATACACACAGATGTGTGTGGTCCCTTCATATTGCCCATAAGGTATGACATCCATTCTATGTGACATTTACAAATGATGATAACAGATATGGACAAATCTAATTAATCAAACATAAATCAGAAACCTTTAAAAAGTTCAAAAAGCTTAAACATGAGGTCGAGAATAAACTAGGCAGGAAAATAAAGATGCTTCGATCTGATATGGGTGGAGAGTATCTTAGTATCAAGTTCCTGAGTATCTCAAGGAATGTGGAATAGTTTCACCATTGACTCCTCCTAGGACACCACAACTTAATGGTATGGCTCAAAGAAGAAATCGAACATTGTTAGACATGGTTCGTTCCATGATGAGTCGAGCTTCACTTCCTGATTCTTTCTAGGGGTATGTCTTAGAGGTATCGTATACTTAATCTTATCCCTACTAAAAAGATAGCCAAAACACCTCACGAGATGTGGACAGGGAAAGTTCCCTTGCTAGGCAATATCAAGGGTTAGGGTTGTGAAGTTTTCATTAGACAAGATAGAACCTAGAAGTAAGACATGTATTTTCATTGTTTATCCACATAAGTCTTTTGGATACCTGTTCTACAGACCTAGTGAGAACGTGGTCTTTGTAGTTTGAAGAGGAGTCTTTCATGTGTGTGTGTGAGAGAGAGAGAGAGAGAGCTCATATTAAAAGAAGAAAGTGGGAGCCCAATTGATTTGGAAGAAATTACAGAATCATCCAATGAAGGAACCTTAGAAGACACTAGCTCTCATCCATAGGATGGGACTCCTGTTGATCCCGTTGACAATTCATTACCTCTTCAACGATCAGTTAGAGTTAGCATGCCACCAACATTCTATGGTTTCCATATAACTTATGATGGGGACACGTTTATAAGTGATGGTACACTAGTAAATTTAGATGAGCCAGCTAACTAAAAGGAAGAAAAAGAGAGCCCTAAGGTTTCCAAATAGAAAGAGGCAATGGACATCAAGATTTAGTCTATGTATGACAACCAGTTTGGAACTTGGTTGATCAAGAATCTAGTCGAAAGACAGTGGGTTACAAATGGATCTTTATGAAGAAGACCGACATGGATGGGAAAGTACATACGTTCAAGGCACAACTAGTTGCAAAGGGATTTAATCATACCTTTGGGGTTAACTATGATGATACTTGTTCACCAGTGGCTAGGATCAAGTATATTAGGATAATGCTTGTCAAAGTTGTATTTCATGATTATGAAATATGGCAAATAGATGTTAAAATTGCTTTTCTTAATGAGAAGTTGGGTGAGGATGTTTACATGAGTCATCTAGAGGTTTTGTACATGCAAAGTTTCCTAATAGAGTGTGCAAGCTTGAGAAATCTATTTATGGTTTGAAACAAGCTTCTTGTAGCTGGAATCTTTATTTCATGAGAAAGTGAAAGAGTTGGGTTTCTCTAGGAGCGAGGATGAGTCATGCGTGTATGTCAAAGCTAGTGGGAGTATAGTGACTTTCCTAGTATTGTATGTTGATGACATACTCCATATGGGACATGGCATTCCGATCTTGCAAGAAGTGAAATCTTGGCTCGGGAAGTGTTTCGCCATGAAGGATCTAGGGGAAGCTGCCTATATTCTAGGGATAAGAATTCAGAGAGATAGAAAGAAAAGAGTTATTGGTCTTAGTCAAAGTACTTATTTAGATAAAGTACTAAAATGTTTTAGTATGGAAATTCCAAGCAAGGGGAACTTCCTATTCAGAGTAATGCCAAGTTACATAATGTGACAACCCGAAATTCTATTCTGTACAAACAATATCACTTCAATAGAAGTCAGAACAGTTGCAGTAAGTTTTCAGACTTTTTAGTATAAGTTTGAGTAATTCAGGATTTACACTTAAAGAGATATCATGAGAGAGGATGCACTAGGGTTTTGTGCAACTCTGTTATTTCAGAACTCTATGATATTAGAGTTCATTTCTTGAATAAAAATATTTTCTGCCAAAAATCTCAGGACTATATATATGATTAATAACCAAATTATTTCATTAGTTACATTTCCAACTATAGAAAAGCCATTTTCTCTCTCACGGATCTTCGGTTTTTCATCCCAAATCGTGAGTACCTCTCTCTAGTTGTATTATATGGGTTATAATATGCTTATTAACCTAGATTTCATATCAAAGCAGCAAGATTTGAGAGTTTACCGCCCAAGAACACCTTGGGGAGTAAACTCTTTTATATGGGTAAAATGATGCCTAGTCCTTTCCCCTTGATATGTAACTACCTTAGACTTGTATGTTAGTGTATATAGGCCTAGAAATCACCCATGAACACCAAGAGTAAGGTGTTCACGGCCCAAGAAGTTCTTGGACCGTGAACTCCAAACTCAAGGGCCAAAGAGTGCCTTAATCACTCCGAAAGCCTTGGAACAATAGCCTTGATTTACTCCTGGTTATTTAGGGACTTTAAATAATCAAAAACCCATCGCAAAGAGAGATTACGGCCGTAATCTCTTATGGTTTTGGTCATTGGGGCCGTGAACTCCTCAAAGGAGTGTACTTAAGCCCTAAACCCTTCCAAGGATTAAAACACCAAGTAGGAATGCTTCTAGGGATCATTTAGAACTTCAAAACACCAAATGACATAAAGCTTAGGATATTACGGCCGTAAAATCAAGAGTTTACGACCGTAAACTCCTTGTGTGAGGATTCTTGGAGAGTAAACTCATGTATGGGGTCCTTTGGAACCCTAAACTCACTAGCCGGGTCCTACAATAACTTAGATGCAATCCTTAGGGCTAATAACACTTATTATAAGTGTTTAACATGTTCTAGGAGGTCTAAACAATTTCAATTAGTAGTTTAAATGTAATTGGGTACACATATGTGTGATTATATGTTAACTAGGATCATATCGTGTGTTCAAGACTTCACTTGACACCTAGCAATCCTACATCTTCAGTACATCCGTACCATTCACTACAGGTGAGTTCATACCCCTTAATCGATGGTTAAAATGTTTTTAAATGCTTTTATGGGGGGGGGGATACAAGTCAAATACTTATAGTTATTACATTAATCACATGTGATTAATAACTACAAAACCAGTGATTTCCTTATTGTTCAAATTGTTTATCAAACTGTTTTACAGGTTCTTATACTTATAAAATACATTTGCTTAAACTCTGTTTTACTTATTATCAATTGCATGTCTAGGTATGCATAGTTATATAAGAAATGTTTAAAGGACTTAGGAAGGCTATCCACCCTATTTCCTTTTCGCGCTTGAGATGTGGTCTGGTGGGATATCGGGTACCCGTACGAAGGTTGTTTAAATATTAGTTATATATCATGTGTACATATATAGTCATAAAAGGTCCTTCCAGTTCATTCGGTACCTTTGGGTAGCAAGGGTATACTTCCATGTTCATACGTACCAGTACATCACTAGTAAGTTACCATAGGGGTAGCACAAGAGGATACTATTATTATTACTAGAACAATGAAACATACAATGAGTCAGTTCATTCATGAGTCAATATTTGCTAGATAGAGAGAGAACACTCGTTACAGCTAGCACACGCAGAACATTACAGTACATTACTATACTATTACATAGATATGTTTACATGATTACGCTAACATGAGTACGTTTACATACATACGTTTACCTGAGTGCGTTTACATATACGATAACAGGACAGACATCACTAGGTGCTATAGAATAGAACAAGTTCAAGATCTAACTATACCAATGAATCACAACGCATTGTGATAGTTATATTGGGTATACATGATCATAGTAATGTGGATGTTCACGGCGTGCAAATATGCAGGGGTCGTGTAAAGGTCCCAAAATTCCTTTGACAGGGGGCGTCTAGCTTGGGATCTAGCCATCACATTAGGCCTTATCCCTCAAATAAGGCAATAGGAGTACAGAGGTAGTCACTTATTACAAATACTACAGTACTTATAAGAATTACCCTAGACTTAAGGTAATTAGTACGGTTGTAGTACAACACTACACCATAGTACTATCTCATTTTCCCATTTACATTTACTTCATGAATATTCACACGATGCACTGTAATGTAGAATCTATATTTTTGGTTAATGATAGTCCGAATTGGGGAAAACACACACTCTATCAAGAGACATACACACAGACACTAGATGCCTTGGTAGAAGGCTACAGTTAGTAGGAAACATAGGGTTTTCTAGGAGAGTTCAAACATTATACAAAACATTGTACAAAACATCTTACAGAAACATTTTACAAACATTTTCATACAAAGTCAAACATTAATATACTTATGATCTCACCAGCATTAAGCTGATACTCGCTTTCAAAATTACTTGTATTCTCAGGTCACCACTAGACAAGTACAGGTGCCATGCTTTTGAGAAGATGGAGTTCGTTCAAGACTCATCTTTTATTTTGATATGTATATGTTTGGTGTCTATAACTTTGACAGAACACACATGTATGAAATTATACTATTAATGCAATGGATGATGTTGTTGCTTGTTTACTACTATTCATTGTTTGTGATATTGTACATGACGTCCTTCGCCCCAGAATGTTTCCGCCATTCATGGTTTTGGGGTGTGACACATAAGACTCAAATCCCTAGTATTAATGAAAAGTTAGCTGACATGTGTCAAGTCCCATATGCTTCGACTGTAGGTTCGGTCATGTATGCTATGACATGTATTCATAGTGATGTGTCTTTTGCCTTGAGCATGGTGAGTTGCTTTTAAGTAATCTAGTAAGAGCTCATAGGACTGTAGTAAAGAACATACTTACGTATCTATGAAGGACGAAGGATATGATTTTATTCCTTGGAGGCAGTGATTCGTTAACAGTAACTAGATATAGTGACACTAGCTTTCAGACAGAGCGGGACAACTTTGTTCTCAGTTGGGTTGGGTGTTTGTTTTAAATAATGGAGCAGTAACTTGGAGGAGTTCCAAGTAGGATACGGTGGCTGATTCTACTTGTCAATCAGAGTACATCGCAGCAAGTGAAGCATCAAAGGAGGCGGCTTGGTTGAAGAAATTCATTGTAGATATCGGAGTAGTCCTGACTATTTAGGACCCATCGGAACTTTACAGTGATAATGAAGGTGCGGTTTCTTTTACCAGAGAACCCAAGGATCATGGTAGATCCAAGCATATCAACAAAAAGTACCATTCCATCAGACATAAAGTTGAAGAAGGTCATCTTATAGTGAATATAGTATCCTCATAAGATAGTCCTTCAGATCCTTTCATGAAGGCTCTAAGTAGGTTTAAGCATAGCCAACATTCTAGGAGCATAGGCTTAAAAGATGATATTAGTTTTAGTAGTTAGTTCATATTTTGAAACTTGTAACAAAATGAATGTATATTTTGGTTATTAAGTAATGGAGATTATTTATGAGTATGGTTACTAGCTTTTTCGCTTATTTATTCTTGTGTTTCATTTTTCATGTTTTACTTCTCGAATGATTTGATTATTCGAAACTCTACAGTCGATCATACTTTTGGAAGTAAGTAGTGAATAAAGACTATCATGAATAAATTTTAGCTTGTCTATTGAGATTAGACATTGCAATGGTTGCTACAATTTTCGTAAGTACTTAAAAAATGGAGATTTCGAGTATTGGATAAACCCACGTTCAGGGAATTACTTCATGGATTATATCACGAGTAATTTTGAGATGATAATGTCTTATATTCTTAAAATGGAGATACATAACTTGTAATTTACAAGTCGGTTATGAATTGGTGCTACGTAAACACATCAGTAACATGATGTTATAAAACATAGTGTCATGCGTGATTTGGTGAGTAAAGGATACATGCATATGAGTCAAACTTTATTCATTCCTTTTGCCCTAACAGGAAAAAGCGATATCTTTGGGCCCCTCAGTACGCATCAGTAACTTGATGTTATAAAACATAGTGTCATGCATGATTTGGTGAGTAAAGGATACAAGCATATGAGTCAAAATTTATTTTTTCCTTTTGTCCTAATAGGAAAAAGCGATATCTTTGAGCCCCTCAGTGATTTGGTGTTGACATTATAGTGTTGGGCCCAACCAGAACTGAATTGCCATTCACCGATTAAGTAAATAACTATCAAGAACGAAGTAATCCTTTAACTTTGTTTAACGTCCCCCTTTTTGAGAAAGGAGAATAGAAACGAAAAAACTCGAAAGACTTAATGGAATTGCACTAGAAAAAAATATATTTTTTCTTTCTCTATATAGAGATAGAATGCTTGTCATAATTCGTGAACTAATGCAATGTCTTATTTGATTTCGTAATTAAAAACGTTAGGTTGAAATATCTATGAATATTGCTACAAGAAAAATTTTATTCAAGGATTAAGTTATTACTCAACAAAGAAGAATTTAAATTATTAAAAGATAAGATGAATTCAGAAGCACTTTATTATAAATATAGCAAACATAATCCTTTCAATCTTATTCTCTTTTCTTAATCTAGTGTTTATAACATGTTTAGGTCATTAGGTTTAGTTTATGAGACGTTTTCTGCTATGAAAAACTCGATTCTTCTGTTTAGGGTAGACAAATTTATGACTATGGTTTGATTTTGTGGTAGGATTAATTTAATTTGGTGAATTTTGTTTTGTTAAGCTTGTTAAAGACCCTCATGTGTTGCTAATAACTATTTTTTGTTAATTATCAAGTATATTAAGTTGCATGAGCATCTCTTGATTGCTTGTCTGATATAATTTATGTGAAAACAATGTTATATGCCTACAAATAGTGAACATGAAACTAGGGGTTAATTAGAAAATAGGTAAGTCAATGTGTGAGATTGTGTGATGAACCATCATACTAGAGGTTAATTGAATTAACAACTTAGTTAGCCAACTACAAGTCTTACTTAACCCGAATCAATTAACTAGGAAACTCATTAGTTTAACCAACTGACCACTATTTGAATTGATCTTTTTTCTAAGGATTAGTAATAGTGAACATGAACCTAATCACATTAGTCGGTAGCCAATGACAAATTAATCCATTGCACGTATCATAAAATCAACCATAAGAATAAGTAAGTTGAACCTGAACATAAGTCTTCTTTAATATTGAATTTAGTTGATTTTTATTTGTTAATTGCTTTGTTTGAGTATTAGATAAGTGCTTAAGTTTCTAGTCTTGAAAAACTAGAGAAAACCTCTTTTCTTTTATTATTTGTTTTTTTAGATAATTATAGTAATTAGTTTATTTACCATTCCCTGTGTTCGATACCCTGCTTGCCTAATTATACCACCAATTGACAGGTACACAGCCTTTTGTGTGTTTAAATTACATTTAAAAAGTAGGACTAAAACTAGTGCAATAATCACACGTTATTCAGGATCAACCTAGTGCCAAGCGCAGCCCCTATCGCCAAGGCGCCGTAACGATTGGAACAACCCAAGATGCAGGAGCTATCATCTCAGCTATAAGAACTGTTGGGCAAGCAATTCATTCGTCCAAGCAGTTCCCCGTGGGGAACACCGATTCTCTTCGTTAGGAAGAAGGATGGTTCACATTGTATGTGAATTGACTACCGGGAGTAGAACAAGCTGACGGTGAAGAACCGTTACCCCCTACCACGGATAGATCATCTCTTCAATCAATTACAGGGAGCATCTTGATTCTCCAAGATAGACTTGAGGTCTGGCTACCATCAGGTCAGCGTTAGGGAGGAGGACGTGGAGATGACCATGTTCCAAACTCGTTATGGACATTATGATTTCGTGGTGATGCCGTTTGGGCTCACCAACGTGCCGATAGTATTTATGGACCTGATGAATCTGGTATGTAGACCGATGCTCGATCGCTTGGGCATTGTGCTTATAGATGACATCTTGGTGTATTCCAAGACCAGGGAGCAACACGAGGAGCATCTCCATGAGTTATTGGGAGTTTTGAGACGAGAGCGGCTATGTGTCAAGTTCTCGAAATGTGAGTTTTGGTTGCGAGAGGTTTAGTTTCTTGGACATTTCGTTAACTAGGAAGGGGTTTTGGTCGATCCGGCCAAGATCGAGGCGGTTATGCAGTGGGAGGTTCCGAAATCTCCCTCGGATGTCAAGAGTTTCTTGGGATTGGCAGGGTACTACCGAAGATTCATACAGGATTTCTCCAAGATTGCGGTACCCCTCACTCGTCTAACGAGGAAAGGAGTGGATTTCTGGTGGGGCCCTATGTGAGGCGCCAGTATTGACACTCCCAGAGGGAATTGAGGATTTTGTAGTATTTTGTGATGCTTCGATCACCGGGTTGGGGGCAATCCTTATGCATAGGGGACAAGTTATAGCCTATGCATCGCAACAGTTGAAGTCGCACGAGACGAGATACCCCACTCATGACCAGGAGTTGGGAGCAGTGATATTCGCTCTCAAGATTTGGAGAAACTACCTCTATGGGGTCCGTTGTACCATATAAACGGACCACAAAAGTCTGAGGCACTTCATCGATCGGCCGAACATGAACATGAGATAGCACAGGTGGCTTGACGTAGTCAAGGATTATGATTGCGAGATCCTTTACCATCCTGGTAAAGCGAATGTGGTTGCGGACGTCCTGAGCCGCAAGTCAGCTGGATTTTCTACTCCAGCTGCATGTATGAGGATATATGTGGATTCTCCACTCGTGAGCTTGATCAGGGAAGCTCAGGTTGAGGGTATACAACAGGAGAATTGGAAGCTTGAGAGGATCAGGTGCGAGAACACCCGATTTGTGCAGGATAGTCAGGGATTATTGACCCGATGTGTTCGAGTATGGGTTCTGATGTCTGGTGGGGTCAGACAGATGGTTCTAGAGGAGTCTCATAAGTCTCACTTCTCTATTCACCCAGGGGCCACCAATATGTACCGAGATCTGAATTTGAGCTATTTGTGGTCGTGCATGAAGCGATAGATCGATTGGTATGTCGAGAGGTGCTTGACTTATAGGATGGTCAAGGCCGAGCATTAGAGGTCGCATGGCAAGCTGCACCCTCTACAGATTCCCATGTAGAAATAGGAACAGATCACGATGGGCTTCATTACCAAGTTGCTGAGGACGATGAAAGGATTTGATGTTATATAGGTCATCGTGGATCGATTGACAAGGAATGCTCGTTTCCTAGCCATTCAGGAGAGCTCATCGGCCGAGAAGCTAGTCGACGTGTATGTCCGTGAGATCATTGCTCGCCATGGATTTCCAATCTCTATTGTTTCCGACCATGATGTTAGGTTCACCTCCCGCTTCTGGCAGAAGTTCCACAAGGAGCTGAGCATGTAGCAGCATTTTAGTACAACTTATCATCCGCAGACCGATGGCCAGAGTGAGCGGACCATATAGACCCTCGAGGACATGTTGAAGGCCTACATCATTGACTTCGGTGGGAGTTGGGATTCCCACCTACCCCTTGCAGAGTTCGCCTACAACAACAACTATCATTCCAACATTGGTGCTCCACCTTTCGAGCTGTTGTACGGGCGAAGATGTCGTACCCCGGTCTGTTGGGGTGAGGTTGGCCATAGGGTGATGGGTCGAACTGAGATAGTTCTATAGACTACCGAGAAGATTCAGCAGATTAGGCAGCGGTTGCAGAGTGCTCAAATTCGGAAGAGGAGTTATGCCGACCGATGTCGATCCAAGTTGAAGTTCCAGGTCGGTGACATGGTATTGCTGAAGGTCTCACCCTGGAAGGGTGTGATCTGCTTCAGGAAGAGGGGAAAGTTAGGTTCCCGATACATTGGTCCCTTTCAGGTTATTGCCAGGGTTGGCACAGTGACATATAGACTGGATCTCCTGGAGGAGCTCAGTCAGATACACAACACTTTTCACATTTCCCAGTTACGGAAGTGCATACTCGATGAGTAGGCAGTAGTGTCATTAGACGATATTCAGGTTGATGAGCGCCTGAATTACATGGAGAGGCCTATGGCAGTTCTGGAGAGGGAAGTGAAGGTTCTACAGAACAAGGACGTACCTTTAGTAATGGTACAATGGGAGCACCGGTGGGGATCAGAGTGGACTTGGGAGCCAGAGGCTGAGATGCGGGAGCATTACACGAACCTGTTCGCTGCAGCAGACTTCGAGGACGAAGTCTAGTCCAAGTGGAGGAGAATTGTAACACCCCGACTCCCAGGTATAAATTTTATCAGTTTTATATTCATTGTTAGAGACATACTTGACGAGTTGGCTGCCCCAACTCATCGTTTAGAGATTGATCAAGCCACGTGGATTTTAGAATCTACTCGACAACTTGGTGGACCCAACTTGACGAGTAGAGGTTTGTTGGATAAGGTGTCTAAGTCCATAACTATTTCGGGCATGTACTTGACCCGACCCGGCATGGTCCATTTGGGTTGCATGGCACCATGCAATTGGATAGACTAAATGAGAGAAATAACACTTGGAGATTATTAATATATTATAAGTTCTAATATATTAATAATATTATTTGATTAGTTGATCAAAGAATTAATTTGGAATTAATTAAGTGATCAAAGGATAACTAATTAAATATATGGGTTGATTGTGTAAATCATCCATATCTTGTATAGTGGGCTAAGAGGCTCCATGGATTATCAAGTTGGGTTCTACCCATAGGATGCTCCATGGATGCTCCATGGGAGTTACAAACCCATGGGTCATGAAAATGAAGAGTCATGACACATTAGGGTTTACATGGTGTAACCCTAGATGTGTCAACACTATATAAGAAGCATATTCTCCACCAAAATCGGCACTACTAAGGAAACAAGAGGGCTTGGCCGATTTTTGAGAAGTGTGTTATCTCAAGAGTCTTTCCAAGAGCATTTGGTGTTGTGTGAAGCATTTGAGGCATCACACTTGGGGTGCTAGGCTCACAAGGTTTCAAGGAACACAAGCAACAACAAGGTAAGTTATTCTATCTATGATTCAAGTTAAAATTGTTCCCCATGTATGCTAGATAGGAATATAACCTTGGAATTCAACTTTGCATGATAATTAGACAAACATAGATCCAAGGTTATTAGGGTTGCATGTACACTTAGGAAGTGTTAGAATGCTCAAAACCCATCAGTGGTATCAGAGCCTAGGCTTGTTTGTTTGTTATTTGTGCTTAAAAGTTGAAGAAAGTCGAAAATCTTGCTGTCTGACTGATGGACTCGGCGAGTCCATGGGGAGGACTCGACGAGTTCATGTGTATCTTCAACCTACTCGGCGAGTAGGTTTATGCACTCGGCGAGTAGGGTCGACAGAGTGCAGAATTTCGACTTGTGTTGCTGGAAATGGATTAGAATCATTACCCTAAAATGTTTTGGTACTTGAAAACTTATTTTAGAAGGTGTAATGTCTTTTCTAACTCATTTACAACAACTAGTTATCAAAATTACAAAGATTAAATGTGATTTTGATTCTTGAAAGTGTTCATATTCATGTTCTTGTTCTTATGATGTTTAGATGATCATAGGAATTATTTGTAACCTATGTGGTAGATTAATTCATGATCATAATGTGTTTTAATGGAGTCCATAACTTGTCCTCAAGTTATGGAAAACCAAAAGTCTCTTGGATTAAAAAAACCATTAAAAGAACACAAGAGTTAGAAAAATGAAAAGTTCTCATTTTATTACTCTATTAAACTCATAAGTTACAAGAAATGAAAAGTTTTGAAAGTTTACAAAACTTGCCCTCAAGTTTTGGAACAAGTAAAGTTAAGTTAAAACTTTAGTTCCAACCCCTAGAATTTTAAAAGTTAAAATTCAACCCTTATACTTATATTATTATGATTTAATAATTATATATATATGTATAAGAACAAAGTCGTCTTACCGCTAGTACGCCTCATTCACGAAGCCGGTCTATAAGGTGGGTATAAGGTTGTTGCCTATAAAATGGTGACTTAATGGGTGTCCACTCTCACCCACCGCTTGCTTGATCGGTGGAGGGTCGTTAGCCGAACGGGTAAGACAAGGACTTATTAATTCTCATTCAAAGTATGATGAATATTATAAAGTAACTAAATGTTTTATTAAATTCCCAATCTTAGTTACTTTAGGAAAAATGTGAATAAGGTGCTATTCCATGAAATTACACTTTACACTTTGATTAAGTCGTTGGTGGAGCGTGTGTGGTTAACCGGCACACTAACTTGGACTTAACAAGGTAGGTAAAGGGTGACTTAGGGTTTATTATAGTATCGATGGAGCGTGTGTGGTTAACCGGCACATCGATTGAGTGATAAACTTTAAGGGTACCAAGTGATTTGCATGGTTACTTCACACCTCGTTTTGTGATCCTCGGTATCCCAGTCACAAAACTTGGAGGGCACACTCGAGATTGAAACATGCCTTTGAAAAGTTCATTGAATCTCAAAGAATCTAGGAATTTCTAAGAACCATTCAAAAAAACCTAATAGTAAAATATTGCGGTTTTCGTGGTGGAAATTGGTGAATCGTCATTCACCTACCTTTCAAATATGATATAGCTTAGATTACGGCATACCTCTTCTAAGTTATATTATATTGTGATTGGATCCTAGCCTTAATATTACATTTGGGTGTTTTATTAAGGACTCTCTTATATCTAAACTAATCTTGTCCTCTCTCCTTCAGATGTCTTTCAACAATGCTTCTGGCTCTAATCCTAATGGCTCCTTTTCCCTTATGAACTTGTGTGGGAAAGTCACCTTTGATGGATCCAACTTTAATGAGTGGATCAGAAACATCAGGATGATTACCCGCTACGAGGACAAAGAATATGTCCTTGACAAGGAGCTTAAGGAGATTAATGAGTCCACTGCAACTCCTCAGGAGATCGCTGAATTTCGGGCACATGAAAGGGATGCTACGAAAGTGGCTTGCATCATGACGGCCACGATGACAGCGGAACTCCAAAAGTCTTATGAAGATTTCTACCCTTATGACATGCACCAAGATTTGATGGAAAGATACCATCAAAGTGCAAGACAAGAGAGGTATGAGATCATCTGCTCCATGATAACAACCATGATGAAGGACGGGGAATCCGTCACGAGCCACATGCAGAAAATGCAAAGGTATGTGGATCGTTTGCTGAAGCTTAGTGTGAACTTCCCGGAGGATCTTGCAATAGATATTATTTTGCATTCCTTACCATCGTGCTATGATCAATTCCGCATGACATATCACATGAACAAGGAAGAAGTCACCCTCAGCAAACTTCAGGGACTTCTCAAGACCGCAGAAACAGGTCTTAAGGGGAAGTCGGTTGCTATCACTCCTACTCAAAACTCTACTCCGGTTTTGGCAATCGGGAAGAATCGAGGGAGGAAGAGAAAGAGCTCTTCTAAGGGTACCAAGGTTCGGACCCTTGATGGCTCTTCTTCAAGTGGAACCAAGAAAGGTTTCGTTACTCCTTCTTCTGACCCAAAAGAGGCTGAATGCTTCTATTGCCATGAAAAAGCTCATTGGAAGCGGAACTGCCCAAAATACCAGCAAGATGTGAAGGATGGGAAAGTTAAACCCAACCATGCAGGTATTTACACTATCATTTCTAATAACTCACCCCATTCTAATTCTTGGGTCCTTGATACCGGGTGTGGTATTCACATTTGTTGTGACTTGCAGGGACTAAGAAGAAGTGAGGATGTGGAGCAAGGAAGGATAAACTTGATCATGGGGAATAGGAAAGTTATACCTGTTACCAAGATTGGAGTTTATACTTTATCGCTAAGTAGTGGGTTTAGTTTAGATTTGAATAAGTGTTGTTATTCGCCAGGAATGGCAAGAAATATTATTTCCTTTCATGCTTTGTACAAACAAGGGTTTACCTTTTCATTTAATAATGAAGTTGGTTCTATAGAAGTTTTCTATAATAATGTCTTTTATTTTAAAGCATTACCTTGTGATGGTGTGTATGAAGCTGTATCTGTTGTAGATAACTTGGGAAATAATGTTTTGTGTATTGATTCTACTAATAATAACTTGGATAAAGCATCATTATGGCATTGTCGTCTTGGACATATAAGCAAGAAACGCATAGGCCAACTCCAAAAAGATGGAGTCTTGGAGTCGTTTGACCTAAAGTCAGATGATAGTTGCGAATCATGCTTACTTGGAAAAATGACAAAGTCACCCTTCACAGGTTCATGTGAGAGGGGTGAAGGTTTGTTGGACCTTATACACACGGATGTGTGTGGACCATTCAAACATGCCACAAGGGATGCTAATCGTTATTATTTGACTTTTACTGATGATTATAGTAGATATGGATATGTCTACTTGATCAAGCATAAGTCAGAGACTTTCGAGAGGTTTAAGGAATTTAAACAGGAAGTCGAGAATCAATTGGGCAGGAACATTAAGATGCTTCGATCCGATCGTGGTGGTGAGTATCTTAGTTCAGAGTTCCTCGACTATCTAAGGGAATGTGGGATAGTCTCACAATTGACACCTCCCAGGACACCACAGTTGAATGGTGTGGCTGAGAGGCGTAATCGAACCTTGTTGGATATGGTTCGTTCCATGATGAGTCGAGCTACGCTACCAATCTCATTCTGGGGGTATGCCTTAGAGACTGCCGCCCATATCCTCAATCTAGTCCCTACAAAGAAAGTTGCCAAAACTCCTCACGAGATGTGGACTGGTAAAGTACCTAAACTAGACCACATCAAGATTTGGGGTTGCGAGGCTTTCGTGAGACGCGAGACTCATGATAAGCTCGAACCTCGAAGCGAGAGGTGTATTTTCATCGGCTACCCACAGCATTCCTTTGGTTACCTCTTCTACAGACCTAGTGACAATGTGGTTTTTGTAGCAAGAAGAGGAGTCTTTCGAGAAAGAGAGTTTATAAGCCAAGGAGACAGTGGGAGGCAAATTGATCTTGAAGAAATTCAAGAATCAAGCGGTGAAGGAACTTCAAACTCTAGCCCTCAACTTGAGGAGGAAACTCCTGTTGAGCAAATTGACAAATCTGTACCTCTGAGACGTTCCACGAGAGTTAGGAGTGCACCTGAGCATTACTATGGGTTCCATATTACTGCAGAAGGTGAGACACTTATTAGTGATGAGACACTAGTAAGTCAAGATGACCCTAACAGCTACGAGGAAGCCATGGCAGGCCCCGAGTCTGCTAAATGGAAAGAGGCTATGGATAGCGAGATACAATCCATGTATGACAATCAAGTTTGGAACTTGGTTGAAAATGTACCAGGTCGTAAGACAGTAGGGTGCAAATGGGTCTTCAAGAAGAAGACCGACATGGATGGTAAAGTACACACTTATAAGGCTAGACTGGTTGCAAAGGGCTTCTCTCAAATTCCTGGAGTGGACTATGATGAGACCTTTTCTCCGGTAGCCAAGATTAAGTCTATTCGGGTTCTGTTAGCCATAGCTGCGTTTCATGATTATGAAATATGGCAGATGGATGTCAAAACCGCTTTCCTTAATGGGAAGTTGGCTGAAGATGTTTACATGAGTCAGCCAGAGGGTTTTGTCAGCAACGAGTACCCTAATAGAGTGTGTAAGCTTGAGAAATCCATTTATGGATTGAAGCAAGCACCTCGCAGATGGAATCTTTGCTTTGATGAAAAGGTCAAGGAATTTGGCTTTTCTAGGAGTGAAGATGAATCTTGTGTGTATGTCAAGGCTAGTGGGAGTATAGTTAGCTTCTTGGTATTGTATGTGGATGACATACTGCTCATAGGAAACGACATTCCAACCCTGCAGGAAGTAAAGTCCTGGCTTGGGAAGTGTTTCACTATGAAGGACCTTGGTGAAGCTGCCTATATTCTAGGGATAAGAATCTTGAGAGATCGGAGTAAAAGACTAATTGGACTTAGTCAGAGTACCTACTTGGATAAGGTGCTGAAGAGATTCAGCATGCAGGACTCCAAGAAAGGAGAGTTACCCATCCAGAGTAACACCAGGTTGAGTAAGACACAAAGCCCTAGCACTGAGGCTGAGATAGCAGAAATGAGTCGAACACCTTATGCTTCGGCTGTAGGATCGATCATGTATGCTATGACGTGTACTCGACCCGATGTAGCTTTTGCCTTGAGCATGGTTAGCAGGTATCAGGCGAACCCTGGCAAGGCACACTGGACTGCGGTAAAGAATATCCTCAAGTACCTACGGAGGACTAAGGACTGGGTCCTTACCCTCGGTGGGAGTGATAACTTGAGAGTTGTAGGGTATAGTGATGCTAGCTTCCAGACTGATAGGGATAATTTCCGCTCTCAGTCGGGCTGGGTCTTTACCCTAAACGGAGGAGCAATTTCTTGGAAGAGTTCCAAGCAAGAGACAGTGGCTGATTCTACTTGTGAATCAGAGTATATTGCAGCTAGTGAAGCAGCAAAGGAAGCAATATGGCTGAAGAACTTCATTGGAGACCTTGGAGTTGTACCAGCTATTAAAGAGCCAATGGAAATTTTCTGTGATAGTGAAAGTGCTGTTGCCTTAGCCAAGGAACCAAGGGATCATGGGAGATCCAGACACATCGACAGAAAATACCATTTCATTAGACATCGGATCGAAGAAGGACTCCTCGTGGCAAAGAGGGTATCATCGGATGAGAACCCAGCAGATCCCCTCACGAAGGGACTGAGTAGGGTTAAGCATCTCCAGCATGCTCGGAGCATAGGGCTGAAGGATGATATAAGTTTTAGTAGTTAGATAACTCAGAAATTTGTAAAGTGTAATTGACATTTGATGATGAATAAAAGGTGTTTTATTTATGAGTAAAGTGTTGCTATCTCTTGTCAATCGTTTACTATATTTCTTTTGCATGTTTTGACTTCCAGAATAATTTTGTTTGGTGTAACATATTATTCAAACCTCCACAGTCGGTCATATGTCGGAAGTAGGTATGAATCAAGACTGTCATGATGGGTTGTAGAGGTCCAAGGTGTTGGACAAGGCTACAACAATCATGAGTGCTCATAAGTTCTGAGCATTGGACTCAACCCACGCTCACTGGAATCACTTCATGGAATTCTATCTCGAGTGATCGTGAGACGGTAATATCATATAAGTCTTCAAACCTAGAGATATGATTTGTTACTTACAAGTTGGTTATGCATTGACTGTACGAAACCGCATTGGTAACTCGATGTTATAAAACGTACTTTTGTGTGTAATTCAATGAGTGGTAGAACAAACATATGAGTCGAAGTTTATCTGTTCCTTCTTGGATTAGAAGCTGATATCTGGGCCCCTCGATGATTTTGTTTTGACCCATGTACCGGGCCCGGTCAGAACTAAGTTGATGTGTTCAATTAAGTTCTATGTCAAACAAATCGGAAATCGGGAAACAAATGCTGGACAATAAGCAAGACTATGTTCCATGTATTTGTCCGGCTGATATCTAGAACGGAGGATTATATGATCACTTATCTTAAATGGCGTACCATCATCTTCTCAAGTTTCGAGAAACCTTGTAAAGAGCTACGATTGCCGGTCGGTTCCTGAAGTACTAGAGATATAGTTATTAGACTTATCCAAGTGGGAGACTGTTGGATAAGGTGTCTAAGTCCATAACTATTTCGGGCATGTACTTGACCCGACCCGGCATGGTCCATTTGGGTTGCATGGCACCATGCAATTGGATAGACTAAATGAGAGAAATAACACTTGGAGATTATTAATATATTATAAGTTCTAATATATTAATAATATTATTTGATTAGTTGATCAAAGAATTAATTTGGAATTAATTAAGTGATCAAAGGATAACTAATTAAATATATGGGTTGATTGTGTAAATCATCCATATCTTGTATAGTGGGCTAAGAGGCTCCATGGATTATCAAGTTGGGTTCTACCCATAGGATGCTCCATGGATGCTCCATGGGAGTTACAAACCCATGGGTCATGAAAATGAAGAGTCATGACACATTAGGGTTTACATGGTGTAACCCTAGATGTGTCAACACTATATAAGAAGCATATTCTCCACCAAAATCGGCACTACTAAGGAAACAAGAGGGCTTGGCCGATTTTTGAGAAGTGTGTTATCTCAAGAATCTTTCCAAGAGCATTTGGTGTTGTGTGAAGCATTTGAGGCATCACACTTGGGGTGCTAGGCTCACAAGGTTTCAAGGAACACAAGCAACAACAAGGTAAGTTATTCTATCTATGATTCAAGTTAAAATTGTTCCCCATGTATGCTAGATAGGAATATAACCTTGGAATTCAACTTTGCATGATAATTAGACAAACATAGATCCAAGGTTATTAGGGTTGCATGTACACTTAGGAAGTGTTAGAATGCTCAAAACCCATCAAGGTTGTGCATTGAAAACCTAATTTTTAGGGTTTGCACCCTATTTAAAGGACCTTAAGTCCTTTCTACCAGACAACCTTGTCACTTTCACGTCTAGAGAGCAAACCCTAAGCAAACAAATTCATATTTTGAGTGTGTATGAGGCTAAAGTGGGTTTTTGGTGCATTTCTTGAAGAATCTTGAAGGTTAAGATGCTTGAATCAAGAAGAAGGTTGTAGATCCGTTATCTGCTTGGCGTTGGCAACCAATCTGAGGTATAAAGCTAATACCTTGACTTTTGATTCCTTAGACAAGTTTCTGGGCATTTTGGTGCAAAATGGGAGTCATTCTCGGGTTTGGGCTTGTCACAAGGATATGGATTTAGATGTAGACTCATCTACGCCCTCTTTGACATAAAGCCTCAAGCTTTATGAAACTTTGGCCCTTCTCCATGCCCTAAAACTCTTCCTAAGCTTAGTATGGTCGATTTTAGCCTCATGAGACCTTGCATGATCGTAAAGTTAGAAACTTTACGTGGTAACTTCACTCTAGGAAGCCAGATCTGGAGTTTGAAGCCATGAACTTGACTGGGATGAGCTGAATGCGAAATAGCTGAAGGAACTCGACGAGTTTCATAGTCAACTCGACGAGTTGGATGAGGGTTTCCCGCTTTCTGGATTGTTCATGAACTCGACGATATAGTAAGATGACTCGACGAGTTGGTTAGGGTTGTTCTGATCTTCTGAATACTACATGGACTCGATGAGTTATTGGGTAACTTGATGAGTTGACTGGGGATTTTGCGACTTTCTGAGTTTTGAAGGAACTCAACGAGTCTATAAGCTGCACTCGCGAGTTGGGTCAACATGGACTTTTGACCTTGACCGTTGACTTTGAGTTTGACCAAGGGTTGACTAGTTTGACTTCTTAGGGTATCTTGGTAATTTGGGTATTTATGGAAGTGGATCATTGGTGGTTGTAGGTGTTGGTGTTTGGAGATGTGTTTCGGGAGTTTGATATTTCAGTTCCTATCGATATTGTGAGGTGAGTTGTCCTCTCTATACTAATAGGGTCGAAGGCACCAATGTCGGCCCTTATTGGATTGTTATCCTAGTTATTACATGATGATATGCCTAGTGACCTATTAGGTCGGTATCCTGGCATATAGGATGATATGTTAGTGACCTGTTAGGTCGGTATCCTGGTATATAGGATGATGCTATGATTAGTGATCGGTTAGATCGGTCTGACTATTTGTACATGCTAAATAGCTTATGATATTATGTGTTGATTGTGTATGTATGGTTGAGTTGAGGCGAAGTTTCTTTGTGCTGAAGGCCAACAAACCCAGGGCGGACCATATAGACTGTAGACCCATTAGGGCATATCAGCTAGGCGGAAGGCCCGGAGAACGGTCCAGACAGGCTCAAGGCCCGGGCGGGCGGACCAGACATGCTGAAGATTTTAGAGTGGGCCAATTAGACTGCAGGCCTGGTAGGGTCAATCCAATCTAACTCTAGACTCTATATGCATGTTGTTTACTTGCTATGATATGGTTATGATTTGTATGTCATTGGTATTTTGGGGCAACTCACTAAACTTCGGGCTAATAGTTTTGGATATTGTTTCAGGTACTTCGGATGATCGTGGGAAGGCGAAGGCGTGATCGTGCACCTCCTCACATTTTTATGATTTGATTTCTGGGATACCCTGATATGAAACATTTTGTAATAAATAATGTTTTTTGAATGCTTCAAAAGGTTTTAAATTTTTATGAATTTTATGGATTTTACAATATATATATATATATATATATATATATATATATATATATATATATATATAAAGTGGTTCATACGGTTGTCAAAATTATGTGGTTTTGGTATAAAAATATGTGGCAATGCATTAGTGGTCTAATATTGGATACCTTGTGTGTTTTAATAAAAAAACATTAACTTTAATAGTTTAGTTGTTAACTTTTCTAACATGATAATTTTACTCTCAAGGGACTATTTCTGCAACCAAAGTATACTGACTATTTAGTCAATTGTTATATATTAATTCTTTTAAGTCAAAATTGCAAAAAATGGTCCTAATGGTTGTCAAAATTATATAGTTTTTGTCCAAAAATGTTTGGTGATACATCAGTGGTCCAATTTTGGATACCTTATGCGTTTTTGGTCCAAAATGTTAACTTTAACAACATGATTGTTATCTTTTTTATAATGGCAACTTGTTAAATTATTTTTTTTTAATTCGTTACTTTATTATTTTAAATCAAAACAACCAAAAAAATCTCATTTAACATCCTCTACTAATTTATTTTAAATATTTTGAAGATAACATACTTTTGACGACACTGTTACGTTGCTTTTTATGCATCATTTTAGCATATTTAGTTTTTATGCCCTAGATTAAAACATGACTATTTTGGTGTATTTATGGACAAAAACCGAGTCTGTAAGGATCGGTCCTATTTGACACTGTTACTGTTACTTCTAAATCATATGTGCATATAGTTTTTATGTCCTAGACTAATAAAAAAGAACATATTAAATATAAAGATAGTAAACAAAAGAATTGTTAAAAGGAAATTTATAATCCAATAAAGTAATATTTATCAATACATAAATATTATATATTAAAAATAATATTTATAAATATATATTAATATAATACAAAATAATTAATCCAATAGAAAAATTAGAAAAAAAAATATTAAAAAGTAGTTAATAATCCAATAAAGTAATATATATTAATGGAAAAACTGCAATAAGTCCTTACATATTGTTCTCATATTCGATTTACTCCTTATATCTTTTTCTTATTAAATTAAGTTCCAAAAACCGGTAATCATATTCAGTTTAATCTTTTTATCCGGCCAACAGGTAATCTAACTTTCAAAATATACATTTTTGGCCTAGATTACAAAATTTATTACAAATATGCTCCAAAATAAATACTTTAGGCCCAGATTTTGAATTTTATTACAAATTTTGTCCAAAATTTACCCTTTTGTCCCAAATTTTAGAATTTTATTATGAATTCATCCTAACTTTAGTTTTATTTTTTTACAACTTCTTTTCTCAAATTTTGATTTCGGTATGTTTTTTCTTTATAAAATTATATTTATTCAAAAAAAAATACATAAAAACTCTTATTTTTTCTATATAAAAACTTTTTTTAAAAAACATTTTTTGTATACGAAATATCTATTTATGAAAATAGGTATTTATTAATTACATAAATATATATAAATCTATTTTTATAAAAAAAAATGTATACAAACACATATTTTACAAAAAAATAATATATGCAAAAACCTATTTAAGTATATACACACACAAATACATATAGGTGTGTATCTATGTTTTTTATAAAATCATGTTTGTATACATTTTATATATAAACATGTTTGAATACAAAGGCATTTATTATAAAATAGGTGTATATATATATATATATATATATATATATATATATATATATATATATATAAATATATATACACGCACACAAATAGGTGTGAATCTACAATTTTTTATAAAATCGTGTTTGTATGTATTTCTTTTATAATACATGTTTATATATAAACATGTTTGAATACACATGCTTTTATTATAAAATAGGTATATATATATATATATATATATATATATATATATATATATATATATATATATATATCTGTTTTTACAAAAGAAATTTATACGTTAACTATGAAATAGATGTCTGTTTACATTTTTTATAAATATGCGTTTTCATATAAATGTATTTATAATAAAGTAGTTATTTGTATACATTTTTTTTGTAAAATACATGTATTTATATATTTTCTTTTTAAAAAACAGATTTCTATAGATTTATGTGCTTACTAAATATCTATTTTATAAATAGGTATTTCGTATACAAAAAAGTTTACTAAAAAGGTTTTTGATATAGAAAATATAAGATTTTTATGTGAAATTTGTTTTTTTTTTTGTATAAATATGAATTTTTTTTAAAGAAAAAACATGTTCGAATCAAAATTTTGAGACAAAAAGTTGTAAAAAAACTAAAGTTAGAACGAATTCATAACAAAACTCTAAAATTTGGACAAAAATGATAAATTTTTGATCAAACTTGTAATAAATTTTAAAATCTAGGCCAAAAGTGTAATGTTTATACCAAATTTGTAATAAATTTTGATTTATGGGACAAAAATGTATTTTTTGAAAGTTGGATGGCCTGTTGACCAGGTAAAAGGGTTAAATTGAATACGATTATGGTTTTTGGGAGTTAATTGAATAAAAAAAGATATAAGGACTAAATTGATTATGAGATCAATATGTAAGGACTTTGTTGCAGTTTTGTCTTTATTAATACATAAATATAATATATAAGGACTAAATTGATTATGAGATCAATATTTAAGGACCTTTGACCACGAAGTGAATGACTAAGCATCACTTGGGTACTGGTATGTAGCCTTTGACCATGAAGTTAATGATTAAGCATTCACTTTGGCATTGGCAGAAGGCTAGGTATGGCTGAAAGCCTGTAAATTTCTAGAAAAATGTTAATTCAGAAATCATTTATTTCTATACCACTTGAGATGAAGTCTTATTGATGTATATCATGTTGAAATTGTTGTATTTCATTGATTGTAAATCTTTGAATCAGATTGTTCGTTGATATGGAAAAGCATGTCATATGATACTCATCTGCCTTTGTTGTTCTTTGTCCCCCTTTGCTTCTGTCATATTGATATGTATATGACATAATGTTAGATTGTAAGGACTAAATTGATTATGAGATCAATATGTAATGACTTTGTTGCAGTTTTGTCTTTATTAATACATAAATATAATATATAAGGACTAAATTGATTATGAGATCAATATTTAAGGACCTTTGACCACGAAGTGAATGACTAAGCATCACTTGGGTACTGGTATGTAGCCTTTGGCCATGAAGTGAATGATTAAGCATTCACTTTGGCATTGGCAGAAGGCTAGGTATGGCTGAAAGCCTGTAAATTTCTAGAAAAATGTTAATTCAGAAATCGTTTATTTCTATACCACTTGAGATGAAGTCTTCTTGATGTATATCATGTTGAAATTGTTGTATTTCATTGATTGTAAATCTTTGAATCAGATTGTTCGTTGATATGGAAAATCATGTCATATGATACTCATCTGCCTTTGTTGTTCTTTGTCCCCCTTTGCTTCTGTCATATTGATATGTATATGACATAACGTTAGATTGTAACTATTATTAAACTCACTAAGCATCACCGCTTACCCCTCTCAGTGTTTAATTATTGCAGGTGATAAGCATCTAGTATAGTTATGTACTGTTAGAAGATGTAGAATAGATAATATTCTAGCTTTTGTATTTAGTGTATAAATTCCTGGGAAGTTATGTAATATATAAAACTTTGTAAAAACCTCGTTAGTCGGTTTGTATCCAGTCTTTTGTAATAAGACCATATATGAAAATATGTTTATGAATATGCATGTAGCATGTCTGGAGTAATAATGTTAAGTATGAAAAAGGTTATTTCAGACATGGTTTCATAGCAGTAGTTTAAGTGAATTGAATACCACTGATTGGTATTTAGACTTAAACTGTCGGAAGTTCAATATATGAACGGATTCATTAGGAGTATATGGATACAAACCATAAGAAAGAATTAAGTGGAGTATTGGATAATGATAAATCTTAATATTTTAAAGTACTAAGGTACTTCAAAATTTTTAGAGCATTAGTTTAAGCGAACTAGGAATTGTAAGGATTTCTAGGCTTAAACTTGAATTGCTAAGTAATGATGGTACGATGTGTTCCTAGCATACTTTAGGTTGAATACCTCACTTGCTATAGTGTGCACTAGCCTATTTTAAGGGAGATGCCTTATATGGTAATATGTGCTAAAAGATAAATGAAATACCCGAAAGCGCGAGCACGACGTGGAGATACGTGGTGTCACTCTGTAGAAGCATCCACGTGTCAATAGAATTGTTTATGTTTCTTCTATTCCATTGGCATGAAACTTTTCGAGGTGATAAGGAGACTTACGATAGCTGACATTGATAAATTCATAAATAAACAGTCAAGGGATATCGTAAAATAAAATCTATCAAGTGATATCGTAAATAGTGTATTAATACCTATAGAGTGGTGTTGTACATTCAAACTATGTTTGATGAAATAATAACACCTTTGGAGGAATGTTGTGTGTTCAAAGTACATTTAGACGAGATGAATGTTTTGGTGTAATCCATGAAGTTATACCACCGCTGACCAGATTGAAGCAGTGATTGCTTACATAGTTAGAAGAGCTGAAGATGGTGATAAATACTTCGACAATATCGAAATTGATGTTGTGCAAGATTTAGAAGAATTCAATGAAGATTAAAGGAAAGGCTAACAAAGTTTTCAGAATCAATAGGCCAAGACCTTGCCTAACATTGTGATATAGTATGCAGTTCGAGTAGTATGGTAAGAACTTATATAACCCTATACAAGATGCTAAGACTTAATATTTAATAATATCGAGTAACAGTTGACTTCTATCACATCCTTATAAAAGTTCGATAGTATGTTAAGCCGACTTTAACATACATGATTAGGATGGTTGTGAAAGGTTGAATTACTTACTAGTCAGAGTAAGGTAGAGGATATAGTTGAAGAATATATACACTCATAGTATTGTATGAGATGAGATGTTGCTGTTAGGAATGACAGATAACCAAGTCGAAGCTAGTAGAACATGTTGAGATGCAGTTAAAATGTAGACTTCATAGGATAGACTCCTATGAGGTAGATTTAAATACACCCATGAGAAGAAAATTTTCTCATATAAAGGAATGACGATGTCATGAAAGGATAATGAAATGAATAAATGTGCATGGTGACTTGCATGAGTTAGAAGATGATAGAGATAGTTGGAGACCGTTTATCTCCACACTACTAGGGTAAATTCTGGTATAGTGTATCTTGTAGAGTAGACACAACTCGAGAAAGAATTTATATGAAGAATTTGGAAGTGAAATTCCAATCGGCCTAAGAAAAATATTAGGATATGCTAGATCGAGCTTATGCATAAAAGAATTCTAGAAGGTGAATTTAAGAAATCCAAGATATGTTTGATGGAAATGTGAAATCCCTAGTTGAGTCTAGGAGAAACTGTTGTATGTACTTGTTTGAACACAAAGGTGTGAAAAGTTGTTTTGTGAAAACTTTTGAATGGTAACTTGGAAAACTACGAGACAATACTCTGGATGAGTATGAGTAGGTGTGAATAGTAATAGAGGCCTATACTATTAGAAGCACAGGACTCACACTTGGATCAGGGAAAGTCACAAGGTTACCAAGAAGCTAGTAATTGATTCCGTTTTTGTTCAAGTATGTCATTACATTCGTTTTGGTGATGACTAAGAAAATGATTTTCGTTCAAACCTTAGTGGTCATAAAGAATCGAGTCCGACTAATATAAATCTGCGAAGTGAATTGATTGGTTTAGAGAGCCATGTCTTGTGTAGTGACGAAACTTTAGTCGGAAGATTGAAGAAGGAGAAGGTCGATATAGTCAATAGAAGTATAACAGTCTTCATTAAAGGATTAAGCAACCATTAGCTAGAAATGCTACTAGTTATGAAGATATTATATCACATTAGAACCTAAAGGAAGATTTCTTCTATGATAGCGTTTGACTAATAGAAATAAGAGTATGGTTCGTTGTCTGTCTTTTGCGTTATGAAATCAAAGGTCATTAGAATATGACCATTCGAATTGTTGTTGTAGCAAAAGTGAAGACCTTATCTTGGTGGAGTCTATAAATCAAATTTAAGAAGGAGCAAGACTCTGTAATGAGAATTAAGTTTTTAACTCGGAGATTAGGACCGAAAGCCCAATAGAGAATGAAGAGCGAGTGCAGGTTTGAGCACCACCATCAATTAAGAAGTTTGAAGAGTTTGACAATCGTTTAGCTAAAGGTCGTACATTTCAGATTACCATAGAAGAGGCACACAAGGACCCGAATGTTGTGACTGATTCATTTCTCGTCAAATCTAGACCCGCTCACATCTTATTTGATTCTGATGCCTCAGATTCTTTTGTGTCTCATGAAATTGCGCATTCTTTTCAAATTGCTTGTTATACATTCGCCCAATCATTTCATGTAGATACCGCGGGAAGTGTAACATTACTTGCTGATAAAGTCTATAGAGATTGTGTAATAGAAATTGAAGGTTATAGTTTTCTTGCTAACCTGATTCCTATTTCCTTGCCCAACTTTGAAATTATTCTCGGCATGAATATGTTGTCAAAGAACTGCACAAAACCCTTGTGTTACGAAAAGATGGTACACATCCCTATCGAAGGGAATGATTCTATTTTATCTTATCGGTAAACAAAGACTTAAAATCTTGAAAATAATCTCTTTCCTAAAAAATTGTAAACTTATATCAAAGGGGTATTCTACTTATCTAGTCTATACAGTTTATATCTTAAAAGAAGGGAAGAAAACTGTAAATGATGTTCCTATTGTTAATAAATATCATGATGTTTTCCCCGATGGTTTGCCTGGACTTCCCCTGGATATGCAAATAGAATTCTGAACTGACTTTATGTCTAGTGCTGCTCCAATTGCCAAAGACTACTAGACAGAATGATAGCATTTGGGTAATTGTTGAACGACTGACTAAGAATGCAAATTTTCTTATCATGTGTGAAACAGCCCCAATGAATAAATACATGCAAGTATACTTGGACGAAACTGTTGCGAGACATGGTGTGTTGTTAAAGATTACTTCTAATCGTGATAGTAGCTTCACTTCTCATTCTTGGGCAAGTATGCAATATGAATTGGGATCTCATGTTGCTCTCAGCACAACTTATTATCTCCAGACAGATGGTTAGATGGAGAGAACAATTCAAATAGTAGAAAATATACTGAAGGTATATGAAGCACTATATGGGCGTAAATGTCGTACTCCATTATATTGGCGTGTTGTAGGAAAAAGTCCTTGGTGGTCCTGAAATGATTCAAGATACCATTGACAAGATTCAAATTGTACGAGAAAGAATGAAAGCGGCCCGGGATCGATAGAAGTCCTATGCAGAAAAGAGAAGACGACCTATAGAATTCCAGGTGAGTGAATTCGTAATGCTGAAGGTATCTCCATGGAAATGACATTATGCGATTTGGGAAGAAAGGAAAATTTAGTCCTAAATTTGTTAAACTTTTCAAAATCGTCTAGAGAATTGGTAAGCAAGCATATCGTTTGGAATTGTCGGAAGATTTGGAAGTATTCATGATATGTTTCATGTAAGTTATCTGCGTAAATGTTTAAACGGTCCCGTGATCCGAGGTGAAACTGGATAATAAATTAAGATATGTAGAAGAACCTGAAGAGATCGTAAACGAAAGAACGACTGAATTACGTAATAAAGAAGTGGAGTTGGTGCTTGTCAAGTGGAAACACCATCGAGGCCCAAATTATACTTGGGAAAATAAGAATGAGATAAGAACGAAATATCCCCATTTATTTAAATTGTTATTATTGCGGGGACGAAATCCTCAAAAGAAGGAGGTATTTGTGACATACACGTTCAGTTATCGTGTTTTGTTAGTTTAAAAATGAATATTATTAAATAGTATATGGTTTTCAGCATTGAGTTCTAACAATAGAGTTTTATGAGAATTGAAGTAAAACTATCTTTAGAATCATTCAGAAAAGTATTGGAAGTCTTAAGAGATTCCAATCAAAAGTCAAATATTGAAATTAACGAAAATATAAAATTTAATTTGGAAATAAGTAAAAATAAAGTTATTGAAAGTTGTAAATTATCTCGTTAGAAACGTTTAGGCGAAAACCTCATCGAAATCTGAGTTATAACGAAGAAGTTATGATTTATTGAAGTTTCGCGACAAAACCAACACGACGTCTTATGACGTAAAAAGTGAGTTTACGATAAACTACTTTTTAACTTTAGTGATCTAAATGAAATTCGTAGTATTCGTTAAACCGAGAATTTTCATAAAAAGAACGTCCAAACCTAACTTCGTATAAGGAAGTTATGATTTTTTTTTCTAAGATTCGGCATAACAGTACACAACCCGAAACTCGAAATAAAGATCGAGTGATTTTTAACTGACATAACCTAAATGATAATTGATGATCTCGTCAATAGTAGTACAACGGTAAAAAGACAGACGAAAACGAATGTCGGATAAAGAAGTTATGAATTTTTAACAGACTTTTTCCTGTCCCGAACTGTTAAAAATATAACTTTAAAAATAAAGTAAAAATTAGCCAATGGAGTCTAAACAAAAGTTGTAGAGCATAATTTCACCTACACGTGGATATAAAGAACGTCAAAAATGAAGTCCATATGCGAAAGTTATGGAATTTTGAAGTTTATGGCAAAAGTTACGAGGTTGGACCGGAGAGGTACGCCCAGCGTACTACGAAGACACGTATTAGCCATCTAGCACCTTCACATGATGGACGCGTGTCCTAACGGCGCCACGTCCGAAGCTTGGATACCCATCGGAATCCACGTAGCAACGCGCAGCGTATGAAGGTTCGATGTGCATACCGAAGTACGCCCAACATAGTCAACTGCTTCGGACCACTATAAAAGGGATGAGAGGTTTCTGAATTTTTTTTAGAATTTGGACTCTCTTTCACCCTCTACTCTCCCTTAAATTACCCTAACACCCCCCGAAGCCTAGGAAACATCCCCGACACCCGAAGCAAGTCCCGACGCAACGAAGACCCGAGAAAATAATGTGTTCAAGTTGAAACTTTGTCCGCACAAAGCTCGGTTTTCAACTAAAATCCCCGGTTTCGTCAAATAAAGTTATTTTTAGAGACGAAGTGTTGCCCAAATTATCATTTTATCACTCGATTATTTCACTATGAGTTTAATTATAGGGACAATTGTATGTTATGTGTTATATGTGCAATGTGTTTTCTCGTGTTATTATAGTAATGAGCTATACCTTTGACCACGAAGTGAATGACTAAGCATCACTTGGGTACTGGTATGTAGCCTTTGACCATGAAGTAAATTCTTAAGCATTCACTTTGGCATTGGCAGAAGGCTAGGTAGGGTTGAAAGCCTGTAAAATTCTAGGAAAATGTTAATTCAGAAATCGTTTATTTCTATGCCACTTGGGTTGAAGTCTTATTGATGTATATCATGTTGAAATTGTTGTAATTCATTGATTGTAAATCATCTAATCAGATTATTCGTTGATATGGAAAAGCATGTCATATGATACTCATCTGCCTTTGTTGTTCTTTGTCCCACTTTGCTTATGTAATATTGATATGTATATGGCATAACGTTATATTGTAACTGTTGTTGAACTCACTAAGCGTAACCGCTTATCCCTCTCAGTGTTCAATTATTGCAGGTGATAAGTATCCAGTATAGTTATGTACTATTAGAAGATGTAGAATAGATAATATTATAGCTTTTGTATTTAGTGTATAAATTCCTGGGAAGTTATGTAATATATAAAACTTTGTGGAAACCTCGTTAGTCGCTTTGTATCCAGTCTTTTGTAATAAGACCATATATGTAAAATATGTTTATGAATATGCATGTAGCATGTCTGGAGTAATAATGTTAAGTCTGAAAAGGGTTCTTTCATAACATATTTTGAACAACATTGTTACGTTATTTTTTATGCAACACTTTATTATATTTTATAGACCATTTTATTATATTTTAAAATCAGCCCATAAAGTTGATTGTACTATTATTCTTGAAAAGCTTGTAATCAAATGCTAGACAAAATATGATTTATTATTCAATAAACTCATTAATGAGTTTGATCATCCTCAAATTGTTTGAGAAACTATTGCACAATCACAAATTACGATCATGTTTTTCCAACAATTAAATGTTTATAGTATGAATGTCAATTAGGTTATTTTTAGTTTATTTTTTTATGTTTTTCCCTTAGGATAGGCCCTCTCCCATATGCGCAAATATGATTTATTTTTTTATAGATTTGACACCAATCAAACACCACCACCATCACCTAGTCCGATAGTGATGGGATGAATGAAAGTTTTTAAAATAAGTTAGGATATTGGTGGTCCTGTCCAAAAAAAAGAATTAATCCACTAAAAATGAATTTTAAAAAATTAATTAAAAGAAATTAATAATACGATAAAGTAATATTTATTAATATATAAATAATATGTATTAATATATAATAATATTTTTTATACTAGTTGAATTTTCATTAATTTAATTATCATCGTACAATGAGTGAGATGACAAATAGGCAACAAGCTGCGCGCTAAGCTTTTTTGTATAGTAAAGTTAATTCTTTTGAAGACTACATCCATAGATCTAGGGGATATAATATTGTTATGCATGATCCCTTGTACTCTATTAAGAAGCTTCACCGCATTGAACACGAGGAAACCAAACGTATCAAATGCAAATGGTATGAACACATGTGTTATCTTCCATGCACAATTTCTTATGCTTGGTGACTTTGCCTATAGCAGATTTTAAAGAAGCTTGTGCCGCCGTGAAACCCCCAGCCTTGAAGCCAACGAGAGGGGATACACCTATAAGGTCCACACATGTGTGTTTCCCTCCAACCCATCCACATATCAAAACGTCAGCCGGTCTAAGGGTTGACCTTCCTTATGCCGGGCCAATCAAGAAATTTACAGGTGCCTCTTTCTTGGCGGAAACTCCGACACGCTTAAATATGTCAAATAAAAAATCCTTATCCATATCGTACATGTATTTGAATCCCGGGAGTTCTTTACAGTGAACTGCATGCTCTCCAAAAGAGTCAAAACATGTCTTGCAACACATCGGACATATCTCGTCAGCTAGGAATATTGAAATCATGAGTCGATATTTGAGGATATTACGATAATCCACATGAGACATATGTTGGCCAAGCCCATGTATAGGGATATCTAGAAGAAAATCTTGAGCATGTGGTGCACGTAAGCACTGGAAAACCGCTTTCTACCGATCCGTCATGTCAAGATGCACTTCCATATCTTGGAAAATTTTACAAAAAAGGGCACTCGCCAGTGTGTTCTGGGATTTAGGGGGGTGCCTTTAGTAGTAAAACCGATAAGGTCAATATCTGGAAGCTTGTTATGAAGAGAAGCCAAGGCACAATCATAATCCTAATCCATACCATATATGCCTCTATCCTATAAGATGTGGTATTGCAATACCCAATATTGGGGCCTTGAGGCAACAAAAGCATAGAAGGTTGCATCTATTGTCGAGTATAAACCCAAACCACCAAACCTAATGGGTAAGGAAGCAATTCGCCATTATATGTCGCCAAAGAAAGGGCCACCACAAACCACAATGTCCTTAATCGCTCCGCCTAACCCATTGTCAAAGAATAATGTCGCCTCATCCATGTTAACGGGTTAGAACGTCCTCAGCCCATAGAAAAGCTTAACAATACCCATACAAGACCGAAGTGGAAGGAGCTCACTCTGGGGGTCAGACAATTGTGGAAGAACGCGCATCAAATTCATAACATTTTCGGCTCTCTTTATGGCTAAGTTGCTAATAAAACTAGCATCTCTACTAACAACTCCCCTAACAAGTTTCACCCCAAAAGGCGGCCTCCCAATTCCAGCCGGGAATAGCCCCCTCATGTAGCTTCCTACCATCACATGAGGGCCAAAATAGCTCTGTTTTCTTGATATTCAGTCGAAGGCCCAATTTTGGGCCAATCACCTTAATGATGTCTAATGCTTTGGCCACCTCCTCCAAATCTCCAATAAGTGTGCCATCATCAAGGTACCATGCATGAAGAAGAAGATTGTAATTGTCTCTAATATTATGCAAGAACGAGTGCAACACAAGGGAAAATAGATGTGGTCCCAAGGGTCTCCATGATGAACCCTAGTAGTGGACCAAATATGTGTGTTGCCTAGATACAACCTTGTTCCTTGACCATATAAGAATTCTACCTACAAGGATATAGAAGGACACCTCAATCTGACCTCATGAAGTAATGTGGATCTGTCGACAAGGTTAGAGGCATTAGAAAAGTCCACGGTAAGCATGGAAGAGATTCATCATTGTGGCGCTTACTCAACACCCTATTGGTGCTATGTAATACGACCTCAGCGCCACACGATACCTCGACCCCGAATTGAAAATCACTGAGATACTTGGCCATTTCTTTACCAACACATTTCATAGCCAACTTGGAAACCAAACGTCTCTATATAGTGCCTACTGCAAATAGGTCGTATTCCCTTGTCAGGTTTTAAGAGCGGCGTGAGAGGAGCAGAGGCAACAAATTCTTCCAAACTCGAATGGCATCTTCCCCTAGCCATAGATTGACCACATATGTAATAGCACGTAGGAGGTCTTTGGTTATAGTTGAACCTTCTCCACAAAGAGCATCCAAAATGTTATGAGTTCTCAACCCGTCTCTCCCACACGAGGTACCTTTAGGGAAATATTTAATTCCCCCAAGGACATTGTCAACATCCATTACAAGGGGAGGTTCTGAAAATATGGTGCTCGACATGGAAGGTGGTGGCTTGTATGAATATTTATCCTCCAATGCCTTCGTGGTATCACCCCCAAATAGAGTAACCCCCGAAGAACATAAAACTTTCAGTGTTGCTATAAAATGTACATCGACAACCTTACGAAGACATTGTCTGAGATTGGCGCCGCCCAATGTTCTTTCCTCCTTAATGTACTCTTTTTTTTTTGCCTTGTCGCTCTAGTTTTGCCTTGTCAACTAAGTTTTTAACTAGCTTGACGATACTGTCTTCAGTCCCCCAAGTAGCTAATGCGCTAAAGATATTACGATGTTGCAAAGACTTCCTGTTGTCAGACCTACTTTCTTGTTTATTCTTGGGTCTGAACACCTGAAGAGTACACCTAGAAAAAATTAACAAAACAACCTACTCTTCAACGGACCCCAGATGAGCAACCAATAAAAAAATTAAGAATCCAATAAAATAATATATATCAATACATAAATACTATATATTAAAAATAATATTTATTAATATCTAATAATCCAATAAAAAACTAAAAACATAACAATCCAATGATCATTTACCTAGAAACACAAATATAGAAACATAAAAGTTAGGTTTTAATTTACCTAGAAACACAAATATAGAAACATAAAAGTTAGGTTTTAATTTACCTAGAAACACAGCATAAAAGTTAAGTTTGAAAAAAATTTAACAATCAAATGATCAGTTGCCTAGAAACACAACATATACTACTAGAGATTAATTTGCGTGTAAATATAAATGGTACAACAATAGCGGAAACAATGATAGCGGTGGCAGACTACAGAACATATATGGATCAAGTAAAGAAGACACTATGGAGAAATTTTAATTAGCCACTTAACTAATCGTAGATTTGCTAATGCATATGTATATGTATGTAACTATGTATATGTATCTAAAGAAAAGAGCCTCATGCACCCCACGCACCCCATGCTCATTGATTGCATAGAGCATAAGAAAAGGATTGCATTGCTCAGGTGGACATAAGTCCATGTCAGAAATACAGCACCTGCTGCCATTCCCCATAACCATCTCACATTTCTTACATACTCTTTACCCCTTTTCATTTTGTTCTTTTAAGAAAATTGTACGATATATAAATCAATAAAAAATATTAATAATAAAAAAAATAATTAAACAAAATATAACATAAAATTGGCTGTTGCGTGTTCCCGTATCACTCTAGCTTCTCGTTAGGGACTGATTCGTTCTAAAAAAAAAAAAAAAAAAAAAAAAAAAAAAAAAAAAAAAAAAAACTTCACAAATGCCTTATAATGTATTTTGAGATACAACTATATTAAAATATTAGCTTATCTTGTTCTGCTACTAATCATGAAACTGCTCCCCCGCCACAAGCGGGGGACTCTGCAAAAACAAAAGCAATAATACATGCATGAATTAGACATTTTCTATTTGGATTCTTAGGTATGTGAGCAACACATGCATAACAAAACAATTCGATATATATATATATATATATATATATATATATATATATATATATATATATATATATATATATATATATATATATATATATATATATATAGGTTTAGGTTCATTTGTGACCATCTTAATTTTGTGATACCGTTAGACGCAATCTAAAAATAATTTAAAATATATATATATATATAGGTTTAGGTTCATTTGTGACCATCTTAATTTTGTGATACCGTTAGACGCAATCTAAAAATAATTTAAAATGCAAAATAAAAGGAAAAATCTGAAAATTCTTTTTTTAATTATTATTTTCGTCATTTTCTTTATCTAAAATAATAAAAAATTACCATTTTTTTAATACGTGAAATATTCTAATAGAATATTACACTCTAAATATTCTAATTTGATTTTTAGAATGTTAGAATATTCTAGTATTCTAGTAAATTTATCAGATATGTAAAATATTCTAATATTCTATTATAATATTTCACAGATATTTCAGGGAACCAAGATGATCAACTTCAAAAATGTACCAATAACTCTTAAACTGAACGTCCTATAATCAAGTCACACTTCGGCTTCAAAATTTTTGAAACATCTCTAGTACTCGAATCATAATATACCGAAAATTCTTCAAAACAATAACCTACTATAAACATGAAAAATATCATGTGGTAGATTGGAATAATAAACAAGTAGATGATAAGCCAAGATCGGACTTCAAACTTCAATCAGAAATATCATCATGGCTTCGATTTGACTAAACAAGTAATGATAAGCTAAGATCAATTAGCACCTCAAACTACTAAATAATCTCCTTTTCCCAAATATCTTCAAAATCTACACTCTAAGGAATGTAATCAACAATCTGGATGCTCGTAATATTCTCTCGCTATTTTTGATAGCCAATGCCATGATATCAAAAATAAATAAATCAATCAAGATGGAGAGTGTTGGATACCAAGAGCTGTGCATGCTCTCCCTAGATGTATGAAGGGTCTCGATAAAACACAAGACAAGATGTATATTACTACTTCAAAGGTCATAAGTAGCCGATTGATTTTGTTGCTGAAAACTACTTGAACAAGTAACGTGGTTACAGTAAGAACTCTAGGTGAAATATCTTTGCTCTTCTGACAAATACTGATGTACCCAAACTGCGGTGTCGGAATTCCTGAAGCCGCTTCAATAAATAAAGTCCACTTGCTCAAGACACATGGTTCGTCAACTGAATATCAAGAGCGACAAATCATAAAAGGTCTTCGTAGTGTGAAGATTGCAAAAAATTGTGTTGATCAGATGCAACTGCAGTGCCAACTTCACGAAGAGGAATATGATGTCTAACTGCGGGACGAAGGATCATTGGTTCCAAGACACTCATCCAAGGAATGTTGGTCGAAAGACTTTGATTAAAGGGAAATCTTCATGGAAAGAATAATAAAACTCTTCCAATATAATCAGCAAGAAGTAATCCATCGTGACGATCGAAGCTTGAATAAATATCCAATAATAGGTGCGTTTTGATACATAAAATAGAGAGTTTTTCACAAAAGCCAGCAACAGAAGCTTTGAAAATTTATTGTAAATTTCGAGTATATAACAAAACCAAAACATCAAGGATCCTTTTAAAGAGGTCAGGATGAAATTAAAAACAACCATAGGATGTTTTAGAAAGACAACCTTTGTAGCCTTTGGACCCTCTTGGATTTGGGGTGTTGAAGTAGATGGCAAGAACAAGAAGCTTGATCTTCTCTACAAGTAATCCACCAAAAAGATATGGTACTCAAAATGCTAGTTTTCATCTTGTATGACTTTGTTCTTTAGTCCTTCAGTTCTTAAACAATTAATCACTAAAAAGAAGACACAAATTGAACACCAAAAGACAAGTAACAACTTCAAAGTGAAGAGAGCTTCTAGCTCTTTTTGCTCTCAGCTTTTTGCAAGAAAAAGGGAAGAAAGAATACCAAAGGAACTAACCAAAATTCATGCAAACACCCTCCTTTTATATCCCATGCAAAGTAAGCCCTTTTCACTATAATACTCCAAAGTATCATAAAGCATAAAGCAACAAGGGACAAGGTATGGATGTAAGATGTGAAAGTTGACAAGTAAGCCCCATGATTGCTTAAAAAATTTGGCCATATGGTCAACAAAAGAAGACAAAAATTATGTCAAGCTTATTTTAACCAAAGACTAGTCAATTAACTAAACCATGGTAAGCCAAAGTGTCCAAAACTTTGTACATGACTTATTATATGATATCATATCGTATTATGCCTAGCTTGTTCTTTCTTTTATTATTATTTTCATTAAACACTAATTATTCTCTAATTAAATACAAGAGTTGAATTTATTTATTAACATCAAATACTTTTTAAATATTCAATAAGTATCAACTTGATTAACGTGTGACCCCATAGGATCATATGTTATTATCAATATCACTCAATAATGATTCTTGAGCATATAGATCCGACAATCTCCCACTTGCACAAGATTCATTAAAGACTGACATAGACAGTAGTTGACGTCTAGCAACGGGCCACTGCCCCTAAAAACACACAAAGGGGTGTCATCCATCTGCATCCAATTCTAGGAGCTCACTAGCTACAATTGAAGTATAAGGTAAGTGTACCAATATTCTCTTTGTTTCAAACATCATGTTGGATATGAGACATGGATTGAAATCATTCTCATTTTGACATCCAACTTTAAGTATGGCGCCTTCTATGTTTAACTCTAAACACATAAGAGGAACAAATCCCTGATGGGTTTTGGTCATAAGACATCCTATGTGCTCATACAAACCCTAATTCTTGGATCTAGGTTTCTCTATTGTACATGCTTTGAATCCAAGACTATAAACCCTAATTCTAACATATGGAAATCAATATTAACATGTAATTAGGTTTAAGATATTACCTTGATTGTTATGTAGCAATAACAATCCCAATTCCTCCTTGAATTGACTTTGGAAGGCTTAGAGTCACAAGTGCCACTCCTCTAATGGCTTACAAACACCAAGAGCAAATGGAGAAGGTATAAAGAGAGAGGAGAGAGGTAGGAATTCGTCCTTAGGACTTCTTGGGAAGGCTTAGACGAATTCGTGAGCCTTAGGGGGTTTATATAGGTGTAAAGATTAGGGTTTTAGTCCTTATCCTTATCTAGTTGCTTGCCCACCAAGCAACCATAAGATAAGTCTTAGAAACCCTTATCCTAGTCGAATTCTAAGGCATTATCACTTTAAATTCGTTCACCATATATATAAGATAATCCTTACCTTATTTTGTAACTATCACATAATTACAATTCAGCCCCTCTAGTTTAATTAATTACACTTGATCACAAAATTAATTCTTAATTAATTATTGACCAATATTAATCAAACAAATATGATTTCTCCTTTAATATATTATTCTTATAACATATTAATAAATCATAATAATCTTTCTCTCTATTTATTTCTCCAATCAAGTTGCTTTGGTGATGCACCATCGGGTCAAGTACATACCAAAATAGTTATGGACTTAGACACTAATCCAACAGTCTCCCACTTGGATAAGTCTAACAACTATTCTGCGTATGACTTCAGATCCTGATCTGCAATCGTATCTTTCCAAATCCGCTGTCAACTCTGATCCTATCAGATACGCGTGTCCTTAGATAAGGGATCATATATTCCTCCATTCTAGATATCATATGAGATATGATTTCAAATCATTCTCTTTGTACTATATCTCGATTCCTGATTTATGATGACTGACTAATTGAACAAATCAAATTAGCCCTAGCCCGGCCGAGCATTTACGTTTGTCATCACTAAACCATCGAGGGGCCCAAAGATATCGTTTTTATCCTACTTTGGATAAAAGGAACGGATAAACTTTGATATAATGCTTGCTTGCACTCACTCACCAAATCACACACAACAATATGTTTTATAACACCAAGTTACTAGTGCGTTTACATATTATCAATGTGCAACCGATTTGCAAGATACAACTCACACATCTCATTTTCAAGAATATAAGATGTTATCGTCTCACCAATCACTCGTGATACAATTCATAGAGTGATCCAAGTGAGCGTGGGTTTAATCCAATGCTCAAATCATATTCATAATCACTCATGAACGTTGCAGCAAACATTTGCTTATGTCTAATGCTCTTTAGACAATCCACACAGCAATTCACGACAGTCTTCATTCATATCTACTTCCAACATATGAACAACTGTGGCCCGTTCAAATAATTCGATTATTCTTAATAAACTCAATTATTCTGGAAGTCAAAACATGCAAATGTGAAACACAGGAATAATACTAATCCCATATGGCCTCAAACTTTTGAGTATAAATAAAACACCTTTTATTTATCACCATATCGATTACTCGTTATTTGTTGTTTCGGGTAATCAACTTCTTACTTGAATTATTACACTTGTCCCATGCTCTTAGCATGCACACAATGTTTACCTATGGTTCTTACTTTTGTGAAATAGATCAAATTGAACACATTTCCAATCATTCTCATTTCACAACTCCAAATCCTTTTTCATAAGTGAAAGACTATCAAATTCTTGCTACTTATAGAATATGATAGATTCTAACATTTTATGCAACTATCCTTTCGTAATGTCACTGCACCAAAGTCACAAAGACTATTGCCAATGATATTACAAAGTCCTCTATCGGAGATTGTTACAAGACAATTCCTTAGATATGATGTCTCTCACTCAAAGTACATTTCTTTGAACATCCTTTTTCATAAAAGTTTGTAATCTAGACATAGATTTTCAATATTCAATTCCCAATATGGACACGCTTCCATATTTTCCATATGACAACTCATTCTTAATAGAATCTTATCCATTCGTAATGATGTCAATATGGTCCATCCGGTATGGAAACATTTCCATAATTTCCATATGACAACTCATTCATAATAGAATCTTTTCTATTCATAATAATGTCGTTATGGTCCATCCAATACCATGCTTCCAACTACTCACAAGCGACCAATCCTCGTTGAACTTTGGATTGTCCTTTGATAGTTGTTTAATTATTTTAGTCAAAACCGATTCTAGTCCTTTTTCCCTCTAAATGCGCTAGACATTTGGAAAAATTTAGAATGGTCAATCATTAAAGCATTTGCAATCGATCCTATACCCGAAGCGTATGGGTCATGACGCATAATGTTTTATTTGGCTATGTTCTCAAAATTCGAATTGTGAAGAGGAATGCCGTAATCATAATCGAAATTTTAAGAACACACTATGTACCTTTGACTAAGTTTATTAACATTTCTCAACCTAATCCTTTAGATTTGAAATGAAGCATAATATTCTCTCCCTTAATTATAGCAAAACAACCTTTCAACTCTTACAGCTTTGCAAAGTATGGCTCTTGTTTTCTATAATTAATATTGCTAACCTTGCAATACGTTCCTTAATAATCATACAATCATAACTTTTATGCTCCCACTATCATGATGATTATTATAAAACACAACACTTATGCTCCCACTAGCTTCAACATGTATTCATAAACATCTCAACTTCCAGAAAGACAATACTTATTGAATTTCTTAAGTTCATGTTTCTAATACTTAGTGCTTTGATAATCTTTTATCAAGGCTTTTTGAACTTATACACCTTTGCCTTCGATAGTTCATATGTGTGTCTAAACAATTAAGACTAATTGTCAAACCTCACAATTCAAATTATGGAAAGGGATACCGTAACCATAATCGAATTCGAGAATGCAATTTTATAATCACTATCTTCTTAAAATCTTTCTTAGTGAAAGCATTTCCTCACAATCATTTTCATGAAGGAGGAAATCTAATGACACTTAGATTTAAACGGTGTATTTGTTCCTATCCATGTGAATTTGTCAAAACCAAAGTTTACGACGAATTCAAACTCATATGGATCGAACTTTCTTAATCTTGATTTCTTGCCTTATGGTAGCACAGCTGCCCACCACGTCTTCCAAGTAGTTAAGCAGCTCACCTTTTCCTATCAATGTACCTTTCATCGATTAAGGTGCTATGCCATTTATGCGTTCAAAATGAGAACTCATAGAACTCACATGCATAATTAACTCAACTGGAATAGCACAGAAACAAAATAATGTCAACACGATAGGTTGTAAACCTCAACTCGTGTGCTAGTGATGATTGATAAGGTTTATTTGATTTGTTCTTGAAACCTTTCAAGACCATTAAGAGTCCCACTGACTCCTTGACATATAAGATTCTCTTGTCAATAACCATTTCTTGACAAACAAATATTCAAGAGTTAGTGTAGCTTTTATCAAAACACTTCATAAATTGGTCCTAGTTGGTCTTTGTCTTATCCAAGACATCACAACTTACCACATTTAATGAATGTTATAAACCTTCTTAATACTTTTTCACTCAATGTCACAATCTTAACTTTAAGACTTGTTTTGGAATGAAGTATGATTGACCTTTTGATTTAACCATTTCTTCAATTGTTGATTCCTCTTCTTAAACATACAATTGTACTTAGAGGATCAATTGAAATATGGTTCTTAATCATTAAGACCTATCATAAAGCATAAAATGTACTCTCCCTTCTTCTTAGAATGGAGAAACTTTTATCTCTCTGCCTACTTGATTCTTGTTATTCGTTCTACTATTGATTTAAACTTTTTCAATCAATTCAGAATTACACTTAATCTTATAAGTATAATCATATTTACTAAACCTTTAGTAAATCATGACGAATATCTCGTTACTCTTATGGTGGACTTTGATCAACACACAACTTTGTGTACTCGATCTCCTAGTCCTTCACTTGACACTTTGTCAATGAATTAGTCTAATTTCCAAATACGAAATTTCTCATTCATCGTGCATCCACGTTGCATGATTCCAAGTTTTTGTCCAATTGAAACATGGGCGATGAGAAACTCTCCCTATTTGGTAAATTCTCGACTTTTCCATAAACACCATAAATAAGAATGATATCCATTTGTTGTAGAAATATGCAAACACCAATTTTCATAACGATTTCATTGCAAGGAAATAAACAAATAAATAAATAAGTCAAACGAAAATTTATTTTATTTATAAAAGCAGCGGAAAACATTTGTCCTTACAATGCAAAATCCATTGAAAACTATGTATTTCAAAAGAAAAAAATTTCTAACAACTCTATCATAACTATCTAAGCTCAAAATCTAATCTTCAAGTCCATGCGATCAAGATCCATTCCTTGTGATTAGATTCATCTTGCTCTTTCACCAATCTTCCTTTCTTTTCACCGATCCTGCAAAACATTCAAATGCAATCTTATCACATTATGTATTAAGAATCAATGAATAGGAACTTAATGGAGTTAGATAGTGGATTTTACCTGAAGCGTAGCCATACTCTTTGACTCTCCCATCTTCTGGACTCTTCAGGCTCTTTGGGCAGACTTGTATCCAACGCCCTTTCTTTTGGCAGCAAATGCAGGTCGGTTCTCCTAGAACGTCCTCGGAAGCATGGTTGGTTGACTTTCCCAACAAATACGCTCCATTGCTTCGCCAAATCATTTTTGATTCAACAGCAATGAGCATGTAAGTTAGGTCAATGAGGTTGTCATCATGATCCATCATATAATACTTTCTTTTGAACTCATTATATGATTCAGGAAGTGACTACAAAACCCAATTCACAGCCAACTCATCTGGGAATGACGCACCGAACATTATCAACCTATCAATGTGTGATTTCATTCCTAGAACGTGGGCACATACAGGTTTACCATCTTCATGTTTCATTGCCAAAAGGGCTTGAGTGATCTTGAACTTTTCAAGCCTTTGAACTTGTGGATTGGGGAGAATAATAGGAGGAGGAGGAGGAAGTGAAACATGATTTCTCGTTCCTCGATTGAATCGTGGAATACCATCTTCATGTGGAATGCTTGTTCCACAGGATTTGGTAAGACCATAGTTGTCGAACTTTGACATCTACAAAACGGGAGAAAAACAAATTCAAGTTAGTTGATTGATTGAGTCCTTAGTAAATCACCCAAATGAGATACTAAGGCTAGGACCCAACACAATATTCTACAACTCGGGAGAGGGATGCCGTAACCCTAATTGAAGAATATTTGAAGGTAAGTGAATGACGATTCACTAATTTCCACCACGAAAAACGAAAAAGAAATTTAAGTTTTAAATCTATGAAAACTCCTAGATCCTTTGAGATTCATTGAACTTTCAATGGCATGTTTAAATCTCGATATGCCCCTCTTGTTGGTGACTGGGATGCCGAGGATCACAAAGAGGGTGTGAATAACCATGCAAACTTACATGGTGCCCTCACATGTTACTGTCACCTATTCGATGTGCCGGTAAACCACACACGCTCCACCAAACTATGACAAACATTGAGTCACCCTTTGCTACCTTTGCTTAGAACCATTTAGTGTGCCGGTAAACCACACACGCTCCACTAACGTCTTCGCAAGGGCACAAAGTGTAATTTCATGGAATTGCATCAATTCACTTTTGCCTAAGTAACTAAGATTGGGAATTTTATGAAAACATTTAGTTACTTTTATACTTTATTATACTTATAATGGAAGGTTTCGTCCTATCCTACCCGTTCGGCTAACGACCCTCCACTAGTCAAGAGTGCGGTGGGTAAGAGTGGATACCCATTCAATCGCCATTTTATAGGCAATTTCCTTAAACACCCCTTATAGACTAGCTTCGTGAATGAGACCTACTAACGGTAAGACTGACTTTTACTCATACATATATATAATGTTAGACTTTTAATGTTATATATAGTATAGGGTGTATTTTATACTTTCAAAATACTAGGTGGTCTAATTTAACGATTATACCTTTAATTCAATTAAATTGTAAACCTAAACTTTTATGGATTTATTAAACTTCTTTTAATTATACACCTTAATTAATTAATAAAACCATAAGGGTGTGATGTGAACTTTTCCAAAACTATACTAGAGTTTTAGAATTTAACATTCCTAATTAAACTTTTAATCAACTTTTAAATTCCAAAACTTGAGGGCAAGTTTTGAAACCTTTTTTCAAAACATTAGAGTTTCAACTATTTAAATTTCAAAACTACAAAACTATTGGGTTCAAATTTAAACTATAAAACCTAAAGGGTAAAATATGAAACTTTTCATAACAACAAGGATCAAATAACAAATAATCTAAACTAACATTTAATTCCATAATTATCCATATTTGATTTGTTTAATGATTTCTTGCAAAACAATTTATCAATTTACTCAAAATAATTAATCAATTATCTTATAAGGAAACAATTATCTTATTAATTGATAAATATCTTCAATTAGATCAAAAATATAGTCAAATATATCATATAATCGGATTAATATTGATCTAACATGATAAGGTAACTATCCCAATGCAAAAACAACAAGAAATCCCGAGATAAGCTCTATTTGACGAGTTGACTCGTCGAATCAAGCCTGGACTCGTCGAGTCACCTTAGACTCGGCGAGTTCAGCTATGGACTCGGCGAGTCCAATCTTCAAAACACCAAAAAACGAATTTTTCAGATATACAATGCATCAATACAATTGAAACCAAGCTAGGCTCTGATACCACTGATGGGTTTTGGTCATAAGACATCATATGTGCTCATACAAACCCTAATGCTTGGATCTAGGTTTCTCTATTGTACATGCTTTGAATCCAAGACTATAAACCCTAATTCTAACATATGGAAATCAATATTAACATATAATTAGGTTTAAGATATTACCTTGATTGTTATGTAGCAATAACAATCCCAATTCCTCCTTGAATTGACTTTGGAAGGCTTAGAGTCACAAGTGTCACTCCTCTAATGGCTTACAGACACCAAGAGCAAATGGAGAAGGTATAAAGAGAGAGGAGAGAGGTAGGAATTCGTCCTTAGGACTTCTTGGGAAGGCTTAGATGAATTCATGAGCTTTAGGGGGTTTATATAGGTGTAAAGATTAGGGTTTTAGTCCTTATCCTTATCTAGTTGCTTGCCCACCAAGCAACAATAAGATAAGTCTTAGAAACCCTTATCCTAGTCGAATTCTAAGGCATTATCACCTTAAATTCGTTCACCATATATATAAGATAATCCTTACCTTATTTTGTAACTATCACATAATTACAATTCAGCCCCTCTAGTTTAATTAATTACACTTGATCACAAAATTAATTCTTAATTAATTATTGACCAATATTAATCAAACAAATATGATTTCTCCTTTAATATATTATTCTTATAACATATTAATAAATCATAATAACCTCTCTCTCTATTTATTTCTCCAATCAAGTTGCTTTGGTGAAGGCAACCCAAAAGGACCATGCACCATCGGGTCAAGTACATACCAAAATAGTTATGGACTTAGACACTAATCCAACAATCCCATCTTGACTACATGCACACTCTTATATAGTTCATGTTATACCTAACGAGACCTTTTATGACCATATAGCTACAAACAACGTTTAACCATGTCAAAGTACAACAATCTCTATACTAGAGTTCTCCAATATGTATCTCATGTCGAAAGATATAAAGATATTTACCTGTGTTCAATAGTCACTTATGATAATGGTCCATGAAGTGATTCTTGATGCGGGTCGTATCCAACAGTTGTTCTTTAACAAGTATATATGAATTTGGATGCAACACTTTTCTATTTCATAACATGAAATCAACCAAGACGATTCATATTAGTCTTATTTCACATTTTCTCCCGCAACAGTGTCTGACTATGGACAATTTTGAATAATTTCACTATTCAAGGAACAAATAGCATGATAACATAGAACACAATAATATTTAACACAAAAGAGATATCTCGTATATCAAAAGAGATTACATATCATTGCTACATAGTTCTAAATATCCAGATATTAGTAAAGTACGTACTTAAATCCATTCACTATCTAATCGAAGACCGATTCCTTTTGCATGACTCTCAAACCTGCTTTGAGAAAGAGCCTTTGTGAAAGGATCTACTAGATTATCATCTATATGAACCTTCTCAATGAGTACATTTCCCAATTCCAATTCCTGACGAATGAAATTGAATTTACGTTGAATGTATATAGTTTTCTTGGTAACCATCAGGTCTCTTGCGATAGCGATAGCACCAGTGTTGTCACAAAGCATCTCAATGGAATTTTTGATTCTTGGAACAACATTTAGATCATCGATGAATTTCTCCATCCAATCAACTTCTTGAGCTGCCTCACAAGTAACTATGTGCTCTGATTCTGTTGTTGAAAGTGCGAGCACTTCTTGCTTTGAACTTTTCCAGGAAATGGATCCTCCATTAAGTGTGAATACGTATCCCGACCGTGATCATGAGTTATCTTGATCAGTGTTAAAACCAGCATCAGTGTAACATCTTACAGTAAGCTCTTCTTCAACTCCTTCATAAACCAAAAACATATCTTTAGTCCTTCTTAAGTACTTAAGTATGTTTTTTTACAGCCATCCAATGTTTTTTACTAGGGTTAGTTTAATACATGTTGGTTATACCAACAACATAAGCTACATCCAGCCTTCTACATGTCATAGCATACATAATTAAACCTACTAATAAAGCATACGATATGCAAGTCATTCTTTTGATGTCATCATCATTACTAGAGCTGCCAGCCTTAGAAAGAATGGTGCCAGATAGTATTGGTACAATTCCTCATTTTGAGTTATCCATTGAAAAGCATTTTAAGACATTGTCAATCTATGTACTTTGACTCTAGCCAATGAGTCTTTGGGATCTATCTCTATAGATCCTAATACCGAGTATGTATGCAGCATCCCCTAGATCTTTCATTTGAAAGGACTTACTAAGATAGGCCTTAGTCTACTTCAATGTCGGGACTTTCTGAGAAACCAAACCTTTTGATGTCTTCATCAAAGCGATGATATCAGACCTTCGATGCTTGTTTCAATCCATAAATGGACTTCTCCAATTTGCACACCTTCTTTTGGTTATCTGGTTTGACGAAACCTTCAGGCTGTTCCATATAGACATCTTCCTCAAGATATCCATTAAGGAAAGCGGTTTTGACATCCATCTGCCATATCTCATACTCATAAGATGCAACTATGGTCAAGATAATCCTAATAGACTTAATCATAGCAACTGGCAATAAAGTATCCTCATCGTTAATTCCTTGAATTCGAGTATACCGTTTCGCTACAAGTCGTGATTTGAAAGTTTGTACATTTCCGTCCGTGTCGATCTTCTCCTTCAAGATACATTTGCTTCCAATAGCCCTGTTGTTCGGAGGTAATTCAACTAAGTCCCATACTTGATTGTCATTAATGGATTGAATTTTGGCTTTCATGGCTTCAAGCCATTTTTCAGACTCTAGATCTGTAGTAGCTGCCTTGTAGTTGTTGGGATCACATTGATCCATCAAGAAGATTTCTTCTTTAGGAATGACAAATCCAAATCTACCAGGTTCCTAACGAGGTCTACTGGAGCATCGTATAGTTGGTGTGGTTTCGGGCATGTGAATGATAATTTCAGGTGCAATAATGTTTTTTTGTTATCATTCTCAACTAGAGGTTGTGTCTCACTAATTTCTTCGAGATCGATGGGGCTCCCACTTGCTTTATGCAAGATAAAATCAGTTTCAAGAAACACTAGTTTTTGGGCTATGATACTCTATTCTCTTCTTTTGGAAGAAGTAATAACCCATGGTTTGTTTTAGGTATCCCACAAAGATACACTTTTGAGATCTAGGGTCAAGCTTGTTTGAAGTCTCTCTTTTAACATATGCTTCACAACCCTATATCTTTAAGTAAGACATTAACGGAACTTTTCCATGCCATAACTCGTAGGGAGTCTTGTCAACCTTTTTAGTTGGGACCATGTTTACAGTTTGAGCTGCGGTTTTAAGGGCATAACCCCAAAATGAATGAGGAAAGGAAGTATGACTCGTCATTGATCGCACCATATCAAGTAAAGTACGATTTCTCCTTTCCAAAACACCATTATGTTGTGGTGTTCCCGGTAGAGTGAGTTGTGACATTATGCCACAATTCTTAAGATGTTCATCAAACTCATAGCTTAGATATTCACCACCACAATCTGATCATATGGTTGTAATCTTTTTACCAACTTGATTATGTACTTCATTTTGGAATACCTTGAAGAAATAGAATGTTTCATGTTTGTGTTTCATGAGATACACATATCCAAATATACTGAAGTTACCAGTAAATATGAAGTAACTTTCGTTGTTTCTTGTCATTGTCCTAAAAGGTCCACATACATCAGTATGTATGAGTCCTAATAGATCCGAAGCTCTTTCACCAACACCGATAAAAGTAGCTTTGGTAATCTTTCCATATAGACATAATTTATATACATCAAAAGTCTATGAGCCTGTTGATTCTAAGATTCCATCCTTTTGGAGCTTAGCAATATGGTTTTTGTTTATGTGTCCAAGTCAACAATGCCATAAATAAGTTTTATTTAAGTCTAACTTTGTTTTCTTATTTAAGTTGTACATTGAATTTTCTTTTTGCTATGAACCATTTAAATCAATTTCATATATTCCATTATTGGTACAAGTATCAAAATAGAACACATTATCTTTAAACACAGAGATGTTTTCAGAATCTACGTCAAACTTATAAAGAAATCCTTGTTCATACAAACGAGAAGTAGAGATAATATTTCTGGTTATACCAAATACATAACAACAATTGTTGAAAATAAGATAAAGGCCATTTGGAAGCAATATGATATTTCCCTATGGCTTTGACAACTACTTGAGTGTCATTGCCCACATGAAGATCTAAATTGCCATCTCTAACTTCTCTAACATTCCATAGTCCCTACAAATCATTGCAAATGTTAGTACCACTTCCAGTAACGAATACCCAAGAATTAGTATGGACTGCATATAATTCAATTACATATATACCTGAGGTACCAATTATGTTGGCCTTGTTTTTCTTAAATTCCTCCAAGTATTTGGGAAAATTACGTTTCTAGTGTCCCTTCTCATCACAATGAAAGCAATCGGAGTCCGCAATAGGTTTGGGCTTAAGAGTTGGGTTGGTAGCAGGAGGCTTCCCTTGACCCTTTCCTTTTCCATTTCCTTTCTTGAAGGTCTTTCCTTTCCCCTTACTGGTATTATTATTGTTTTTCTTCTTGGAGAAATGACCATTGCGGATCATCAACACTTGATTGTTCCTAGATTTCTTGATGTTTTCCTCGACATTCTTAAGCATTTTATGAAGCTCATTAATGCTCTTTTCCTAATCATTTATTGTGAAGTTAATCACAAATTGGTTGAAATACTTAGGCAATGAGGCTAGGATTACATCCGTAGCTAGTTCATCCCCAAATGGTAATCTGAGGCGAGCAAGTTGCTTAACATAGGCTTTCATTTTGAGCACATGTGCAATCACAGAAGATCCCTCAGCCATCTAGCAACCAATGAAAACATTCAAGGTCTCAAACCTTTCTTGCTTGGCCTAAACTTGAAACATGATTCTAAGTTGTTCGATCATTTCAAATGGTTCGTGAAACTCAAAAGTTTTCTGGAGCTCAGGAGTCATTGTTGCAAGCATGATGCATGCCACTTTGGTTGAATCATTTACATGTTTTGCCAAAGCATCTTTCAATGTTTTGGCAGCATTGGTTGGGAGTTCTTTAGGAATTGGTTCATCAAGGACATAGTCCTTTTTCTCAAGCTTGAGAACAATTATAAGTTGCCTGAACCAATTAAGAAAGTTGGGTCCGCTCAGTTTTTTTTGTCGAGGATGGATCGAATGGTGAGAGATGAGGTGGTTACAGCTGGGGTAGTCATCTACAAAATAATAAGATTCATTTTAATATCTTTAGCATAATTTCTTATAAAATTAATTACCCTTTAAATTAAATTTGAAAAGCTAAGATCCACATCACCCAAAATAACTTGAGGCAGTGACCCACAACACAAGTGATTTTGTTGACCGGTAGGTTGCGATAACCAATTACATCTCTTATGTAACTCTTAGATTAATGGGATCCAAAAACAATACTTTGTTTAAATGGCATGTTCATCCCTTCTATGCCTCAAAACGCTTATGCTTAGGTGACCTTTATCACTTAAGAAATTGATCAAATCATCGATTTAAAAATCTTGTGAATTATATTTCATAAATGGTTAGGTGACCTTTATTCCATAAGTAAATATAAAATACCTTGGCCAACTTTAACAACCAATATGAATAAGGTGACCCTAAAATTCACAAGAATTGCACAAAATTGCTAAGTGATTTTTAAGTGAATTGCATAGATTTGAAGTTTTTATAAAAGGGCTTTTATAAATGTTTTATGTTCTAGCATATTTAAAACATTTTGTATCATGAATATTTCATGCATAAAATATATCATGGTACATTTCGAAGTGTTCCAAAAAATTACAAAGTTGAAATTTTACCAAATTTAATTTTACCGGTTAAAATTAATATTCAGTTTTATTTCAACGTAATAGCATTTGGAACCGGTTTTTAACATTTTAATAAAACAACATTTTATTGTAGAGTTATGGAGTTTAGATTAAGTTTAAAAAAATAAACCTTTTTATATCTTTAAAATTTTGGCTACTTAAGAGTGAAAGTCCCTTATAACAGGATCTTAACCAGTGATCAAGCAATCCAACAATCAAACAAGATAAGAATTGAGTAGAAGAAGATTAAACCAAAGCTTGGACACAATGACCGTAAACAACAGTGAATCATCAACAACAACTAACAGACTCAGACACTCACTATATATATGGGAAAAGACTTGGCCGTAAACAGGTTTACGGCCGTAAACTATCTCAGGCCGTAAACTCACCAACAACACTTCAATTACATGCTAATGACTTAATAAGACCTATACATTAATTAGCCTAGCCCAAACCATTAATTAGACCTTCAATCTCCCCCTTGGTTTGGGGCTAGCTGTGACTCAGTCTCTTTCAATTATAAGCACATTGGACACCCCCCCCCCCCCCCCATTTCCCCTTGCCACATCTCTTTTGCAATAATCTCGACGACCATTGATGTGAACTCTTTAGCAACAGACTCAAAAATCTCTTCAGCCACCTTGATCTGATGTAGATACAATTGATGAATATCCCACTTTCCAAATTTAAGTAGTTCTCTTTTGTCCTACAGGCGAAAGCAACCATCTTGGAATTTTATGATAGCAGTCGCAGATGTTTCTTCACAGACCCAGTAAAGCATTTTAGCAAGAGATCTATCACTAAAGTTCTGCAGCACTGGAATCTGCCTGACTTGATTGGTTGGCGGCCACATAACAGTCTGAAAAGGCTTATTTGTCTTGGGATCCAATACTTTAGGGAAGCTTTTAATAAAAGACTCAGCAGTCTTCATGCTAGAAAATCCCTTCTTTACTTGGTCCTCCAGTAACAGCTTCAAAATGAGTTGCCTTTGGATCTCCAGAAGGATTTGCGAATGGAGCACTTGCTAGTTCCGAAAGATCAACCCTAGTGTAGGAACTGAAATCATGGAAGTCTTTGTAATACTCCAAATTTTTGCTTTTGCGTCTCACTAACCACATGTTTAGCCCATCATGAAATCCCCATGAGACAATTCATGTTCTATCATCGTACCTGTGTCCAAATTTCTTCTTCTCAAGATCAGTGACGGTGAATTTGGGTTTATCTCCAGGAGCGTTTTGATCTGAGCTCTTCTTGAACATTAGTTGTTTTTTCTTGTCAGATGTAGTAAATTTTGCACGTTTAAGAGCAACTACATTTGGTGCTTGAATTGGTTCGGTCTCAAATCGATCAACAAACCGAGATGTTCTTTCAGTGTGTGGGTTAACAGGGGGATCTTGAACAGATGACTGGTCGGCACTGGATTTTAATTTATCACCAAATTCCTCTGCCAGTTTCTTCTTTAGATCAAAATAACATGCAGTCAAAGTTCCCATGTGTGTTTGCAGATCAGAATTTGTTGTGATTTCAGAGTTTTATCCGCTTCAAGATCTGCAACACAAATTTAAGTTGGGCCTTTTCAGCTTCAAGATTAGTCACACGGATATCAAGCTAATATTCTTCTGATTAAGCACGTTGATCTCCTTTTAAAGTCCAACAATGGTGGGATCATCTTCTCCTGAGTGGCCTTCCTTAATAGAAATTCCTTTAGCTCGGGAGGAAGGATTTGAGCTTTGTTCTTGGGCCAGAAGTAAATCAAGTCTCTCAGAGATAACTTCATGAAAAGGCCTGGAAGCAGATGATTCTGGGGGAACTGAAGAACCACCAACCTTAAAAAATAGTACTTGGACCTTCATTGGATGGAATAGATGAAGCAGCATCAAAAGAAGTAGTTATTGGTTGAGTTGGAAGGCCTTGAGACAGTTCAAGAACAAGAACTCCCTGCCTTGGATTGCGTCTTCTCCTCTTTAATGGAGGTTGGGAGGTCTGAATTGTTTCTGGATCACTCACAAGTGGCTTTGTAGTAGGAGGAACATCATCAAGGGGAGGAATTCTTGAAGCTGTCTCCATTGGATTTGTAGTTTCAACCAATTTGTTGGAGGAAGGAGGTGTTGTTTCGAAAACATCTTCTGAATCCCGTATCTCCGTTGCTGGATGAGCAACATCATGGACATTGTCAAAGAACATATCGAGGTCTTCATTTGACAAAAAGTTTTCATTGCATCCAAGATTCAAGAAAATATCATCCTTATCAAAACCAGTAAGATTCAAATTAAAAGAATCACCATCATCTTCTTCATTCTCTGTCACATCCTTTGTGGTTCCCTCGATGTAATCACTCTCAACTTATACCGAATGTAGGTCATGCTCTTCAGCTACCATTTCCGCAGGTCTAACAACATTATCTTCATGATTAGAAACTGGAATAACGTCATCTTCAAGAATGATATCATCTGCAGAGGTCATGCGATCAGATGATACATGAGACTCAGAAGCCTCACATGAATCGGAAAACAAGTCGAACTTCACCAAGGGATACTTTCCTTGAAAAGTGATTTTTCACTTTCTGTTTTTCTTCTTTAAACCGAAGTGTTCGGCCCAAGAAACTTCATGTCGAGGGTTTCTCCATCTTTAGCCATTGCGGGAAATTGTTCATTAATGAACACTTGAATGAATCTAGGGTACAACAAGAACTTGTCCCTTGTCTTTGCTTGGATGTTTGAAATAAGCTCATTGAGGATGAATTTGGAGAAATTGTAGTTCAGTCCTGCAGCCAGAGAGATGATGGCACCAGTATTCCTCAAAGAAATTTCATCTGCACCAGATTTTCTTCCGGAAATGCAGCTCACAAAGACATGAGCTAAAAATCTCCAGAACGGTGGCAGTAGCTTCTTCAAAGTTGGAGGGAAAACACCTTCATATCCCATTTTGATAAGAAATTCGTCAACTTGAGAAATCTCGATCTCAGAGGGGAAGGTTTATTGATCGTCAATTTTGAGAACATCCCTGATGAACTGTTCTGTGATGATGATTTTGCAATCTTTGACTGTAGCTTCAACAGAAACGGAACCATCGCTTCCTTTCTTCACATCTGCCGTCTTCCAGAATTCTTTTATCAGGCCTTAAAATATAGCTGGATTAACAGTCAGCACAGTAGACAGACATCATTCTCGCAATCCATGCATCATTGATTTGAATTCTCCATGGGCTGCCGGAGGATCAGCCAAGAGAATAGCCAGATTATGACTGTCAGCAAACTTAAGTTCTGCCATTACAATCTGCACTAAACCAAGCCAAGTGAGAAAACAATTTATTTAAACATTTAAAAAAATTGATGTTTGTCTCATTTTACAATTTGATTTGGCTTTTAAAAAGAACCAAAATTTGAAAAGTCAAAATCAAGTTGACTGAAAATGGGTTTACGGTTAAGGAGGAGTTTACGGCCGTAAACAGCTGGTCGTAAACGCCGACAGTTTGATTTTTCTTCGATTAAATCCTTAAAACATGTCGATTTGAAGCGAGAATGACTTATTAAGGATCAGAATCAGCATACCTATAGTTTCAACCGATAAATTTCACAAAGAAACACGATTTTTTTGAGAGAGAGAGAGAGAGAGAGAGAAAGGACGAGTTTGCGGCCGAGAACTCAAAAATGAAGGGTGAGAGTGGTTCCTGGCTGTATTCATTCCTTATATACTTGGTCCAAATGGGCCACAATCCTCAATGCTTAAAAACGAAGTCCAATATCCCAAAATTTGATAAAAATAGAACATTTTGAGGACAAAAATAAAATAAGAAAACAAAGAATAAAAAAATAAGAAAGTAAAAAAAAAAAAATTAAAAGTAAAACTACTACTAAAAATTATCAATAATTTGATAAAAGAAAAAATAAAAATAAAATAAAAATTAAAATAATATTGAAATGAAATTAAAATTTAAGAGGAATTTAAATTAAATTTCACCTCTTACTAACACTAATAATAATTTTGTGATATTGGGATCAAAGTTGTTGGACAACCTTAGTCCACTTATCGGTACTTCTGTTTTCACGTCTATGTCTGATCAATCGTTGGTATTGTGGTCCACTAAACACGAAAAGTTTTGATAAATTTGAGGACAGACTATAAGTGACAAGACCTTAGATCTTATGAACTTAGATAATGTTCCTAAAAGACCATTCAGCTGACGACGACCAAGGATATTGTTGTCCACTTAAGTTGAGCAGCGAGATCCATTGACAACCTATAAAGTGTTCAGTTTTAATTGTATTAGAACGTGTTTCCCGCTTCTTGGTATACTCCAATAATCAAGGACTTCCAGAATACTCCTTACTTTAGGTGAGCAGACAATCATTAAGAAGGAAGTCAGATTTCCTGTCAAGCTCACAACCTCCATAATTACTGTCAGCAAAAGCATATAAATCAAATTTAGAATTTTTCGGATACCAAAGACCCAGTTTTAGGTTGCCTTTGAGACATCGAAACATTCTTTTGAGAACAATAATATGTGAAAGTTTAGGATTAGCCTGATAGTGAGCACATCGACAAACTGCAAACATAATGGCAGGTCTGCTTACAGTTAGACACATAAGCGATCTGATTATCAATCTGTAATTGGACTGATCTACTAGTTCGTCATCAGTATTCGAATTCAGCAGGGGTCTTTCGACCATCGGTGTCAGTCCAGATTTAGCATCTCGGAACCCGTACTTCTCCAGCGTATCCTCCACATACTTTGCTTGATGTAGCAGGATTTCGGTTGACTTCTGTTGGACCTGAAGCCCTAAAAACATGGTCATTTTGCTTAACGAACTCATCTCGAACCTCTTTTTCATCACTCCTTCGAACTCTTTGCAAAGTTGTAGACTTGTAGATCCGAAGATAATGTCGTCAACATAGATCTGGATGAGAATCTGATCATTACCCACATGCTTGATGAATAAAGTTTGATCGATAGTGTCGCAAGAATATCCATGTTCGAGCAAGTGCTTTGTAAGAGTTGCATACCATGCTCAAGGAGCTTGATGTAACCCATACAACGCCTTATCCAACTTGTAGACATGATTGGGAAACTTCGAGTTAATAAACCTAGGAGGTTGATCAACGTAGATTTCTTCCTTCACCTTGCCATACAAGAAAGCTGTCTTGATATCCATCTGATAAACAGTGAAGTTCATGTAGGAAGCGTATGCAAGGAAGATACGGATAGCCTCCAAGCGAGCCACCGGAGCATAAACCTCAGTGTAGTCAAGACCCTCAATCTGTCTAAACCCACGAACCACCAATCTTGCCTGCGCACTATGACTCCAGAATCATCCTGCTTATTGCGATATACCCACCGAGTGTCAAGAGACTTTTTTCCATTAGGCAATTCAACCAGTGTCCAAACCCCGAGTTTTTCAAATTGATTTAACTCTTCGTGCATAGCATTTACCCAACTGGGCTCATTTAAAGCCATTTCAACATTCTTTGGCTTAATTTGAGAGATAAAGCAAGAATAGAGACATGTATTAACATCTCCACTCCGAATTCTTGTTTTACCACCATCACCCAGCTGGCCAATGACATTCTCGATCGGATGATCGCATTGAATACGTGAACGTATCTCCTGGCTGATGTCATTGAGTGAAACGGGAAGATTGTGAATGTTGAGAACTCCATCATTTGCTGAATGATTCACTTCAGACGAACCTGTCTCGTTAGAAGAATTAGCCACAAACTCATTAGCAATTTGCTCAGGAAAGAGAAGTTCCATAAAAGTTTGAGTAATAGCGGAAGCATCTTGGGACATGAACTTTCTTTCAACAGGAGTAAGAGGTGTGGCATCAGCATCTGGAGCGTGTTGTTGACTTGAAGATTCTGGACAAGCAATTGGAACAAATGAATCCACCATAGGAATTACAGAAGACACTATCAGTGGTCTGTAAACAACTTCTTCGTCTTCATCTTCAGGAACAATCTTCGAACTAGAAGTAGAACCAGATAAACTATATGAACACACATTGAACAATTTGAACAAAGATGTGTAATCAAATAGCCAATCAGGACCCACTCTAGTATCCGCTTCATTCTCCTCCAACCAGCGCACATCGAAGGATTCTACAATTTGCTTTGTTCTTTTGTTGTAGACCTTGTACGCAGTGCGAGCATCATACCCCAAAAAATAGCAGTTATCAGATTTGGCATTGACCTTCGGGTTGGACTCCAGGTGAAGAAGGGTACAACAGCAACCAAATACGCAGAAATGGCTAACAGATGGCTTGTAACCATATAGAATTTCGTACGGAGTCTTCATATGGGCTTTGTTGATCAAAACACGATTCTGAACATAACATGTTGTGTTGATCGCCTCAACCCAAAATAAAACAGGTAATTTGGAGTCACACAGCATCGTCCTTGCAGCGTTCGATTCCTCCGTTCAGCAACACCGTTTTGCTGAGGCGTGCGAACAGAACTATATTAACTCACAATTCCCTTTTCTGCGTAATTATGTTCCATTATCAGTACGAAGCGCCTTCACCCGGTTATTGGTTTGGTTCTCTATCATTACGATGAACTTCTTGATCAGATCAGATACCCCAACTTTGTTGGATAAGAAGAAAACCCATGTGAAACGCGAGAAGTCATTGATCACAACTAGACAGTATAAATTCTTGTTGATGCTTAGGACATTGACTGGACCAAATAAATCAATGTGAAACAATTGGAGCACCTGGCTGATTGAATTGACCTGTTTTGGCAGCTGTGGTTTTCTATGATGCTTTCCCTGGGCACATGACACACACTTTTCGAATGTTATGAAATCTCTGACAGGAAGGCCACACACCATTTTATTTTTAGCAAGACGATTTAGATTCTTAGCGTTCGCATGACCGAGTCGTCGGTGCCACAACATTGCATTTTGTTCGGAGACTTTTGAAAAGAGGTAGGTGACTTGTTCAGGAATGTTGCTATTCATGTCGATAATGTATGCATTTCCATCCCGCTTTGATTTAACAAGAATCCACTTATCCGGGATGACAATGTCTGGCTTTAAGATCAGACACTCTTTGTCAGTAAAATGCGTTGAATAACCCTTGTTGCAAATTTGAGAGACGCTCAACAAGCTGTGCTTTAACTTGGGAGCATAGTTGACGTTCTCGAAACTCAGCACTCTATTTGTCATAGTTCCTCTTTGAGTGATTTTTCCGCCTTCTCCGCCTGCAAAGGAAACAAATCCCCTATTAAAAGTTTTAATGTCAGTCAATTGTGAGATGTCTCATGTCATATGTCGGGAGCAGCCGCTGTTGACATACCAAGGTCTGACGACATTCCTCCGCAACTGTCCCTACAAATGAGCGGGATCATTTAGATTTGGGGAGCCAGGACATTGCTTTCCTGGGTTGACCCTTTACGATCACAAATTTATCTTTTGAACTTTTTGATTTTGAATCATCATTTAAAGCACTCTCAGAGGAAGACAATGATTGGTTGGAAGTTAATTTGGGCACCCACTGGTATTAAGGTTTCTTAAAAATCATGGGTGATTTTGAAGCATTTTTCTTTTCAGTTTGCTTTGAGCATTTGGATTTTCTACCAGAAGTGGTTGAAGATCCAGATCTACTCTTTGACGAAACCGACCTTTTCTTAGCCTTGCTCGATTTTGGCAAACTGTTTGTGACTTTGTTATTGAAAACCTGTTTGTTCTTTTGAAAAACTGCCTTTTTCTTGTTATGATTATCCTTCCAATCATCATCTCGATTCTCGAGGGAGAGATCTCGAGAACTTTCTAGTTAAAGACCTTCCTCGAGACTCGTTCTCTCTCCTTGGTGAAGAAAAATGCACAAATTCCCTATTAGGACAATTTTGAGCGATATGACCGGCAGTACTACAATTGAAACAAATCTGCTTATGATCACTAGACTTGATACCGCCCTGATCAAATTTCATGCTTTTATCTATTTTTCTAACTTTCCCACATGTGCACATGCAGGAGTTAGACTGTGTGACAGATGTAAAAGATGTGGATGTACTAGTGTAAGATTTGATAGGTTTGACAAAAGCAACACCACATTTTTCAGAATTATCAATTTTAGACATCACATCATCACAAACAAAAGCATCAGTCTTAACATTAGACATAGACTCATCACAAATAGGAACACCAAACTTAGACACCAATTTACTAGACTCATACTTCTCATCTCCTTGCTTTCATTGGCTTACTGACACATCTGCATTTGAAGTAGAAATGTTAGTATCCAAAACCTACTTGTTTTTTATCTCTCCACTGCATTTTTTATTCAATTATTTTTGCAACCTTTTCACTTGACACATCGAACTTCTTAAATTAAAATCAGCATTTTCAAAACAAATTTTCAATGTGTCAAGTTCTTTGGTTACAGCAGCAAGTTTATTTTTGATGTGATCATAATTCTCACACTTGTTGTTGTAATCTTCTTGCAATTTCTTGAAATCTTTAATTTTAGACTCTAATTTTTCTTTTAATGGCTTTTGTTCTTTCCTAATAGTGTACCGTTCATATTTTAGGTCCTCATTTTCTCTCTTAATCAACTCAATTTGGTCACGCAGGAATTTGACAGTTTTAATGCAAGATTGAGAACAAGCAACTTCACTAACCTCCGGCTTTGCAGGCTCCAGCATGGTTTGAACCATGAATGTGAATTGGAGTTCCATCATTTCTTCTTCTGGGTCTGTTTCATCTTTTCCTTCAACAACATCATTTATTTGGGCGAGATGAGCATTTTCAGGTCCTGAGATGCTCACAGCCTGAATTTGATCCTCTTAGTCAAATGACTGAGCCACCATGGCAAGATTTGTTGTCTGATTGTTGATGTTAGCTCCTCTGCTGGTATTCACTGGCACCATCGTTCTTACACCATTTTCCCTTCTGTCAGGCTTTGGGCAATCTCTAGCGAAATGATCGGGTTCATGGCAGTTGAAACAGCGAAGTTTGCCTTTGTTGAATCCAACCTTCTTTTCTGCATTCATGCCCCAGTTATTTTTTCCTATCTTCTTGGAAAGTTGTTTAGCTCTGAACACGGCCATAGCAATTTGCCATGTTATGTCCATTTCTTCAACATCTTCTGGATGAATTTGGTCCAGATCAGCAAATGACAATTGAGGGGGCAGCTCACCAACTACAAAAGCATTATAACAATTTACAAGACCAATTGCAAAAGCCAGATTTTCAGCATTTTCATTGGGAGCTAGGGTTGGGGCAGGAGCTGAATCAGCAACATGAACAGATGTCTTTGAAATGGAAGCAACTTGCGGGTAGGACATTGAAGAGTGAGCACTTTACATAGATGGAGTGACATATGATGATGGTTGGGAAGCAGCAAATGGTTGAACTTGAGGAGTGGTGAAAGATGAAAAGGAATTGTTGGATTGAATTCCCAGATTCGCAGTGGAGTATGGATTGACATGGTTGATTTCTCTCTGCTTGTCATCCAATTCACAAGCTTTAATGATTGCCATTGTTTCAGCTAAACATAGACGATTGAGATCTTTTGTTTTCTTGATCACAACAACATTCATATCCCAAGACCTTGGTAGAGAATTGAGGAACTTTTTGTTTATTTTAGATTTAGACACAAATATTCCGGCTGAACTCATTTCAGTGGTGATTGTAGTAAATCGCTGCAACTGAGCTTCCAGGGTTTCTCCAAGGACATAGTTGAACATATTGAACTTTCGTCTTAACATATCCTGACGGCTCTCTTTCATGTATTCGTTTCCTTCATAGACTTCAATCAAAGCTTCCCACAGAGCGTTGGCTGAAGTGTATTCACTAAAACCTTGTGCAATCTGTGGAGATAATGCCATTGTGAGTGTAGCCAATGCCTTTTCTTGTTCTTCAATTTTTTCAAAGTCATCATCCGTGTAGTTTTCAATTTTCTTGTCAGTGATTGTTCCGTCTTCAAGTGTTGTGATGATATGAATTGGTCCTCTTAAAATGCTTCTCCAAATTTTGAAGTCTTTCATTTTAATGTATTTTTCCATTCGATACTTCCATTCTAGAAATCCCTCAACAGATAATAGTCTAGGAATGCGTGAGGTGGTACCCATGATAACATCCAGTTCTTGATGAGCAAATGTGGTTTAAGATTCCATTTTTTAATTTTCTATTTTTTGTGAAAATGATTTGAAAAATAAACTAAAAGGTCAAACACACAGTTTGCGGTTAGATGATTACGGCCGTAAATAGGAGTTTACGGTCAAGTCAGGTTTGCAGTTGGTAGTTTTCGGTTGTGATTGCGGTTGAGGTTCAAAGATGAGATTTCGGTTGGGTTTACTGCTGAGATTTCGGTCATTGAAGGCTTTGAGTTTACAGTTACTGAAGATGCTCAGTTTACGGTCGTGAACGGAGTTTAAGGCCGTGAACAGAGTATTCGGTTGCTAAATAATGCTAGTTTGTGGCCGTAAATAGGAGTTTACGGCTGTGAACTCTTGACCCTAAATACACAGTTCTTGATGAAAACACGAGTTTTAAGCAGATCTTATTCCCTTTTGCCATGAAATCACCAAAACAAGCCTTAAACAATGATCCTTTGACCGAGAACGTGATTGAAAGATGATTTGACACCAGATAGACTCTGATACCAATTGAAAGTCCCTTGAAACAGGATCTTAACCAGTAATCAAGCAATCCAACAATCAAACAAGATAAGAATTGAGTAGAAGAAGATTAAACCAAAGCTTGCACATGTTTATAGCAGAAAAACGTCTAGTACAACTTGGACACAATGACCGTAAACAACAGTGAATCATCAACACCAACAAACTCAGACACTCACTATATATAGGGGAACCGTAAACTATCTCTGGCCGTAAACTCACCAACAACACATCAATTACATGCAAGTGACTCATAAGACCTATACATTAATTAGCCTAGCCCAAACCATTAGTTAGACCCTTTAATGAGTTCTAAAAAATTAAAACTCATTATAATAATAATAATAAAAAAAAAAGTTATTTTAGACATCTTATATTGGAAACTTTTATATAAAGTTTTAAACCCAAAGCTTGATGTTATTTTTTGTGAAAATGTTTTTAGCATGACAAACAAATTTTAATACATACAAAATTTTATAACAACAAAAATAAACATCACAAGCATGCAATTAAAGTGTATAAACAAAGCTATTTTCTAGTAATATTTATTGTGAGCCATCATAACAAATATTAAGTCATTTCCTAAAGGACTTATTAGGACACTTCAAGGTCTTCAAAAGGCTCAATGTCTTCATAAGAACTTCATTCTCCATCTTGTTACATTTTTATAAAAAAATAAAATACAACTAGTCCAAAAACTAACTTATTACATACAAAAATGAGCAAATGAAATAATATCTATTTATCTATTACATCATCATATGAATCAATAAATATCAACCACAAATGTCATAATGGCTTGTTTATACACAACAGCATATAAATATAAACAACACTTTATTTTTTCTAAGGCAACTTTTATATATCGAAAAAACATCGAAAAATGGTTATATAAAAATAAACACTTTTTACTACAAGTTGCCAAAGAAAACAAATATGGACATTTCTTTAGCCAAAAAGAAATTCATGCTTGTTTTCCAAAAACCAAGTATTATCATAACATGAAAATCATTCTAACATTTAAAAGATGAATTTGATACCACTGAGGGTTTTGATACACAAAATAGAAAGTTTTTCGCAAAAACCGGCAACGGATGCTTTGAAAATTTCTTGTAAATTTCTAGTATATAACAAAACCAAAACATCAAGGATCCTTTTAAAGAGGTTAGAATGAAATTAAAAACAACCATAGGATGTTTTAGAAAGACAACCTTTGTAGCCTTTGGACCCTCTTGGATTTGGGGTATTGAAGTAGATGGCAAGAACAAGAAGCTTGATCTTCTCTACAAGTAATCCACCAACAAGATAAGATACTCAAAATGCTAGTTTTCCTCTTGTATGACTTTGTTCTTTAAGCCTTTAGTTCTTAAACAATTAAGCACTAAAAGGAAGACACAAAGTGAGCACCAAAAGATAAGTAACAACTTCAAAGTGAAGAGAGCTTCTAGCACTTTTTGCTCACGGATTTTTGAAAGAAAATGGGAAGAAAGAAGACCAAATGAACTAACCAAACTTCATGCAAACACCCTCCTTTTATATCCCATGCAAAGTAATCCCTTTTCATTATAATACTCTAAACTATCATAAAGCATAAAGCAAAAAGGGACTAGGTATGGATGTAAGATGTGAAAGATGACAAGTAGGTCCCATGCTTGCTTAAAAAATTCGGCCATATGGTCAACAAAAGAAGAAAAAAATTATGTCTAACTTATTTTAACCAAAGACTAGTCAATTAACTAAACCATGGTAAGCCAAAGTGTCCAAAACTTTGTACATGACTTATTATTGAGAAGGGCTGAGAAGAGGAGGAAGGATAAGGAGGGAAGAAAGTCTGCGATGAGAGGGGTTGATGTCGAGGAGGGAATGGATACGGAAGATGTGAGGTCTCCGATGAGAGGGTCTGCAGCGAAGGGTAAGGCGGGTTCGAGGAAAATGTCGGGGAGTAGAAAGTAGCGAGTGAAGTGAGGGAGTTGCGAGGAGACGAAGGTGAGTTGCGAGGAGTTGAAGCGAAGAGTAAGGAGGTTGATCAGGTCTTCTGTGAAGGTTGAAGGCTTGATGGCGAGGAGCGGAGGATGGGGTTTGCGGTATGCTTTAGTCTTAGGTACACAAAGTTTTGTCGTCTGTAGTATGCGAGGTCTCCGGTATGCGAAGGAAGCAGCAGCTGCACATAGGAGAGTCCAGTACACTTTGGATAGCAAACAACTTCTCAGTATGGGCAGTATCTTCGGTCATTCCATGGTCCTCAATATTGAGCTCCGAGGATGAGCATGCTCACGATGAAAAACACCATTTTTCATGAAAATTGATACTGTGGAGGCTATAACTTCATGTTAATTCATGGAAATGATTTCTAAAGCATATGGGGATAAGTTGGGGTGTTGGGAAGAGGAAAAAGTGGTAGAAAGTATGAGAGAGAAAGGAAAAAAGTAAGGATAAGGTGTGGGTTTAAAGTAAAAGTAAGGATGTAGATTTCTTGTTACATCTGAATTGTCAGGAAGGTATGGGAAGACTTCATGGTGAAGTAAGGACATGCATATTTATCATTCTTTTAATATAGCAAAAGAAGCATACCTCCTGTATTCGTAGTATGATCTTCAAAGGTTTACAGATACCTTCTTCAAATATCAAGTCTTCACCAAATATCCATGATATTTTGTCTTCATTCCAAAGCAAAATAAATGCCTAGAGTAAAATCTTCACACGTTTTAGACCATAAATATCATCTTTCTTCTTATTTTTCTTCAACAGCGAGGTAAAATATTCTTAAACCCAGATTTTTAGCAGAAAATTATAGCAAGCAGCAGCAACATTTATTCTTGAAAGCTTGAAAAAGATTTGAATCAACACTTCAAAAATGGAAAACTCATCATAAAAAATTTATGATTACAAACCCACAAATTTTTGTATGAAAATCAGAAAATACAAAATGAAAGTAGTTGACCGGGAGTCGTTCCATTGAAACAATTGCTTATATCTTCAATGTACAACTCTGAGCCACGTGGGTTTGTGACCTAAAACTCATCATAAAAAAATTTACGGTTTCTCCAACATCCTCTCTCCATAAGTGTAACCTAGGATACAAGGCACTAAAAGAGATACATAAGACAATAATGTCCCGTGAGCTACGTGGGTTTGTGACCCAAAACGTTTATCATATTTTCATCAAAAACATTTCATCTTTACAAAACATAGTTTTAGACCATAAAACATTTTCAAGCATTTTCAAGGAAAATTCTTTTCATACACGTCATAAATATCATTTCATATTTTATCATTTCATATTTTATCATTTCTTTTCTCTCTTTCTTTTCAATTCAAAAAGACATATTTCTACATTTCTTTCTTTTTTATCAAGGGCTAATTTCAATATTAAACCGTTGCTAATTTCTATACTTAGGGTACACCATGTCTAGACCAAGGTGGAAAGAATAAATCAATCCACCAATGCATCGTGTTAACTAGGACATCTACTTCGTGAAAGGGAGGTGCCACCCCACCAGATTCCTATAGACCTCTTACGAGACATCGTGTCCCGGACATCTTTCAATCATTCTTTACTTTCTTTTCCTTTTTAATTTCTTCTTATCTTCACATTTCACATTAACAAGACTCATATCATCATTTACAGTATCATAGGTTATTAGGAATATATACTTTCAAAAGACACATTTCACATATCAAACAGTTGTTCTTCCAAGATATTCTTACCTTAAAAACATTGTTTCAAAATATTCTTTTCAAAAACTTTTTACACTTACATTTAAAAACATTTCATATATCAAATCATTGTATTTCATTGTCATAAAATCATTTTCCCACATACCCTAAAGTAGGAAAATGCCAACACGTACTCACCTTAATCACACGAAGGTTAGCTAGTCCTTTTCTAATTCCTTTCCTTAGAGTGACACTCTCAAACACTACCTATACAACATCTATAAAAGTCAATAGATAACCAACATACCCCTACAAGGGTTTTCAAGTTTTCATAATCTTTAATATGATAAAGGTATATGCTTAAAAGGTTTCGTGAATGTTTCAGAACATAAATGTGAAAAACAAGAATTTTTGAGACAACATTCACTGTACTGACAATAGGATTTACCGTAATGGTGGAAGTTTTTACTGTAACCCTACTATGCTTTAAATAGTACTTGAATGCCCATTCCAATTCACTTTGTACCAATTATATGGGTTATCACACATGGTTAGGAGGTGTTTATCATCCTAAAACACTCCTCTTAACTCCTTAAATGCTCATTGAAACCCCTTTAGGATCGTAAAGATCCTCAAGTGTTTAAAAGGAGGGCAAACGAGTCCATTTTACACTTGAACATTCAAAAGTCCACAAAACTTGCCCAAAACTTGTTGAAAACTCAAGAGGATGTTGTAAAGTGCATGAAACAATAATTAATCTCGTTTTAAACACCTAATATAACTATGGAATCCTCAATTCCATTCCATACTCCCAAATTGCCCTTTAGGCCAAACAATCACTAGAGCTAGAACCTTACTAACATCCCTTCATTTTTGCTTTTCAATATCATCCCTATAGTGTCAATTCATGTTCGTGAATGTCATTCACTTATTAGATGTAAAACTATATGTAGTAATCCATATATTTCCTAAAATACTCTTACAACCAAATATTCCATAAATTCAACTAGGAATCATTCTATTCTTCATGTTCTTCCATTCAAATCATACTATTAGTATCAAATCATATTTATGAGTATCATATACTCATCAAATGCTCATAAACAAAGGATTCCAAAGGTTTTCATCATATTTCATTTAATTCCATTATAATTCTTGCATAAACATGATTCTACCAACATTGATGAGTTTGAGCATTCTAATTGTATTTATTGCTATCAAACATCATCTAAGTCATTAAACACAACCCGATATAACATATAAACATAAAATCCCCAAATTTGGATTTCTTAGGTTCATGGAGCTTTTTACCTAAATCATCAAATCCATTAATGGGATGATTGGATTGAGATTAGAACCATGGAAACCAAATCAAGGAAGGTTAGAAAACCAACTCTTAATCATAAATTAAAGCCAAAATTGACATTATGGATTTTCCGAAAAACTTGAATTCGAAATTTAGAGCTAGAGGATAAGAGATTATACATAACAAGCTTTAGATTCCTCTTTCCTTTGTTGGATTACTCAATTCTTGTCTTGGATCAATCCTTAGATACAAAATAGGATAAAATTACCATGAGAGAGCTTCTTAGCTATTTTTCCACGTTTTTTATGAATGAGGGGAAATATATGCATCTTATTTCCCCAATATTTTAACATTTAATACCTCAAGTTTACTAGTTTTGGCCAAAACTCACCAAGCCTTAATATTTGTGATTTTAACCTAGGTTGTTATGTAATAAGTCATTCTCCATCCATTATATAACTTTTGTAGTCCCTTCTATTAATTGAGTCAACCCTTTGGTCAACTTACTTTGCCAACTTGACACTTTTGGCCTTTTAACTTTAAAATGTTGTTATTTTCACTCCTAACTTTCTACACTTCATATCAACTAATGATATGCTTATCCCTTGATGATTTATTTATATAAATAATTTTTTATTTATTTACTTTATTAATTAATAACCTAATTTTTAATTTTAAGGCTGATATAATTATCAAGCCTTAAAAGGATTCCATCCCTGGAATCTCATTATGATCCATCTCATTGGAATTTCATCCAGTCACCTTTAAATTCCTTTGATGGTCACATCACTTAGGTCATTTATCACATTGAGAATCTGCCTAATAATCAATAATATAACTATAGGGGTTATTAGCCTTCTTGGACACATTTACCCTTTTGTCCCCTTTTTGAATTTTTAGCAAATTAATCTGCCAATGAAATAAAAAAAAATTAAGATATATAGTCTCATCATGTCCAATAAGGTTTAAGGCATGTAAGAAGCCTTATCAGGTCCTTCCAACCTCTAAATCAACTTTACTCTGTTTCTGTACTTATGTTCTAATTTGCCTAAGTATGTCCCTTTATGCTCAAGGATGTCACCAACATTCCATTCTTTACTAATTCCATTAGTAAGTCATTACCAAGACTTAGTTTCTGATACATCTTTTCATCTTGCCCTTTTTTACCTTCTCCGGTATCAAAGTCTCAAACTCAACATAGTACTTTTAACTTGGCCAAAACAATATTTGCATGTTTTATATACTAACATCTCATATGGAATACATGCAGAAACACACTACAGTACACATACCATTTGATTTCTGTTTCTGTAATTCTATTTATCATGTTGTTAGGTTTTGGAACTTAAATTCTAATCACTCTTCATGAGCACTCATTTCTATAGGTCTTGATTTCCAAATCATAACACTGACACTTTACCTTGAAGATATCTTGTCGCTTCATTCATACTATATAAGTTTGTACCAACAGGCACCATACCATCTAATTCCATGTCTGCTTACTGCCTTGTCCATATCTCATCTCATCCACTTCAACTATTGTTTCAAACAAAAATCTCATTTCAAGATCTTACACATCTCTTAGGCATGCAAGCCTGAGCATACCATGACAAGAAGATCTAAATCACATGTAGTTGTTTCAACTCTACTTTTAAAATCTTGTGTGGGTTCGAATGATCTTGTCACTTGTAACTTGATTCTTCCTAGCTATCTACTCCTTAAAAAAAATGAAGGCATTTCTTTTAAGGCTAAATCACAAGATGATCATCATTATGGAACAAGATGTTTCATTTATTTCTTCATGGAAACTCGTTGCCTCATTTGTACTCCTTATAGACCTTGAATTCCACCTTTGCCTTTCCCATTGATTGCATAAAGCTTCCATCATAGTTTCATCATTCATGTATCCCTCAACATTGTGGTTCGAGTACTCAACTCTTCCATTCAAAACTTTGTCAATTTAACTTCTCAAGTATCATCATGATTTACTTTTTCTATTTCTTTTGTCTTCTTATGAATACACAATTGAATTTATATCAATTGATTTCCTCATCCTTTGGTTAAAGTTTGAGTGGTCCATAATTCTCTAAATCAGGTTCATATCTTCTATATGAACTCATAACAGAAGATCTCATTATCATAAGTCTATCTGCTTTTTTAACTGGTTGTTGGTTCCATATAGCAACAATACTCAAAACTAGTACTCAATGGTACTTGAGTGTGCTTGTTCCATGTCATTAAGTTGCATAAGTTGGAAGCTCTAAATCTTGTATCCTTGGTTCATTTGTGTCACTTATAATTTTAAGCATCATGTGTTGTTCTTACTCAGCCTCCAAAGTATTTCGATCTCTTGAAAATCAAATTTGTTGGGCCTTAAATGTTGTGTCATTGTGATTATAATAGCTTAGTCTGTTTTGTATCCGGTTGAGCCTGTCCACCCGTTATTTATTTTTATGGTTTAGCTATTTAAGGTGCATGCATGCACTGTATCTTGAAATCGTCAAATCGTCTTTTGTAAACCCTACATGCCTTTACAGTAGCAGATCTTTATTGAGCTCTTCTAAGGCTGTGATCATTAATCATTTCATATATTTGATATTCATTATGTATTCTCGAATCTTTTACCTGTTGAATCTATTCGATCATTAAAGATTTATTATCAACAATTGGTATCACAGCAAGAGACTATGTAATCCATACGCATCTCTTCTGTTAAAAGAGCTATTAGGGTTTCCGCTTTAATTGGATATGAGTTTGTCGTCTTCTTCGATTTCATCGATTTCAGACATTGAATCTTGATCTTTATTTTACCCTAAACTCGTTTCTAGGTTTACACATCTGGTTCATACAGGTTTTCGTTGTATCGACAACATGCAGTATAACGATTCTCACGCCAACTCAATCAATCTTTCAAGTGGTGTTGGATCTACAACAAGGATCCTTATTCTATTTCCAAATGATTATGAAGTATGGGCACTACACTTTGATGATTACGTGCTGGGTCTGGAAGATAATGGATCTTTGATATGGGATGCCATTACCAAGGAGACGTTTGCTCACAAGTAGAAAACAAGTTATCAAGACTCAAGTAGAGTACAACGATCTTCTTCTTGAAGTTATTGATATACCTAAAGATGAAAGGACAAGCTAATCAACAATGTCAAGGCTATGAGGATTATTCTCTTTGCTTTACTAGCCGACATGTTTCACTTAGTAAGCTCATGCGAAACTGCAAAAGAAATATCGAACATGCTTAGGGAACCGTATTCAAGCGACGCTGATCTTGAACATTCCATCCAAACGCTATTACTTTTGGATTTTGGAGCTTTCCTTTAGAAACCTGAGGAGAAGCTTGACCAAACGTTCAACTGTTACAACCATCTATTGAGCAGGAGGGTGACGCACAAGATCAAACGTGGACTGATAGAGCAGAAGGTAATGTTTATGAACAGATTAAGGTCTGAGTGGAAAGTTTTTGTGTCGACAGTTAAAGCACACAAGCAGTTCAAAAATTACTCATTGGCAAAGCTCGTTGGCATTCTAAGGTCGCATGAAGACGAAGTGACCAGTGAAGGAAAATTCGTTTCTAGAATGGTTTCGTTAGCTCTTGTGGCATAGGGAAAGAAGGTTGATGATGATGGTTTGGAGTCAGATCTCTCCGATTGTGAACTCTCCAAGAAAGATTATGCATTGATAGTGTCCAACCCAAGGAGGTTCGCAAAGAAGAATTTTGGTCGCAACAAAAACCAAAACTAGCAGGGGAGTTATATCTCTGAGAAAGTGAAGGATGAGAGTGCGAACAACTCTCAAAAGGAAGAAACAAAGAAAGAGAAGAAGCTTGTTGGTGACTTCGGCTATGACTGTAACTATTATCATGGCAAAAATAATCTAGCAAAGGAGTGCATGCTGCAGAGAAAGAATGAGAAGAAAGAAGAAGAGGATGATGAGGCTTATTTCCTCAGAAAGCTGGAGAGAAATCAAGAAGAAGAAAAGTATTGATGATGCTAAACATGCTTTAATTGTGCAGGAAAATGATGATGAGTTTGGTAGAGTCGAAGTGTGAACGACTGACTCTGAAGACAAAGAGATTCCTATACCAACTCACGAGAGAAGCTTCGTGGCGAAAGTTGATGATTCGCAGTTAAGCGGAAGGTTCTTTATGGTGACAAATGAAGGTTAGGAGCTTAGAGGATACCCTACTGAAGGCGGCTATGTCTTCGATAGCTGTTTTGCAGCAAAGCCCATCCCTGATCAGATTAACGAATGCGAGAACGTGATAAACAAGGTACACACCATTCTTAAATCTCTAAATACTCATGTGTCTAAATATGAAACTGAATTAGATGATCAAAAATATACAGTATCTAGTTTCAGTGAAAGTTTAAAAAGAACCCATTTGAAAAATTCTAACTTAACCGATCAACTCAGCAGGGTTTCAAACAAAAGTGAAGAGATGCACATATGGATTGAAAATTTGGAGTTGGATTTGTCAAGGTCTAGGGATGAGTTGATTTATTTGCAAAGAGATAATTTGGGGTTTTTTAAAAAGCGAAACATTTTTTGTTTAGTTGTTGAATGACTTTATTTCAATATTAACCAATTACATCTTGATTGTGAAATTGGAGAGAAAATCCATAAGATGATTTTGCCCTTTCTCGAATTGAAAAAGGACAAAATCAACGTAGATTGTACCAGGTGCAAATCCATCGTCTCATCTGAAGAAGTCTCGGATGCCTATAGAATAGAACTGGACAAAATTGATTCTTTCATAAAGTCCAAATATCATAAAAACATGTTGAAACAACTTTTGGATGAAAATGACAAAGAGAAAATCAAATCTGATACTGTACAGAAGTTTGACTCATTAAACACTAAGTTAAGTTCAGAAAACAAACTTAATGTTGAAAATACATCTGAATTCGACGATGACAGTTATATTAGTGAAGTCACTGTGGAGGATGAGGTTGATTGCTCTGAATTTGTTAAAAGCGAACATGAACCTGCGAAAGTTTTAATTTTCTAAAAATTCAGTTAAGTTTGCACGTTTTTCTGAAGTTAAATCAAAAGTTTTAAGAGAAAACGCAACCGCTTTTCAAAAGGTTCAAATTATTCCCAATCAAGTTTTCGCAACCAAGGGACTTAATAAAAATTAGACGGCAGAAATAATGTCCATGGTCGAAGACGACAATAAAGATGGTTGTGATGAATTTTTCTGGTCAGCCCAATCGACAATGCAGATGAAACCAAATATCTCTCTGAAATGACTTCTTGGAAAATGAAGAGCAGATGCGTAGCAGAACCGCTGAACAAAGTCAACTCGATCTACGAAAAAGGGACTCCTAGTGGAACCAAGAAAGTTCCAAGGGATACATTATCTGTACAGACCGAAACTCCTCTTAGAAAGCCAAAATCTAGGGCTAATGTTCACAAATCCTCTGAGCAATTCGCAGCTCAAAAACGTCAAAGAAATGCGAGATATAACAAAAGTCTGAAGGAAAGAAAGCATTTCTTGAGATCCAAAAATCCCAACTTCGTTTAACAAGAAAAATCATCCAATCCAAATGCGAAAGTCTCTTCACATGCGAACCCTAAGAGTTTTCCACGAACTAAGTCTCAGTCTCTACAGGTTTCATAACAAAAAGTTTTTCAAAAACCATCCTTTTCAAATCATGTGAAACCTATGGAGAAAACAAAGTCTCACTTCTCTCCTAACACAAATGCTTCACATTCAGTTAAGACATCGCAAGATATTAAAGGCAAAAGAAAGGTAGTTTCGGAGCCTAAAATTCCATTTAAGAGATCTGAAAAGAAAGTTGTCAAGGAACAGATCCAAAATTAGCAAAGGAAAATATCCACAAAGGATAAAAAATTAAAAGATAATATGATCACTGTTTTTCAAATTAAAAAGAAAGATAGCACCACCTTGGTTAAAAGATCTTATTTAGTTGATGTTGTTATTACTTTTCCTATGTAAGCCTCACGTGGAACCATACAACTTTGGGTTCCTAAATCTCTTTGATTTTTGTAGGTGATTCGTGACAAGCAGTTTGACTCTGAATGGTACATTGATAGTGTTGGATTAGGTGTCTAAGCCCATAACTATAATTGGTATGTACTTGACCCGATAGTAGCATGGTCCTTTTGGGTTGCCTTCACCGGAGCAATTTGATAGGATAGATATTTGAGAAAGAGGTTATTTGTGATTTATTAATATATTATATGAATAATATATTAATTGACAAATCATATTATTTAATTGGTATTAATCAAGAATTAATTTGGAATTAATTTAGTGATCAAAAGAGACTGATTAAATTTACGGGGACTAATTAGGTAAATCGGTAATACTTATAGTTTAGAACAATGATCCATGTTGGTTAAGGATGGACTAAACATATATGAGAGTCCATGAAGGTTTAGTCCAAAGGGCCTACCAAATGTGAAGAGTCATGGTGAATTAGGGTTTGCATGGAAGAAACCCTAGGAATTCCACACTATACAAGTAACCCCTAGCATCCCTAAAATCGGCCAAAAGGTTTCCAAGGTGAAACCCTAGCTAATTTGTGCTTCCTAACCTCTCTCTCACAAGCCTCCTTTTGCTTTTAGTGTTTATGACACATTTGAGGTATCACACTTGAGGCACTAAGCTCTTAAAAGGCCAAGAACTACAAGGTACAACTAAGAGGTATTCATGTAAGTAGTTTATATGTTTTATATCTCCAATTGCATGCTAGCTAGGGTATACGCTTTAGATAAAATGAATTTGCATGTATTGTTGGGTTTTGAGCACTATACCACTCCTATGATGCACCTGCAACCCTAAATGCTTTGAATCTATTTTTTCTCTAATTATACATGCATTTTGTTTTTCCAAAGCATTCACCCTAGCTAGCATGCAATTGAAGCTATATAATAAAAAACTTAGTTTGGATTCATACCTCTTGAGTAGGGTAGAGTTCTTGATCTTTGAAAGCTTGAGCACCTCAAGTGTGATGCCTATAATGGTTCACAAGCACCAATATGCAAGAGGAGGCTTAAGAGATTAAGTTACTTATCTCAAAAGATGGTGTAACAGATTTTGGCTCATGAGGGTTCTATTTATAGTGTGGCAAATGCTATAGTTACACTTTGTAAACCCTAATGCTCCATGACTTTTCACATTCTTATGCTCCATGGGTTTAACCTCCATGGATTAACTTATTGATTTAGCCCATCTAAAGAATCATGGATCATTGACCCACACTACAAGAATCATTGATTTACATAATCAATCCCCATATATTTAATTTGTCTCTTTTGACCACAAAATTAATTCCAAATTAATTTTTGATCAATACTAATTAAATAATATGATTTCATATATTAATATATTATACTTGTAATATATTAATAAATCATAAATAACCTTATTCTCAAAAGTCCATCCTATCAAATTGCATTGGTGAAGGCAACCCAAAAGGACCATGCTACTATCGGGTCAAGTACATCGTAGGTATAGTTATGGTCTTAGACACCAAATCCAATAGTCTCCCACTTGGATAAGTCTAATAACTATATCTGCCAATGTAACTTCAGGATCCGACTTAGAAATCGTAAGCTTTCAAAAGCCGATGTCAACTTTGACCCAGATAGTGACGCGTCCTTTAGATAAGGGATCATATAATCCTCAGTTCTCAAGATATCAGTTGGACAAATACATGGAACAATGTCATACTTATTGTCCAACAGTTTGTTTCCTAATTTCCGATTCGTCTAAAATAGAACATAACTGAACATATCAATTTACTTCTGACTGGGCCCGGTATATAAGTCAAAACATAATAATCGAGGGGCCCAAGATATTGATTTTAATCCTCTTAGGATAAAAGGGAACAAATAAACCTCGACATTATATGCGTGTACTAACTACTCATTAAATCATGCACAACGATACGTTTTATAACATCAACTTACTGATGCTCTTTCATATCATCAATGCACAACTAATTCATAGTCAACAAGTCATATAACTAGGTTTGAAGAATTATATGATATTATCGTCTCACGATCACTCGTGATAAATTCCATGAAGTGATTCAAGTGAGTGCGGGTTAATCCAATACTCAAATCTTATTTTAGAAGTACTCCTGAATGGTGTAGCAAACTATTGCAATGTCTAACGCCTTAGACAATCTACAAGCCAACTCATGACAGTCTTGCTTCATACCTACTTCCAAAGTATGATCGACTGTGGATATTTTGAATAATCTTATTATTTGGGAAGTCAAAACGTGCAAAGTTAAATAGAAGGATAAAACTAATCCTATATGGCCCCAAAACTTTTGAGTGTAAATAAAACACCTTTTATTTAATCACCATATTGATTAAAAATTATTCATTATATATTGCTTCAATTTATCAACTAATACTTGAATTAAAACAATAACTATCCCATGGTCCAAATATGCACACTATGTTTACCTATAGTTCTTACTTTGTGAAATAGATCAATTGTAAACATTTCCAGCAATACTTATTTCATAATTCCAAATCCTTATCGTAAGTGTAAGAATACCAAGTTCTTGCCACTTACTGTAATTTGTTACATTCTAAACTTATATGTAGTGATCCTTTTGTAATGACTATGTACACAAGTCACAGAGACTTTGTCAATTACAAAAATTTTCCATTGGAGATTGTTACAAGACAATTCCATAGATCTAAAGTCTCATATTCAAAGCACATTCCTTTGAACATCCTTCTTGCATAAAAGTTTCTAACCTACACATAGATTCTTAATATCCAACTCCCATTATGGAAACATTTCCATATTTGTCATACGATAACTCATTATTAATAGAATCTTGTCTTGTAATAATAATGTCAATATGGTCCATTCATTACTATACTTCCAACTGCCCATAAGCGATTAATCCTTGGCGAAACTTAGATTATCCTTAACAGTTGTTTAACCACTTTAATCATATCCGGTTCTATTCCTTTTTCCCTTTTAATGCCCTAGACATTTGGAAAATTTGAACATATGAATATTATAGCATATGCAAGCGATCCTATACCCGAAGCATATGGGATACGATTCATAATGTCATACATAAAGACCTGATACTTTACCAGTCTCTTGTTATAACATTTCCATATATAGAATTTCGTTATGTCGGATCTTTTTCAACATAATAATATTCATATATATATATATATATATATATATATATATATATATATATATCCTTGACTAAATTTGATTAAAATCTCAATCTAAACTTTTAGAATTGAAATGAAGTATAAGTTCCTCTCCCTTAATTATAGAAAAACAACTTTTCATTCCTGCAACTTTGCGAATTGAAAACTTTGTTTTCTATAATTAACATTGCTAACTTGCAACACTTACCATAATAATTATGCTCCCACTAGGATAAAAATTATTTTTGTTACTCACATAACATTTATTCTCCCACTAGTTGTGACATAGATCTAGAATTCAGTTGGACTTCTAGAAATCAATACTTTATTGACTTTCTTACCAAAGTTCAGATTTCTGACACGAGATGCTTCGATAAGCCTTTTTCTAATCTCACACACTTTTTATTAGAAAGCTCATATGTGTGTCTAAACAATTTTAGAATTTACAACAATAAGTCTCAAATGTTTAGACCTTTTTCCATTTCTCACAATTTGAACTATGAAGAGGGATGTCGTAGCCATAATCGAATTTGAGAATGCAAATATCACAATTGTTAACTCTTTAAAATCTACTTAGTGAAAGTGTTTCCTCACAATCATTTTCATGAATTAGATAGAAAACTCATGACACTTAGATTTTTATGATGTATGTGTTCCTATCCATGTGAATTTGTCATAACCATAATCTTAAGACAAGGTTAGTGACAAATCTAGACTCATATGGACTGAACTTATCTAATCTTAATTCCTTGCCACCTGGCAGCACAAGGGCCTACCATTTCTTCCAAGTTGTAATGCAAACAATTGAGAACTCATAGAAATCACATGCATAGTCAACCAACTAGAATGGGCGCAAAATAAGAATATTTCAAACACGATAGGTTACAAACCTCAAGTCATGTGCTAGTGATTACCAATAGGTTTAATCTTGATTAGTTCTTAAAACTTTTCAAGACCTTTAAGACTCCCACTGACCTTTTGACATATAAGTTTCTCTCTGTCAATGAACATTACTTGACAAACAAATATTCAAGAGTTAGTGCGATTTATTATCAAGACAAACACTTTTGAAAATCGGTCTTAGTTGATCTTTGTTTTATCCAAAACATTACAACTTACCAATTTCAAATGTACAAGAGTAAGAAACATTTTACTCTACATTTGCTGATATGTCACTCAATGTACAATCTTGGAGTATGACTCTAAGATTTGATTTTGGAATGAAGTATGATTCATCTTAACTGATTTAACCATTTTAGCAATTCATGATTCCTCTTTTTAGCCAAACAAATGCACTAAGGCATCCTTAGAGGATAAAATTGTGATATGGTTTTCATAATCATTAAGATGATCATAACACACGATACTTAAGTACTCTCCCATCTTTTCAGATTGGAGACACTTTTATCTTTCTACTGACTTTGATTCTGCTTATTCTTTCTGCTATACATTGAGACTTTTCAATGACTCGGAATTATACTTAATCTTGTAAGCATAACCATATTTACTAACTTTAGTAAACCATAACGAATAGTCTTATCATTCTTTGTGGTGGACCTGACTAACGCACAACCAAGTGTACTCGATCCCCTACTCCTTCACTTGACTCACATATACATGTGAACAAGGAATAAGTCCTAATTTCCCAAAGATGAAGGTTCTCATTCATCATACAATACAAGTTGCATGATCCCAAGTTTCTGTCCAATTGAAACTTAGGTGATGAGAATCTTTCCTTATTTGGTAAATTTAGACACTACCACAAACGAAAGAATCAAATCCATATTGCTAAAAAAATACAAACATCAATTTTCACATGTGTCATTGCAAGGAAATATAAAATAAGATAAAAAAATTCTTTATTTATATAATTGCGGGAAAACTTTTCCTTACAATGCAATTACAAATGAAAACTATGTTATTACAAATTTCTAAGCAATCTATCATAACTCTTAAGCAGCAGCTCAAAAATCCAATCATCAAACCATGCGATTGAAATTCATCTCTTCGCAATCAGACTCTGCGTACCTTTCCTTTAAGCTTCCTTTGATCCTACAAAACATCAAAATGTAATCTTATCACATCATGTATTAAGAATCTACCAATAGGAAATAAATAGAGTTACATAGTTGACTTACCTGAAGTAGAACCATCCAATTTGATTCTATCATCTCTTAGATCTCTCAAGTAGTCAGGGCAGTTTCGCAACCAATGCCCCTTCTTTTGGCAATAGAAATATATGGACTATTTGGGAATGGTACACGAGACAATCTCCGACTTAGTCTTTCCCTTTCCCTTGGAAAGAGAAATCTTTTATGGACTTCCAATGTTTCCATTGTCAATGTCCATGGAAGTTTGGGAAGTAGATCTTCTAATAAAATTTTCTTTACCAGTGCGCCAAATCATTGCTGATTCAGAACCAATTAGCAAATATGTAAGATCGATAAGGGATATGTCGTAGTCTGTCATATAGTAGCCTTTAACAAACTGAATATACAACTCGGGAAGTGACTGAAGAACAAAGTCAACAACCTACTTCCCTGAGACATCGACTCCTAACATTCCCATCCTGTCAATGTGTGACTTCATCTCCAAAACATGTGCACACACAAATCTTCCATCTTCATGTTTGCTAGCCAATAGGGCTTAAGTGACCTTGAACTTTTCAATTATTTGAACTTGTGGGTTAGGGAGAATAATTGGAGGAGGTGGAGGAAGTGAAGTATGATATTGTGGAATATCATCTTCATGTGGAAAGCCTTTTCCAACATATTCGGGAAGACCATAGCTGTCTGACCTAGATATCTATAAGGGATAAATTCAAGTTAGTTGATTTAAATCCTTAATATAACACCCAAAACAAAATATTAAGGCTAGTACCCAACACAATATTTTACAATTGCGAAGAGGGATGCCGTAATCCAATTGTAAATGACGATTTACCAATTTCCACCATAAAAACGAAATAGATTATTAAGTTTTAATTGGATTGAAATTCCTAGATCATTTGAAATTCATTGAAATTTTCAATTGCATGTTTAAATCTCAATTTTTCCCTTCAAATTTGTGACTAGGATGTCGAGGATCACAAACAAGGTGTGAATAACCATGCAAATTAGCTTGGTACACCCATTGTTACAAATCACCTAACCAATGTGCCGGTTAACCACACACTCTCCATTGATCTATGATTAGCATCAAGCTAGCCTTTGCCACACATTTTCAGTCCCAGATTAGTATGTCGGTTAACCACACACGCTCCACTAACGACTTAACAAGGTGCAAGTGTAATTTCATGGATTAGCACCATTTTCACATTTTTCCTAAGGCAACTAAGATTGAGAATTTAATAAAAGTTTAGTTACTTTATATTTATCATTATACTTTTAATGAAGGAGAATTAATGTCCTATCCTACCCTTTCGACTAACGACCATCCACCAGTCAAGGAAGCAGTGGGTGATTGTTGATTATACCCCCCACCCTTATAGACCGTCTTCATGAATGAGGCCTACTAACGGTAAGACCGACTTGTATATATATATATATATATATATATATATATATATATATATATATATATATATTAACTTTTAATATAATAAAGTATAAGGTTTGAATTTTAACTTTTAAATCTCTAGGGTTTGGAATTAATGTTTCATTAGTGAGACTTTACAAATTCCAAAACTTGAGGGCAAGTTTCAAAACTTGTCAAAACTCTTCAATTCTATAAGTTATGAGTTAGTGTTGGTTTTATGAAAAGAGTTTTGATTTTCCATAACCTGAGGACAAATTACGGAATTCATTAAAGCATTTATGATAAGACTTTTCATGCTCCATAACTTGAGGACAACTTATCGAATCCATCAAATAACATTTAGAAAAATTCTAATAAGGAAAATTATCATGTAATATTCTATTGATCTAATCCAACTCATAAATAATTAACCTATTATCTTAATATTTGACAATTGTCCTTTCATTTCCATAACTTATGAGTTTAATGCATTTTTAAAGATGAGACTTTTGATTACCCGTAACTTGAGGACAAGTTATGGAGTCCATTAAAGGCATTTACATCGTTATTTTAATTAACACAATAATCAAATAATTCATCCATAATTTAGTTAAACTCATAAGAACAAGATAATTCATATTAACAATCTTCAAGAAATTAGCCTAATCATATAAACTAATACAATCTTGAAATTATGACAATTATCTTTTAATTGGATAACCATGATCATTACCATATCAAAAACAGATTTCATGGTTCAAAAAACAGTTAGGGGTAATGATCATAATCCAATTCTAGGCAAAAAAAACTCGAAATTCTACACACAGGAGCACCAACTCGACGAGTACATGAACTGGACTCGCCGAGTTGGTCTATTATCGAGTGGGCTCAGCAAGTTCACCAGTCAGAAGGCAGAAAAACAACTTTTTTCAACTTTGAAAAACAATAAGCATCAAGTATAATGGAGAACAAACCTGGCTCTAATACCACTGTTGGGTTTTGAGCACTATAACACTCCTTTGGTGCACATGCAACCCTAAATGCTTTGGATCTATGTTTTCTCTAATTATACATGCATTTTGTTTTTCCAAAGCATTCACCCTAGCTAGCATACAATTAAAGTTATATAATAAAAAACTTAGTTTGGATGCTTACCGCTTGAGTAGGGTAGAGTTCTTGACCTTTGAAAGCTTGAGAACCTCTAGTGTGATGCCACTAATCACTAATATGCAACAGGAGGCTTAAGAGAATAAGTTACTTATCTCGAAAGATGGTGTAACCGATTTCGGCTCGTGAGGGTTCTATTTATAGTGTGGCAAATGCTAGGGTTACACTTTGTAAACCATAACGCTCCATGACTTTTCACATTCTTATGCTCCATGGGTTTACCTCCATGGACTATCCATGGATTAACTTATTGGTTTAGTCCATCTAAATAATCATGGATCATTGGCCCACACTACAAGAATCATTGATTTACATAATCAATCCCCATATATTTAATTAGTCTCTTTTGACCACAAAATTAATTACAAATTAATTTTGACCAATACTAATTAAATAATATGATTTCATATATTAATATATTATACTTGTAATATATTAATAAATCATAGATAACCTTATTCTCAAAAGTCCATCCTATCAAATTGCATTGGTGAAGGCAACCCAAAAGGACCATGCTACTATCGAGTCAAGTACATCACAGTTATAGTTATGGGCTTAAACACAAAATCCAACATCTATAACTTGAGAAAACTTAGATCCAAAGCATTAGGGTTGTATGTGCAGCATAGGGATGTTATAGTGCTCATAAACCCATCAGTGGTATCAGAGCCTAGGGTGTTTTATGTTGTATTGATGCAATTGGTTAGTTTCAAAGCTGGAAAATTTTCATTTTTGGCCTCTGACAGTTGGACTCGACGAGTCCTATGAAGGAACTCAACGAGTTGAGCCAATTCGACGAGTCTATTGCCTGACTCGACGAGTTGGATCATCTGTTTGCAGTTTTTCGAGCTTTTTGGTCAGTTTTGGATTAGGATCATTATCACAAACTGTTTTGATTCATAAAATACAATTTTTCTGATAAGGTAATGATTGTCCTCATCCAATTGAATGATGATTCTCAAATTTTAAGATAATTACTTGATTTTGTGAAAAACTAATTATTTGTAGAATTTGAATCATCTTGGTATATGAAATTAAATTTGGTCAATTATGTGATATGGTTAATTATATGATTAATTTAATTTTTTTCAAATTGAACCAAGGGTTTTGAAAAGTTTCAAAATTTTCCCCAAAGTTTTGGAATTTAAAAAATTGATTAAAAGGTTTTAATTTTGAAATACTTAAATTCTAAACCCTAGAGTTTTAAAAGTGTAAAATTTAACCCTTATACTATTATAATATTAAAAGCTTAATACTTATATATATGTATAAGACAGTCAGTCTTACCGTTAGTAGGCCTCATTCACAAAACTAGTCTATAAGGGGGTATAAGGAAATTGCCTAAAAATGGAAATTGAATGGGTGTCCACTCTCACCCACCGCTTCCTTGACTAGTAGCTGAACGAGTAGGGTGGGACATTAATTCTCATTAAAAAGTGTAATGGTAATTATAAAAGTAACTAAATGTTTTTCTAAATTCCCAATCTTAGTAACTTTTGGAAAAATGTGAAAATGGTGCTATTCCATGAAATTGCACTTTGCACCTTGCCAAGTCGTTAGTGGAGCGTGTGTGGTTAACCGGCACACTAATATGGACTAACAAGGGTGGCAAAGGGTAACTCGGGAATTGTCATAGATCAATGGAGCGTGTGTGGTTTACCGGCACATTGATTAGGTGGTAAATGACTCGAGAGTGCCAAGCAAATTTGCATGGTTATTCACACCTTGTTTGTGATCCTCGGTATCCCAGTCACAAACTTGAAGGGTGTTGAAACATAAAAGTGACCCTCTTAAACTTAAAAGAGATCTAAAGTTGTCATCAGGAACCGCTGTCAAGCTCCGCGCCACAGTTAAGTACCGCAACCACTATCATCTCTCATCAGCATTTAGTCTTAATCTTTTATTTGTTTTTCTAGAAGTACTATCTTTTATCCAATGTGCCATGCGTGGCAACTTTTAACAGATAGGACTTTTGTAATCTTCGAGACTCTATAAATAGAGTTCTCATTTTTCAGAATGAATACACATCTCTCACGCATCTTGAATCTTATAGCTCATCTTACTCCCTTCTTACTCATCACTTAAATATAATCTTAACTATTTGAAATCACTCTTAGGAGAAACTCTTTTTAGACTTCATCACTAAGTTTGATCTCACTCACTAACTTGGATTTCCTGCAATTCTCATTAAGTATCAACTTATGTGTATACTTGATATAATACTTGTTGTCATTAATATTTCCTTATATTTCCGCACCTAACCCTCTAACTCTATATCTATAACTTATTATTATTGTTGAGTTTTAATGATCCTTTGAGTTAAACTTTATTCCACATTATCACTTGTTCTAACGTTTGTTCAAGTGTGACTCAAGTTTTTATCTCAACAATTGGTATCAGAGCCAAAGTGGTTGTCTATTGAAGAAATAATTCTGATTTCTTTAAAAAAAAACCTTCTATACCACTAAAGCTCATATTTAAAAAAAAATCTTTTCAAAACAGGGAAATATGGCACAAGCGTTATCTCTCAATGTTTCCAACAGTGTTGGTGGTTCGAATAAAGCTCTGATACTTGTGGCAAACGAATATCATCACTGGTCACAAAGAATGGAAAGGTATTTACAAAGACTTCGAAGATATGTATGGAGATCTGTGGAAGAAGGACCTCATGTCCCCATTCTCACACCAGTTCAATCTGACGGTGCCACAGTCAGACTTGGAGGGGTCAACCAGCCATGAATCGTCCCACGAAGGATGATCTTGATAAAATGGAAAATGATGTGATTGCATTTTATGAGATATCATGCGGAGTTGCTCCTAATAACTTCGATATCATCATAAATTGCAAGTCAACTAAAGAGATCTGGGATGTTCTCAAAAACCTGTATGAGGGAACTGAACTAGCTCAAGATAAGAAGCTTACAACCGCACTCAATGAATTCAACAACTTCAAAGCTCATGCCGGTGAAAGTTTGGAAGACTCCTTTAAAAGGTTCAATCTGATTGTCATGAAACTGTCAAATGCAGGCACCATCTGAATCAACCATGAGACAAATCTTTAGTTTCTCAATGGTTTGGGCAGACATTAGACTACTGCTAAGATGATAGTCCAAGGAGGTAGAAAAATTCATTCCTTATCTCTGTATAAGCTCTGTGGTGAATTGCAAGCTCAAGAATCAACCGTACTCAAAGATTGTGCTAACTTCGGAGGACCTCTTGCCCTCGTAGCACAAGCACCACATACTCAATCTTACTCTCCCTCGTATGACAACCCTGCGCGGTCATACGAAGCTAACTCAGAGTATGATGATGAAGAAGAATTCCAGAATGCAATTGATCTTGTTAGTCAACAGTTTAACATGCTGCCACCTTCATCGTTCCGCAAGAATCAGTAGTTCACTAAGACTCCCTTTAACCGCAATTTCAATTCTCAAAATAACCACTCTCGGTTTCCAAACAAATCCCACCCATCACCACAACCTCAGAACACTCAACCAAAAGAGGCACCTCAACCTATCAAAAATGACTCCGGTACCTCAAATGAAGACAAATCTGATGTTATAATCTGTCACAAGTGTAATAAGGAGAATCACTTTAACAAGGATTGCAAAGCCAATGTAGTGAAAGACCGAGCATTATACCTTAGAATGGCTCAAGATATGGAAGAAAAAGAGAAAGCTAGAGCATATGTAGCCCAAGTCAAGAGAGACCATCAAGTATGGTCATCCGGAGATGAAGATGAGAATAACAACATCAAGGGAAAAGGCAAGATCTGCATGATGGCAACTTCGGATGAGGATGGATCAACCAAACTGGAAAAGAATTACTGCTACATGGCTAAAGATGGAACTCTAAGCATCGTTGAGCAGGTAAAACTCATGATCCAAACTATTAATTATAGCATGCATGATTTTCAACCATTCATAGACAACCTAAATGACACATGTGTTGCCGTCCTTTCAGACTATAACAAAGCTCTAGATGAGAAGAATATTGCATCCGCAGAGATGTTTTACGTAAGAGGATGACTGGATAACAAAAGACTCAAAGTACTTATGTTAGAGAAGGACATAGTGTTAGAGAAAGATGCAAGGATGTTGAGTGAAACACGGTTAGAGATAGCATTGAATCAAAGAGTTTTAGCTCAGAGTGAAATTGTACGTTTAAATCTTTTAATAGAAAAAATCTTTAATGAAACTAAATCTATTGAGAACCTTGTGAATAATGGAACCACATATAACACTTATAATTGGGGTTGGTCCAATGGGTACAATTTCGCAAAGGACTCATCACCTCGGTTTAACAAGGACCGTCCCTATGTCCCTCCGGATTGAGAATTTCATTACCCTGTCAATGATAAAACCTTCCCTGAGGACATCAAAGCGCACCTCGGTCGCCTTCATGATCAATAATTGTGTCATTGAGGAAATTCTTCCTGAATCATTAGATCACACCTGTTATCACAAACCTGTCATAGGCACAATTAATCCCAACTCTCAGGTATCATCTGTTTGTGATGAAGAAATTCTTATGGAAGACCCAGTAGATTTCACAAAGTTTCCTTCACTGCCTTCGGATCGTAGTCTCGCCAACTGCAGTCCTACATCGCAGTCTGACCAACTGCCCCTCATAAAGTTTCCCACAACTCAATCTTACTCTGAGGTAGTCCAATCATCCTTACCGCAGTCCCCAGTCAAAAGCTCTATAACTCTTCAGCCAATTCATCCGGAACTGCTCATAAAAAACTTCGAATACGGTCAATGTTCCCAAAATCCTGAAACATCCAGCTCGGATGAATCAAGTCCTCGTTTTCAAAAACAATCTAAGGATTCAAAGAAACTGCAATTGAATCTCACTAACTGCGGTACACCAAAAACTTTAGCAAAAATGGCTTTCAAAAGGGAAATCTAGTTCTGTAACAAAAGGAATAATTTTTTTTCGAAAAGACAAGTCGATGTTTCAAATTCCAAGAGTCCAGAAAAACCAGTTTTTTCAAAATATCTTTCAAAAATATTGATTATCAGTAAATCAAGAAAAAATGAATGTACAGTTCCTCAAAATCTTTCAAAGAAATTTGACAAAACCCAAAAGCAAGTAAAGTCTTTTCGAAGCAATGGTTTTATCATCTATTCCTTAGACAACCCAAAATGGAAAGGAATCTTACCTACACCAACCCACCTCAAATCACGTCAATCTCTTTCAATGACACATCCTAGGAAACAGTCACGTGCACACACTATAACAAGGCACTCTGACTCAAAAAGAAAAGGCACACATATCAGATCTCATCATCAGACCGGTCCTAAACATAATCCCACATCCAACGGACCGCTGACTATAACCAATGTCAGGGAAAGTGCTAAAAGACACTCATCTATTTTTTATCAAAAGGGGTTTTCTCGAGTCCAACCTTGTATTTTTCAAAAGACTTCCATTGTTCAAAGAACCTGTACTTGTCAAAACTCACATACTTTTCAGAAACCTCTTGTCTATCATAGACCTCGTAACTTTTCAAAATCTCACAACACTCAAAAAACTCACAAGTACCCAAGTTTAGGACCAAAAGTTGACACTAAATCTGTCCCTGCAACCTCGGCTCATGCATCCATAAAAAATTCATCTGTAGCCCTGGGCTCCAAACTTGTTTGGATTCCCAAACTAACTGTGTAAGTCTCAGGCATTGTGCAAGGAGGAACAAGAAGAGGAATGGTTAATTGATAGTGCCTGCTCCTTGCACATGACCGGAAGGTTAGAATACCTTTGGGATTTCAGGCCAATCAGCAATGGTGGAAATGTCACCTTCAGTAACAACGCAAATGGGATAATCCGAGGTTATGGTTTACTTACCATGGGAAACTTCTCTATTCAAAAGGTTGCTTATGTGGAAAGCCTTAAACACAATCTCATGAGTGTAGGTCGACTATGTATAGTAGGCCACAGAGTTGAATTTGACAATGAATACTGCTACATAATGACAAGTGATAGAAGTACCTGTTTAATCAAATCCAAATCCGAAGGGACCATGTACCCTTTGGATGTCTCTCTAATCATTGGAAAACCGAAGCTGTGCTTTCTCTCAAAAGTAGTAACCGAAGTCAGCTGGCTATGGCACCGCAAGCTAGCTCATCTTAATTTCAGATATATCAACAATTTGGTCACCATAGAACTCGTCCGAGGTCTTTAATTCTCAAATTCAGCAATGATACACTCTGTCCTGCCTACGAATGTGGCAAACAATCCAAAGCAAGTCATCCAATGGTGATTGATTCTTCAATCTATGAACCTCTAGAGCTCTTACATATTGATCTTTGTAGTCCATCTACCGTAGCCAGTCTCCATCACAAGAAGTACATACTGATTATAGTAGATGACCTCACTCGCTTCACATGGGTCTTCTTCTTGAGACTAAAGTCTGAAAAACCGCAGGTTCTAATTAATTTCATCAAGGAGATTGAACTACATATCAAGTAACCTATTTGCCGCATCCGTAGTGATAATGGAACCGAATTCACCAATCATCTCTTAAACAGTTTCTTGATTTCAAAGGGGATTAGCCATAATTTCTCAGCTCCTTACACACCGCAATATAATGGAGTTGTAGAGAGAAGAAATTGAACTCTGGTAGAAGCAGCCAGATCTTTGCTTAATTTTGCCAACCTTCCTCTCTACTTCTGGGCCGAAGCAGTGGCCATAGAATGTTTTGTTCAAAACCGAAGCATAATATGCAAGTGTCTCAACAAAACTCCATATGAGGGTCTGAACAACCGCAAACCAAATGCCCGATTCTTTCACATCTTCGAGTGTAGATGCTTTGTGATCAACAACAAGGATCACTTAAACAAGTTTGCACCAAAGTCCGATGAAGGCATTTTTCTTGGCTACTCAACAAATAAAGTAGCCTATAGGGTACTCATAATATGTACAAGACTAATAGTCGAACGTTTCGATGTCAAATTTGATGACTACTACGTCCGCAACACTGCTCCATCCAATGAAACTAAAGCCATCATGGAAAGTGATATTCCATCCTCTTCGGGTACTCTTAATATAGTTGAAGTCAACTACGATGATCTCTTTGACTCCATTGAGACTGCTCAACTATCCGAAGTTCTTGTGTCTCCTGAAGCTCAACAACAACATGCCGAAGTATCTGGTCCTACTCAATCTGATGAAGCTTCACTCAATACTTCCAAACTGCCAACTGAAGGAGAAAGTTCCACTCCTGATCAAGAGACAATCATTGAAGTTCCAATACTTGAGGAAGTAGTTCCGGTCTCACCCTGTAGAGAATCACTACCTTCGAATGTATCCTCAGACTCAGATGATGGTGACATAGAGACAATTAACACACGAACGGATTCCAGGATTTCTCTACTACCTCCAATCCAGGGGAACTCCCATCCGCAATCCAGGGGGAACCTCTCTCAACTGTCCAAGAAAGTATGGACCCAACTCCCTTAGCTCAAGATAATTTTGAAGGTTGTTCTCAAGTCCACGGGGAACTACAGTCCCCAACCAAAGTATCTTCTGATATAGAAGACATTCCCTCCACCGCAACCACCGACCATTTGCAACCTCGTCTTCATGTATGGACAAAGGATCACCCACCTGGTCAAATCATCGGCAACCCATTCACAGGTATACAAACTCGATCTTCAAAGGATTTATCTGATCACTATCACTATGCAACGTTAATGTCATCTATCGAGCCTCGAACTATCAACGAAGCCCTATTGGAACCTGACTGGATATCTGCAATGCAAGAAGAACTAGAAGAATTCAAAAGAAACAATGTGTGGCAACTTGTTCCGAAGCCAAAGGGTCACACTATTGTTGGTACAAGATGGGTCTACAAGAACAAATTGAATGAATCAGGTGCAGTCGTCAGAAACAAAGCGAGATTATTCGCGAAGGGGTATAGTCAACTTGAAGGAATTGACTATGATGAAACATACGCCCCTGTAGCACGAATGGAAGCCATCCACATCTTCTTAGCATACGCAGCTCACAAGAACATTAAAGTACATCAAATGGATGTGAAGAGTGCTTTTGTCAACGGTGAATTGAAAGAGGAGGTTTATCTTTAGCAACCTCCTCGCTTCGAAAAGTCTTGAATTTCGAGATCACTGTTATAAGCTTGAGAAAGTTGTCTATGGTCTGAAGCAAGCTCCAAGAGCATGGTACGAGACTCTCTCAGAATTTCTTGTCTCATCCGGATACAAAAGAGGAGTGATTGATCCCACTTTATTTAGAAAAGCAAACGGTAATCACCTTATGCTTGTACAAATTTATGTGGATGATATCATCTTTAGATCTACAGATCAGAGGATGGTGGATGTCTGGATGAATTTGCAAAGCTCATGACCAGCAAATTTCAAATAAGCATGAATAGAGAGATTAATTTCTTTCTAGGTCTTCAAATAAAACAAGTTCCACAAGGAATATTCATCCATCAGGAGAAATACACCTCTGAACTGCTGAAGAAATACTCAATGGACAACTGTTCCTCAGAAAAGGTCCCAATGGCCTTCGGATATAAGATCTATGTTGATCCTACCGGCGAATCTGTAGATCACAAAACTTATCTAGGAATGATTGGTTCATTGATGTACCTCACCGCAAGCCGACCAGACATAGTCTTCGCCACAGGCGTATGTACAAGATACCAAGCTGATCTAAAAGCGTCTCACCTGACCACAGTTAAAAAAAATTCTTAGATACTTAAAAGGCAGCAAAACCCTCGGTCTATGGTATCCCGCAGGAAACGACTTCAACCTTCAAACATTTACTGATGTTGATCATGCTGGATGTAGATTAGATCGAAAGAGCATATCAGGTGGATGTCAATTTTTGGGTGGAAGGCTCGTCAGCTGGTCATCAAGGAAACAAAGTTGTGTCTCTTTATCTACGCAGAAGCTGAATATTTGGCCGCAGCCAGTTACTCTTCACAAGTCCTGTGGATGAAAACACAACTTATGGACTACGGATACAAGATGCCGCGGATACTAATTTACTATGATTCAAAGAGTGAAATAGCGATTTCTCAAAATCCTATTCATCACTCTAAGATGAAGCACATTGAGCTACGGTATCACTTCATCAAAGACCACATTATCAAAGGTAATATTGAACTAATTTTTGTAAACACTCATGAAGAGATTGCTGACGTATTCACAAAGGCACTTGACTCAACAAAACTCAACAGTTTCTTACAAATGTTAGGAATGATGAATCCGAACCCTCAATTCTTTTTGAATTGTTAGGTATCGTAGACCCTCTCTGGTCCCCATTGCAGTCCTACTCAAATATAAGTAGCATACATAGTTTCCATATATATTTTTATATATCGCAACCATATATCATACCTATATTTAGAGGTCCTTATTTTTTCTTGTGTTTTCTGACTTTGTTCAAGTGTTTCTCTCAGTTTCCTCTACCGCAGTTATCTCACCATCCATCCACAATGATGTCGCAATCCGCAATGAGTGATCCATCCGTAATCACATTAATTGTTTTTTCAGCTACTTCATAAATTCTTGAAACATTGTGTGCTATTTAATGATCCCTCATTAAATAAGAAAAACACTCTCAAATATATTCGTTGTATATCATATGATCGTTTCAGTTCTTCTTTTCAAATAAACCTTTTGTCAGACCTATTTTAGGTGTGATGCCAAAATAAAACAGTTTCCAATAAAATAAATCTTTTAGGAAATCCTTTTCCTTAAATTGTCTTTTGTTTTCTTTACCTCAAGATGTCAAATCCGTTACAAATTCTACCTTTATTTAACGGACTATTGCCCCTCACCACACATTCTTCAGACGTGGGGTATTGGGCCTAGCATTTCATTAAATGCCATTTTTTGAAAATTAACAAAAAAACCTTTCGTTAAATGTTCTTGTGGCTAATAATGATTTCAATAATTAAAAAAAAACACAAAGGTTTTTCTTTTACCATTAACCTTTTTTTGGGTAAAAACAATAATAATTTGAAATCCGCCACTATAAAAACCCTCTTTTCTTCCCCAAGAAAGTTTTACGCTTTCTGATCTCTCAAGGAGAATAACTTCATCTTCTTCCCTCTTGCACTTCAAAGTTTTCTGCAAGTTCTACAAGTTTTTCAAAAATCATGAAATCAGGAATTTCAAAAAGAAGCAATCAAAAGCATCAGCCTCTGCTCAACTGACTAGTTCCGATTCTGCTACACGGAACCAATCGCCTTCAATTGCATCTAGCAATTTTAGGGCAATTTTTGATGATCATTCTTCTTACAATGACTCAATTCGTCTCATGATCAAGTTCATCCCCAATCATCCACTCTTTGGACCATTCGACGCATTCACTGATGTGGTTCCCATTTCCACATTGTTCAAATGTGGTTTTCAGCATATCGCTATCTCAATAATCTTCAAGAAGTTCATCTGAACTTGGTGGATGATTCTTTGGTCATCTTGACCAAAGACAAGTTTCTTACTGCGATCAATCTCCTGGTGCATCCCTCGACCAAGTTCTTTTCACCAAGTGTCACAGACATAACCTCCACTCTGTATCAAATGGGTTGCCAGAAGAAGATCAAGGGTATTAGAGAGTTCAAGAAGAACCAGCTTCCTGTTGTATGGCAGTTTGTGTGTCATTTTGTGATCTGCAGTTTATCAGGAAGGACCGGAGGCAATGATAACATGGGCCTCAAATTACTTGAGCTAGTATGGAGCATCTTCACGGTTCATGATGTAGACTACGGTCAAATCCTATGGGATGATTTTCTCCAGTACATCCTTAAGAAGACTCCAAAAGAAAATTCGACCGCGCTTACTTTTGCAAGGTTTTGGGCACTCTGCATCTCAGATATTCATCAAGACGCCAACCTCAGTATGGGCAACGACATCAACTACTTTATCACACGCGATCTAAAAAGGTACGCTTACTCTAAAGATCAATCTATCTTTGGACCAATCAGACATTTACCCATTCATATCTTGACTACGGTTGGACTTGAGACCCAAATAGTCACAGATCACATTGAGGCTACAGAAGGTATTGACCCATACCTTCCTACCCCGCCTCTCCCAAGTCAGAACATATTAGCCTCTACCGCACCCAATCAACTAGAGCGATCCGCAGCTCCATCTTCTACTACTCTATCCCACGTTCCGTTAGTCTCAAGGCTCAAACAGTTGGTTTCTCCCAAGCAAGGCCCCCACAACAAGGGAATAGAACATACAATGGGTGAAACACACAAGAAAAGTAAAGCATTCAAGAAAGCCAAATCTCCCAAGAAAGCAGCACCCTTTGTGAATCTTCGTATGCCTTTTCGCATGCCAAGAGTCATCGGTGGGTTGTATCTTGCTGGGTAGGATTAAGTTTTTCATAGGATTGTTCTGGTTCCTTGGGTGGATCCAGTTCATGGGTATAGATTGGAAGATCTATGGTCAAATTAGTAGGAAAAGTTCAGCAGCGAAATCAGAGTTCGAACGTGATAGCATTCGTTTAGGTAGGACCGAAAATTGTCCATGAAAGAACCTTTGGGTTCAATCACTATCGTTGCTTGGGAAGGAGCGGTAGAAAGGAGATAGTGATGTTAGTCGCTTGAGTCGTTAGGTCATTGTAAGTGTCAGGGAAATTTTATTATCACTAAGAATTCTAGATGGTTAGAATTCAGGGATTCATTTGAGGATGAGAAGTTAGGGTAAAGATTCTCCAATTCAGAGCAAAGGATTATGGTTTTAGTCACCAACATAAATGGCTTAAGGATTTGGTGCGGTATCACGAGGAGTGATTGAGATTATCAGACTTGCTAGAAATTCGGGGAGCATTTTTCGGGAATTCAAGAGTTGGACAATCATTGATATTGGCTAGTAACGGAATGCTATTATTGGTAGACACAGGTCATAGTCATTTTCATGAGGATAAGATGGGTTGGGAACCCAACAAATTTTATGGGATGGGAGAGCTTCGGCGAATCCAAGTGGGGGAGAATCAATCAGAATCTTTGGGATCTGACACGAGTGTGAAACTAGGTTAAGTTTCGCGTCCTAGTCAAGAGGGAAGCGACACAAGTGGTTGTTTGGATTAAAGTTGTGTAAGCTGGTAGTTTAGCAAACTTCCAATAGTTGGTCAGCGTTTCCACTATGATGTGTGGCAGGCTTGTGGATGGATCCAAGTTGAGGGTTGTGTTGGGGCCTCGCTGTTTGTTGTGGTTTAATGAAGACTTTCGGGGTTCAAATCACGACCCAAACAACTGATCGGATGCAGTATGATGCGGGTCTCGACTTAGGGTGAGTAGGGTTGTGATGGTTTGGTTGCGATAAGACCATGGGTGGTTGGAAGTGCTATAAGACTGCGATGCAATCGTAGCATTCACCAGTTTGAATTAGGAAATCTTTTAAGGTGGTCATGAGTATAAAATGGGGGTCAGTTCGTGCCTTGGGCACGATGGGCAGGATTGTTAGAGATCATTCCTCTATTTCAGGTTGAGGACCATTTGGGTCGGAGGCGGAGTCGTGCCTGTGTAGCTTTAAATGGGTGGGCCCGTGGGCGAGGCCCATGTGTATATGGCAATTTAGTTAGAACCTGGTAGAGACTGTAAGGGAAAGGTTTGGATCTTGTATTACATGATTTAGTGTGTGGTTAGTAAGTGGCATAAAGGGATGATTAGGTTTGGATATCCTTGTCTTTCGGGCTCTTGGGAACATAGTGGTTGGACCAGGTGTGAGACTGGTAGTCTCAGCAATGGTTGGGGAAATCTTTATATCCAGGTTTAGTGAGGGATTTTCGTGAATCAGAAGATTTCGGGTGAAATGCAAGTGTAGGTCCTTGGATCTCGGGTTATGAGTTAAGTACCGAGTTGGTTTTTGGTGGGAACTTGCATTGGGAATCGCGGGTGTTTATGTTCAAGATCTTCATTTCAGTATGGTGTGAATTAAGGAATACGTATGCCAAGAGTATCAATTGAAGGGTTCAAGGTTAAAGGATGGTTTCAGTTTTGATGGCAGATCAGATTCTTGTGATTGTGGTTTGGTTTTGTTCTATCTATGTGGGGGTCAGGCAAGTATGTGGTTTCGGAATTTCAGCAACATATGGTCTATGAATCTATTCTCTAGTGGGAACTTCCGGATATCAGAAGTTGAGTAGTCGGTTGGGGGATAAGTATAATGGAGTTAGCAATGGTACACTATGGGTGGTCTGTCAGGGAGTCAGACCAATTCGAGACTGCAGACATCTCAGAGTTGGCAGAAAAGCTATGTCGAACGGTGTTGATCCGAGTTGGAGTTTTAGGTCGGTGACATGGTATTACTGAAGGTCTCACCTTGGAAAGGTGTGATACGCTTCAGGAAGAGGGGGAACTTGGGTCTCCAATATATTGAGCCTTTCCGGGTGATTGCCAGGGTTGGCAAGGTTGCTTACAGGTTGGATCTACCTGAGGAGCTCAGTCAGATTCACAAAACTTTCCATGTCTCTCAATTGCAAAAGTGTGTGTTGGACAGCAAGGTAGTGGTTCCATTAGATGATATTCAGGTCGATGAGCGCCTGAACTATTTTGAGAGGTTGATAGCTATTCTAAGGAGGAAGATGAAGGTCCTGCGCACCAAGGAGATACTTTTGGTAAAATTGTAGTGGCAACATCGGAGAGGTTCCGAGTGGACCTGGGAGCTAGAGGTTGAGATATGGGAGCATTACCCGGAGTTGTTCGTAGCAGTTGACTTCGAGGAAGATGTCTGATTCAAGTGGGGGAGAATTGTAACACCCGAATCAGGCATGTATTATCTTTTATAGTGTGAACTTATAAGTTTCAGTAATTTCCCTGCTCACGACATGAAAATTTCCTTATCACGTCATGAGGATTGATCCGGATGAGTGCATCATTTAAAAGCCCACAACATGAGTAGTATAGTGCTCACGACGTGAAGGCGGTTGACGACCAAAATCCTAAGTTTTTGGTATTTAAGGGAACGCGAGGGATAAGGTTTCTCACCCTCAACCTCTATCACTCTCTAAGCCTCCAGAAACCCTAATTTTACATCTCCTTAAGATCCTTTGTCATTTTGGGTGCATTTCTAGCTTGTGGGAAGAAGAAAAAGGAGAAGAAGGGAATACTCTAGTGTTGGTGTGGGCAAAGAATCAGCATCATCATCATCTTTTCTTGCTTTTGGGCCCTTGTAAGTATCAAAGGCTCCAACTTTATTACTTAGCATGGGTAGATCTTGATTTTTGTCCATTTTATTGATGATATGGCTTGATTGAGTGGAGTAGATCCATAAATTTGGCAACATTGGATTCTAAGAGTCCCAAGAACCTCATAGTGTTCAGATCTGGAAGTTAGTATAGATTTGAGGCATGCATGCAAGTTTGAAGCCCATTTCTTCCTTTTTGACCTAGAAAATGGATGATCATGTTTGGTGCATGCATTGCTATAAAGGAAACATTTTTATGGACCTTAAGGGTCCCCTTTAACATCTGGAAGAAGTGGACTCGAAGACTTAATGGAATAAGGACTTAAAATTGTGATTTTAGCCTCAGACAGCACTCACGATGTGGGGTGTGGGATCCCACGATGTGAGAAGCAGAGCAGGCCCGTTTCTGTTAGGACCCTTGGAGGTCACGATGTGAGAATGGGTGCTCATATCGTGATGCCTGTTCAAGTGGTTTCTTTGATTGAGTTGATCAATTTGGGTCGATTCGAATGGGAATTGGATCGGGTTCGCTGTCACGACGTGACCAAGGTCTGGCCACGACGTGAGGATAGCTGACTTTGACTTTTACTAAGTTTGACCTTGAGGGTATTTTGGGTATTTTGGGATTTTGATGGAATTGGTCAATTGGTGAGAATAGGTGTCGGTTAGAGAGCTGAGATTCGGAGCCGAGATCTCATCAGCTTCTGTTCAGTTTGCGAGGTGAGTTTTCCACACTGTACTTTTGGGTCGAAGGCACCAAGGCCGGCCCCTTTATATTGTTATCTTGGTTTATCGTATGATTATATGATGTAGTGATTTTTAGATCAATATCCTGGTATATAGGATGACGCTATGTTTAGTGATCTGTTAGATCTGTATGATTGTCTGTATATGCTAGCTAAGGTTTGATATGGTATATGTTGATATGTGATGGTGTGTTGGGTTGAGGCGGTCCTGTTGTGTGCTGAAGGCCCAGAGACCTAGGGCGGCCTGGATAGACTGCAGGCCAGAGGGGCGTATCGGTCAGGCCGAAGGCCCAGAGAACGGTCCAGATAGGCTGAAGGCACGGTGAGGCGATCTAGTCATGCTGAAGGTTCTACGAGCGGTCCAGTCAGACTGAAGGCTTTGTATGCATGCTGTTTGCTGTTAGTATTGTGATTATGTATTGTGTTGGTACTTTAGGGGGAAACTCACTAAGAGTTGGCTTACAGTTTTGGGTTATGTTTCAGGTACTTTAGATGATCATGGGAAGGAAAAAGCGTGACCCTACACATCCTCATGTTTTGGACTTATGATCTTAGGAAAACTCTTATATTGAACATGTTTTGAAAGATATGTTGTAAACAATTTATGATTTTGAGTCGGTCTTAAAAGTTTAAAATTTTCATGATTTTTGTGGATGTTACAGTAAGCTCACAATGAAGAGGATGCTATTAAGGTTTGATCAAAGCTCTAGATGGTGATGGAGTCTGGAAATAAAACCCTAAATCCGAGATTAGGGCCTTAAATACGAAGGAAACCCTAAAAGAGCATGGGCTTGGAATGCAGCCTTTATCATGTCGTGACCATACACATGTCACGTCGTGACTAGCCTCCGGATACACATTCTCATTCTTGACTTGTCATGCCGTGACCTCCCTATGGCCACGTCGTGACTCATGGGTTTTCCCAAAAACCATGCATCTAGCTCTTTAATGTCATACACCGATCCATTCTAGAAAACAGGTGTTACAATAATTTATTTATGGAGTCTCTAATTTTGTATAATTCATCCTCAACGTATCAATCATTGTTTCTTCAAATTTCATCCTTACAAGATGCATATTTTATAATATATAGTTTTTCATATGATAGTTGGGTAACTACAATTTACGCAAATGACATCATTAAGGACCATGGCAACTAAAAATTATGAACCACTTTGAATCCATCAACACATAAACATGAAATAATTTAGCATCAAACACAATTGTTGCAATTGCTTTTTTATACAATCTAGTTTAAGGAATAAACTTTGATTCCAACAACCTTTTCACTTATCGACATCCTTTTGCAGGTCTTTAAATATCTATCTTGGTATTGTGCTTTGCTAAACCACTACAATAACCTTAAATTCACCATTAATCATGGGCCACAAATGATGTAAGTAGTTGTATTTGGTGCTAAATTGAATTTCATGAACACAAATGATGCAAAACTAATATAATGGCCTTTTAGTAAACACAAATTTCGGTAAACAAAAATTTCAGATACCCAACTCATTTAACAAATCAAATGAACAAATATTTGAAGCAACATATCAAATGAACAACTTAGTAACAAATCAAATCTCATCTCAAATTTCAGAATTTAACAACTTGGTAAACAAAGATTTCAGTAAATACATAAGCTAGCCAATTTTAGAAAATTAACACATCACATAACCATAGCCGATTCAGAAAATCAACAATGATTTCAGAAAAAAACTGAGAAATGGAAAAGAGAGAAACTTACTTGTAGTATGCGACCAAAAGGCGGTGGTGTTGGACGGTAACGACGTGGATGGTAGTCCTGCGTCTAGAGTCGTATGGCGATGGAGCAAAAAGGGAGAGGTTGCATCTTGGACGAAGAGGTGCTCAAGGAAGAATGAAGATGTGTTTTTTTAGGTTTCAAGATATATTCTTTTTTTTGTACCTTTGGAATATTTGAAAGACTTTAGAAGTAATTTTCCAAATCTTTTAGGAATCCAGAAAAAACATACAAACATACAAACATTTTGACGTATGTCATATTCTCTTCTGAAAAAATAAACATTTTTTTCGAACAAAATATATGTCCGCCTATAAACTAAAGAAGCCGAAAAAAGGTTTATTAAATAAAGACATAATCTTAGACTAAACGGTGTGGGAAACACCAACAACCGTTTTTCTGACCTGGCCAAAGCATCAACGCTGTGGTAATGGCACAAACACCGACCATCCTCTTCGTTTTTGCGCGTTACAAGACTTTCGTGGCTTTCCGTTACCACCATAACTTCCTACAATGCCGTTTTCTTCTTTTCTCTTCTAAAAACGTGGAGCGGACGTTGGCCACTCCGACTAGTGTTAATGTTCAAATAGAGAAGTTCCTAACTATTTAAGTTTACCATTTGTGAAACAAAAATCTTAACAATGTAGATCCTATACATGATAAATTCACATTTTTAGCCCTCTATATTCGTATATTGGCAACTTCCAACCTTGTTTTAATTTCTTTATTGCATTCTAACGGAGTTGCCTTTGCAGAACCCAATGAAATCGTGTGTGCTCCCACCGTTATCATCGTATGAGCCTGTCGATTTTTGCAACTCCATGTGAGTTCTCATGTAATTTGCTCCGGTAATCTTCGAAATGCTTTGTATCATTGCATTATCAGTTCATATTGTCTGTCATTAGGCTCTATTTCGACCTCAAGCTGTTTCCTCATACGTAAACCCTAATTATCCTGCCCATTCTCTTTGTTGGCTTGCGGATTGAAATCATAACGTTTTCTGAGTTGTTTTAATTTGACTTCAATTTTCGAAACCCCTCATCGATCGACACTTGAATCGATACTCGATATCTTGTTTCGACAGTCGATGGCTTGTGGAATTCACATTTTAGCGCTGAAGTACTATTCCTTCTCGGCAATTGTTAATGAAACCAATGAACGTGCCATCGCTAAGGAAAATCCTGATTCAGTGCTTCACTGGAGAGACAAACATAGCTTTGTTTCACCATTCCGTAACCAAAGGTAATGCCCCTACACTATATGAACAATATACATCGTGCCTTCCCAAAAATATGCATCATTTTGAATAATTTTAATTGCCATAGGAATTGCTTGATAAACTTTATGGTTCTCGATTAGTATCTGATGTTATAGTGCAAGCTACAGTATTCCAATTTGGTTTTGGTATGTGAATATCTGTCTGAAATACCCTGTGATTATATGTTTAAAACATTTGAAACAATAATTTGCTATAAACTATAGTGTCTGAATATATCATCTAGATTGCTTGATCTAAACCAATGAATACCATTTGTACAATCTTAGATCCATGTTTATGATTTACAAAAACTAGGATAAACTAAGTATAAACCAAATATGGTCTCTTCTTTGCAACAGTTTCCGAAAAAGACAACGTACTTTGGAGATGACTTTTGCTCTAAACACTGGTGGTTTACCTACCAATGGTGACCAAGAAAGCATCAATGGTGAAAGCCCAACGGGCCTGGGCCAAACAAGATTGGGCCGATTAGTGAGTGCAAGTGGGAGACAACTATTGGATAAACTAAACTCAGCTAGAAAGAATTTCCCAATGAAGGTATTTCTTTTACTCCTTGGTTTCTACACTGCAAATGCATTAGCTACAATCCTAGGGCAAACTGGGGATTGGGATGTTTTAGTTGCAGGTGTTGTGGTGGCTGCAATTGAGGGAATTGGTATGTTGATGTATAAAAAGTCAAATAGTAAGAGGTTTGAGTCTTTGATAGTCATGGTGAACTATTGGAAAGCTGGTGTTTGTTTAGGTCTCTTTGTAGATGCTTTTAAATTAGGTAGTTAATTTTTTTTACTATATTGTTTGCTTTAGAGAGTTGGAGTAATTATATTCTACCTCTAAATTCCTTTTTGACTATTGAGAGATATTGATAATAAGTGTTTTACCGATTAGTCGCACAGTCAATATGAGAAAGGTAAATTTCAGTGTATTAGAGGCAAGGTTTTAAAAATCGTTCGAGGCGTACGCCTCGAGGCGCGCCTTGAGGCGAGGCGGGCGAAAAACGATTCTGAGGCTACGCTTCTTAGGGGGAGAATGAGGCGCACGCCTCAGTCTTGTGAGGCGGTGAAAAGCGGTCCGAGGCGAGGCGTAAGAGGCGTTCTGGGTTTTTTTTTTTTTTTTTTTTGGACTTTTTGACCTTAGAAATCACGTGATATCTTTACTTGACCTAATTTTTCTCCAGCCGTCACTCCTTATTCTCTCATTTCTTCTTTCTTTTCTCTTCTCGTCACTCCTTATTTTTCGTTATTGTTGATTTGGCTTGATTTGAAGACTATTATGCATTTGGTTTTACTAATTTGGCATGATTTGAAGACTATTATGAATTTTAGTATCTTTTTATTTTTGGGATGACGACATTAAGTAATACTTTTATGTTTGAAATTGGACTTTAATATGTTTTTTATGATTAATATAATATATTATTATTATTATTTTATTCCGCCTCGAGGCTTACGCCTTGTTTCGCCTCGAGGCTTACGCCTCGTGAGGCGAGGGGTAAACGCCTTGAGGCCCGATTCTGTATTTTAAAACCTTGATTAGAGCTAAACTGTGACACTCAAACTTGAAAGTAAAGGAATGTTTTGTTTGCAGAATGTTTATGAAATGAATGGAATATGAAAAAATTATAATGTGAACATGAGGAATTGGAATATGAAAAAATTATAATATGTAACGTCGTTTGGTTGGGAGAAAGGAATCCCATAATAGAAATTGTATGATTTTTAAATTTTCATTTTTATTGATCTCGATATATATAATGTAGGGTGTTCATGTTGTAAATGTATAACAAACAAATAGTTTTTCTTCATAATATAACCATTATTTAAAAAAAATAATACTATCATTCAATTAAAAAAATATTTATCTCGGTATATAAATGGGCGGTTAATGTGGTAAATGGGTCACGCTTATGCTTATTTGTTTTTTTTTTTTTTTCATAAAACACAATTATTTAAAAACTACATAAACAGAAGGTAGCCATATGAAAATTTATGTTCACAAATTATAATTTTACAAGACTTTTTTAACATATTTTTACCTTCTGTTACTTCCAGACAACTTGTACTTATTACTGCTAACCAATGGTTGAGTGTAAAAGGATTTTGAATAAAGGTGGGCATGTGAGGGTTTTGACTTTTTGACCGTCTTTTGATGCTTTTCTTGACGGTCAAAGATTTTTTTTAGTTATTTAATTTTTTTATTCCTTCAAGATTATAATTTTGTTTTTTTTTGGTAGTAGACAGACTTCAAACACCACATGTCCGTACCACCCTTCAAAATTACCTCCTTTAGCTTCGTTTTGCTAAAAAAATTTGTCCAAAGTGTCTTTGATTTTTTGATTTTTATAAGAATTAGGCTTAATTATTGTTAAAATAGAAACTATATATTATTAAACATTTAAACTACATTTTTGAATGAATCTAAGATACACTTTTGAACCGTTTAAATTTTAGCTATTAGTTTACTTTACTCGAGATAAGTTTTGTTTTATACCCCTTAATCATATTTTATATTTTCTTACTAGTTAATCTAGTTTGCTAATTATTAAAAGTAAAAAATAAATATTGTATAGTTTTTCTATTTTTATAACTTCAAAGTTCTTAAAATAGCCCAGGCATCAAATATGTTTTTTTTTTTTTTAGTTGACAAATCAGAGGGGATATGTTTATAAAACATTTGGGCATATAATAAAAAAGTCGAATGCAAGTCCTTAAATAACCAACTTCATGGACAACTCTTTGTGCTAAGTAGTGGTAGTACCAAAAAAAGTTATCGCGTGAACATGCATTTGTAGTTAGTAGGGTAAACAACCACCATTTCTTCTTCGGAAACACACTCTAATTACATTAAAAATAAAAGTTACATCACATTTACATTAATTATAAATAAAAATAAAATACTTATTTTATTTCCAATGCCGATTTAACAACGGGTAAATGACGGTTATCATCGTTTTGTCACATCCATGACCACATATATAAGTAACACATTTTCCTATGAGATTAAAATGTTCTTAAATCGGTGTTGATTGTTTGTCCTTTGTCCTTAAATCGGTGTTGATTGTTTGTTCTTAAATCGGTGTTGATTGTTTGTCCTTAGTCCATACAAAAGAATCTTGATGCCAATTTGAGGATCACTTCGATGAATTATCGTGAGCCTTCTTTTTACAATGAATAGAATAAAAAAAAAAGAGAAAACATAAACAAAAAAACATCGTCCCTATGGTTTGATCAAAATTGCACGTTTGGTCCCTAATTTTTTTTTTACACTCGGATCGTCCTTGTTGTTTGATTTTATTGCGTTTTTTGTCCCTATGGTTTGGACAAAATTGCACGTTTGGTCCCTAACTTTATGTATCTAAGGGACGAAAAACGCAACAAAATCAAACCACAGGGACGATCTGAGTGCAAAATAAAAATTAGGGACCAAACGTATAATTTTGATCAAACCATAGGGACCGTTTCAGTAATTTACTCGATTTTAAATAATTAAACAAAATAACTATATGTATGAAAGCAAATTAGAGATCATTTGGAGAGCAAACTAAAGAAATTTTAAAGGGTGGTTTTTGGAGACCAAACCAATTTTCCCAACAACGTGCCATTTACTTGATGTATAATTTTAGTATATAAATATGATGTAAATATTGAAAATACTAAACGAAAACTAGCATACTAGGACAATGAACCCTTTATATATTTATATATTCGTATAGAGATTTGATAAACCCATATATCAAACAACAAAGACAATAAGTGAAATCTCAATAGTAGATGTTTGTTTCTAATTAAGCTATGTTCACAAACTTAATATTCTAAGCATGAAGTACAAACCAAATCAATGAAAGACTATTTGTTACTTTCTTAATGACAAGAGAATGTACTATTGGATTTGGTTATTACTAGTTTTAAATGAAGGAGTTGATGGATTAGTAAGATAAAATTAGATAGCATTTAAACAATCAATCATCTCATGAAATCAAACAAGATCTACTAAAACTGATTTCACAAAAATATTGGAAACATTGAAATTCTATCCCTAATGAACAATGAGAATCAAGAAAGGTTATTTAACTTGCATAAGAATGGAATTCTCTATCAATTATGCTATCAATTCTAACAAAGTAATGTATGACGTTCTTCCTTAAATTTATGAAATTATTGATTAGATCCACACCTCAAATGTAAGATCTGACTAATGATAATCACAATTAAGAGAATTTTTAATTAAACTACTAAACATTCAAATTCATGTTTTCATTCCTCAAACATTCAACAATTCAGATCTAATAAACAATTCAAGCAACGCAAGAAAGTAAACCCTAGTTTTTGGAGACCATAAGAGAAATCAAATCCAATATTTATATCTAAGAATACCTCATCCAAATAGCACTAAACTACACAACTCTATGCTAATCATATTATAGACAACAAGATATTGACTGAAATAAACTGTACCAAGCATTTAGTAAGTGCTTTTTTATTCAAGTTAATGCGGGTTTATACCATTATAATTAATATATATTGTTTATTATTAATAATAATTGCATGCTAATATCTTATGTTAGTCTCAAAATTAGTTTAGAGATTTGACGATGATGATTTGTAATAATTGTCCATTTGTCCTTATGTAAAAGATGGTATCTTATAAGTCTTGCAATATTTGTGTCAATACCATGTGATAACCACTTTTGGGACTTCAAATTTAATTTTTTTTTTCCCAAGTATTTTAGATAGCATATCTTGTGCATAGAATCTATAATAGTTTATATTAATGTCAAAATCGTAGCATGTGCTATCTCTTGTAGATTTGAAGTCACGAACTATGTTGATCAAAAGAACCTTCAATAACAAACTTATCCATAGAATCGGAGATAATTTCTTGTATATCAAGGACTAGAAACAAATGTCAATCATTGAAGATTTGAAATACTTAAGTCTATAAGTCTTGTTGTTTTAGAATAAGCAACATCATTGTATGAAAAGAGGACGTTGTATCATCACCTAAAGATTTATATAATTGTTCGCTTCTTGTAATTCAAAATCTAACTTGGCATTCCTACTCTGCAAAAACCAACACAATTCTCATGTTAAAAACTGTGTAGAGTCGAGACAATATGGCCTATGCGTATGTACATAGTCATAGTGCTAAGAGGGGTACTAGGAACCACCTAATTTTATAACTTGTATGATAAATTATACCTAGAAGTTTTTACTTAAAAACTATCTTATAAATTTCTAAAGACCTACTTTATAATTATAAATTACTAGTTGTGAGACCCGTATGTTATACGGATTGGATAAAACAAAAAAAATAATTAAATAGGAAGGTTTAAACAAAAATTTATTTAAATTTGAAATTTAAAATTTGAATTTAAAAGGAAACATATTAAATACTATATGAGTTGTAATATTGTAACTTATTGGTTAATTTCAATTAAGACAATTATTAATTAAGGTGTAAATATGATGTGTTAATTAAGAAAGATAAAAAAAAATGAGAAAATAACAAATAGAAAAAAAAACATTTATTTAAAAATACCACAAAATGACAAGCGTCAAAACTCATAAATTGAAATATGACCAACAAAAAAACCTTCATTTATTAAGAATACCTAAAAGTTTTTACTTGAAACTATCTTATAAATTTTTAAAGACCTACTCTATGATACTTACCAAAAAATATATGTATCAAAAAAATTTAAGCCCATATTTTAAATTTCAGTCTATTTACAATTAGCCCAATTGATTTAAAATTTAACTTAATAGACAATAGCCCAGTTCATTAAATTAAACAATGAAAAAAAGGAAAAGAAAAAAAAAATGAAACGTCGACTGGACATGCAATCTCCACTTCGACAAAATGGCAATCGAGTAATTGACCTCCCAATCGGCAATTGCCCCTCTGCCGTCCGTTGCCGCCCACTGTTTGTCGGGCACCGTCCCACAGCCACCGCCCTCTGCCTCCAGCTTCCACTCCATTACCCACAGGTTTGTGACGTTTGTTTATTTCCAATTTTATACAACTAGTTGAGATTTGGAATTTTGGTTGATAATAAAATACGTAATTTTAGTTATTGATAGATATTCTTATTATTAAGCTTCAAAACTGATGGCCCAATTGATCCAACATAAGCGAAGATAATTACAGCACAATGTATTACATAATACTAATCTTATAAATTTTGTTATGCATTATATAATTAAACATAAGTATATGAAATCGTTGTATTGCTATTGTTGATTGTTGTGGATATCAAAGTTAATGTTATATTTGTTAGTTATAGGTAGTGGCTATATTAAAATCAATGTCGTTAGTGGCAATTTTGTGGTTAGTTTAATAGTTATTGAAAAGTGTGTTTTAAAAAGTATCAATAACAATACAATGAATGAATGTATTTTAAGATATAAGACCTCTTCGGTTATAATTGTAAGCATTTCAACATAACAATTGAAGTTCTGTTTAAATATGTTTAGTCTTATGAGCCAAACCGTCACTAGTATTTCTTTATTTTTTTCGGTTTCATATAAATAAGGAACCACTTCGTTACAGGTTCTAGATTCACTAGGTACGATCGGACATTTAATGCAACATATCTTTAGTAGGATATATATTTGACAAAGAGCGTTTATAAACAACGATATGTTAAGTATCTTGGAAAACATAAAAAAAAACAGTCTCATTAGATAAATAAATAAATTCATTATAGCTTGTTTGTTTACATAGATTTACATTACATAGTCGTTAGTAAACATGTGAACATAATATGGATAATAAAGTTATAAGGTGTTATAATTTAATTATCATTATTTAGGTTAAAGAACATAAAAACACCACTGTCATGAAAATAACATTTATAGAGTGCATCTCACGACACTACGAGGATGCGTAAGAGGAATGTAGAGAATTTGAAATTGTCAACAAACAATAAGAGAATATTTAGTCCACCTTTTTATTACTAGTTACTAGTTTATAACCATGAAAACTACAGTTATAAAATTAATTTAGTTTTGATAGCAAAAATTCATAATTATTAGTCAATTATTTTAAATAAATTATTAATTAAGAGATATACAAAAATTTTAAAGTTAGTTATGACTTCAAATATAACATATAATTAAAAAAGTAAATGTTTCTATAAAAAGTTTAATTTTTTATTTAAAACTTTAACATCATTAATTGTGATAGTGATTTGCCTAATATATCTCCTTGACACATGATATAATATTAATATGAAGTTGTATTAGAGTGACACATGACAAAATAAGATTAAAACTATTCTTTTATTAGTATAGGATTAGTAACGACTATATTTTCTTTGTTTGTAATAAAAAAAAGATATGTTATACTTTTAAATGATTTGTTAATAATAATATACATTAATTTATGGGTAATCTTAAAAAAAGTCTAAATTTTTTTGGTTATTAAAGTAATCTTCACAAAAATCCTAATATTTTAACCAAATTAACGGAAAAAACAGAATATCGTCTAAATCTACGAAACCGACCAAAAATAGTTTTACCAAAAAGGGTGGTCGGTGGTGTGTATGGTGGATGATACGACTGAAATGGATTGATAAGGAGGGTCGTTGGTGGTGTATATGATAGGTGATGGATGATAAAATAAATATAGGTGATGGATGATAAAAGAAAATACAGAAGCCCTGATTTCCTCATAAGAGTTATATTTCAAAACCTACTTTGTAAATAAGGCTGCACGGTGTGGCTGCGGTTTGGGACCGCGGTTCGTGCCACCTGGACCGCGCACAACGCCCCCAGACCGCGATCTTGTGCGGTTTTGGCTGCAGTGCAGTCCTTTAAAGCCGCGTTTTGTGATTGGTGGAGGGAAGTTCGGAAGGTATGATCGGTTGTTCAGTAATTATTATTTTTTTTAGTTTTTTTATTATTTTTTTTTTGCTTTTGCTTTTTCTTTCCTATATATACATATCAACTTAATTTTTTTTCACAACGCAATATTTTCTCTCTCTCAATTTTTTTTTTTTTTAAAATCACCACTCTCTCAAAAATGTCATCCTCTTCATCTTCTGAAGAATTTCAGAATATTTTTGATACCGTTATTGCGTGTGTTCAAATGGCGGAACAAACATATAACGTTGTATGTAACAACGCAGCTGCAAGTTCTCAATTGAGAACACGAATATATATATATATATATATATATATATATATATATATATATATATATATATATATATATATATATATATATATATATATATATATATATATATATATTTGTAGAAATCGTGAAGAAGCCAACCAACGTTTGGTGCAAGACTATTTTGCAGAGAATGGCACTTATCAAGGGTATTATTTTCGTAGGCGCTTCAAAATGCTCAAAAGTTTATTCGAACGTATAGTTGAAGATGTAACGATGGAGTGTAGTTTTTTCCAACAACGCTACAATGCTAGAGATACACCCGTTCACTCCCTTACAAAAATGCACGACCGCACTTCGTCAATTAGCATATGGCATTCTGCCTGATGCGTTAGACGAAAGTTTTAGGATGTCTACTAGGATCGTACAAGATAATCTCCATTTTTTTCTGCAAAACTGTGATTCAGTTTTATAGTCCAAAATATTTACGTAAGCCTACACGTAATGACATCCTGCAATTGCAAGCTCATCATGCTAGTGTGCATGGGTTTCCTGGAATGCTAGGAAGCTTAGATTGTCTCCATTGGGCATGAGAAAATTGCCCTACAGCATATCATGGGCAATTTACCTGAGGTGATCATGGTGACCCAACGATCATACTTGAAGTAGTTGCATCACAAGATATGTGGATTTGGCATGCTTTTTTTGGTTCTCCTGGTTCGATTAACGACATCAACGTTCTTAATCGTTCACCAATATTTAACAACATATACGATGGATCCGCACCAGATTCTTCTTTTCAAGTGCGTGGAACGCCATATAAGTATGGTTATTATCTGGTTGATGGAATCTATCTTGAGTATGCTGTGTTTGTTAAATCGTTTACAGCTTCACATGGTTCTAGACGAAAGAAATTCAAGAGAGCTCAAGAAAGAGCTAGGAAGGATGTTGAGCGTGCTTTTGGAGTTCTGAATAAACGGTGGTTCATATTGAAAAAACCAGCAGCTTATTTAGGCGAGGAAAAACTTCAAGAAATCATGTATACATGTCTTATATTGCATAACATGATTATTGAAGACGAATGAAGAGCAATATGTGCGTTTGACGAGGAAGAAACCATACCAGAGACACAACCAATAGAAATTGGTGGCGAAGAGTATATAAACAGGAGAACAAAGATACGTTGCACTGAAACATTTCACAATCTTCGCAATAACTTGGTGGAATACACTTACGGGGTTCAAAACATTAACCTTAATTTGGATCCACCGGATGACCTCGAAGATGAGTTCTCAGAGAACGATTTTATTTAGTTTGCTTTAGTTATTTTATTTATGTTTTTTAAGTTTCTAGGATTATTTAAATTTCATGTGTGTGGTTTTCGTGTTTTTTTTATTTTTTTATTTTTTTGTGGTAATGCAATGTAATTTTTTTTTAATTTTCAAATAATGAAAAATTATGTTTTTTTTATTAAAATAGAAGTTTTATTAAATTAAAATCGTTAAAAAAAAGAATTTTTATTAAATTAAAATAGTTTTAAAAAAAAGAATGTGTGGCACCACTCCCTTGGTGTGGCAAGAAACCACACTTGAGTGGTAAAAAATAGCATGACGCTTATGTGGCGGGGGAGAGAGAGTGCGGTTTCGATGACACCAGTGTTTTAAAAACCGGTTTTTTAGTTGAACTGGTATGATAACTGGTTCTCGGTTCAACCGGTTTAACTGGTTCGACCGCCGGGAGAACCGGTTTCTATATTTTTCATGTTTTTTTCTATTTTCCTACACATACATACATATAGAAATTATGAAGTTGATGTTTACAAGTTCAAACATTAAAAATACACATAAAAATAAGTTGTAGATAATCCAAGTAAATTAAAATAACACATAACCATAAGTTTTAGTGTTTTACATCATCTCATATACGTCAAAAAGGAAATAAAGTATAATACCGAAATGAAATATAGTTTTTGATGAATTCAAACACATCAAAAGAATTTATAACATCTACCATATGTTTTTATTTAGAGAAAACTAAATAGATTTGAAAAAAAATCACCAAAGTTTATTATGTAAATTGTTCTTTTTCATGTGTTTTTATTCGGTTTAACCGGTTTATTTTGACCGATTCAACCGGTTTTTTCTAAAAACCGGCTGGTTCAATCCGATTCAGAAATCAATATAAAACCGGTGATAGTTGAACCGCTCCCTCTTCCGGTTCCCGATCCAACCGGTTCAACCGGCCGGTTCAAACCGGTTTTTAAAACATTAGATGGCACCACACCCTCCAGCCTAAAGATATCAATGTAATTTAATAATACGCGAGACATTGATGGTTTACTTTGTTATACAATGATAACTTAACATAGGATAACTACCAATGTCGATGTCAATTGTCATAACTATTTATATACATATTTAAATTACAACACAGTTTGGAATAGTGATGTCTCTCTCCTTCAATTTTGACCACAGATGTTTACTTTATTTTATTAGTAGTTTTGGTGCTTAAGTGTTGTGGTTCCCTTACATAAATGGTCTATGAATTTTGTTGACCTTGGCACTTTTGGTCCTTATATGAGTTTTGCTATCATGCATCCTTATTTATTTAGTTTGCTATCATTTATTTTTGTCATAAATTATTTAAATGATCTCTGCATTCTTATATATATATATATATATATATATATATATATATATATATATATATATATATATTAAAGGAGGCCACTTTTTAGGAATAGTGAACATTCTGATTTTTTGGCATAAATAACCCATAAGTTTTCATATTTTTAGTTGTTCATATTTTTGTCACTAAAGTTTGATATATTGGCAGTTTGGTCCCTTAAATTATTAATAGTCATATAAAGATAAGGATGTGGCTAATACGTGTTACTCCCGCGCTCCCCCACCAGTTCTGCTTTATCTTCAAACCCTCCCCCCACCCACCCGGTTTCTCATCCGCTCATTTTCTAGGTTTTCTAATCTGATTTCCACCCTTTTATTCTTTGGCTCCACCCATTTCTTTTGTTTTGATCGGCCAAGAGGGAAGACGAACACAAGACAAAAGTTAGGGAAAAGAGAAATTGGGGGTAAACCATGGTCTAACCGGTTCATCGATCTTTTGCATCACCGATTGAGAACTGCCAGTGCCACCTTCTGAGTTCGTCGGGTTACTTTACTTATGATTTTGGTTACCTTCTTAAACCGCACATCACTTGATGCGGCTTCTGGTCATAAATCAGATAAGTGTGTAAAGAAATACATTTGATTTCCTTTTCTGTATGTTCTTAAATAGATCTGTCAGCTGTTTAGCATCCTATATCTTTCGTTCAGCTGAAGTTCTTTTCAGATGTTGGTAACCTAAAAAGGTACTTACTTAAAGAAGGATTGGATTGTTTTTGTTGTTCAAACTTTGTAGATTTGAGGATGCATAGCAGGTGCTTGACGAATTGCTTCAAAGAGCCAGTATCAGCGGCGTCTGCTTCTCTTTCTATTCACCGCCGTAGACGTTTAATCGCCGCCCGTTCTCCGATTTGAGATCTTTGATTAATTTGACCAGCTGAGGTGAGATTTTGCTCTATTTTGCATTTACTTTTGTTTTGTAGGCTCATGAATCATGATCGTGCCAACTTTTCCTTATAGTGTTTAGCGCACTTCTTTCTCCTTGCCATACCATCTTAAATTTAGTTTTCTGCAATTTATGTACATGTCATGAATCGATTGCTTTTGTTTTCTAAATCTTGAGATCGATGATTTGTGTATACGTGAATTACTGATATATATTTACTGTGAGCAATTTTATGGGTCCAGTCTTTTGTTGTTAGGAGTTAGGAGAACACCTGAAATACTAATATCGAAAAGTCAAGTGTGACATGCAAATATTGTGGCCTTAAGTACATAATAAAGATCTAAGAAAATACCAAATGGTATGTAAAGTAGTGATGATAAGATGTTGGTGCTTAAATCAAATGTGATGGCTTTCATTGAAGGTCAAAAAAGGGACTGAAGTGCTTTGTGAAAGTGAAATTTGATTTGCAAATTACTAAATATACAACAGAGGTGAGGTACTATTAAGGAATGACTGGAGTAGATGCAATCAGCTGCCCAACGTTTGAACTTAAAACATCATTGTGTGAGAAAGATGAGCTTTGTTCATACCTGTTTTTCCTTAATCTTTCAATAGAAAAAGGATTGTAGCATTCAAAAACGATCATTTACAAGTAAATGTTTCTAATCTGTTTAGATGTCGTATTTGCATGTATGTATGTTAAATTGGATGTTGATAGTTGTTAAATGTATATATGCAACTTGTAGCTTCCTAAAATGATATGATATTGATAGATGACATAAGAGATGAATATTGTTGATTTTTAGCATGGCAGAAGAGATAGATGTCACAACGAGGTGTTTGGTAGCTTCAGAAGTTGACAGTGAGCTACTGTAATTGGGGTGGAAGTAGCAGGGGGATTAGGTATGTAGTCTATTTTTCACATAATGAATTAATGTACATGTACATTTGGGTTATAGATTATGATTGTGTTTGTTGTGTTGTGTAGGGCATTTATGGAGTCGTAGTTGGCAACATTTAAAGAAAGCAATCCTCAGCTAGAGGTGGTTACGGAGCTTAACCGTGGTCAACATCCATTTCTGAAGGGAGCATACAGTAAGATTAGCTTCTTACTCTATTAAGATTAGATTAGATATTATTTATGAATGAATGCCAATGGATATGAAGATGATTAAATGATATTATTTGGTTAGAGAACAAGAATGAGCGGGTTGTATCTGTGATGAACATGAGTCCAGAAGATGTGCTGCTTTGTGCAACTAGGCTTAGAAATTCACTTGGAAGAAACATGGTGAAGCTCAAGACCAGACATGTCACCAACACCCCAGCGTGTAAGGAACTTAGACAACAGACTTGCAGATCTTATCTGCATCTGCTGCTACATTTCTTTTATAAAACTACATGTATTAACTCTCATCTCAACTCTCAATTTAACATCATTAACAAAAACTTAACCAGTTACCAGCTTCTCAACTCTATCATTGATGCCTATAAAGCAGACACTATTTGTTTTTAAGAGACAGTTTTGTGTAAGGATGGTGCATGTTTTTACTCAAATGCTATAAATTGACCTTTAACTGTGTGCTCTACAACAACTAAAGGTGTACAAAGCAGACCAAACCATTGGTTTTCTTTTCCCATTTTTACTAAAAAACCCGAACTGAACCGAACCGGCTTTTTAACGCAGTTTCACTTCCAAAAACTAATATTACTTGATGAGGAAAAACCCATGAAGTATTTGATCCGTGGAATCTAGCTCTCCAGTTCGATCATGAAGTATATATTTTGATAGATAGCTTATCCAACAACAAAAAAATTATCCATGACGAAACAATATTACTGCCCCATAACAATACTCAAACTATAAACGAATAGTTGATCAAATAACATTTACAAAGGACAAACAATGGAAAATATTGTTGTGGCCGACCCCTGCAACGCGGGGGCTCCCCACCTAGTATATATTAAAGGAGGACACTCTTTAAGAATAGTAAACTTATGTGACTTTTGGCAAGAATTGTCCTCTGTTTATGTGTGTGTTCAAATCCATCTTTAGGTCATTTTATGTCAGTACCCATATTTTGTGTGGATACGTGTTGGGAATAGTTCCACTTTCCCGGTCATTTTGTGTTCAAATCCGTCTTAAGGTGCAATTTTGTTTTTTTTGAAACAAATATATATAAAAAAGCAAACTTTTTATATCCTATAGTGAAAATGAATATGTAAAAAATAGGAATTTAATTTTTTTTTAAAGTCATTCTTAAAATGTAAAGTTATTTTGTTCATATTTCAATTTTGCTGAAAGACCTGTCGCATCCGACCCCTGCAACGCGGGGGTTCCCCACCTAGTTACTTATTAAGAAATCATCAACTTTTGATTTTTATTTTTAAATGCACCGATTTTTGGGTTTTTTTTTTTCTTAAAAAAAAACGTCTTGAGCGAAGCCCAACATCACATACTAGTAGCATATTACACAAAATGATAAATCATTTGTTACATACATCTAATTTCATAGCTTCTGTTATTACATGGTGAAAAGAAAATACATAACAAATACACAATAATTAATACATGTCGTGTTATCAAAAAAGTTCTAGTCTAGCGATATCAGGTGTTGTTTTCATTCCTCAAATACAAGGTTTCAAGTCTCGTCTTAAGCATATATGAAATTAAGAATACTTTAAGAATATATTATATTTTCCGTTAAAAAAATGCATGTCGTCTCACTTTGAAAAAAAACATAGTAAATTTGATGAAATGACTTATAATTAGTAAAATTTGTCATCCATGGTTAAAAGAATAATGCAAATGTTTATCGAAATTAATTTGAATGTTATACTTTATAAACAATGTAACATCCCAACCGCTAGGTATCATTAATTTTCCATTTAGATGTCATGTTTAAGGCCTACTCGACGAGTTGACGCTATGACTCGTCGAGTAGCAACGGTCCAGGACACGTCAATATATGAATGACTCGTCGAGTCGGCATGAGGGACTCGACGAGTAGGAGCTGGCAGTGGAAACCCTAAGTTTCAGGGTTTTTGCACCCTATATATTGGACCATTAGCGCCTCCTACTGTCCTCTATCACCCCTTGAGAGCCAGAAACCCTAATTTCCGTGAGTAAGAGCTTGGAGAGTGTTTTTGAGATTTGAGAAGTGACTTTTGTGAAGGAAACTTGTAGATCAAGAGGCTAGCATCAAGGATTTTGTGTGGATCCAGAGTCTACTTCAGTTTAGGGCACGTCTTGAAGGTAATAAGCTGTTACCTTAACCTCTTTTCTTCTAGAATCAATCATATGTGAAAACTAGGGCTTCCTTTAGTTATTCATAAACGGATTGTGATATGGGAGCTAGATCTGAAGTTGAAACATCAGATCTGAACCTCTTTTGAGTCCTAAGTCCTTAAAGTTTCCAGATCTTGCAAGGGTGAGACTCTCCTAAGGTGTAAAGTTCCATTAGAAGCTTAGATTGGTCATTTAGAGCCTTTAGGGCCTTGCATGCATGTAAAGTTTGCAACTTTACATGAGAAACATTCCTTAGAAGCTTGGATCTGTAATCTGGAACCTTGACATGGCTTAAAAAGTGTCTGCATTGATGAAGATCTGCAAGGACTCGATGAGTTGCATAGCCAACTCGGCGAGTCGTATGAAGATGGTCATGAACTCGTCGAGGTGATGAACAAACTCGGCGAGTCCGTTGAAGATTGCCTTGAACTCGACGAGTCGTTCAAAGACTCGGCGAGTCGGCTAGGGTTTCTCTTGATTCTTGGACACGTATGAACTCGACGAGTTAAAAGGGAACTCGAAGAGCCAATCACGGATTTCACGACTTCTTGAGTTCAGGAAGGACTCGATGAGTCGGTGAACTACACTTGACGAGTCGAGTTAACATGGACTGTTGACTTTGACTGTGGACTTTGACTTTGACCAAGAGTTGACCAGTTAACTCCTGAGGGTATTTTGGTAATGTGGAGATTTATGGAAAAAGGGTTTTATGATAACTATAGGTGGTGGAGTTCGCGTTGGTGATTCGAGAGTTTGAGCCTATCATTTTCAGTGCGACATTGTGAGGTGAGTTATCCTCACTATATCAACGGGGTCTAAGGCACCAATGCTAGCCCTTTATGGATTGTATGTGGTTTAATACATGATATGTTTACTGTTTTGCATCCTGGTAGTTAGGATGATGTCATGCTTATGCTTAGTGACCTGGTTGGTCGGTATCCTAATTATAGGATTATGCTATGTTAGTGACCTGGATAGGTCGGTGTCCTGGTTATAGGATGTTGCTATGCTATTTGATCTGCTAGATCGGTTTGACTGTTATTATGATAGCATATGATATGTATGTGCACATGTTTGTTTGATTGGGGGTTAGGTTGAGGCGGTCCTGCTTTGTGCTGAAGGCCAACATACCCAGGGCGGTTCGGATGTACTACAAACCCAGGAGGGTATGCTAGTCAGACCGAAGGCCCAACGAGCGGTCCGGATAGGCTGTAGGCCTTGCGAGGCGGTCCAGACGTGCCGGAGGCTTGGAGAGCGGTCCAAATAGACTGAAGGCCTGCGAGGCGGTCCAGTCAGGCTGAAGGATCATTATGGATGTTGTTTGCTTAAATGATTACATGATATGGTTATGAGGTTGATATTTTGGAGTAGCTCACTAAGCTTTCGGGCTTACAGTTTCAGTTGTTGTTTCAGGTACCTCTGGTGATTGCGAGAAAGCGAAGGCGTGATCGTACCGTTCCTCCTGCTGTTATGATTTTTATGATTTGATACTGGGATACTCTGATAATTAGTTAATTGAAAACAAACTATGTAATATTAAATGGTTTAACCGTTTTGGAAAAGTTTAAATTTGGCTTGAATTTTTGGGTGTTACAAGTTGGTATCAGAGCCTTGGTTTGAGTGAATTGGAGGAACATGCATGTAACTCCAGTCTCAAATTAAGGAAAGGATTTTCAAAATGATTTTTAAAAGGTTTTCAAAATAAGTAAAGGAGGATGCAGTGTGTACGATCAGTCGGAGCCAGTAAGTAGACCCCAAAATACCATACGAGTTATTTGATTATGAGATATGTTAGAACATCATGTTAGTACTAGGCTAGGGATCTTTAGGAATTGCATGATAGAATTTCCTGATTACATGATTCTTGCTAGCCTAGGGTATCCATTATATGAAATTGACATCATTATTGTAGTTGCTTTGTGTATGCATCACGGTTATACATAACCAAGATCTTATAGCCTAAGAATGTTTGATTTGGCCTTATGTTATGTTCTTGTTTGATTGGAAGCTTAGGGTAGGATTGGATATTCGAAAGTCTATAGGGTCCAACGTTATGTATGGCTAGCATACACTAGTGCTACAGGGTTAGTGGAAGTTTCATGGATGGGTGGATTGTGTGAGGCCGGGAGGCCAATTATGAGATATTTAGCATTCCTCTAGGAGTGAGGATTGAGCGCTCGATATGTTATGTATATTCTTAGGATCTTGTGGTTACACTTGAGACAAATATGGGTAGGTGTGAAAGGTAGTATGGGCCCATACTACTGAAAGTACAGGACCCATATGCGTAGCAAGAAAGTCACAACCCCTAGGGCTAATTGGGAGTTGGCTCCTAGTCCTTCATATGGATTATCTGATACTTAGTGTTATGTTTCAGAATGGTGATGACCAGGCGTTTGGTGACTGGATTCGGTTCGGGATCAGGATCGGGAAAGGGAGCGAGCGGAAAGGGGGCGCCGACAGCGCCCGAGACCATCGGCCAGATGGGGCCAGGCGAGATGGATGACAGGATCCGGGAGATCCTGCATGATGAGGTTGCTGCTTTGTTTCGGCCCGAGTTTCCGGAGATGTTCGGGTCTATTAAGACCACTATGGTGGAGTATTTTGATGATCGTTACGCAGCCCTCACTGAGGCGGTTGCCGCAGCAGCTTCAACAACTGGATCAACGGCAGGGTTGGGAGCCGGTCGGGCTTTTCAGTATCGGGACTTTGACAACACGAAGCCCCCTACTTTTGATGGGACTCAGGACCCCGTCAAAGCCATGAGGTGGCTGTCTGTCATGGAGGGGTATTTCTTCACATGCTTATGTCCTGTTGACCAGAAGGTCAGATGTGCCCTGAACTTGCTGAGGTCCAGGGCAAAGGACTAGTGGAGGTTGATGACTGGGTCATATTCGGACGAGCAGAGGGCTGCTATTACTTGGGAGCAGTTCAGGGACATGTTCCGCGCTCGCTACATTCCTCGAGTCGAGCGGGAACGGTTAGCTCAGGAGTTTTTGGAGTTGAGACAGGATCGGGAGTTGGTGACGGAGATCACTCGTATGTTCACTGAGAGGGCGATGTTCTACCCAGAGTTTGCTTCTGAGCAAGCTCATATGACTCGTTATCTGAGCATGCTCAAGACGGATATTCGATAGTTTGTGGTAACTCAGCGTTGTGATACGCTTCTGGAGTTACAGGAGGCCGCCAGGCGGCGGGAGCTTGAGATTGAGTTATAGCTGAGGGAGCAGGGTCGGGTCCCGACACAGGCGCAGCCGGCGCCAAAGCGGTCTAAGACCGTTGATTCTAGGGTTGGAGGCCAGCAGGACCGCACTTGTGGAAAGTGCGGCAAGGGTCATTCAGGAGCCTGTCGAGCGAGTAGTGGGTGCCACAAGTGTGGTAGAGAGGGGCACTATGCGAGGAATTACCACTAGTCCGCCCCTGCACCGGATTTGAGGATAATGTATCATTGTCATCAGGTTGGTCACGTGAAGACCAACTGTCCGCAGCTCGCAGTCAGGCCAGTGCAAGCTCCAGCACCGGCTACGTTGAGGATTACCGATAGGAGGCCAGTTAGGTCAGAGCCTCCGAAGGCCCAGGGTCGTGCTTTCCAGCTTACAACCGAGGAGGCCAAGGCAGCACCAGATGTGGTTGCTGGTATGATTCTATCCTTTATCTCATTTATTATATATGTCTTATGCTTATCTATTGTACCTGTGATTAGGTACGTTTCTAATGAACTCCTTGCCTGCTTTGGTTTTATTTGATTCGGGGGCGAGTTGGTCTATTGTGTCTCAGACATTAGTAGGGAGTTCAGAGTGCTAGTGGCCGAGTTAGAGTGTCCGTTGCGAGTCTCTATCGCCAACGAACACGGGGTTGCTGCTTCTTCGGTTTATCAAGGGTGTGAGTTGGATATCTTCGAGGTGTCCTTTCCGATAGATTTGATTTCGATCTCCATGGGGGAGATGTGTGTGATTGTAGGCATGGACTGACTTAGTCGGTTCGGTGCTATGATTGATTGTGAGGGCCAGCGAGTGGTAGCTCGAACCCCAAGTGGGGGAGAATTGATTGTTTATGGCGAGGGCACCAGGTAAGGATCCAGGTTTTGTTCGACTGCTCGGGCTCGGCAACACCTTCAACACGGATGTGCAGGTTATCTAGCGTACATGGTGGATACACAGGCCAGGGAGCAGGCTTCAATGTCAGATGTTCCAGTGGTCAGGGAATTCGTTAATGTGTGCCCGAAGGAGTTACCCGGAGTACCTCCAGAGAGGCAGGTCGAGTTCACGATTGACCTAGTGCCAAGTGCTGCTCCTATCGCCAAGACACCGTACCGGTTGGCACCACCAGAGATGCAGGAGCTATCGTCAGAGCTGTAGGAACTGCTAGGCAAGCAGTTCATTCGACCTAGCAGTTCCCCATGGGGAGCACCGATCCTCTTCGTCAGGAAGAAGGACGGATCGCACCGGATGTGCATTGATTATAGGGAGTTAAACAAGTTGACAGTGAAGAACCGTTATCCACTCCCGAGGATAGATGATCTATTTGATCAGTTGCAGGGGGCATCTTGGTTCTCGAAGATAGATTTGAGGTCAGGGTATCATCAGGTCCGGGTCAGAGAGGAGGACGTGGAGAAGACCGCGTTTCGGACTCGTTATGGTCATTACGAGTTCGTGGTGATGCCATTTGGGCTCACCAACGCGCCAACGGTGTTCATGGACCTAATGAATCGGGTCTGTAGACCGATGTTGGATCACTCGGTCATCGTATTTATAGATGATATCTTGGTGTATTCCAAGACTCGAGAGTAGCACGAGGAGCATCTTAGGGAGTTGTTGGGAGTTCTGAGACGAGAACGGCTATATGCGAAGTTCTCGAAGTGCGAGTTGTGATTACGAGAGGTCCAGTTCCTCGGGCACCTCATTAACCAAGATGGGATTTTGGTTGACCCGGCCAAGATTGAGGCAGTCATGCAGTGGGAGGTTCCGAAATCTCCTTTAGACATTAGGAGCTTTTTGGGATTGGCAGGGTATTACCGGAGATTCATACAGGATTTCTCCATGATTGCAGTACCCTTCACTCGTCTGACGAGGAAGGGGGTGGATTTCCGGTGGGGCCCAAAGCAGCAAAGGGTGTTTGACACTCTCAGACAGCGTCTATGCGAGGCTCCAGTCTTGAATCTTCCGGAGGGAGTTGAGGGTTTTGTGGTGTTCTGTGACGCGTCTATCTCTAGACTAGGAGCGGTCCTTATGCAGAGGGGAAGAGTGATAGCTTATGCATCGTGGCAGTTGAAGCCGCATAAGGCAAGATACCTTACGCATGATTTAGAGCTGGGAGCGGTGGTGTTCGCTCTCAAGATATGGAGACACTACCTATATGGGGTCTGTTGTACCATTTACACGGATCAGAAAAGGTTGAGACATATCATGGATCAGCCAAACCTGAACATGAGGCAGCGTAGGTGGATGGATGTAGTCAAGGACTACGACTGCGAGATCCTTTACCAACTTGGTAAAGCGAATGTGGTTACGGATGCTCTAACCCGCAAGTCAGTTGGGTCTTCCACCCCAACGGTATGTATGAGGATAGCAGTAGACTCTCCGCTTGTGAGTTTGATCATAGATGCCCAGGTTGAGGGCATGCGACCAGAGAATTGGAAAGTTGAGAGGATCAAGGGTGAGAATACCCGGTCTGAGCAGGATAGTCGGGGATTATTGACCCGATGCGGTCGGGTTTGGTTTCCGATGTTTGGCGGGATTAGGCAGACGATTATGGAGGAGCCTCATAAGTTTCATTTCTCTATTCACTCGAGGGCCACCAAGATGTTCCGAGATTTGATTTTGACCTATTGGTGGTCGTGCATGAAGTGAGAAATCGCTTGGTACGTCGAGAGGTGTTTGACCTGTAGGATGGTCAAGGCCGAGCATCAGAGGCCGCATGGCAAGCTGCAGCCCTTGGAGGTCCCCATGTGGAAATGGGAACATGTCACGATGGATTTTATTACCAAGTTGCCGAGGACAACGAAGGGGTTTGATGCTATATGGGTCATCGTGGATCAATTGACCAAGAGTGCCCATCTCTTGGCCATTCGGGAGAGCTCATCGGCCGAGAAATTGGCCGATGTATACGTTCGCGAGATCGTGTCTCGCCATGGGATTCCCGTTTCCATTGTCTCTGATTGGGATGTCAAGTTTACCTCCCGCTTCTGGCAGAAATTTCACCTGGAGTTGGGCACGTGGTTGCACTTCAGCACAACATTCCATCCGCAGACTGATGGTCAGAGCGAACGGACCATTCAGATCCTCGAGGATATGTTGAGGGCGTGTGTCATGGATTTCAGTGCGAGCTGGGATTCCCACCTACCGCTTGCAGAGTTCGCCTACAACAACAACTATCATTCCAGCATTGGCGCCCCGCCATTCGAGCTGTTGTACGGGCGGAGATGTCACACCTCGGTTTGTTGGGGTGAGGTGGGTCACAAGGTGATGGTTCGGACAGAGGTGGTCTTGCAGACTACCAAGAATATTCAGCAGATTAGGCAGCGACTGCATGTTGGAATAGTGTCTAAGGCTGCAACTATATTAGGCAAGTATTTGACCCGGTTGTGCATGGTCCTTTTGGGTTGCCTTCACCATAGCAACTTGATAGGATGATTTATTATGAGAGAGTAAATATTATTAATATATTATGAGAATAATATAAAGAATAATATATTGTTATTTGATTAATATAAGTCATAGAATTAATTGGAATTAATTTGGTGACTTAAAGAGATTAATTAAATAAGAGGGTATAAACTGTCAATTGTTTGATAGTTAAGCTTTAGACTGTAAATCCATATGGATATACAAGGGACGGATTCTAGAAGCTAGGATAGCTTCAAAATCGTCCATGACTTATCTATGGAATGGATTTGGATAGCCTTAAGAGAAGATTATCCAATTAGGGTTTAGGTTGTAACCCTTAAGGAGTCTACAAGTATAAATAGACCCCATAGCTAAGGCAAATCGGCACCTCACCTAAAGTAAGAGAACCCTGGCCGATTTCCTCCCCTCTCCTCTCTCCTAAATCATCTTGCTTGCTATTGGTGTTTGTAAGCCATTAGAGGAGTGACAATTATGACTCTAGAAGCTCCAAGACAACAAGATCAACAAGGAATTCAAAGGTATGGTTCTAGATCTGTTTCAATGTTATTATTTAACCTAATTAGTCATTAGAAGTCTTGGATTCAAAGCATGTTTAATTAGAAAGCCTAGATCCAAGCATTAGGGTTTTGCATGCGCACATAGGAAAGTTCTTATGGCTAAAACCCATCAGTGGTATCAGAGCCTAGCTTGGTTTTCATTAAATTGTTGCTTGATTAACTGAAACTAAATTGCAAAATTCGATTTTTGTGTTTCTGAGTCATGGACACGGCGAGTTCCAAAGTGGACTCGGCGAGTTGGCCTGACTCGGCGAGTCCCTTTGTGCACTCGGCGAGTCCAGGCGTCAGGAATGGCCAGATTCGGGATTTCTTCATGATTATCTTATGGAAACTTACCTTAATCATATTAGATCAACCCTAATCCGATTTTTTGATATATATATGACTATAATCTTGATCTCATTAAAGATATTTATCAACTAATAAAATATTTAATTTCCTTATATGATAATTAATTAATTATTTTGATTATTTTGGTAATTATCTTGAAAGGAATCTTGAATAAAATCAAATATAGATAATTAGGATATTAATTGTTAATTGGAATTATTTGCTATTTGATCCTCCATGTTTTAAATGTTTAAAACTTGTCCTCAAGTTTTGAAATTTTTATTTTGTGATTAAAAGTTTTAATTTAGACAACTTAAATTCAAAACCTAGATTTTAAAAGGTTTAAAATACAGCCCTATACTAATATGATATTACTAGAATAATATATATATGTATAACTAAATGCTAGTCTTACCGTTAGTAGGCCTCATTCACGAAGCCGATCTATAAGGTGGGTATAAGGTTGTGGCCTATAAAATGGCGCTTAATGGGTGTACACTCACACCCACCGCTTGCTTGATTGGTGGAGGGTCGTTAGCCGAACGGGTAGGATAGGGCAACCTCATCCTCTCATTAGTAGTATAATAAGTAATACAAAGTAACTACGCATATTTTAAAATTTCCCAATCTTAGTTACTTTAGGAAAAGTGAATTGATGCAATCCCATGAAATTGCACTTTGCACCCTTGATAAGAAGTTAGTGGAGCGTGTGTGGTTTACCGGCACACTAATTGGTTCTAAGCAAAGGTGGCAAAGGGTGATTCATTGTTTATCATAGTTCGATGGAGCGTGTGTGGTTTACCGGCACATCGAATAGGTGATTGTTACAATGAAGGCACCATGTGAATTTGCATGGTAATTCACACCTGCTTTGTGATCCTCGGTATCCCAGTCACAAACTAGAGGGGCATATCGAGATTTAAACATGCCATTGAATAGTTTCAATGAATCTCATCCGAACCTAGGAATTCTCAAAAACATTTAGGACTAGTAGTTAGGTTTTTATGGTGGAGAATTAGTGAATCGTCATTCACTTACCTTCAATTTATTTGCATGTTATATTACGGCATCCCTTTTCTAGTATGTAAATGTTATTGTTGGATCCTAGCCCTAATTTTCTTATTGGGTGATAATTAGGGATTCTTATTCTAATCTATCTTTGTCCTTTTCTATTTGTAGATGTCGAACGCAAACAACGCTGCTGCTAGTTCTTTCACGTTGATGAGCCTTTGCCAAAAGGTGACATTCGATGGAACGAACTTTAGCGAATGGATAAGATACATTCGCACCATTGCTCGCTACGAGGATAAGGAGTATGTCCTCGATGAGAAGCTTGAGAAGATCAACCCCGAAATCGCTACTCCGGATGAAATCACTGCTTTTGAAACTCATGAGCGAGATGCAACGAAGGTACATTGCATCTTGATTGCCACCAAGAACTCCGAATTCCAAAAGTCCTACGAGGACATGTACCCGTACGAGATGCATCAAGGCTTATTGGAGAGATACCACCAAAACGCGAGACAAGAGCGTTATGAGATTTTCACCAACATGATTTCCGCTAAGATGGGTCATGGAGAATCTCTTACCGTGCACCTGCAAAAGATGCAAAGGTATGTCGACCGCCTTCGCAAGTTAAATGTTGACTTTGGGGAAGACTTGGAGATCGATATGGTGCTTCACTCTTTGCCTCCGATGTACAATCAATTTAGGATGACCTACCACATGAACAAAGAGGAGGTCACCCTAAGCAAACTCCAAGGTCTCTTGAGGGTTGCTGAGAGCAACTTCAAAGACAAGTCTGTTGCACCAACTCCCAATCCGCCTGCTGCTCCTGTCTTGGCTATTGGTCAAGGAAAGGGAAAGAGGAGGAAAGCTTCATCGAAGAACTATCGCAAGGTTAAAGCACGAGATGGTGCCTCTTCTAGTGGGACCAAAGTTGATCCCGCTAAGCCCTGCCCTAACCCGAAGGAGGCAGAGTGCTATCACTGCCACAAGATAGGACATTGGAAGAGAAGCTGCCCAGAGTACCTGCAAGCCATCAAGGAAGGAAAGATCAAGCCATCTTTCGCAGGTATATACACAATTAAATCTAACGATTCTAATCATGCTATTTCTTGGGTTCTTGATACCGGTTGTGGTTACCGCATTTGTTCTAATGTGTTGGGACTAAGAAGAAGTAGGGATGTGGAGCAAGGAAGAATCAATCTAATCATGGGGAACAGAAGATCGTCGCCTGTGACCAAGATTGGAGTGTATTCTTTAGTGCTTAGGAATAATTTGTGTTTAGATTTGAACAATTGTTGCTATTCGCCAGAAATGGCTAGAAACATCATTTCATTTCATGGTTTATATAGACAAGGTTTTGGATTTTCTTTTAATAATGAGAATGGTTCTATTTTGGCTTATCTAAATGGTGTCTTTTACTTTGAAGCTATACCATGTAATGGAATTTATGAAACTGTTATGATTGTTGATAACTTAGGAAATGATGTTTTGAACATAGATTCTTCCACTAGTATGGATAAAGCATCCTTGTGGCATTGTCTGTTGGATAAGGTGTCTAAGTCCATAACTTATTTGGTATATACTTGACCCGACCGGCATGGTCCATTTGGGTTGCATCTCATCCAAACTATTATGGATAATTTTATGAGAGTTATACACATATGTTTATTAATATATTATGAGTTATAATATATTAATATGAAGTTACGTTATTTAATTAGTTTTAGTCTTAAATTAATTATGGATTAATTTAGAGATTAAAAGGAATACTAATTAAATTATGGGCTATTTGTTTTATATAGTGTGGGCTAATACTCATTTGTTAATGGGCTAGGCTTATGTGGAAGTCCATGGATGATCCATGGAGCTTTTAACCCATGGATCCTTGGAATAGGAAAAGACATGGGTTATTAGGGTTTCACCCTAACCATGCATACTATATAAGCATGCTTATGGAGCATGAAAGAGAGCCTAAGATAGCCAAAGAGAAAGCTAGTGTTCTAGTGTGTGTGTGCATGTGTGTGGCCGAAAATACAAGAGTGTGTATACTCTCTCAAAGTTTTCCAAGAGTTTGTGGTGTTTGTGATTCCATTTGAGGCATTCACACTATTGGTGCTTGGCCCTCAAACTCCTAAGAACCCAACACAACAAAGGTATGTAATCTCTTCTAACTCTTTTATGTTGAAATGTTCCCCATGCCATGTTAGATAGGTTATAAACCTTGGAAAATTATTATTTTGCATGTATTTAGACAAACATAGATCCAAGGTTTATTAGGGTTGCATGCACACTTAGGAAGTGTTAGATTGCTCAAAACCCAACAGTGGTATCAGAGCCAGGTTTGCTTGTTTGATACTTGATGCAAAATAGTGAAAAAAGTCGAAATCGTTGCTGTCTGCATGCTAGACTCGCCGAGTCCATTGGGGGGACTCGCCGAGTCCAAGGCAAACTTCAACCTACTCGACGAGTCCGTTCGTGCACTCGGCGAGTAGGATCGAAAGAATGCAGAATCTCGACTTTTGCTGCTGGAAATGGACTGGAAACATTACCCTAAATTGTTTTGGTGTTGTAAAACTTATTTTAGTTGGTGTAATGGCTGTTCTAATCCATTTACAATAGCATATATCAAAAATCCATGATTTTATGTGTTCATATAAATTCTTGAATTTTTGATGATCATGTTCATGTTCTTATGAATTTAGAAAATGATAGGAATTATTTGCTGAATTGTTTAGAATTAATTCTTAATCATTTATGTGTTTTAATGGAGTCCATAATTTGTCCTCAAGTTATGGATTACCAAAGGTCACTTTCTTTTAACACACACTTAAAACACATAAGTTACATGAAAATGAAGAGTCTTCATTTTTATGAACCTTTAATTCATAAGTTATGAAATGAAGAGTTTTGCAAAGTTACAAAACTTGTCCTCAAGTTTTGGAATTTGTAAAGTTTCACACACTTTAATAAACTTTAATTCCAAACCTTAGAGTTTTAATAGTTAAAATTCAACCCTTATACTATTTATAACATTAATGGTTAATTATTATATATATATGTATAAGAATAAGTCGTTCTACCGTTAGTAGGCCTCATTCACGAAGCCGGTCTATAAGGTGGGTATAAGGTTGTTGCCTATAAAATGGCGACTTAATGGGTGTATACTCTCACCCACCGCTTGCTTGATCGGTGGAGGGTCGTTAGCTGAACGGGTAGAACAACGACTTTAAATCCTCATTAAAAGTATAATGAATATTATAAAATAACTAAACTCTTTTAATTCCCAATCTTAGTTATTTTAGGAAAATGTGAACATGGTGCTAATCCATGGAATTCACACTTTGTACCTTACCAAGTCGTTAGTGGAGCGTGTGTGGTTAACCGGCACACTAATTAGACTAGTAAGGATCACGAAGGGTAACTTAATGTTGTCATAGATCAATGGAGCGTGTGTGGTTAACCGGCACATTGATTAGGTGATAATATTAGGAGTACCAAGTGAGTTAGCATGGTTATTCACACCTTGTTTTGTGATCCTCGGCATCCCAGTCACAAAACTTGAAGGGCACAATCGAGATTGAAACATGCCATTGAAAAGTTCAATGAATCTCAAAAGAATCTAGGAATTTCAAATCCAATTAAACCTAATTAATCATTTCGTTTTCATGGTGGAAATTGGTGAATCGTCATTCGCCTACCTTTCAAATATATTATTACTTAGATTACGGCATCCCTCTTCTAAGTGTAATATATTGTGATTGGATCCTAGCCTTAATATTACATTTGGGTGTCTTATTAAGGATCCTAAATATCTAATCTAAACTTACTTTCTTCTTTCAGATGTCTTCCAACACTAATGCTTCAGGCTCTAACCCAACTGGTTCTTTCTCTCTCATGAATCTTTGTGGGAGGGTCATCTTTGATGGTTCCAACTTCATGGATTGGATTAGGAACATCAGGATGGTTACTCGTTACGAGGACAAGGAATATGTCCTCGACAAGGAGTTAAAAGAACTTGATGAGTCTACTGCTACTCCTGAGGAGATCGCTGAATTCAGGACTCATGAGAGAGATGCTACTAAGGTGGCATGTATCATGATGGCCACGATGACAGCCGAGCTCCAAAAGTCATATGAAGATTTCTACCCTTTTGAGATGCACCAAGACTTGATGGAAAGGTACCATCAGAGTGCTCGTCAGGAGCGGTATGAAATAATCTCCTCCATAATAACTACCCGCATGAAGGACGGTGAATCCGTCACGGGCCACATGCAAAAGATGCAAAGGTATGTGGACCGTTTGCTGAAGCTGAATGTTAACATCCCCGAGGAGTTAGCAATTGACATCATTTTGCACTCCTTGCCTTCTTGTTATGATCATTTTCGAATGACATATCATATGAACAAGGAGGAAGTTACCCTCAGCAAGCTTCAAGGACTCTTGAAGACCGCTGAAACCGGTCTTAAGGGTAAAGCGGTTGTTACCTCTACTACTCCTACTCCAACTTCTACCCCTGTTTTAGCTATTGGGCAAGGCAAAGGGAAAAAGAGGAAGCACCCTTCGAAGGGTACCAAGGGAAAGTCTCTTGAAGGCTCCTCATCCAAGACTAAGAACGGTTCTGTCACTCCTTCTGCCATTCCTAAGGATGCTGAATGCTTTTATTGCCATGAAAAGGCACACTGGAAGCGAAACTGCCCTAAGTTCTTGCAGGATCTAAAGGATGGGAAAGTGAAACCCACCTATGCAGGTATTTACACTATATTGTCTAATTACTCAACATATTCTAACTCTTGGGTGCTTGATACAGGATGTGGTATTCACATATGTTCTGATTTGCAGGGCCTAAGAAGAAGTGAGAATGTGGAGCACGGGAAGATAAACTTAATCATGGGGAATAGGAAGGCTTCACCTGTTTCCAAGATTGGAGTTTATACTTTGTTGCTTAATAATGGGTTAAAATTAGATTTGAATAAATGTGTATACTCGTCTGAAATGGCGAGGAATATTATTTCTTTTCATGCTTTGTACAAACAAGGTTTTACCTTTTCGTTTGATAATGAATGTGGTGGTATTAATGCTTTCTTTAATAATGTGTTTTATTTTAAAGCATTACCTTGTGATGGCGTGTATGAAACTGTGTCGATTGTAGACAACTTAGGAAATAATGTGTTGTATATTGATTCTTCTAGCCTAGATAAAGCATCATTGTGGCATTGTCGTCTTGGACATGTAAACAAGAAACGCATAGACCAACTCCAAAAGAGTGGAGTCTTGGAATCATTTGACCTCAAATCAGATGATAGTTGTGAATCTTGTCTACTTGGAAAAATGACAAAATCACCCTTCACTGGAACTTGTGAGAGGGGTGAAGGTTTGTTGGACCTAATACATACTGATGTATGTGGGCCATTCAAAACCGCCACAAGGGACGCTAATCGGTATTATGTGACTTTTATTGATGATTATAGTAGATATGGGTATGTCTACTTGATCAAACACAAGTCCGAAACCTTTGAAAGGTTTAAGGAATTCAAACAGGAAGTAGAAAATCAATTGGGCAGGAACATTAAGATGCTTCGATCCGATCGAGGTGGTGAGTATCTTAGTACCGAGTTCCTTGACTATCTTAAGGAGTGTGGGATTGTCTCACAATTGACTCCTCCCAGGACACCACAGCTGAATGGTGTAGCTGAGAGGCGTAATCGTACCTTGTTGGACATGGTTCGCTCTATGATGAGTCGAGTTTCGTTACCAATCTCTTTTTGGGGGTATGCCTTAGAGACTGCCGCCCATATCCTTAATCTAGTCCCTACAAAGAAGGTTACCAAAACACCTCATGAAATATGGACTGGGAAGGTTCCCAATTTGGACCACATCAAAATTTGGGGTTGCGAAGCTTTCGTGAGGCGTGAAACTCATGATAAGCTTGAACCCCGAAGTGAAAGGTGTATTTTCATCGGCTACCCACAGAAATCCTTCGGTTACCTTTTCTACAGACCCAGTGAGAATGTGGTCTTTGTAGCACGAAGAGGGATCTTTCGCGAGAAAGAATTTATAAGCCAAGGAGACAGTGGGAGGCAGATTGATCTTGAAGAAATTCAAGAATCAATTGGTGAAGGAACCTCAGACACTAGCAATCAACCTGAGGTAGAAACTCCTGTTGATCCAGCTGACGAGTCTGTACCTCCGAGACGTTCCACACGGGTTAGGAACACACCTTCGTTTTATTATGGTTTTCATATTACTACGGAAGGTGATACGTTTATTAGTGATAGTACACTAGTAAATTTGGATGAACCTAGCAGTGTTAAGGAAGCCATGGCAGGCCCGGAGTCTGCTAAATGGAAGGAGGCTATGGACAGCGAGATACAGTCCATGTATGACAATCAAGTTTGGAACTTGGTTGACAATGTACCAGGCCGTAAAACAGTCGGGTGCAAATGGATCTTCAAAAAGAAGACCGACATGGAAGGAAAAGTGCATACTTATAAGGCTCGACTGGTTGCGAAGGGTTTTACTCAAACTCAAGGTATTGATTATGATGAAACCTTCTCGCCGGTGGCCAAGATTAAGTCTATTAGGGTTATGTTAGCCATTGCAGCATTTCATGATTATGAAATATGGCAAATGGATGTCAAAACCGCTTTCCTTAATGGAAAGTTGGCTGAGGATGTGTACATGAATCAGCCAGAGGGTTTTGTCAATGCAGAGTACCCTAATAGAGTATGCAAGCTTAAGAAATCCATTTATGGATTAAAACAAGCATCTCGTAGCTGGAATCTTTGTTTTGATGAGAAGGTAAAAGAGTTTGGCTTCTTGAGAAGCGAAGATGAGTCTTGCGTGTATGTCAGAGCTAGTGGGAGTATAGTTAGCTTCTTGGTACTGTATGTGGATGACATACTACTCATAGGAAATGACATCCCAACCTTGCAGGAGGTTAAGTCCTGGCTTGGGAAGTGCTTTGCTATGAAGGACCTAGGGGAGGCTACCTATATCCTAGGGATAAGGATATTAAGAGAAAGGAGTAGAAGACTAATTGGACTTAGTCAGAGTATCTACTTGGATAAGGTGTTGAAAAGGTTCAACATGGAGAATTCCAAGAAAGGAGATTTACCGATCCAAAGCAATACCAAACTGAGTAAGACTCAGAGTCCGAGTACAGAGGCTGAGATAGCTGAGATGAGCCAATTACCATATGCTTCCGCAGTTGGCTCGATCATGTATGCTATGACTTGTACCCGTCCTGATGTGGCATTTGCTTTGAGCATGGTCAGCAGGTATCAGGGGAACCCTGGCAAGGCTCATTGGACCGCGGTAAAGAACATTCTCAAGTACCTGCGGAGGACTAAGGATTGGGTCCTTACCCTTGGTGGCAGTGATGACTTGAGAATATTAGGGTATAGTGATGCTGGTTTTCAGACTGATAGGGATAATTTCCGCTCTCAGTCGGGCTGGATCTTTACCTTAAATGGAGGGGCAATTTCTTGGAAGAGTTCCAAGCAGGAGACGGTGGCTGATTCGACTTGTGAATCAGAGTATATAGCAGCGAGTGAAGCAGCGAAGGAGGCGATATGGCTAAAGAACTTCATCGGAGACCTTGGAGTTGTACCAGCTATTAAGGAACCTATAGAGATTTTCTGTGACAACAATAGTGCGGTTACCTTAGCCAAGGAACCAAGAGATCATGGCAGATCCCGACACATTGACAGAAAATATCACTTCATAAGACACAAGATTGAAGAAGGACTCCTTGTGACAAGGAGGATATCGTCAGATGAGAATCCTGCAGATCCCCTTACGAAGGGACTGACGAGGGTTAAGCATTTTCAGCATGCGAGACGCATCGGGCTGAGGGACGATATTAGTTTTACAGATTAGATAGTTTTCCTGAAACTTGTAAAATATAATCGACGTTTGATGATGAATAAAATTTGTGATTTATTTATGAGTAAAGTGTTACTATCATTGTCAATTATTTACTATTGTTTCAGTTTTGCATGTTTTGACTTCCAGAATAATTAATTTGTTCAAACCTCCACAATCGATCATACGTCGGAAGTAGGTATGAATCAAGATTGTCATGAATTGGGTTTGTAGATGCCTTAAAGGTGTTTAGGCATGGCAATGGTTGCTGCAACGTTCATGAGTACTCATAAGTTTTGAGTATTGGTATAAACCCACGCTCACTTGTATCACTTCATGGAATTTATCTCGAGTGATCGTGAGACGATAACATCATATAAATCTTTAAACCTAGAGATATGAGTTGTTACCTATGAGTTGGTTATGCATTGATTGCACGTAAACGCATCAGTAACTTGATGTTATAAAACGTGCCTTTGTGTACAATTCAATAAGTAGTAGAACAAGCATATCAGTCGAAGTTTATCTGTTCCTTCTAGAAATAGAAGCGATATCCGGGCCCCTCGATGATTTTGTGTTGACCCATATACCAGGCCTGGTCAGAACTAAACCGATGTGTTCAGTGAAGTTCTTCGTCAAACAAATCGGATAATCGAGAAACAACTGCTAGACAATAAGCAAGACATAGTTCCATGTGTTTGTCCGGCTGATATCATGAGAACAGAGGATTATGTGATCACTTATCTAAAATGGCGCTTCATAGTTCGACAGAGTCTTCATTGTTCGAGGGAGTTTTCGAGAGCTATGATTGTTGGTTGGTTCCTGAAGTTATAGGCAAATATAGTTATTAGACTTATCCAAGTGGGAGTCTGTTGGATAAGGTGTCTAAGTCCATAACTTATTTGGTATATACTTGACCCGACCGGCATGGTCCATTTGGGTTGCATCTCATCCAAACTATTATGGATAATTTTATGAGAGTTATACACATATGTTTATTAATATATTATGAGTTATAATATATTAATATGAAGTTACGTTATTTAATTAGTTTTAGTCTTAAATTAATTATGGATTAATTTAGAGATTAAAAGGAATACTAATTAAATTATGGGCTATTTGTTTTATATAGTGTGGGCTAATACTCATTTGTTAATGGGCTAGGCTTATGTGGAAGTCCATGGATGATCCATGGAGCTTTTAACCCATGGATCCTTGGAATAGGAAAAGACATGGGTTATTAGGGTTTCACCCTAACCATGCATACTATATAAGCATGCTTATGGAGCATGAAAGAGAGCCTAAGATAGCCAAAGAGAAAGCTAGTGTTCTAGTGTGTGTGTGCATGTGTGTGGCCGAAAATACAAGAGTGTGTATACTCTCTCAAAGTTTTCCAAGAGTTTGTGGTGTTTGTGATTCCATTTGAGGCATTCACACTATTGGTGCTTGGCCCTCAAACTCCTAAGAACCCAACACAACAAAGGTATGTAATCTCTTCTAACTCTTTTATGTTGAAATGTTCCCCATGCCATGTTAGATAGGTTATAAACCTTGGAAAATTATTATTTTGCATGTATTTAGACAAACATAGATCCAAGGTTTATTAGGGTTGCATGCACACTTAGGAAGTGTTAGATTGCTCAAAACCCAACATTGTCGTCTTGGACATGTCAACAAGAAACGCATAGCCCAACTCCAAAAGGATGGAGTGTTGGAGTCATTCGACCTTAGGGAAGATGACACGTGCGAGTCTTGTTTACTTGGAAAGATGACTAAGTCACCCTTCACGAGTACATGTGAAAGGGGTGAGGGTCTATTGGACCTAATACATACCGATGTATGTGGACCGTTTAGATCAACCACGAAGGATGGGAACCGCTTCTACGTGACTTTCACCGATGATTATAGTAGATATGGGTATATCTATTTAATCAAGCAAAAGTCAGAAACCTTTGAAAAGTTCAAAGAGTTTAAGAATGAAGTGGAGAATCAATTGGGCAGGAAAATCAAGATGCTTCGATCCGATCGAGGAGGAGAGTACCTAAGTCTTGAATTCCACGATTATCTCAAGGAGTGTGGAATAGTTTCGCAATTGACGCCTCCTAGGACACCGCAGTTGAATGGTGTGGCAGAAAGGCGTAATAGAACCTTATTGGATATGGTTTGCTCTATGATGAGTCGTGCTTCACTACCTATCTCTTTTTGGGGGTATTCCTTAGAGACTGCCGCCCACATCCTTAACCGAGTCCCTACCAAGAAGGTTGCCAAAACACCTCACGAGATGTGGACAGGGAAAGCTCCCTCGTTGGCACATATCAAGGTTTGGGGTTGCGAGGCTTTCGTAAGACGAGATACTCACGAAAAGCTCAAACCTCGAAGTGAGCGATGTATTTTCATCGGCTACCCGCAGACATCCTTTGGATATCTCTTCTATAGAGCGAAGGACAATGTTGTTTTCGTTGTGAGGAGAGGAGTTTTCCGAGAGCGAGAACTCATAAGCCAAGGAGACAGTGGGAGGCAAATCGAGCTTGAAGAGATTCAAGATTCGATAGATGAAGGAACCTCTACCGCTGGCACTCAACCCGAGGAGGAAACTCCGGTTGAACTGATTGACGAGTCCTTACCTCTTAGACATTCCGATAGAGTTAGAGTTCATCCCCAGTTTTATGGTTTTCATATTACTACCGAAGGGGACATGTATATTAGTGATGGTACACTAATAAATCTTGATGAACCTAATAGCTATAAGGAAGCCATGGCAGGCCCGGAGTCTGCAAAATGGAAAGAGGCAATGGATAGCGAGGTCCAATCCATGTATGATAACCAAGTTTGGAATTTGGTTGATAATGTGCCCGGACGAAAGACCGTTGGGTGCAAATGGATCTTCAAGAAGAAGACCGACGTGGATGGAAAAGTACACACATATAAAGCATGATTGGTTGCGAAGGGCTTTACTCAAACTCCCGGAGTTGACTATGATGAGACCTTCTCACTAGTTGCGAAGATAAAATCTATTAGAGTGATGCTAGCAGTTGCCGCATTTCATGATTATGAGATTTGGCAAATGGATGTCAAGACCACTTTCCTTAACGGAAAATTGGCTGAGGATGTTTACATGGCTCGGCCAGAGGGGTTTGTGGATCCGAAGCATCCAAATAGAGTGTGTAAGCTTGAGTAGTCCATTTATGGACTTAAGCAAGCATCTCGCAGATGGAATCTTTGCTTCGATGAGAAAGTCAAAGAGTTTGGATTTGTACGAAGCGAAGACGAATCATGTGTATATGTCAAAGCCAGTGGGAGTATAGTAAGCTTCCTCGTTCTATATGTCGATGACATATTACTCATAGGAAACGACATCCCGACTCTACAGGAGGTCAAGTCCTGGCTCGGGAAGTGCTTCGCTATGAAGGACCTCGGAGAGGCTTCCTACATTTTGGGAATAAGGATAGTAAGAGAAAGAAGTAAGAGACTAATTGGACTTAGTCAGAACACTTAGTTAGAGAAGGTACTAAAACATTTTAGTATGGAAAACTCGAAGAAGGGAGAATTACCGATACAAAGTAATGCCAAGTTGAGTAAGACTCAAAGTCCGAGTACCGAAGCTGAAATAGCAGAAATGAGGCGAGTACCATATGCTTCCGCAGTTGGCTCAATCATGTACGCTATGACTTGTACTCGCCTTGATGTAGCCTTCGCTTTGAGCATGGTTAGTAGATATCAAGGGAATCCTAGCAAAGCCCATTGGATTGCGGTGAAGAATATCCTTAAGTACCTTCGGAGGACGAAGGAATGGTTCTTAGTCCTCGGAGGGAGTGATGACTTGAAGGTGCGAGGGTATAGTGACGCCAATTTTTAGACCGACAGGGACATCTACCGTTCGCAGTCGGGCTGGGTCTTTACCCTGAATGGAGGAGCAGTGACATGGAAGAGTTCCAAGTAGGAAACCGTAGCTGATTCAATGTGCGAATCAGAGTACATTGCAGCGAGCGAAGCGTCGAAGGAGGCAATATGACTAAAGAACTTCATTGGTGACCTTGGAGTTGTACCTGCCATAAAGGAGCCCATGGAGATTTTCTGTGATAACGAAGGAGCGGTTGCCTTGACCAAGGAACCGAGGGATCATGGTAGATCAAGACATATCAACAGAAAATATCACTTTATTAGACATCGTGTAGAAGAAGGACAACTCATAGTGAAGTCGATATCATCAGAAGATAACCCAGCAGATCCGCTTATGAAGGGACTGAATAGGGTTAAGCACTTGCAGCATGCTAGGAGTATTGGGCTGAAGGATGATATTAGCATAGATTAGATAGTATTAGAAACGTGTAATAGATAAATGTAATTAACATTTGATGATTAAATAAAGGAGTTTTATTTATGAGTAATGTTATTGTCTTATGTTAATTGTTTAACTATTGTTTCACTTTGCATGTTTTGACTTCCAGAATAATTGAGTTTATTAGGAATAATTGAATTATTCAAATTGTCCACAATCGTTCATATGTTGGAAGTAGATATGAATGAAGATTGTCATGAAGTGGTATGTAGATTGTCTAAATGGTGTTAGACATAGCAAAGGGTTGCTGCAACGTTCATGAGTGCTTATGAACTAGTTTTGAGCATTGGAACAGGCCCGCGCTTGCTAGAATCACCTTATGGAATATGATATAAAAGGGTGATCGCAAGATGATAATATCATATAGTCTTAAAACCTAGATATATGGTTTGTTATTTGTTAATTGATTGTACATTGATAATGCGAAAACGCATCAGTAACTCGGTGTTATAAAACACATTGTTGTGTATAGTTGGTTAATGAATAAGTAAATGCATATAAGTCAAAGTTTATCTGTAACTTTTATCTAAGAAGGTAAAAGCGATATCTCGGCCGCTCGATGATTTGATTTGACTTATGTGCCGGGCCTGGTCAGAACTGAATTGATGTGTTCGATTAAGTTCTATGTCAAATAAATCAGAGATTGAGAAACCTAAATGCTTGACTAATCATTCCATAGAATTGTCAGCATGATATCTAACAGAGGACTGTACGATCCCTTATCTAAAGGACAAGATTGATTATATCAGAGTTTGACAGCGTCTTTGAGAGCTACGATTGCAAATCGAATTGTACTTGTGCATATAGTTACTAGACTTATCCAAGTGGGAGACTGTTGGAATAGTGTCTAAGGATGCAACTATATTAGGCAAGTATTTGACCCGGTTGTGCATAGTCCTTTTGGGTTGCCTTTACCATAGCAACTTGATAGGATGATTTATTAAGAGAGAATAAATATTATTAATATATTATGAGAATAATATAAAGAATAATAATATTGTTATTTGGTTAATATAAGTCATAGAATTAATTAGGATTAATTTGGTGACTTAAAGAGATTAATTAAATAAGAGGGTATAAACTGTCAATTGTTTGATAGTTAAACTTTAGACTGTAAATCCATATTGGATTGGGGTGGACGGATTCTAGAAGCTAGAGATAGCTTAAAATCGTCCAAGGCAATCTAAGGAATGGATTTGGATTGCTTTAAGAGAAGATTATCCAATTAGGGTTTAAGTTGTAACCCTTAAGGAGTCTACAAGTATAAATAGACCCTATGGCAAAGGGAAATCGGCACTTCATCTAAAGTAGAGAACCCCTGGCCGATTTCCTCCCCTCTCCTCTCTCAAAAATCATCCTCCATGCTATTTGGTGTTTGTAAGACATTAGAGGAGTGACAGTTGTGACTCTAGAGCTCTAAGACAACAAGATCAAACAAGAGATTCAAAGGTATGATTCTAGATCTGATTTAGTATTGTTCTTATACCTAATTAGTCATTAGAAGTCTTGGATTCAAAGCATGTTTAATTAGAAAGCCTAGATCCAAGCATTAGGGTTTTGCATGCGCACATAGGAAAGTTCTTATGGCTAAAACCCATCACATACAATACTGGGCAATTTTTGAAGATGTTCCTGGAGAAGTTTTGAAGATATGATGTTGTTCTTGGAAAGATATGAAGATGTGAGGATTGTTTTATGGACTTTTGAGAGGATTTGGGATGATTTTGAGACATAAATGAAAGGAAATGGGGATGATTTCAGTTGTAAGCATATATATAGCTATTGTTTTATGTGAGGATTGTTTTATGAACTATCCGATGCTAGTGTGATAGCTATTGTTGTATGAGAACTCGATGAGTGGTAAATGGGTATCCCAAGCTTTACCAAATTCTATCACGCAAGCTCTCAACATATCTTCCAATGTTTGGATAGTTCTTTCGCTCTGTCCGTCATTCTGTGGATGGTATGTTGTACTCATGTCGAGCCTAGTCCCCATCGATTTTTGTAGTGACTGCCAGAATCATGAGGTGAATCTACTATCCCTTTTGGAGATAATAGATATTGGCACCCCATGCAGTCATACGATCTCTTTAATGTACGTCCTGGTTAGCTTCTCCATCTTGTTGTTTTCTTTTATTGGCAGGAAATGCACAGATTTGGTTAATTTCTCAACAATTACCCAAATGGTGTTATGACCACCCGTGGTCTTGGGCAACTTGATTATGAAATTCATAGTTATCTGCTCCCACTTCCATTCGGGTATGTCTGGTTGTTGTAGTAAACCCGAAGGCTTCTGGTATTCTACCTTGACTTTGGCGTAAGTCAAACACTTGCCCACATAGGTAGCGATTTCTACTTTCATATTCAGCCACAATAAAGTTTTTTGAGGTCTAGGTACATCTTGTCCGAACCGAGATGAATAGAGTATCTGGTCTTGTGAGCTTCATTTATGACAATGTCTTCGATCTATAAGGTAGCGAGCTCCGTCATCCTTGACTTCAAGATTTTTCTCCATTCCTATTAAGGGTTCACCTGCCACATTCTCTGGTTTCAATGCTTCTAGATGAGCCTCCTTGATTTGTGTGGGCATGTGCGAATGGATAGTCATGGTTAGTGACTTCACTCGGTGGCCCAAGTACTCTTTTCGACTAAGGGCATCTGCTACTCCATTGGCCTTGTGTGGATGATAGCAAATCACATATTCATAACCATTTAGCAGCTCTACCCATCTTCGTTGTCTCATTTAAGTTCTTTTTGATCGAAGATGTGCTGGAGCCTTTTATGATCCGCGAAAATTATGCACTTTGTACCATAAAGGTAGTGCCTCCAGATTTTCAGAGCAAATACTACTGCCTCTGGTTCGAGTTTTGTGTAGTATAGTTGACTTCGTGATTCTTGATCTATCTCGAAGCATAGGATATCACCTTTCCTCATTGCATAAGTACAAAACCTAATCCTTCTTGGATGCATCACAGTAGACTACAAAATATTGTGTCCCTTCTGGGAAGGACAAGATTGGGGCGCTACATAAGGCTCGCTTTAGTGTCTAGAAAGCAGTTTCTTGCTCCTCTTCCTAGTTAAAGCTTACGCCCTTCTGGGTTAAGGTGGTGAGTGGCTTCGCAATATTTGAGAAGTTTTGAATGACCCTCATGTAGTAGCCGGTGAGGCCTAAGAATTGATGAATTTCGGTTGGTCTTCTTGGTGTTGCCCAGTTCGTGATTGCTTTGATTTTGGAGGGATCCACATGTATCCTTTCTTTGCTGACCACATGGCCTAGGAAATCCACCTTTTGAATTCAGAATTCTCATTTTGAGAACTTCGCATACAACTTCTCTTCTCGTAATGTTTCTAAGACTTGTCGTAGGTGTTGACTATGTTCTTCCTTACTTCAGGAGTAGATTAGTATATCGTCGATGAAAACTATTATGAATTTGTCTAAGTAAGGTCGACACACATGGTTCATCAGGTTTATGAACACCGCGGGCGTATTAGTTAATTTGAAGAGCATTACTACGAATTCATAGAGATCGTAGAGAGTTTTGAATGCAGTCTTAGGAATATGTTCCTCCTAGACTCGCAGCTAATGGTATCCAGATCTTAGGTCGATCTTTGAGAAGTAACTTGCTCGTTGTAGTTGGTCGAAGAGGTCGTCGATTCGAGGTAAAGGGTATCGGTTTTTTATGGTGAGTTTATTTAGTTCCCGGTAGTCAATGCACATGCGAAACGATCCATCATTCTTCTTCACGAATAAGACCGGTGCTCCCTAAGGCGAGAAACTCAGTCTGATGAATCCTTTGCTTAACAATTCGTTTAGTTGGCTGGATAGTTCCTTCATTTCTGCCAGTGCTAAATGGTATGGGGATTTGGCTACGGGGGTGGCTTCGGGAATCAAGTCGATTCTGAACTCAACTTGGCGTGCGGGAGGTACTCCTGAGAGATCTTCGGGATATATGTCGCGGAAGTTGCAGACTTCGGGAACATCTTTGATGTCTTTCACTTTTTGTTTGTCATCCACCACATGAGCTAAGAAGGCATGGTATTCCTTGTGTAGATACTTTTGGGCTTTAATGCAAGAGATGATATGAAGGTTCATTCCTAGTTTGTCGCCACAAATGATGAGGGTTTCACTAGTGGGTAGATTAAGGCGAACGGATTCTTCATAACACAGGATATCGACATGATGAGGACTTAACCAATCCATGCCAATGATGTTTTCGAAACTTTTTATCGTGACCGGTATCAGGTCGATTTGGAAAGAGTAGTTGTTTAGAGTGAGGGTACATCCTATGTATATATCGTTAGTGCTCTCTACTTTTCCGTTTGCCATTTCTATAGTGAATGTGTCTTTTAGTGAGTGGGGTTTTCCTTTTAGTAAGTGTTTAAACTTGTGGCTCACAAAACTTTTCTCTACACCACTATCAAAAAGTATACATGCATAAGAATTATCGAGGAGGAACGTAAAGGTCACCATAGTGGGATCATTCACAGCCTTTTCCTGCCCCATCATCAAAACTCTTCCCGTGCCTCCAGTATTCCTCGCTTTGAGGCAATCCCTCTTGAAATGCCCGGTTTCGTCGCATCCATAGCAACCTTGGCTCAACCCAACATTAGTGGTTTGAGTGGTTGGTTGTGCTGGAATCCTACAGAAACGGGCAGTGTGCCCCTTCCTATTGAAAATTTTGAAATACAATTCCCGACAGGCTCCAGTGTGATGAAAGTGACATATATTGCATATTAGGAGGATGCCTGCATATGGTTTGGCTAGTATTGGAGCGGCAGGAACTTTAGCAACATGGACTGCCATGGTTTGTTGTTTCTTTTCAGTCTCCTATGTCGACCGGCCCTTTCTCTTGTTCCAGAATTTCTTCTTGTTGTCACTTCCTTTTATTTGCTCTATAGTAGTTGTCATAAAGCCTTGGCAGACTCCATGATCCACCAGTGTTTGTGCCAGAAGCTTGGCACTGTTAAAAGTAAGTGGGTTTTTAGCTATCATGTTTCCTTGGATATGGGAAAATAGTCATCATACGTACCGTTCCACTTTCTTACTTTCCACGGTATCCATCCCGGGACATAGTACTGCTAGATCGCTAAATCTGGCAATGTAAGTTGCGATATCAGAGTCCTTCATTGTCATGTTCCAGAGCTCTTGCTCTAGGTTTTGTACCTTGCTCCTAGGGCAGTATTCTGCTAGCATTAGGACCTTTAAGTCCTCCTAGCTCATGACATTGGCTATTGGGAGAGTCAGCGATTTGACATAGACATTCCTCCAGGTAAGGGCCCTGTCACAGAAAGTGCAAGCTGCAAATTTGACTTTGCTTGCTTCGGGACACGCACATATTTCGAACACTCATTCTATCTTTTCGAACCAGCATGTTAAAGAAATGACACATCCGGTGCCATCAAAAGACTTAGGTTTGAAATTTGTGAAGTCTTTGTAGGAACATTCCCTCGGATGTCCCCAACTGTCTCCCTGGCTAGCTTTATTGGTACTGCCTCCTGAACCACTTGTGCTATTTGTGCTGATTTACGCCATGGCGGCTGCCACAACGGCTGTTATAACAGCTTGAAAAATAACAGTGTACATCTGCTGAGGGGGTGGTGGTGGAGTTAGTGTTGCGTTGTTGACACGTCTGTTGGACTTACATGGTGGCATCTTTCTTCCATAAGGTTTACGAGTGGAATGATGATAACTCTTTGATAATGACTTTGAATCAGGCATTATCATAATAGAGCGCCTTAACGTATTTAGTTATGTTTATTATGCAAGAATAGCAGTAAAAAAGACACATGAAAGGTCTAGTTGTATATTTCTATAGTGTCATAAAATACTCCTATAGTATTTTATCTTTATGTTCTGTTATAGAGTTTCTTGGTATATAGTGTTGGTAAGTTTTAGACTCGTTGTTAACTACGATTATTCCCAAACACATGTTGGTCATATCTCAAATAGATATAGTTGATCAGGCTATATTTATCCCAAATATGATTACATAACTATCTAGGCTTAACCACAGTGCCCAACTTATCTAAATACTTTTATGTAGTTCTTACTATGATACTGTTTCTGGTATGTATGCACGTATGTATACTTTTACATAAATACTTGTATTTTCAAAAGCATACTTTTAATCAGAGTGTTTTTATCCCCATTGTATTTATAGTTGTCTCTCTTTTGCGGTTTGATATACTTAGTTCACTATAAACAAAGGTATGATCCCAATCTGTCACACCCTCGAACTGATGAAATGACAGAAACGTCCGAGGGTGGATGACGTGATGTACAGTATCACAACAATTGCATAATAGAGATCAAAGCATACACAACCATTGTATTGATAATATAATATTTACATTGAGTTCGAATCATTGTTTTTTTGACTCCAAAAACATATAGCAAAAATATAAGAGGTAAAAACACTAAGCTCCATCTTCACAAATTCTGTCTGGGTACCTATCTTCTGATTTTCTGAGAATACAAGTGATTATGAAAAGAGTGTCAACAATTAAGTTCGTGAGTTCATAAGCACTTTGTATGAAAATATGTGTCTTTGTTCCTTGTAAATGTTAGTGTGATTTTCCAGAAAATCCAATATTTTCTTTAGTATGTACTGTAGTCTTTGTTTCTTGAAAATCGTAGTATGCTCTTTAAAAAAATCCAATATTTCCTTAAATATGTATTGTATTCTTAATAACTTAAGACCGAAAAGGCATGAATATTATTGCACTTGGGAAATAGTTTAATGTAGTTTTATATCTTTATAAAACTATTCAAATATATGTTGTCCCGATATGTAAGTTGTATTGTATTGTATATATGGTATACTGTAGTGTATCTATGTAAAACCCTTTTTAAATGCATGTATCTAGAATTGGAACATGTATTGTACTGGAAAATAGTGTAGCATAGTTTTATATGAATAAAACTATTTAAAGATATGTACGTAAACCAAACGTATTGTTAATACCAAATTGTGAATTATTATAACCATACTTAACGACTGTTGGCCTGTTACGAGCTTCTTCAGGTGTCGGAATGATACGACATTTCTCACCCCAGACTTGCTGGTCCAACTGTAGCTAACAGTTTTGGTGTGGGATTGTCAGTCCCGTATAGATCTATACACAAGTGTCACACTCTCCCTCCAGGAGACTCTGGTTATAATACAAGACTTTTGCTGGCACTTAGATAAGTACTTGAAGACGTGTCTCACAATTATATTCATTAACACGTTTACGTCAACGTGAAATGAAAATCCTTTTTTCTTGTAAATGTATGTATTACCTTTTCATAGCGTAAAAATATTTATATTTTTATATAATTATTTATTTGTCCCAAAAGGGTAAAATAGTGAGAATATTTCACAAACTGTACTTATTATAGTTTGTAAATGCATGTTCCGTCGAAATGAAATCCTTTGTGTACTATCGACTTTGCATGTAAAAGTTTGTAATTTTGGTAGTAACGTTATTTAGCATTTTCATGAAATAATACATAAGAAAAGATTTTTATATTTACACAAGTGTTCTTGTGTTTTACTTGTATTCCCTCCTCCTCCCCCCCCCCCTAAAACATAGAAAAATCTTGTAAAATATAAGGGTATGAACTCACCTCGAGTGTGTGTTCTTGGTTGGGTACGATGTGCTAGGGATGTTCTCAATCTTGAACACTTGAAAATAGTCGTAATCCTAATAGATTTTAACACATAATATATATATATATATATATATATATATATATATATATATATATATATATATATATATATTTCATGAACTAATATATAAGTGTTATAATATAATATTAGATCTTTATAAAGGAACATACAATACTGGGCAATTTTTGAAGATGTTCCTGGAGAGTTTTTGAAGATATGATGTTGTTCTTGGAAAGATATGAAAATGTGAGGATTGTTTTATGAACTTTGAGCGGTTTTGGGATGAATTTGAGACGTGAATGAAAGGAAGTAGGGATGATTTCGGTTGTAAGCATATATATATATATATATATATATATATATATATATATATATATATATATATATATATATATATATGGGATAAAATGATTTGACATGTGCACAGGGAAGTGTATTTTATCTAATTGGAATGTGTGTCACCTATTAAAAAGGGTGTTCTCAGCTTATCTTTTCAATCGATAACCATGATATTGGTCTTAACCTTCAACCGAGAACCAAGGGGTTCTTGGTCTAAAGGTCTTCTATCAAAGAGGGTTCTCAGTCTAGGGAGGTTCTCGGTGGGGTGCTTCTCGGTCATGGCTTAAGGGATTTCGGTCCTTTGTTTCACCAAAAATGATTTTGGCCTAAGTGGATTTTGATTCCAAAAACCGAAAACACCAAAGTGGGGGTATAATTTACCATATTTTAGAGCATAATATGTAACTACTAATTTCTTTGAGTTATGTTTGACTTCTTTTGACTTTCATTAACTTTCTTCGACTTTGGTTTAACTTGTTTGACGTTTATTGACCTAGATTAACCGGTTGTTGCATTTATGGTTTATAATAGCTCCATAATGGATACAGTTTCCAACTTTATTCATTAGGATGGTCCAAACAACCAAGATCTAGTTTTTAAGTATCAAAGGGACCAAAAGTGCATCTCTCTCAACTTAATCCTTTAAGTCCAAGTTTCGAACCTTCATATTTGAATCAATAAGATGTTTAGATGGATAAATTTTCCAACTTTATCCATAATAAGGTCACAAACTTTCAAGATCTAAAATTTATGAACTAAAGTGACTAAAAGCTCATAACACCCAAAAGTAGATAGATCTAACAAATATTCATCAAGATTCAAGTTTTATACCTCCAAAACAAGATCTGGATCTACAAGCTCGAATGCAACCAAGACTTCTCCAATGAGCTCCTTCTTCTCCAAGATGCACCAAGAACACTCCAAGGCACTTAAAAATTGTTGAGTATTTTATTGAAACTGATTTGGTATCTTTGGTTATTTAGGGAAGCCTTTTTAAGGTTTTATATTTTTGGTAAATATTTTATGTTCCCTATAAATAATCATTAGGTTAGCTTTTGATGTAAGCTTTTTCCTGAAAAGGTTTCTTTGTACGTCCCATTCCAAATCAATAATAAACAAAACCTTTGATAAATTACTTGCAACTTATTGGTGATTGATTCATGATTGTTCTTCAGATTCCGCATTTGTCATCTCGTCTTTATTCCTAACAAGTGGTATCAGAGCGGGTCCTTGTAGATCTCAACGATTATAGCAAAAATCGATCTTGTTTATGGTGATATTTTATCATGAATCTCACTTAGTTCTTCAAGTTTTGTAAGTTTTCTGAAAAGAAAAGGTGAAATATCTCGTTTGAATACAAGACCCATCTTAGATCTTGTGACATCCCCAATTTCACGGCCAAAAAAGACCGATTTGTTTATGCTTTGTTTTATAAAATCAGAGTAATCTTTTATAGAAAACAATTGCGGAATTTGTTCCCAAAACAAAACATGATAAGAATTTATCAAAGCATTTCTTTAAAGAAATGTATTTTCATTATATAACAAAATCTCAGGATGTCATGTTCAATACAGACCAAAAGCATAAACAGAACAACATAGACCTTACATCAGTCATTTATAACTACTAATCTATTAATCCAAAATCTCTCGTCAAGTCCACCAACTTATACTCTTGTGCCATTACCTGTAATGCAAAGAAAACTGAGTGGGTCAGGCTTGGGAGCCTGGTGATCATATAGGGTTTTCGACCCACAATAATATAATTTTTATATTCAACCATCAAACAATCAACCCAATTACCCATCCCCATTATCTTCTTTATTTCTTAGGATTTTACCCTAAGAATTCAACTACCCGTCATCCATTCATTCCTAAGGATTGACCTAAGGAATTGGCACAAAATCTATTGCTACATAAGGCGCATCTACCAACATCATCCTTTAAGCGCCTCTGCCAGGATTACGTCATACAGTATGAGGCGCAACTGCCAGGTTTAGGACATTCTCGTTTAGGCGCATCTGCCAACATTATCCTATAAGCGCATCTGCCAGGATTATCCTATAAGCGCATCTGCTAGTATTATGACAATCTCTATTTGGCGCATCTGTCGACATTATCCTATAAGCGCATCTGCCAGGATTATCCTATAAGCGCAGCTGCTAGTATTATGACAATCTCTATCTGACGCATCTGCCGACATTATCCTATAAGCGCATCTACCAATATTATTCTTAAGCGCATCTGCTAGTATTATGACATTCTCTATTTGGTGCACCTACCAATATTATTCTTAAGCGCATCTGCTAGTATTATGATATTCTCTAATTGGTGCATCTACCAATATTATTCTTAAGCGCATCTGCTGGTATTATGACATTCTCTAATTGGTGCATCTACCAATATTATTATATTATGAAATTCTCTAATTGGTGCATCTACCAATACTATTCTTAATCATCTTACATGCCTCATCATTTACCTCATCATTTTATCACATACCAACTATCTCATCTACCCATGTTCTACCCAACATATTAGTAGATATAAAATACATATACAGTTTAACTCATTAAAACCTATATAGTTCATCCATTCCACCAACATCTCAAATAAACAACAATATATAAACACATAGCACGTATTTCATAGCAAATACTTCATACTTATGTGTTAGAAGAAAGTAACCACACACTCACACATATAAACAACAATATATATACACATAGCATGTATTTTGTAAAATACTTCATATCTATGCGGTAGAAGAAAGTAACCACTCACTCCCACATATAAACAACAATATATATACACATAGCACGTATTTTGTAAAATACTTAATATCTATGCGGTAGAAGAAAGTGACTATACACTCACTTGATCAGAAGTTGATCGGACAACACTACGGCTTGTAGAAGTAGTATTCTTCGGTAGATCTGGAAGATCTTCACAAAAACCGGGCTCCTCGCGAGCAGAGCTTCGGCTCGGAAACTCTTTTCTTCACGGGATCTTCAGGCTTCGGGACTTGCTTCGGGTCTCGGGGTTGATACTGGGGCTTCGGGATATTTCTTGCACGTAAATCGAGGTAAAACGGGAGAGAGAGAAGAGAAAATAGCAACCCTAAACGGCTGGCCCTTCAAATCTATTTATCGGGCTGTTTTCTCATTTTTCACGTCGTGGGCTTGAACGTCATTGCATGCGTCATCGTCCACTTGCTCTGTCAAGCTCCAGAATGCGTCAGAAGTCCTGCCACATCGTGGCCACTGCTGCACGTCGTGGTCTCTGACACAGCTTTGGGGTTTGCGCCCCGAACTTCAGAAATTCATAACTTTCGCATACGAACTCCGTTTTCGACGTTATTTATATTGACGCGTAGGTGAGATTATGATCTACAACTCTCGTTTAGACTCCGTTGGCTAATTTTGACTTTATTTTCAATATATAAAAATATATTACTTATATATTATTTTTAGTAGGCCGGGACAGGAAAACTCTGTTATAAATTCATAACTTCTTCATTCGACGTTCGTTTTCGCCTATTTTTTTATCGTTTCACTAATATTAACGAGATCTTCGATTCTCGTTTAGATTGTTTCGGCTAAAAACCGCTCAATCTCAAATCGAGTATTCGGGCTGCATACTGCTAAGTCGAAACTTCAGAAAATCATAACTTTCTCATACGAAGTCAGATTTGGGCGTTCTTTTTATGCACGCTCTCGGTTTAACGAACTCTTCAACTTTCTTTAGATTACTAAGGCTAGATATCGTTCTATCTTAAATTCATATTTTACGTCATTCGGCGTTGTGCCGGTTCTGTCGCGAAACTTCGACAGATCATAACTTCTTCGTTACAGCTCGGATTTCGGCGTTCACTATATGGACGGAATCCTTGTAACATATACTACAAATTAGTTAAAATTATTCATTCTAAATAATCTTCTATCAAAATTCATTTTTGACACTTATCTTCTCTAAATTGACAATCCCTGATCTACGGGCGTTACAATTATCTCCCCCTTAGGATGATTACGTCCCGGAATCATCAAAGAAAATAGGGCTTGTATAATGATTCCATACGTCATCCTTCCATACTAAGTAATCACCGTGATGCTCAATCTTGCATCTGCTCTTCGTACTATGTTGGACTTTCCATCATTACCTTCAAGCCACAAAATAAGTCCTATTTGTGGACTCCTTCTTCTTCTTAGGATAAATACTTTCCTTTATCTATTGTAACTGACCGATGGGTCGTGCTCTAATGACCTCTCATCAAATGATGCAACGCTTAGACTTAGCTCTCTTAGAGTTAAATTCCAAAATGGAATGTACCTCCCTTCATATTTTAATGTGATATAATCACATTCCATCACGTAGCATGCCTAGCTACAAACTCCTTTAATAACGAGCGCGATACAATTAGTCACATTAATTTCAACCTTCTGACTTACGTCCGATGTTACATCGAACTTGGGTCTCTGAACCACGTAACATACTCATCGTAGTCGGACTCAATTTGATATGACCACTAGGGTCGAAATAACAACCATCTTACTAGTCACTACCGAAACAATGGTAATTGATGGGTTATGAGCATTCTAACACTTCCTAAGTGTACATGCAACCCTAATAACCTTGGATCTATGTTTGTCTAATTATCATGCAAAGTTGAATTCCAAGGTTATATTCCTATCTAGCATACATGGGGAACAATTTTAACTTGAATCATAGATAGAATAACTTACCTTGTTGTTGCTTGTGTTCCTTGAAACCTTGTGAGCCTAGCACCCCAAGTGTGATGCCTCAAATGCTTCACACAACACCAAATGCTCTTGGAAAGACTCTTGAGATAACACACTTCACAAAAATCGGCCAAGCCCTCTTGTTTCCTTAGTAGTGCCGATTTTGGTGGAGAATATGCTTCTTATATAGTGTTGACACATCTAGGGTTACACCATGTAAACCCTAATGTGTCATGACTCTTCATTTCCATGACCCATGGGTTTGTAACTCCCATGGAGCATCCATGGAGCATCCTATGGGTAGAACCCAACTTGATAATCCATGGAGCCTCTTAGCCCACTATACAAGATATGGATGATTTACACAATCAACCCATATATTTAATTAGTTATCCTTTGATCACTTAATTAATTCCAAATTAATTCTTTGATCAACTAATCAAATAATATTATTAATATATTAGAACTTATAATATATTAATAATCTCCACGTGTTATTTCTCTCATTTAGTCTATCCAATTGCATGGTGCCATGCAACCCAAATGGACCATGCCGGGTCGGGTCAAGTACAAGCCCGAAATAGTTATGGACTTAGACACCTTATCCAACAGTCTCCCACTTGGATAAGTCTAATAACTATATCTCTAGTACTTCAGGAACCGACCGGCAATCGTAGCTCTTTACAAGGTTTCTCGAAACTTGAGAAGATGATGGTACGCCATTTAAGATAAGTGATCATATAATCCTCCGTTCTAGATATCAGCCGGACAAATACATGGAACATAGTCTTGCTTATTGTCCAGCATTTGTTTCCCGATTTCCGATTTGTTTGACATAGAACTTAATTGAACACATCAACTTAGTTCTGACCGGGCCCGGTACATGGGTCAAAACAAAATCATCGAGGGGCCCAGATATCAACTTCTAATCCAAGAAGGAACAGATAAACTTCGACTCATATGTTTGTTCTACCACTCATTGAATTACACACAAAAGTACGTTTTATAACATCGAGTTACCAATGCGGTTTCGTACAGTCAATGCATAACCAACTTGTAAGTAACAAATCATATCTCTAGGTTTGAAGACTTATATGATATTACCGTCTCACGATCACTCGAGATAGAATTCCATGAAGTGATTCCAGTGAGCGTGGGTTGAGTCCAATGCTCAGAACTTATGAGCACTCATGATTGTTGTAGCCTTGTCCAACACCTTGGACCTCTACAACCCATCATGACAGTCTTGATTCATACCTACTTCCGACATATGACCGACTGTGGAGGTTTGAATAATATGTTACACCAAACAAAATTATTCTGGAAGTCAAAACATGCAAAAGAAATATAGTAAACGATTGACAAGAGATAGCAACACTTTACTCTTAAATAAAACACCTTTTATTCATCATCAAATGTCAATTACACTTTACAAATTTCTGAGTTATCTAACTACTAAAACTTATATCATCCTTCAGCCCTATGCTCCGAGCATGCTGGAGATGCTTAACCCTACTCAGTCCCTTCGTGAGGGGATCTGCTGGGTTCTCATCCGATGATACCCTCTTTGCCACGAGGAGTCCTTCTTCGATCCGATGTCTAATGAAATGGTATTTTCTGTCGATGTGTCTGGATCTCCCATGATCCCTTGGTTCCTTGGCTAAGGCAACAGCACTTTCACTATCACAGAAAATTTCCATTGGCTCTTTAATAGCTGGTACAACTCCAAGGTCTCCAATGAAGTTCTTCAGCCATATCGCTTCCTTTGCTGCTTCACTAGCTGCAATATACTCTGATTCACAGGTAGAATCAGCCACTGTCTCTTGCTTGGAACTCTTCCAAGAAATTGCTCCTCCGTTTAGAGTAAAGACCCAGCCCGACTGAGAGCGGAAATTATCCCTATCAGTCTGGAAGCTAGCATCACTATACCCTACAACTCTCAAGTTATCACTCCCACCGAGGGTAAGGACCCAGTCCTTAGTCCTCCGTAGGTACTTGAGGATATTCTTTACCGCAGTCCAGTGTGCCTTGCCAGGGTTCGCCTGATACCTGCTAACCATGCTCAAGGCAAAAGCTACATCGGGTCGAGTACACGTCATAGCATACATGATCGATCCTACAGCCGAAGCATAAGGTGTTCGACTCATTTCTGCTATCTCAGCCTCAGTGCTAGGGCTTTGTGTCTTACTCAACCTGGTGTTACTCTGGATGGGTAGCTCTCCTTTCTTGGAGTCCTGCATGCTGAATCTCTTCAGCACCTTATCCAAGTAGGTACTCTGACTAAGTCCAATTAGTCTTTTACTCCGATCTCTCAAGATTCTTATCCCTAGAATATAGGCAGCTTCACCAAGGTCCTTCATAGCGAAACACTTCCCAAGCCAGGACTTTACTTCCTGCAGGGTTGGAATGTCGTTTCCTATGAGTAGTATGTCATCCACATACAATACCAAAAAGCTCACTATACTCCCACTAGCCTTGACATACACACAAGATTCATCTTCGCTCCTAGAAAAGCCAAATTCCTTGACCTTTTCATCAAAGCAAAGATTCCATCTGCGAGGTGCTTGCTTCAATCCATAAATGGATTTCTCAAGCTTACACACTCTACTAGGGTACTCGTTGCTGACAAAACCCTCTGGCTGACTCATGTAAACATCTTCAGCCAACTTCCCATTAAGGAAAGCGGTTTTGACATCCATCTGCCATATTTCATAATCATGAAATGCAGCTATGGCTAACAGAACCCGAATAGACTTAATCTTGGCTACCGGAGAAAAGGTCTCATCATAGTCCACTCCAGGAATTTGAGAGAAGCCCTTTGCAACCAGTCTAGCCTTATAAGTGTGTACTTTACCATCCATGTCGGTCTTCTTCTTGAAGACCCATTTGCACCCTACTGTCTTACGACCTGGTACATTCTCAACCAAGTTCCAAACTTGATTGTCATACATGGATTGTATCTCGCTATCCATAGCCTCTTTCCATTTAGCAGACTCGGGGCCTGCCATGGCTTCCTCGTAGCTGTTAGGGTCATCTTGACTTACTAGTGTTTCATCACTAATAAGTGTCTCACCTTCTGCAGTAATATGGAATCCATAGTAATGCTCAGGTGCACTCCTAACTCTCGTGGAACGTCTCAGAGGTACAGATTTGTCAATTTGCTCAACAGGAGTTTCCTCCTCAAGTTGAGGGCTAGAGTTTGAAGTTCCTTCACCGCTTGATTCTTGAATTTCTTCAAGATCAATTTGCCTCCCACTGTCTCCTTGGCTTATAAACTCTCTTTCTCGAAAGACTCCTCTTCTTGCTACAAAGACCACATTGTCACTAGGTCTGTAGAAGAGGTAACCAAAGGAATGCTGTGGGTAGCCGATGAAAATACACCTCTCGCTTCGAGGTTCGAGCTTATCATGAGTCTCGCGTCTCACGAAAGCCTCGCAACCCCAAATCTTGATGTGGTCTAGTTTAGGTACTTTACCAGTCCACATCTCGTGAGGAGTTTTGGCAACTTTCTTTGTAGGGACTAGATTGAGGATATGGGCGGCAGTCTCTAAGGCATACCCCCAGAATGAGATTGGTAGCGTAGCTCGACTCATCATGGAACGAACCATATCCAACAAGGTTCGATTACGCCTCTCAGCCACACCATTCAACTGTGGTGTCCTGGGAGGTGTCAATTGTGAGACTATCCCACATTCCCTTAGATAGTCGAGGAACTCTGAACTAAGATACTCACCACCACGATCGGATCGAAGCATCTTAATGTTCCTGCCCAATTGATTCTCGACTTCCTGTTTAAATTCCTTAAACCTCTCGAAAGTCTCTGACTTATGCTTGATCAAGTAGACATATCCATATCTACTATAATCATCAGTAAAAGTCAAATAATAACGATTAGCATCCCTTGTGGCATGTTTGAATGGTCCACACACATCCGTGTGTATAAGGTCCAACAAACCTTCACCCCTCTCACATGAACCTGTGAAGGGTGACTTTGTCATTTTTCCAAGTAAGCATGATTCGCAACTATCATCTGACTTTAGGTCAAACGACTCCAAGACTCCATCTTTTTGGAGTTGGCCTATGCGTTTCTTGCTTATATGTCCAAGACGACAATGCCATAAAGATGCTTTATCCAAGTTATTATTAGTAGAATCAATACACAAAACATTATTTCCCAAGTTATCTATAACAGATACAGCTTCATACACACCATCACAAGGTAATGCTTTAAAATAAAAGACATTATTATAGAACACATCTATAGAACCAACTTCATTATTAAATGAAAAGGTAAACCCTTGTTTGTACAAAGCATGAAAGGAAATAATATTTCTTGCCATTCCTGGCGAATAACAACACTTATTCAAATCTAAACTAAACCCACTACTTAGCGATAAAGTATAAACTCCAATCTTGGTAACAGGTATAACTTTCCTATTCCCCATGATCAAGTTTATCCTTCCTTTCTCCACATCCTCACTTCTTCTTAGTCCCTGCAAGTCACAACAAATGTGAATACCACAACCGGTATCAAGGACCCAAGAATTAGAATGGGGTGAGTTATTAGAAATGATAGTGTAAATACCTGCATGGTTGGGTTTAACTTTCCCATCCTTCACATCTTGCTGGTATTTTGGGCAGTTCCGCTTCCAATGAGCTTTTTCATGGCAATAGAAGCATTCAGCCTCTTTTGGGTCAGAAGAAGGAGTAACGAAACCTTTCTTGGTTCGACTTGAAGAAGAGCCATCAAGGGTCCGAGCCTTGGTACCCTTAGAAGAGCTCTTTCTCTTCCTCCCTCGATTCTTCCCGATTGCCAAAACCGGAGTAGAGTTTTGAGTAGGAGTGATAGCAACCGACTTCCCCTTAAGACCTGTTTCTGCGGTCTTGAGAAGTCCTTGAAGTTTGCTGAGAGTGACTTCTTCCTTGTTCATGTGATATGTCATGCGAAATTGATCATAGCACGATGGTAAGGAATGCAAAATAATATCTATTGCAAGATCCTCCGGGAAGTTCACATTAAGCTTCAGCAAACGATCCACATACCTTTGCATTTTCTGCATGTGGCTCGTGACGGATTCCCCGTCCTTCATCATGGTTGTTATCATGGAGCAGATGATCTCATACCTCTCTTGTCTTGCACTTTGATGGTATCTTTCCATCAAATCTTGGTGCATGTCATAAGGGTAGAAATCTTCATAAGACTTTTGGAGTTCCGCTGTCATCGTGGCCGTCATGATGCAAGCCACTTTCGTAGCATCCCTTTCATGTGCCCGAAATTCAGCGATCTCCTGAGGAGTTGCAGTGGACTCATTAATCTCCTTAAGCTCCTTGTCAAGGACATATTCTTTGTCCTCATAGCGGGTAATCATCCTGATGTTTCTGATCCACTCATTAAAGTTGGATCCATCAAAGGTGACTTTCCCACACAAGTTCATAAGGGAAAAGGAGCCATTAGGATTAGAGCCAGAAGCATTGTTGAAAGACATCTGAAGGAGAGAGGACAAGATTAGTTTAGATATGAGAGAGTCCTTAATAAAACACCCAAATGTAATATTAAGGCTAGGATCCAATCACAATATAATATAACTTAGAAGAGGTATGCCGTAATCTAAGCTATATCATATTTGAAAGGTAGGTGAATGACGATTCACCAATTTCCACCACGAAAACCGCAATATTTTACTATTAGGTTTTTGAATGGTTCTTAGAAATTCCTAGATTCTTTGAGATTCAATGAACTTTTCAAAGGCATGTTTCAATCTCGAGTGTGCCCTCCAAGTTTTGTGACTGGGATACCGAGGATCACAAAACGAGGTGTGAAGTAACCATGCAAATCACTTGGTACCCTTAAAGTTTATCACTCAATCGATGTGCCGGTTAACCACACACGCTCCATCGATACTATAATAAACCCTAAGTCACCCTTTACCTACCTTGTTAAGTCCAAGTTAGTGTGCCGGTTAACCACACACGCTCCACCAACGACTTAATCAAAGTGTAAAGTGTAATTTCATGGAATAGCACCTTATTCACATTTTTCCTAAAGTAACTAAGATTGGGAATTTAATAAAACATTTAGTTACTTTATAATATTCATCATACTTTGAATGAGAATTAATAAGTCCTTGTCTTACCCGTTCGGCTAACGACCCTCCACCGATCAAGCAAGCGGTGGGTGAGAGTGGACACCCATTAAGTCACCATTTTATAGGCAACAACCTTATACCCACCTTATAGACCGGCTTCGTGAATGAGGCGTACTAGCGGTAAGACGACTTTGTTCTTATACATATATATATAATTATTAAATCATAATAATATAAGTATAAGGGTTGAATTTTAACTTTTAAAATTCTAGGGGTTGGAACTAAAGTTTTAACTTAACTTTACTTGTTCCAAAACTTGAGGGCAAGTTTTGTAAACTTTCAAAACTTTTCATTTCTTGTAACTTATGAGTTTAATAGAGTAATAAAATGAGAACTTTTCATTTTTCTAACTCTTGTGTTCTTTTAATGGTTTTTTTTTTAATCCAAGAGACTTTTGGTTTTCCATAACTTGAGGACAAGTTATGGACTCCATTAAAACACATTATGATCATGAATTAATCTACCACATAGGTTACAAATAATTCCTATGATCATCTAAACATCATAAGAACAAGAATATGAATATGAACACTTTCAAGAATCAAAATCACATTTAATCTTTGTAATTTTGATAACTAGTTGTTGTAAATGAATTAGAAAACACATTACACCTTCTAAAATAAGTTTTCAAGTACCAAAACATTTTAGGGTAATGATTCTAATCCATTTCCAGCAACACAAGTCGAAATTCTGCACTCTGTCGACCCTACTCGCCGAGTGCATAAACCTACTCGCCGAGTAGGTTGAAGATACACATGAACTCGTCGAGTCCTCCCCATGGACTCGCCGAGTCCATCAGTCAGACAGCAAGATTTTCGACTTTCTTCAACTTTTAAGCACAAATAACAAACAAACAAGCCTAGGCTCTGATACCACTGATGGGTTATGAGCATTCTAACACTTCCTAAGTGTACATGCAACCCTAATAACCTTGGATCTATGTTTGTCTAATTATCATGCAAAGTTGAATTCCAAGGTTATATTCCTATCTAGCATACATGGGGAACAATTTTAACTTGAATCATAGATAGAATAACTTACCTTGTTGTTGCTTGTGTTCCTTGAAACCTTGTGAGCCTAGCACCCCAAGTGTGATGCCTCAAATGCTTCACACAACACCAAATGCTCTTGGAAAGACTCTTGAGATAACACACTTCACAAAAATCGGCCAAGCCCTCTTGTTTCCTTAGTAGTGCCGATTTTGGTGGAGAATATGCTTCTTATATAGTGTTGACACATCTAGGGTTACACCATGTAAACCCTAATGTGTCATGACTCTTCATTTCCATGACCCATGGGTTTGTAACTCCCATGGAGCATCCATGGAGCATCCTATGGGTAGAACCCAACTTGATAATCCATGGAGCCTCTTAGCCCACTATACAAGATATGGATGATTTACACAATCAACCCATATATTTAATTAGTTATCCTTTGATCACTTAATTAATTCCAAATTAATTCTTTGATCAACTAATCAAATAATATTATTAATATATTAGAACTTATAATATATTAATAATCTCCACGTGTTATTTCTCTCATTTAGTCTATCCAATTGCATGGTGCCATGCAACCCAAATGGACCATGCCGGGTCGGGTCAAGTACAAGCCCGAAATAGTTATGGACTTAGACACCTTATCCAACAGTAATGACATACCAGAATAAAACGTAATCAATCACCAGCTTCTTGGTAACCTTGTTACTTTCCCTGATCCAAGTGCGAGTCCTGTGCTTCTGGTAGTATATGCATCTACTACCTTTCACACCTACTCATACTCGTCCTAAGTATTGTCCCGCAGTTGACCAAGTCACCATACAAGAAAATCACAAAACAATTTAACACCTATGAATGTGTCCAAATAATCATAAACAATTTCCCTAGACTCTACTAGGACTTCTTCATTGCTCAATCTTCAATCATCAACTCTACTTCAACTCGATTGGTGATGAAAATATCAGACGATGAGACAACTTCAAGAATTTCATCAATCGTTCCATCATCCTGCCAATCGAAGGTGTACCTCAAACGTACCGTACTCCTCTAAACGTAGTGTTATTTCATAAGACATACTCTAAAGGCAAGATACCACTCTTATGATATCTTCTGATAGGTGTCATCCACTAGCATAAGCCTTCTTCATTTCCTCCATTTACTTAATTTCTCTACGAGTCTTCACCATGACCTCTCGTACATCCAAGCAGACATTCGGTGTACTAAGCGAGAATTTAAGATAAGAAAGCTTTAATTACGATAAACGTATAAATCTCCTTATCACCCCGAAACGTTTACATACTAGTTCTAATATCGTAGTCATATGCTTAGAATCCTACACACATAAGGTTTCAAGATCCGGTCGGCAACAGACCATAGAGTCGAACAAATAATAACATCAATTTAGCTATCACACAAAACAATTAGCACATAAAAGCATTTTAGGCATCATTCCTAAAATGAACTAGTGCTTGTGTCAATTTAGGTGTACTACATATTTTAGACACACTCCTCACAATCATTACTTAGCATTCTAAGTTTAAGTTTAGAAATTTCCTACAAATTCCTAGTTTGCTTAAACTAATGCTCTGATACCAACTATGACATCCCCAATTTCATGGCCAGAAAAGACCGATTTGTTTATGCTTTGTTTTATAAAATCAGAGTAATCTTTTATAGAAAACAATTGCGGAATTTGTTCCCAAAACAAAACATGATAAGAATTTATCAAAGCATTTCTTTAAAGAAATGTATTTTCATTATATAACAAAATCTCAGGATGTCATGTTCAATACAGACCAAAAGCATAAACAGAACAACATAGACCTTACATCAGTCATTTATAACTACTAATCTATTAATCCAAAATCTCTCATCAAGTCCACCGACTTATACTCTTGTGCCATTACATGTAATGCAAAGAAAAATGAGTGGGTCAGGCTTGGGAGCCTGGTGAGCAAATAGGGTTTTCGACCCACAATAATATAATTATTATATTCAACCATCAAACAATCAATCCAATTACCCATTCCCATTATCTTCTTTATTTCTTAGGATTTTACCCTATGAATTCAACTACCCGTCATCCATTCATTCCTAAGGATTGAACTAAGGAATTGGCACAAAATCTATTGCTACATAAGGCGCATCTACAAACATCATCCTTTAAGCGCCTCTTCCATGATTACGTCATACAGTATGAGGCGTGACTGCCAGGTTTATGACATTTTCGTTTAGGCACATCTGCCAACATTATCCAATAAGCGCATCTACCAGGATTATCCTATAAGCGCATCTGCTAGTATTATGACAATCTCTATTTGGCGCATCTGCCGACGTTATCCTATAAGCGCATCTGCCAGGATTATCCTATAAGCGCAGCTGCTAATATTATGACAATCACTATCTGACGCTTCTGCCGCCATTATCCTATAAGTGTGTCTACCAATATTATTCTTAAGCGCATCTGCTAGTATTATGACATTCTCTAATTGGTGCATCTACCAATATTATTCTTAAGCGCATCTGCTAGTATTATGATATTCTCTAATTGGTGCATCTACCAATATTATTATATTATGACATTCTCTAATTGGTGCATCTACCAATATTATTCTTAATCATCTTACATGCCTCATCATTTTATCACATACCAACTATCTCATCTACCCATGTTCTACCCAACATATTAGTAGATATAAAATACATATACAGTTTAACTAATTAAAACCTATATAGTTCATCCATTCCACCAACATCTCAAATAAACAACAATATATAAACACATAGCACGTATTTCATAGCAAATACTTCATACTTATGTGTTAGAAGAAAGTAACCACACACTCACACATATAAACAACAATATATATACACATAGCACGTATTTCGTAAAATACTTAATATATATGCGGTAGAAGAAAGTGACTATACACTCACTTGATCAGAAGATGATAGGACAGCACTATGGATTGTAGAAGTAGTATTCTTCGGTAGATCTGGAAGATCTTCACAAAAACCGGGCTCCTCGCGAGCAGAGCTTCGGCTCGGAAACTCTTTTCTTCACGGGATCTTCAGGCTTCGGGACTTGCTTCGGGTCTCGGGGTTGATACTGGGGCTTCAAGATATTTCTTGCACGTAAATCGAGGTAAAATGGGAGAGAGAGAGAGAGAGAGAAGAGAAAATAGCAACCCTAAACGGCTGCCCCTTCAAATCTATTTATCGGGTTGTTTTCCCATTTTCCACGTTGTGGGCACTTCTCCCACGTCGTGGGCTTGAATGTCATTGCAGGCGTCATCGTCCACTTGCTCTGCCTGCGTCCAGAATGCGTCAGAAGTCCTGCCACATCGTGGCCACTGCTGCCACGTCGTGGTCTCTGACACAGCTTTGGGGTTCGCGCCCTGAAATTCAGAAATTCATAACTTTTGCATACAAACTCCGTTTTCGACGTTCTTTATATCAACGCGTAGGTGAGATTACGAGGTAAAGTATATTACTTATATGTTATTTTTAGTTGGCCGGGATAGGAAAACTCCGTTATAAATTCATAACTTCTTCATCCGACGTCCGTTTACGCCTATCTTTTTATCGTTTCACTACTATTAATGAGATCTTCAATACTCATTTACATTGTTTCGGCTAAAAACCGATCGATCTCAAATCGAGTATTTGGGCTGCATACTGCTAAGTCGAAACTTCAGAAAATCATAACTTTCTCATACGAAGTCAGATTTGGGCGTTCTTTTTATGCACGCTCTCGGTTTAACGAACTCTTCAACTTTCTTTAGATTACTAAGGCTAGATATCGTTCTATCTTAAATTCATATTTTACGTCATTCGGCGTTGTGCCGGTTCTGTCGCGAAACTTCGACAGATCATAACTTCTTCGTTACAGCTCGGATTTCGGTGTTCACTATATGGACGGAATCCTTGTAACATATACTACAAATTAGTTAAAATTATTCATTCTAAATAATCTTCTATCAAAATTCATTTTTGACACTTATCTTCTCTAAATTGACAATCCCTGATCTACGGGCGTTACAATTATCTCCCCCTTAGGATGATTACGTCCCGGAATCATCAAAGAAAATAGGGCTTGTATAATGATTCCATACGTCATCCTTCCATACTAAGTAATCACCGTGATGCTCAATCTTGCATCTGCTCTTCGTACTATGTTGGACTTTCCATCATTACCTTCAAGCCACAAAATAAGTCCTATTTGTGGACTCCTTCTTCTTCTTAGGATAAATACTTTCCTTTATCTATTGTAACTGACCGATGGGTCGTGCTCTAATGACCTCTCATCAAATGATGCAACGCTTAGACTTAGCTCTCTTAGAGTTAAATTCCAAAATGGAATGTACCTCCCTTCATATTTTAATGTGATATAATCACATTCCATCACGTAGCATGCCTAGCTACAAACTCCTTTAATAACGAGCGCGATACAATTAGTCACATTAATTTCAACCTTCTGACTTACGTCCGATGTTACATCGAACTTGGGTCTCTGAACCACGTAACATACTCATCGTAGTCGGACTCAATTTGATATGACCACTAGGGTCGAAATAACAACCATCTTACTAGTCACTACCGAAACAATGGTAATGACATACCAGAATAAAACGTAATCAATCACCAGCTTCTTGGTAACCTTGTTACTTTCCCTGATCCAAGTGCGAGTCCTATGCTTCTGGTAGTATATGCATCTACTACCTTTCACACCTACTCATACTCGTCCTAAGTATTGTCCCGCAGTTGACCAAGTCACCATACAAGAAAATCACAAAACAATTTAACACCTATGAATGTGTCCAAATAATCATAAACAATTTCCCTAGACTCTACTAGGACTTCTTCATTGCTCAATCTTCAATCATCAACTCTACTTCAACTCGATTGGTGATGAAAATATCAGACGATGAGACAACTTCAAGAATTTCATCAATCGTTCCATCATCCTGCCAATCGAAGGTGTACCTCAAACGTACCGTACTCCTCTAAACGTAGTGTTATTTCATAAGACATACTCTAAAGGCAAGATACCACTCTTATGATATCTTCTGATAGGTGTCATCCACTAGCATAAGCCTTCTTCATTTCCTCCATTTACTTAATTTCTCTACGAGTCTTCACCATGACCTCTCGTACATCCAAGCAGACATTCGGTGTACTAAGCGAGAATTTAAGATAAGAAAGCTTTAATTACGATAAACGTATAAATCTCCTTATCACCCCGAAACGTTTACATACTAGTTCTAATATCGTAGTCATATGCTTAGAATCCTACACACATAAGGTTTCAAGATCCGGTCGGCAACAGACCATAGAGTCGAACAAATAATAACATCAATTTAGCTATCACACAAAACAATTAGCACATAAAAGCATTTTAGGCATCATTCCTAAAATGAACTAGTGCTTGTGTCAATTTAGGTGTACTACATATTTTAGACACACTCCTCACAATCATTACTTAGCATTCTAAGTTTAAGTTTAGAAATTTCCTACAAATTCCTAGTTTGCTTAAACTAATGCTCTGATACCAACTATGACATCCCCAATTTCATGGCCAGAAAAGACCGATTTGTTTATGCTTTGTTTTATAAAATCAGAGTAATCTTTTATAGAAAACAATTGCGGAATTTGTTCCCAAAACAAAACATGATAAGAATTTATCAAAGCATTTCTTTAAAGAAATGTATTTTCATTATATAACAAAATCTCAGGATGTCATGTTCAATACAGACCAAAAGCATAAACAGAACAACATAGACCTTACATCAGTCATTTATAACTACTAATCTATTAATCCAAAATCTCTCATCAAGTCCACCGACTTATACTCTTGTGCCATTACATGTAATGCAAAGAAAAATGAGTGGGTCAGGCTTGGGAGCCTGGTGAGCAAATAGGGTTTTCGACCCACAATAATATAATTATTATATTCAACCATCAAACAATCAACCCAATTACCCATTCCCATTATCTTCTTTATTTCTTAGGATTTTACCCTATGAATTCAACTACCCGTCATCCATTCATTCCTAAGGATTGAACTAAGGAATTGGCACAAAATCTATTGCTACATAAGGCGCATCTACAAACATCATCCTTTAAGCGCCTCTTCCATGATTACGTCATACAGTATGAGGCGTGACTGCCAGGTTTATGACATTTTCGTTTAGGCACATCTGCCAACATTATCCAATAAGCGCATCTACCAGGATTATCCTATAAGCGCATCTGCTAGTATTATGACAATCTCTATTTGGCGCATCTGCCGACGTTATCCTATAAGCGCATCTGCCAGGATTATCCTATAAGCGCAGCTGCTAATATTATGACAATCACTATCTGACGCTTCTGCCGCCATTATCCTATAAGTGTGTCTACCAATATTATTCTTAAGCGCATCTGCTAGTATTATGACATTCTCTAATTGGTGCATCTACCAATATTATTCTTAAGCGCATCTGCTAGTATTATGATATTCTCTAATTGGTGCATCTACCAATATTATTATATTATGACATTCTCTAATTGGTGCATCTACCAATATTATTCTTAATCATCTTACATGCCTCATCATTTTATCACATACCAACTATCTCATCTACCCATGTTCTACCCAACATATTAGTAGATATAAAATACATATACAGTTTAACTAATTAAAACCTATATAGTTCATCCATTCCACCAACATCTCAAATAAACAACAATATATAAACACATAGCACGTATTTCATAGCAAATACTTCATACTTATGTGTTAGAAGAAAGTAACCACACACTCACACATATAAACAACAATATATATACACATAGCACGTATTTCGTAAAATACTTAATATATATGCGGTAGAAGAAAGTGACTATACACTCACTTGATCAGAAGATGATAGGACAGCACTATGGATTGTAGAAGTAGTATTCTTCGGTAGATCTGGAAGATCTTCACAAAAACCGGGCTCCTCGCGAGCAGAGCTTCGGCTCGGAAACTCTTTTCTTCACGGGATCTTCAGGCTTCGGGACTTGCTTCGGGTCTCGGGGTTGATACTGGGGCTTCAAGATATTTCTTGCACGTAAATCGAGGTAAAATGGGAGAGAGAGAGAGAGAGAAGAGAAAATAGCAACCCTAAACGGCTGCCCCTTCAAATCTATTTATCGGGTTGTTTTCCCATTTTCCACGTTGTGGGCACTTCTCCCACGTCGTGGGCTTGAATGTCATTGCATGCGTCATCGTCCACTTGCTCTGCCTGCGTCCAGAATGCGTCAGAAGTCCTGCCACATCGTGGCCACTGCTGCCACGTCGTGGTCTCTGACACAGCTTTGGGGTTCGCGCCCTGAAATTCAGAAATTCATAACTTTTGCATACAAACTCCGTTTTCGACGTTCTTTATATCAACGCGTAGGTGAGATTACGAGGTAAAGTATATTACTTATATGTTATTTTTAGTTGGCCGGGATAGGAAAACTCCGTTATAAATTCATAACTTCTTCATCCGACGTCCGTTTACGCCTATCTTTTTATCGTTTCACTACTATTAATGAGATCTTCAATACTCATTTACATTGTTTCGGCTAAAAACCGATCGATCTCAAATCGAGTATTCGGGCTGCATACTGCTAAGTCGAAACTTCAGAAAATCATAACTTTCTCATACGAAGTCAGATTTAGACGTTGTTTTTATGCATGCTCTCGGTTTAACGATGTCACACCCCCAAACCAGAACGGCGGAAACGTTCGGGGGCGGAGGACGTCATATTCAGTATCATAACAGTTCATAGAAAGGAAAGTACACACCACCATACATATATAAAGGTTTTAAAAATGTTTACATCATTGTATTCATTACATGCTCAAAAGATAAATGCATAAACATCTTTCAAAATAAGTAGTTAATGCCAGCGCGTTAATCCCCAAAAGTTGATTTCCAAACCTGCTTAACGGTTCCCTGAGAATACAAGTTATTTCAAAGAAAAAGTGTCAACAATTAAGTTGGTGAGTTCATAAGTGATTTAGAAACATTGAATGCCATTCCAAAATGAGTGTATATTTTCCAAGAAAATCCCTTATTTTCTTATAAAAGTATGTAGTGCATGAGAGTATTTGTGTTGAAAAATGTAGATAGTTGAACCAAGAAAATCCCTTATTTTCCTAATAGTTGTTTGGTTTGTATACGGGAAAATCCCATATTTTCCTAAAATAGTAGTTTGTTTAATGTCCAAGACTAAAAATTGGAAGCAATCCACATGCTTTAGAAGATTTTAAACATAGATTTATATAATAAACCTATCAGAAGATTTCAATTTGTTAGATAAGGAATAACTTTAATAGCTACTCGTTCATCAAACAGAAGTACTATAATAGTTGTGTATCCGATGAGTTTTATAACCATACTAAACATAATATGCCTGTAGCGACGTTCTTCAGGCGTCGTAGCGTTATGACAAACTGTCACCCCAAAGGAAGGACTGTAGCTAACAGTCAGGGCGCGGGATCATGACTTCCCGTACAGATCTATACACATTTGACACGTTCTCCGAACGGGAGACTCTGGTTATAGACAGGACTTGTAGCGATACCCTCTAACAAAAGACAGTATTTGAAGATGTACACGTCTCATGGATTCTCAACTAAGTCTGTATTAAAGTAATAGTTTTGTATGCAAAGTTTATCCTTTTTCACAATGTTTGACAAAACATAAATCATCAGTTTTTTAAAATGTATAAAACGGTTTAGCAACGAAGGATACGTTGGAATTACTAAATACTTTGTATAAATCTAGTGCATGCAAAGTATGACAAGAGTTTTCACATAGTAGAACTAAATCACAAGTGATTCATTTGATAAAAACGAGTAAAGTGAAATTTTATGAAATACACGATAATAACCGTATGTTTACTTGTATTCCCCCCCCCCCCCTAAAAGAGTATATATATATATATATATATATATATATATATATATATATATATATATATATATATATATATATATATATATAAAGAAAAACATTTAAAACGTAATTAAAGTGTGTTTGTAGGGGTATGAACTCACTTGAAAGTTTGAAGATAGCGAGATGGAAAACCGGGCAGAGTTTCGTCTCGGGAAACGGATTTTTCTCGGGATTCTCGGGAATCTCGGGAGAAAAATCGAACTTCGGGACTTGAGCAAAATGATCAGGGCTTCGGGGTAGTGCGGGCACGGAAAACGAGGCAAAACGCAAGAGAAATGAGAGGAAATGAGCAAATTTTCCGGAAACCCTCGCATCTCTATTTATAGGGGTTGAGAGGTCTCGGTACGCGGGGCGTACGAGCGTACGCAGCGCGTACCCGTGCGTCATGCATGAGCGAGTCCTCGACTGCCCCGGAGCTCGGATGGGACGGATTCGCATAAGCTCGCATAGGGGCGACATGGACGGACCGAGACCAAGGCCCTCGCGTACGCGGGGCGTACGAGGCTACGCAACGCGTAACCCGGATGAGGATGCTGACTCCTCCTTCGGATATTACTAGAATTTTGATTTAAATTTATTTATAATTTATTTAATAAACTTCAAAAAATCATATCCTCTTCATACAAACTCCGTTTTCGATGGTCTTTATATCCACGCGTAGGTGAGACTATGCTCTACAACTTTCGTTTAGACTCCGTTGGCAAATTATGAAATTATTTTTATTATTTATTTTATAAAATGACGTGATTAAGGAATTTCTTTAAAAATTCATAACTTCTTTATCTGACGTCGGTTTTTGCCAGACTTTTTACCACTGAAATACCATTGTCGAGACCTTCGATTCTCGTTTAGGTCATTCCGGCCAAAAGTCGCTCGATCTCCGATTCGAGTTTTTAGTTGTCTGCTGCTAAGCCGAACTTGGAAAAATCTTAACTTCAATATACGAAGCCGGATTTGAGCATTTTTTTTACGTACGATTCTAGTTTAATGATATTAAACATAGTAGGAATTTAAATAGATACTTTTTGGGCATTTTATTATCAAAGTTAATTTTATTAACTCCAAGGTGGTTACAATACTTGACTTTTTAGGTCATTACAAAGGGTTGAAATATCGGGTTGTTACATCATCCCCCCGTTAGAGGGAATTTCGTCCCGAAATTTTAATACAAAAGAGAAGTCTTAGGCGCTGAGGAAGAGGTGCAGATACTTCTGTTGCATTTGGTCTTCCCGTTCCCATGTGAACTCGGGTCCTCTCTTAGCATTCCATCGAACCTTTACTATTGGAATGCGACTCTGTTTAGTTCGTTTAACCTCCCTATCCATGATCTCGACGGGTTCTTCCACAAAGTTAAGATTTTCATTTAGTTCGATTTCATCGAGTGGAATTACAAGTGTTTCGTCGGACAAACACTTCTTCAGGTTCGATACGTGGAATACTGGATGTACTTTGTTAAGCTCGATTGGAAGTTGGAGTTTGTAGGCCACTGGGCCAACTCTTGAAATGATTTCGAAGGGTCCAATGTACCTAGGATTTAGCTTTCCACGCTTTCCAAAGCGTATCATGCCCTTCCAGGGTAAGACCTTCAGTAGTACACGGTCGCCAATCTGGAATTCCAAGGGTTTACGTCTTTTGTCGGCATAGCTCTTTTGCCTATCCCTTGAGGACTTCAGTCGTTCTCGTATTTGCACGATCTTTTTAGTCGTTTCTCTGATGATCTCCGGACCAGTGAGGGTGCTATTAGGGACTAGACCTTTTACCAATTGCGTGTCGCCCACTTCCGTCCAGCACAGGGGTGATCTGCACTTACGGCCGGAAAGGGCTTCAAATGGAGCAGTCTTGATACTAGTATGATAACTATTGTTATAAGAGAACTCGACCAAAGGTAAGTGAACATCCCATGCCTTACCAAAGTCAATTACACATGCTCGCAACATGTCTTCCAAGGTTTGGATCGTCCTCTCACTCTGTCTGTCAGTTTGTTGGTGGTATGCTGTACTCATATCCAACCTTGTTCCCATGGATTTTTGCAGTGATTGCCAGAATCTGGAAGTGAATCTGCTGTCTCTATCTGAGATGATGGACATCGGTACTCCATGAAGTCGTACGATCTCCCGAATGTAGGTTCTTGATAGTTTTTCCATCCTATCAGTTTCCTTGATCGGTAAGAAATGGGCTGACTTGGTTAATCTGTCGACGATTACCCAAATAGTATCTTGGCCACTCTGAGTTTTGGGCAGTTTGGTTATGAAGTCCATGGAAATCTGCTCCCATTTCCACTCAGGTATTTCAGGTTGTTGGAGTAGACCTGAGGGTTTCTGGTGTTCTATTTTTATTTTGGCGCAAGTCAAACACTTGCTCACATAAGTAGCAATCTCCGCTTTCATGTTTGGCCACCAGTAGAGTTGCTTGAGATCTAGATACATCTTGTCTGACCCTGGGTGTACGGAGTATGGAGTCCTATGTGCCTCGCTCATAACTACCTCTCTGAATCCACCAAACTTGGGTGTCCAGATCCGGTTCATGAGGTAGTGTGCTCCGTCACTCTTGATTTCTAAGTTCTTGTCCATTCCCCTAAGGGCCTCACCTGTCATGTTTTTGGGTTTCAAGGCCTCTATTTGAGCTTCCTTGACTTGCGCTGACAGGTGCGAATGGATCGACATGGCTAATGACTTCACTCTTCGGCCAGAGTACTCCTTTCGACTAAGGGCATCGGCCACAACGTTTGCCTTTCCCGGATGATAGCGAATCTCACATTCGTAGTCGTTGAGCAATTCGACCCAACGTCATTGTCTCATGTTTAACTCCTTCTGGTCGAAGATGTATTGGAGGCTCTTGTGGTCTGTAAAGATAGTGCACTTGGTACCGTATAGGTAGTGCCTCCAGATTTTAAGAGCGAAGACCACCGCTCCAAGTTCTAAGTCATGAGTGGTGTAATTGACCTCATGAGTTTTTAGTTGTCGTGAGGCATATGCAATAACCTTTCCCCTCTGCATTAGCACACAGCCCAGCCCTTGCTTCGAAGCGTCGCAATACACCATAAAATCTTCGGTCCCCTCCGGAAGAGAAAGGATAGGTGCACTGCAAAGGGCTTGTTTTAAAGTCTGAAATGCAGCATCTTGCTTTTCTCCCCAGTTGTAGGTCACACCTTTCTGGGTTAAAGCGGTAAGAGGCTTTGCGATGCTGGAGAAATTCTAGATGAACCTTCGATAATAACCAGCAATACCTAGAAACTGGCGAATTTCGGTTGGTGTAGTTGGTGCAGACCAATTTTCGATAGCCTTGATTTTTGAGGGGTCCACGTGGATTCCTTCTTTGCTGACCACGTGACCGAGGAAGTCCACCTTTCTAATCCAAAACTCAGATTTTGAGAATTTTGCATAAAGTCTCTCAGTCTGTAACGTCTCTAAGACTTGTCTCAGGTGTTGACTATGTTCTTCTTTATTCTTTGAATAAATGAGTATGTCGTCTATGAATACTATCACAAATTTATCCAAGAATGGACGACATACCCGATTCATTAGATCCATGAATACGGCCGGGGCATTGGTTAGTCCGAACGGCATCACTACGAACTCATAATGTCCGTATCTCGTTCGGAAGGCCGTCTTGGGAACATCACTCTCTAGGACTCGCAGCTGGTGATATCCCGACCTCAGATCGATCTTGGAGAAGTAGTTGGCTCCTTGGAGTTGATCGAATAAGTCGTCGATTTGGGGTAGGGGGTATAGGTTCTTGATGGTAAGTTTGTTGAGTTCTCGGTAGTCGATGCACATCCTGAACGATCCATACTTCTTTTTCACGAACAACACGGGTGCTCCCCATGGCGGGAAGCTCAGCCTGATGGATCCTTTTCCATGTAGTTCATTCAGTTGGCTGGATAGCTCCTGCATCTCTGCCGGGGCTAATCGATAGGGTGCTTTGGCGGGGTAGCTCCGGGAACCAGATCAATTCTGAATTTGACTTGTCTTGCGGGTGGTATTCCTGGAAGGTCCTCGGGAAAAACGTCGGGAAAATCGCATACGTCGGGCACATCCTTGATGTCCTGGACTTTGCGCTTCACATCTACAACATGTGCCAAAAACGCGTGACACTCCTTGCGTAGGTACTTCTGAGCTTGGATACTTGAGATGATACTAAGAGTGGTACTAGGTTTGTCGCCCAAGACAAGGAAGGTTTCGCCGGTTGGCAGATTAAGGCGAACGACCTTATCGTAACATAAAATGTCCACACGATGTGAACTCAGCCAATCCATGCCAATGATGACATCGAAACTCTTAATCGAGACTGGCATGAGGTTGATTGGAAAGGGATTATCGTTTAGAGTTAGGGTGCAGTTTAAATATATCTCCTTAGTGCCTTCGGTTTTCCCGTTGGCCATTTCTACTATGAATGGTTCCCTTAATGATTGTGGTATTGGTTTTAGCATGCCTTTAAAGTCGTGACTCACAAAACTCCTTTCCGCTCCACTATCAAACAAAATGCATGCATACGAGTTATCGAGAAGAAACGTACCCGTAACAACCGTAGGGTCCGCAACGGCTTCATCTTGTCCCATTGCGAAAACTCGGCCCCTTCCGCCGGTATTCCTGTTGTTTGCCTTCGGGCAGTCCCTGCGGTAGTGCCCCGTGTCTCCGCACTCAAAGCAGGCGCGACTTACTCCGGTATTAGCAGTGGGGGCGGATTGTTGGGTTGGCTCTTTGCAATAGCGGGCTGTATGACCCTTCTTATTGCACCTGGTGCATTGAAGGTCACGGCAGAGACCGTGGTGGTGGAAGTTGCATTGGTTACATTTCGGAAGTTTTCCATTGTATGAACTTGTGGGAGCAGTGGTGGTAGGTACAGTAATAGCGTGGGTCGCTACCACTTGTTGTTTCTTGGGGTTCTCCTGGAGGGCTTGACCCCTCCTCTTGTTCCAAGGTCTACTCTAGCCCTGAGCCTCTTTAGGTGGAATTGCGGTTGCTGCAATGGTACCTTGTTTTACTCCGTGGTCGATAAGTCGCTGAGCCAGGCGTTTAGCGCTGTTGTAGGTAATAGGGTTGGAAGCTAGGACATGCCCTTGAATCTGGGGTGACAACCCCCAAATGTACCTTTCGACCTTCTTTGATTCTGGGTTGACCATGGTAGGGCACAAAGCAGCGAGGTCATTGAACCTAGCTATGTAGGCGACTAGATCAGACCCAGTCATTTTCAGATTCCAGAGCTCCTGCTCAAGCTTTTGCACTTCGCCTCTTGGGCAGTATTCTTCTAGTAGTAGAACCTTCAGATCTTCCCAACTCATGGCGTTAGCGACAGTGAGCGTCACTGAATTCACATGGCTTTTCCACCAAGTGAGGGCTCGATCTATGAAGGTGCAAGCGGCGAACTTAACCTTGCTTGTTTCTTGGCACGAGCAGATCTCGAAGACTGTTTCGGTCTTTTCAAACCATTGCATTAGTGCAATGACTCCTCTAATGCCATTAAAAGTCTTTGGCTTTAAGTTGGAGAACTCCTTGTAGGTACACTCCCTTAATTGACCATGGCCGGTGCCACGATTTGAATGATTAGTGCTGCTTCCTGTACCTCCATTTGCATTGGAGTTTATTTGCGAGAGAGCTGCTGTTACTGCTGCCGTGATAGCAGCCTAGACCATTGCCGGATCATAAGTTAGTGGTGGAGGTGGTGGTGGGGTTGTGTTTGTACGTGCTGATCTACGAGGAGGCATTGCGCTGCCAAAAGAAAAAAAATGAGATATTATAAGTTTTGGTGGTTACGAGTTGAATGATATTGAGTTAACTTCCTTTAATAGATTAAGAATTTGGTTTGGCCAACACAGGGTTTTGAGCTTGATTCATAAATAACGTTTGAATAGATGTACTTATGAATTGAACGGACTACACATAATTAAAACAAGAAAGAGATATGCCCTATATATATTAAACATATAGTTGTGTTACATCCGAGTTTAGACAAAACTTTTTGACCTTTCTAAAGGTCTCTGATTACAGAAAGTTTTAAAGAAAATTATATTCTTATCCGAAGTCCTAATTTATAACAAAATTTGAAATCCTGGCAAGCACTATTTGCGACGTAGGTTGCGCTTGGAGCTTGACTCCGCATCTGATTGCTTCGATTCCATTAGACACCTATCAAAAGCGGCTTGTTGCTCCCTTAACTCGGCTAGGGCTGCAATCATTTGTGCCTGAAATGCCTCAGTTTGGAGTTGGGCATGGTCCTGAATCCCATCCAGCCTACGGATGTCAGAAGTGTGAACCTGTACTTCTACGTTGATCTCGCGGATCCGGTTGGCTTGAACTTTGGATTGATTGCATTGGTTGGCTAGTTTGCCAACCATGACCGGAAGTGCTCGGTCTGCCGATCCCCCGCCTCTGACATCATAAAAGTCTCGGCACATGCCGTAGGGAGGGCGTAAGCTTTGTTGTCGGCTCCAATGGTGGAGGTGACTTCCCCACACAGGAGTGGGTCCTTGGAAGTTCCTCACATGGACATGAGGTTGTGGGGTCGGTGGATTGATAACCTCTGGCTCTGAATCTGTACCAGATTCATCTCCCTCATCCAATTCTATCGGCTCTTCGTATTCTTCGGGATCTTCTTTGATCCATCCTCCATTACCTTGGTTGGGGTAGTAGGGGTCATTGGGGTGATGGAATCCAACCATTTAGTCTGTACGAGAATAGGGTTAAGAATATACTATAAGCTAGAGCACATGAAATTTACCCTTAAGTTTAATGGTTGATGACAACACAAAAACTCCCTTAGTATTATGTAATGATGTGCTTTTGGTAAGTTTTAAAATTGTTGTCCACTGCAGACACTCCTTGGCACATGTTAGTCGACTCTCAGACAAATATAGTTGATCAGGCTATATTCTTCCCAGTTCCGATTACATGTTCCAAGGCGTACCTGTACTGCACAACTTATTTATAATACTTCTAAAATTATCCGATATGAAACTGTTATTAGTATGAAATGAGTGCATGACTACTTTAAAAACTAATTAAATTTAATTTCAAAAGTATGACTCTTCTCAGAGTGTTTTTGCCCAGCTGAGTTTATAGTTGTATACCAAAAAGAAATGGTTTTTATATACTTAATTCCCTATAAACAAAGATCTGATACCAATCTGTCACACCCCCAAACCAGAACGGCGGAAACGTTCGGGGGGCGAAGGACGTCATATTCAGTATCATAACAGTTCATAGAAAGGAAAGTACACACCACCATACATATATAAAGGTTTTAAAAATGTTTACATCATTGTATTCATTACATGCTCAAAAGATAAATGCATAAACATCTTTCAAAAGAAGTAATTAATGCCAGCGCGTTAATCCCCAAAAGTTGATTTCCAAACCTGCTTAACGGTTCCTTGAGAATACAAGTTATTTCAAAGAAAAAGTGTCAACAATTAAGTTGGTGAGTTCATGAGTGATTTAGAAACATTGAATGCCATTCCAAAATGAGTGTATATTTTCTAAGAAAATCCCTTATTTTCTTATAAAAGTATGTAGTGCATGAGAGTATTTGTGTTGAAAAATGTAGATAGTTGAACAAAAAAAATCCCTTATTTTCCTAATAGTTGTTTGGTTTGTATACGGGAAAATCCCATATTTTCCTAAAATAGTAGTTTGTTTAATGTCCAAGACTAAAAATTGGAAGCAATCCACATGCTTTAGAAGATTTTAAACATAGATTTATATAATAAACCTATCAGAAGATTTCAGTTTGTTAGATAATGAATAAATTTAATAGCTACTCGTTCATCAAACATAAGTACTATAATAGTTGTGTATCCGATGAGTTTTATAACCATACTAAACATAATATGCTTGTAGCGACGTTCTTCAAACGTCGTAGCGTTATGACAAACTGTCACCCCAAAGGAAGGACTGTAGCTAACAGTCATGGCGTGGGATCATGACTTCCCGTATAGATCTATACACATTTGACACGTTCTCCGAACGGGAGACTCTGGTTATAGACAGGACTTGTAGCGATACCCTCTAACAAAAGATAGTATTTGAAGATGTACACGTCTCATGGATTCTCAACTAAGTCTGTATTAAAGTAATAGTTTTGTATGCAAAGTTTATCCTTTTTCACAATGTTTGACAAAACATAAATCATAAGTTTTTTAAAATGTATAAAACGGTTTAGCAACGAAGGATACTTTGGAATTACTAAATACTTTGTATAAATCTAGTGCATGCAAAGTATGACTAGAGTTTTCACATAGTAGAACTAAATCACAAGTGATTCATTTGATAAAAACGAGTAAAGTGAAATTTTATGAAATACACGATAATAACCGTATGTTTACTTGTATTCCCCCCCCTAAAAGAGTATATATATATATATATATATATATATATATATATATATATATATATATATATATATATAAGAAAAATATTTAAAACGTATTTAAAGTGTGTTTGTAGGGGTATGAACTCACTTGAACGTTTGAAGATAGCGAGATGGAAAACTGGGCAGAGTTTCATCTCGGGAAACGGATTTTTCTCGGGATTCTCGGGAATCTCGGGAGAAAAATCGACCTTCGGGACTTGAGCAAAATGATCAGGGCTTCGGGGTAGTGCGGTCACGGAAAACGAGGCAAAACGCAAGAGAAATGAGAGGAAATGAGCAAATTTTCCGGAAACCCTCGCATCTCTATTTATAGGGGCTGAGAGGCCTCAGTACGCGGGGCGTACGAGCGTACGCAGCGCGTACCCGTGCGTCATGCATGAGCGAGTCCTCGACTGCCCCGGAGCTCGGATGGGACAGATTTGCATAGGCTCGCATAGGGGCGACGTGGACGAACCGAGACCAAGGCCCTCACGTACGCGGGGCGTACGAGGCTACGCAGCGCGTTACCCGGATGAGGATGCTGACTCCTCCTTCGGATATTACTAGAATTTTGATTTAAATTTATTTATAATTTATTTAATAAACTTCAAAAAATCATATCCTCTTCATACGAACTCCGTTTTCAATGGTCTTTATATCCACGCGTAGGTGAGACTATGCTCTACAACTTTCGTTTAGACTCCGTTGGCAAATTATGAAATTATTTTTATTATTTATTTATTAAAATGACGTGATTAAGGAATTTCTTTAAAAATTCATAACTTCTTTATCTGACGTCGGTTTTTGCCAGACTTTTTACCGCTGAAATACCATTGTCGAGACCTTCGATTCTCGTTTAGGTCATTCTGGCCAAAAGTCGCTCGATCTCCGATTCGAGTTTTTAGTTGTCTGCTGCTAAGCCGAACTTGGAAAAATCTTAATTTCAATATACGAAGCCGGATTTGGGCATCTTTTTTTTTACGTACGATTCTGGTTTAATGATGTTAAACATAGTAGGAATTTAAATAGATACTTTTTGGGCATTTTATTATCAAAGTTAATTTTATTAACTCCAAGGTGGTTACAATACTTGACTTTTTAGGTCATTACAAAGGGTTGAAATATCGGGTTGTTACAAACGAACTCTTCAACTTTAGTTTAGATTACTAAGGCTAGATATCATTCTATCTTAAATTCGTATTTTATGTCATTCGGCGTTGTGCCGGTTCTGTCGTGAAACTTCGACAGATCATAACTTCTTCATTATAGCTCGGATTTCGGCGTTCATTATATGTACGGAATCCTTGTAACATATGCTACAACTTAGTTAAGATTATTCATTCTAAATAATCTTCTATCAAAAGTCATTTTTGACGCTTATCGTCTCTAAATTGACTAGCCCTAATCTACGGGGGTTACAAATCAGTTATTTTACTTAATTTGTTCTTGATTCGTGTTTTAGAAGAGAAATAGAAGAAGAATTTCGTGTTTATTCTCATATTTGTGTTCAGATCTACTTTATCTCTCTAAAAATCGTCTCGCATCTACTTTCTCTCTCTAGAAACCATCTCAAATCCATTTTCTTTACCTAGAATTCTTATCAAATCTACTTTCTGTCTCTTCAATTTCAGTTTCTTGTTGAAGATCTAATGGATTCTTTATTATTTGACTCCATTTTAGAACTTGGATTAAAGGTTACTAAACCAATATATGGTGTTAAGAAAGTGACTATGTGGCATATTCTTAGTGAATCTACATTGAATAATGCTACTCAGTTGTATAATCTTTTTGTTGATAAGAAAATATATGAATACTCATGTGTTGATATGGGTGAGTTACAAAAGAATGAGAAAATAGTATAGCAATTTCATGATGTTCTTGGCATTTTTTTGGTGAAGTTGATAATGTTCTTCATGTTTCTGAAGAAAAGGTGACTCTAGATGTTCTTGTTGAGGGGGAGTCAAGTAGTTCATGTTTTTCAGAAGTGTTCCGAATTTGGCATTTCTAAAGATGAATCTCAAAGAAATTCTTCTAAAATCGTGAAAGTGAAGAAGTTTTGTTCCATTGGAACTCAAACAGACGATTTTTCATGTTTTGATGATGTTTTTTAAGGAATGGTTCCCTACAGAAAGCCAATAATTCAAGATATTCAGATTTACCAAACTCCTAATGATTGAGTTCAAAAGACTTCTAATGCTCAGATTCAGAAAGGTGAAGAGGTTGTTCAGATCTGAAAATCCTTTCTGAAGCCTAGAAATCTGAAAAGAAAGAAGAAGAAGACTAAAATGAAGAAAGTTTGGATGCCCTAGGTACAAGTCCCTCAAGCTTGTGAAAAAGTTCAAAAACTTGAAGCCAATCATGTTCAAAGAAAATTTATTTCTCATTTTTCTTCAGATGTAGATGTTAGAAGTTGGAGAAAAGAAAAAAGAGTATTTGGTCGGTTTAATGAAATTTTTGTATTCCAACTAAAAAGCGAATGTCGTTCTCAGAAGATAATCGTTTTTCTTCAAAGAAGTGAGTATGCAAAAAGTATTCATCAATTTTGAATCTTAAATGGGTACCAAAGGTTTCATAAAGTTGAGTTTAAAAAAAATGACGAAAATTCATTAAAAAGTGTGAAGTCTTGTTGAAGAAATCTATTTTTATTGATTTTTAAATGGTTGTAATTGACAAAAGGCGGAAAAGTTCAAAAAGATAGGCTGAAAAGTAACTTTTTCTGCAAAAATGGCTGAAAACCCACACATTTCAGCAAAAAGGGGTGCAAGCTGTCAGTGTCTGTAACAGGAGGGTTAAATTCGGAATTATTGCCAAAAAGGTGTTACTTTCGGAACTTTTGGTGAAATCTGCCATTTCTTTAAAACATTAAGGATTGATTTCGGAATTTATTAGAAACTCTCTTGAGTTACGGAAGTCTCTCAAATTGGACTGTATTTGGGCGTCAACATTAGCAAACAGAAATCGGTTCTTCAAATCTTGATCGGAGTTTATTAGACACCGAAACTGTTTTCTGAACTTGAATTCGGAATCTACTGTTCGCATTCCGAGCATTCGGAGTCATTCGGATTCGGAATTTGTTCCGTTCATCGGAGTTTACTGTTTATCTCGGAAACGTTCGGAATCGTTCGGAGTTCTGCGATCGGAATTTGCATTAGGAATTGCACAGGCTTTCGGAACAATTATCTGCAACCGTTAGTTTCCCGATACTGAAATCGGAATTTCAAGCATCAAAATTTTGAAATCCTTTTCAAGACATATTAATCGGAATCTGGGAACAGAAGAATGCGTTACTTGTATTCGGAATTGATCGGAAAATTTATTCTAATTTGATTAAAGGTCTGCATTCGGTATTCTATCCTCGGTATAAAATCGATTTCGGAATTGGTTTTGCTAAATCAAAATCAGAAATGAAGAAAGCAAAATCGGAAATTGTTGACTGCATCATGATAGGAATTACTAAAGAAATTTGACATCAGAGTCAATTGATGTTTCGGAATTGTCGATTTGATAGAACGAATTTGATTAGTAACTGATTTGACTTTTTAAAGTCAAAGAACGCGTCGTCCAATTATTGAAGATGATTCAATTTATGAATTCAGTCCTCAGAGGTTACACAGCTTGGCAAAATTAAACCCTATTTCTAAATCCTTTAAAAATCCATGGGTTTTACCATTAGAATTTTCAGAAATTGACAAATTCTACCCTATTTCTTTATTCTTCACAAATTAATGGATTTTTAACATTTTTACCCCTTCTTACCAAAATATTTTCAATTCTTATCATTTTCTTTGTTCTTATTCTTTTCAAACCCTTTTAAATAATTGCTTCTTATTCTATTCTTTATGTCTAATATTTACAAACCAAAAAATACAAAATAATTTATGTTATTTTTCCGGTTTTAATTTTTGAGAATTGCGAATATTATAAAAGGATTTATTTCATCAAATTTGATGGGTTTTGAAGATCTATTTTGTCAAACTCGCTCCTTATGACAGACCAGGTTATACACAGACTTACTCTATGAGATAGCGAAGATTCTTGGTGATTCTTCTTAACTATCTGGATTCTCTCCATGGTATTTGTTGAAGATTGAAGGGGGAGTTCGTATTTGGAAGATGATATTCGTTTCTCTCGCTTTGAAGACCCCATGTACTGATGAGTCTCACAATTTATGGGAGGAATGCCAAGAAGATTGAAAATCGTGATCTTCATCAGTTTCAACTTCTAGGGGGAGATTGTTGAGTATTTGAGATATTGAAACTAATTTGGCATCTTTGGTTATTTAGGGAAACCTTTTTAGGGTTTTATATTTTTAGTAAATATTTTACATTCCCTATAAATAACCATTAGTTTAGCTTTTGATGTAAGCTTTTTTTCATGAAAAGGTTTCTTTGTACGTCCCATTCCAAATCATTAATACACAAAACCTTTGACAAATTACTTGCAACTTATTGGTGATTGATTCATGATTGTTCTTCAGATTCCGCATTCGTCATCTCGTCTTTATTCCTAACAAAAACACCTTCTTTTACTTACAAGGCTCAAACTAGGGTTAGGGTTTCAATGGAGGATATTGGAGAGGTAGTGGTTGAGAATGGAAAGGGTTTAGGGAAGTTAAGGAGCTTAAATAAGGATCAAAACCCTGAAATTAGGGTTTGGGTTCTAATCGCGTAATCCAGCATACACTTGGTACACCCAGCGTACCAGGTTGAATGCCCGCGATCATCCTTGCCTACTACACCTAGTGTACACCCTGTACGCCCAATATACTAGGCTAAATCCAAAACCCTCTTAACTTCTAACAGTCATAATGTACTCATTCCAACTTTGTTTTCGACAATATTTATATCCACGGAAAGGTATTGAAGAGCCCTACAATATTATCTAAATATCTTGGACTAAAAATTATCCAACAAAAATCCATATTTCATGCAAGAACCCAGCCTGTGACTTTTCCCTTTCTACCCTTCGGCCCAAAACACAATTCAAGGGTTAAATCTCTTAACCATCATTAACTCCTTCCACATGGACTAAACTTTGCCTCCTTAAGGCCCAAAGCCTTTGCACAATCGACTTTCGGCCCACAATCCTGAAATAAGAAACGATAGGAAACAGGATGTTACAATTATCCCCCACTTAAATTAGATTTCTTCCTTGAAATCAACTCTCACATCCAATTCATGATGCAAACCCTCACATCAACCAAACTGTCTGTAAATCCTCAGATTTGATTGCTTCAAGACCTTCTCGGCCAAAGATCGTCATGCTAATCTCGTACATAAGCGCATCATCTTGACGAAAACCAATTGGTCACATATTCTAAACGGGGCCATGCTCCTACTCGGCTGTGACAACTCTACTTAGCTATCTACTGTCAACATTCAGGCTCACCCTTGGTCTTATAACTGACAACAGTACTCGGGCATACCCCTGATCCACTAACCAAAAACAGCACTCGGGCTTACTCCTGATCCAATAACCAACAACAACACTCGTAGTCTAACAAAATGCAAATCGATCTGAATAAGACTTAACTGATCCTACTAGGTCTTTGGTTTGTGACTCATACCTCCAAGCCCCAATCAAACATGAACAGACAAGGAATCCCTCATCACATCCCTCAACCAGGGATCCTAACACCCTAGAGTCTAAATCACAAACACGCTCTACAGATGCTTTCACAACTAAAACTAATATGACTCAAAGGGAAATCCAACAGTTGTCGATGATCTTTACGCGAAATCAGAAGATTCAACAGGTGCATGGAAGTCTTAGACTTGGAGAAATCCGACTAAAAACCAAACCTTGGTACAAGGTCTTCTTGTTGTGAGGTTCTACTCTCCCTTACTTGAAATATACTAGAATCTGAAAAATTCACAATTCTTCGATATCCAGACTAACTTGAACTCTACCACTTGATCCCAACCACTGATATCCAGATACACCGGAAAATCTGAACCCACACAACATTCTCAAATTCCAATACACATACAACAGAGGACAAAGATAATTAATTCATTCATAACAAGAAATAAAATTTAACAGAGCTAAAGACAATTTCATTCAACTGATAATCCAAGATTACAACTGAACTTCAAACATCAACAGAAAATACATATGAATACCAACACTACAACAATCAACCAAGTAGAGGAACTGATAACTCAAACCTCGATCTTCAGGACTTCGGCCGCCCCATGACGACCATCGGGTAACTGCCAAGCTAGGGGTGTATCGTCCAGCACCTCACCAAAAGTAAGAAAGGGAAAATGAGCTCTGATATGGCCCTCTTGACCGCAATGGAAACAAGCCCGCAAACACCACCTGCAATCCCTACCAACATGAACCTCTTCGCCACACCTATGACATACAAATGATCGGCACCTTCCATCATGAAACTTCCCACACCTTCCACACTCGGAACTCCTCCCCTCAGTTGATCCTAAACCTGAGTCAATAGACTTGACCACCTTGGTTTCCGACTGATACTATCCTAAAGTTGTTCCCTCCTCCTTTTTCTGAATCTCCAAGTCAATCTCCCTCCTCATAGCGCTTAACTGCATCTCAGTCAAGGTATGGTATTGCTAAGCAGATACAAACTCTCAAATCTCCTTCTTGAGCATACTCAAGTATCGTGACATCTGTGCCTGCTCTAAAGCGGCGTACTTAGGGCAGAAAAGTGCCCTATCCGTGAACATTTTAATGATCTCCATTACAAAATCAGTCGTCTGCATGAGTGACAGGTATTCCTATAACAGTTGCTCTCACTCCACAAGAGGAACATACTCCGCTCGGAAATATCTAGAAACTACTCCTAAGTTACTATAATTCACTTTGCATGCGAAAAGCCCTGGGTCATAAAATCCCACCAATCCTCTGCACCTCATCGAATAAGATTCATCGCAATTTCACATTCTAGACCTCAAGGAATGAACATGTGAAGAAACATCCCCCCACATCATAAATCCATCTCGAAGCGATGATCGAGTCCTTGTTGCCTCTGAACTCTAGAGGCTTCGTATAACTGAACTCTCGGTACTGCATCACCTCACCTCCCTGAGATCCTATAATGGCTACAACTGTTATGGTTGCAGCAATAGCTATCTGTGTGACGGCGGCATAGCACCAGTCAAAATCCTCGATCAACGCGATCTTGACTAACCCAAACAACTCCAAAGTCACCTCCTTAATCACCTCAGCCACTCCGACATCAATGATCCCGCGGATCTCCTCCTCACTCAGACCTACTCTCCCAGTGTCACCAGTTCCTGATCTTGAACCTTTAAAAGTTGCCATAATGAAAATATACCAAGGAAAGATCAGATATCAAAACATAGTGCCCAACATACCAAGAGACACTCCTATTAGTCCCTTATTAGCTTCTAGGTTCCTCCTGAATCTCATACGAATCCTGTGCTTTCAATTGTACAGACCCGTACTACCTTTCACACCTATCCATAGTTGATTCAGAATTCATCCCAAGGTCCTAAGTCACTACACCATACCACTCTTAGGCATGCTAACACCTACTTCTCCTACGAGATACAACTAACTTCGTAGGCACTCTTTCTAGGATTATCCTGGATCCTGTACCACTGGTTGGTTTTATGCATGCCTGTTGTACACAATACGAGGTCAGATAGACTATCAAATAATCAACTCTACCCTACATCGACAACCGAACAAGGAACATGAAGTAAGGCTAAGTCGATCATTCTAATGTTATTCAATCCTGACCATATACAGCTAATCAAAATACATGTACCAATCACACAATAAAGTAATGTAACATCCTGATGTCAAGGAATTTCTCATTTCAGCCCCATGTATGAATAATATTGTATTTTAGCCCTTGGGATTTAAAAAGATTGCAAAATGTCCCATAGTGGCAATATGATAATTTTGTCTAGGTGTAGTACGTTGAGCGTACGTTGTATATGCTAGGCGTACTAAGGCACGCCCTAGTACGCTGAGCGTACACCTCGTACGCGGGGCGTACGTGAAGGAAGTTCAAACCCTAAATTTTAAGGTTTGGTCTATATATAAACCCTATTATAGCCTCGTGTCTCATTTCTTCATTAGCCTCCCTCTGTGAAAAATGACCCCAAGTAAACCCTAAGTGAGAAGAGTGCATTTTGAGTCCGTTGGAGTGTTTTGGAGATGTTCTTGAAGAAAAAAAGTGGTGAGAAGAGCTTGGAGCGTGGAAGCATCTTGGATCTGAGATATCCTTCTTGATAGCAACCTCCAAGAGGTATAAAGTTTGCAACTTGATCACTCAATCTTGTAGATATAGGCACTTCTACCTTTAAAACACTTTTTGTCCCAAATATGGTGATTCTTAAGCATGGCATGTCCTTGGCCCAATAAGTCATTCTTTCAGACCTTAGGAGGGGTCTTAAGTCATAAAAATGTGGTCTTGATGGTTAGTTTTTCTCCATTCATGCTATAGAAGTTTTTAATGCATTAAGATTTTGAGATTTTGTGTTTTAAGAACCTAATGGACATGCAAAGTCATAAAGTTGGAAACTTTATGACTCTTGATGATATTTTGGCTTTGGATCTGATTTTGGACATGAAGATTTGGAGTATTAAACTCTTAATGGGGAAAGGGTTGAATTAGAACATACATTGGGCATACGAAGTGGTACGTTGCACATACGTGGTCAGTGGCTCGTGATCTAGTCAACCACCGAGTATGCCCCGCATACAGAAGAGTATGGCCAACATACTCGGCTGAGTCGAGTTGGTCAGGTTGGCACGGCTGGGTTGAATCGGCTTGGTGTTGACCTAACTTCTAACCATTAACCAAGTTTGACTAAATGCATTTTGGGGGAAAATATTATTAATGGATAATTTTTTGACATTTAGGATTTAGGTTGAGCCGCTATTTGGGAGCAAGTATTGATCAACTATTCGTTCGATTGTAAGGTGAGTCTTCCTCACTGTACTTACGGGTCGAAGGCACCAAGGCCGACCCATTAGATTGGATATCCTGTTATTTGATAATATGTTATTATGATGTAGAGATCTGTTAGATCGGTATCCTGGTACATAGGATGTTAGCATGTGGTAGTGATCTGTACAGCTGCCTGTTTTTCTGTTGACTGATTGTATGTTTATTTGTTATGTATATGTCGACATGTTATGTTTTACTAGGTTGAGGAGGTCCTCCTTTGTGTTGAAGGCCAAGATACCTGAGGCAGTATGGATAGACTGTAGGCCCTACGAGGCGGTCCAGTCAAGTCGAAGGCTCGAAGAGTGGTCCGGATAGGTTGTAAGCCCTATGCATTGGTACAGTCATGCTAAAGGCTCAGAGAGCGGTCTATATAAGTTATAGGCCTTCTGAGGCAATCCAGTCAGGCTAAAGGCTGATTTATGCATGTTGTTGTTTGTTATGTTTATGTGATGGTACTTTGGGGGAAACTCACTAAGCATTGGCTTACAGTTTTTGGTTATGGTTTTAGGTACTTCAGAGGACTATGGCAAGGCAAAGCCGTGACCGTGCACATCCTGATTTTTTACACTGTTGATCTTGGGAGACTCTGTTCTACATAATATTTTGGAAATAACGGTTTTGTAAACACTTTTATTAGTAAATGGGTTGATTTGAAAAGTTTAAATTGGTTGTGATGTTTAAGACGTTACAAGTTGGTATCAAAGCCTTGGTTTTAGCAAATTGGAGGAACATGCGTGTGAATCTAGACTCAAACTAAGGAACTGCAAAGGTTTTAAAAATGATTTTCAAAAAAATAATAATCAAGAAACGAAGTGATGTTTATGATCAACCAGAGCCAGTAATTATACCCCTAAGTTACCAAATAGTTATTTGTTATTATGTTTACGGTAGAATAGCATGCTAGTTGTAGGATAGGGATTTTCAGGAATTGCATAATAGAATTGTTTGATATATGATGCCCTAATTCCTACAGAGTTTTCTTGCTCGTTACTATATGACTCTTTCGGGTGTGAATTAACTATTAATTGAACACACTAAGTTACATGCTACATGGGTTAAATAATTTTAGAGTGAAGGGTTTGGTCCTGTTGCATAACTCTTATCTGGGTCCAACCGTTGTAGGGTTGAATCTTTTAATCTAGGATTATTTAAGTTATGTTGCATGTGATTGTATTTATGAAATAGTTAACTGGCACAAATGGTGGTCGTTTGACAGTTGACGGTTGGGTGAGACGTGGTCCTAAGATAACCTAGGGAGTATGTAGTACTTATGTTGTGTGTTTGCAAGTGTTGGGGAGTTTCATTATGAGTGAGTATGGATGTAACGGCCCGGTTTAGAAGGATTAGTCACTCTCTAGAGAGTGGGGATAGGATGTATGTGTATCCTAGTTGTTGCATTGGTTTTGGGTGGTTGTGATGATCCTTGAGACAAATATGGGTAGTTGTGGAAAGTAGTATAGGCCCGTACTATAGGAATCACCGGACCCGCGAATGTTCAGACAAATATGGGTAGTTGTGGAAAGTAGTATGGGCCCGTAGTTGTGAATCCATTAATCAAGAGTAAAAATTTCATTTTTAGTATTGCTAAAACATTGATACAATTGATTTCCAACATTCCGAATCATCCTTAAGTAAAACATTTATCAGAGTTTATCCCAAAACGATTCATTGTAGAAATCATAGGTGTGTACATTGCGATCAATCTAAGCCCTTCCTTTCCAAAACAATGATACCTTAAACCATAAACAAACATGTAAGTAAGAAGATTAGTGAGTTTCCCAGAGCATACCACACACACAATTCACATATCACATAACCTGTTAGCTATAAAAGCTACCTATATCACATAAGCCATGTATACATAAACCTGTAAGGATGTCGTGGGCTCCCCCAGGGTCTTACACCGTTGTGCCATGGGCTACCCCACATGGTCTTAACCTAGGAATGTCATGGGCTACCCCACATGTGCTTACATCTAATGTGCCATGGGCAACCCCACATGGTCTTTACCTAGGAATGCCATGGGCTACCCCACATGGTCTTACATCCAATCCCACGGGCTCCCGTCGGGGTCTTCCATGCAAGTATCATAAAGAAAACTAACATATCACATATCATATAATTACTAGCATACCACTTAGCATAAAGCTAACTAACTATCATACCACATATCTCTACTACAGCTAGTGTACCACATAACATATGGGTCAGCCTTGGTGCCTTAGACCCGTTGATATGGTGAGAAGACTCAGCTCGCACTACAGAAGCTTCCCGCATGAATTCCTTAGCTGCTACTCTGACCCCTTCCGGAGTTATCAATACCGATCAATATACCCAATTAACAAGTGGGCCCAATACCATAATCCTTAATCCGTGCATGGGGGTAAAATGACTATTCTACCCCTGTCCCAATATCATCCAAACTTAGGCCCAATCCCAAAACAAAAGCCCAACACTAGGTAGGACTTCCAAGCCCACTAGTGGCCCACTAATGGCCTAATTTGCAAAATTGGGCCCAACCCATCTAATGAGCCTTACCTTAAGCCCAAACATATTTCTGGCCCAAAACATCTGACTTCTGATGGTCCACTGAGGCCCAAAGGGCCAAATTCCATTGCCTGGCCCAACCCTAGGCCCAAAACACTCCAAGCCCATAACTGATGGGTATGCGGGGCATACTCCCTCATACGCTAAGCGTACTAGCTGAAGGTGGTGTATGCTGCATGTACCTACATGTACGCCCAACGTACTCCTCTGTTAAGCTACCCCACATGGTCTTAACCTAGGAATGTCATGGGCTACCCCCACATGGTCTTACATCCAATATGCCATGGGCTACCCCACATGGTCTTTACCTACGAATGCCATGGGCTACCCCACATGTTCTTATATCCAATCCCATGGGCTCCCCCCGGGGTCTTCCATGCAAGTATCACAAAGACAACTAGCATATCACATATCATATAATTACTAGTATACCACTTAGCATAAAGCTAACTATCATACCACATATCTCTACTACAGCTAGTGTACCACATAACATAACATGGGCATGACTTGGTGCCTTAGACCCATTGATACGGTGAGAAGACTCACCTCGCACTGCAGAAACTTCCCGCATGAATTTCTTAGTTGCTGCTCTGACCCCTTCTGGAGCTATCAATACCGATCAATATACCCAATTAGCAAGTGGGCCCCAATAACATAATCCTTAATCCGTGCATGGGGACTAAAATAACCATTCTACCCCTAGCCCAGTATGATCCAAACTTAGGTCCAATCCCAAAACAAAAGCCCAACACTAGGTAGGCTTTCCAAGCCCACTAGTGTCCCACTAATGGCCCAATTTGCAAAATTAGGCCCAACCCCTCTAATGGGCCTTACCTTAAGCCCAAACATATTCGTGGACCAAAACATCTGACTTCTGATGGTCCACTAAGTCCTAAAGGCCCAAATTCCACTGTCTGGCCCAACCTGAGGCCCAAAACACTCCAAGCCATAACTGATGAGTACACGGGGCATGCTTCCTCGTACGCTAAGCGTACTGGCTGAAGGTGGTGTACGTTGTGTGTACCTGCATGTATGCCCAGCGTACTCCTCTGTTAAGCTACTTTTCCATTAAGTTCTTAATACTTCATTCCAATAGCTACTATTACAGATCTAGATCCTCTTCGACATCTTAATTCATAAAGTTGATTACTTGATGGCTTGCAATCCACCAAATGAGTCCAAACTTGGAATGTGATGGCAGACTTCCATGAAAAGGTCTAGATCTCATGAATGGCTACAAATAAGCCATAAAGATTGAAACTTTATTGCTTATGGGACTCACATGATACTAAGGGTGGAAACCCTGGACCTAAAAACATGCTTGGGTCATAAAGACCCATTCTTGGGACCAAAAGAGTCCATAAACTCATCTTAAGGGAGATCTAAGAGATTAATCATCAAGCTCATGACTTTATACCTTGAAAAGGTCTGAAGTAAGGCAACAATCCCATATCTAAACCTTCTCTTTTGCACCAACACCTTGCCTTGACCTTTGCTTCCTTGAAGGGTGGATCCAAAACACCAAAATGCTCCCACAAAGCCTTCCAAGCTCCAAGAACACTAAAAGAAGATTAGGGTTTCGTGAAAACTATCTAAGGGTGAGAAGGAGGCTGACCCTTGAGGGTATAATGTTCTGTATATAGTGGCACGCCCTAGAAATTAGGGTTTAAAGACTCGAGCGTACGTTGGGCGTACGTCTCCAACATCCACGACCACTTATCCCATCTACGTTGGGCGTACTCTTGTGCTGGCCACCTTGAATGCGTGGGATCTCCTTTCCATTTTTCTCTACTAAGGATTAATAATGCCAATATCTTCGAAGTACTATAACTTTTTCATCCTAAGTCTGTTTCCTACGAACTTTATATCCACGAAAAGTAGATTAGAAACCCTGTTCTCCCAGCTCCACACCCGAGCCCTACAACCTTCCGAATAAGACCCGAGATCCATAAAAGGATGAATCGACATATTATGCTTATACCCTTGGCCTCTGAAGTTGAAATCGAACACTTTCAAAACCGGGTGTTACAATATGGGCCCAGTGATAATGATTATTTATCTCTTCTTCATATCGTACATTCGGTGTTGGTGCATTGTTGAAAATCGGGAGACTCATAAACCAACTTGTTTGGATCAAGTGAGCTGTTAAGGGTTGTTGGGAGTATCAATCGTACATCATGGAGTCTCTTAAGGAGTGGTTGCATTATAGATCTAGTTTGTTTGTTGGTTGTTATTAGGGATTTGGTTATCAAGTTTGGGTACCAATTATGTAGCCTCGAGTCATGAAGTTCATATGTCTCGAGTGATTTCAAGGTGGGGGTACACCTGAGCTGATAAGGGCGGATGTTATATGAAAACTCTTGGATTAATCATCTTCACTCGTAGGAGCAGTGGTTGGTAATGGTGTGTTAGGGAGTTAAGGGTTTAATTAAGGTTTTGGTACATCTTATGGATTTAGAATTGGTTGAAATTTGCAATAGATGTGTTTTGAGTACTTCATTCCAATAGATGTGTTTTGATTACTTCATTCCAATATATGTGTTTTGGTACATCTTATGGATTTGGAATTGGTTTAAATTCGAAATAGATGTGTTTTGAGTACTTCATTTCACGTGTTCGGTGTTGTTTTTAGTCAAAGACGAGGGGTGGGTTCAATGAATAGTTGAATATCAGTCCTGGAATATAGGTTTTGAAGGTTAGATCTGATGGGTTTCCAATCCCATGAAGCAAATCATTAGAGTTGACTTGATGATTGTAGCTTTGAGAGTCCATGGCTCTATAGCTCTCATTAGAATATAGGTGTTATAGATAGGAAGTTGTGGAATATGTTGGCGTTGTATGTGTTTGTCTACAAAGGATATCTAGTTGAGGCTCGTGTTGGGGGTCGCCTTGTTTTCAGATAAAGGGTTCAAAAATAGTGAATGGTTGGGAGTCCTGTTTTTTCAGTGGTATTAGCAAGGCAATTCAGGTTCAGAAGGGTTCTGTACGGTTCAGATTGTAAGGAGAAGTCATAGTAACCACATTCCAAGATAATTCCGCTCTCTTGAGAGTCAGTCGAGGTATTGGATTTCCTAATTTTTAGGAGAATAATTGTGATGGTTTTCTTCAATGGTAAAATTTAGCGAGTTAAGGATTTGTTATTGGTCAGGGTGCATGATTTTTGTTAAGATTGGGTTAAGGATAGTACGGGAAGGTAGTCGCCTAAAAGATCTGACTTTTAGTTCGAATTGGGTTCTAGGGAGGACCGTCCGAGTGACCGAGGTGGAGATGTAGGAATACTATCCTAAGTTAGTTGCAGCAACAGACGTCGAGGACGAAGTCTAGTTCAAGTGGGGGAGAAATGTAACATCACAATGTCAAGTAAATTCCAATTTCAAACCCATGTTTGAATAATATTACAGTTTAGCACTTAGGATTTAAAAGGATTGCAAAATGGCCCATATTGGCAATATGGTAATTTTGTCCTGGTGTAGTACGATGAGAGTACTTTGTGTACGCTAGGCGTACTAGGGCGCACTTTAGTATGTTGGGCGTACACATCGTATACGAGGCATACGCTAAGTTAGTGCAAACCCTAAATTTTAGGGTTTGGTCCATATATAAACCCCATTATAGCCTCATGCCACATTTCTTCATCAGCCTCCCTCTGTGAAAAACGACCCCAAGCAAACCCTAAGTGAGAAGAGTGCATTTTGAGTCCGTTGGATTGTTTTGGAGGTGTCCTTGAAGAAAAAGAAGGTGGTGAGAAGAACTTGGAGCTTGGAAGCATCTTGGATCTGAGATTTCCTTCTTGCTAGCAACCTCCAGGAGGTATAAAGTTTGCAACTTGATCAATCCATCTTGTAGATCTCACTACAAGAAAAAGACCCTTTTACGACGTGCAAACCACGACACTCATTGATTTGTGTTATGCAAAAGGGAGTGACATTAAAAAGGTGTCATCTCTTAAAAATATTTAAGGATTTATGTCACGCATTATTGTGTGCCCTTAAACTAGTGTCTCATGTAAAAAAATTAAAAACACAGAGGGCACTTTATCTAAAATGTGCATCCTTTGTCAAAGTCGTTTTATATTTTCTAAGAAACGTGTGTCTCTCCTCTTATAGGGAAAATGAAATCCCCAAAAAATTTAACCCCGCTTTCTTCTTCTACATTCGTTTCTATCTGTTGTCTAATATCTCCTCTCCTTCGTCTCCGCCCCTCAACCACCACCACTACCTCCAACCCAAACCGACTCTTCAGGCCTGTACGACAACGATGTACCGGCCTTATCGACCAATACTTCATCAACCATCACCATTTGCAACTCTCTCACCGCATCCTCAAGGAAACCGACTCGCTAACACTTAGGAAAAACAAAATGAAAATGACCTATGATTAGGATTATTCGATCGGTGCAAGTCCCAAAGGAGAGGCTCTACTTCTATCAGCAATGGCATCTTCCATCTCCACTTCATGAAGGTTTCTCATGATTTTTTGTTGTACTTACAAGCCCTAGGTCCGATTTCAACCAATATCTCGTTCGATTAACACAATTTATCAAACCCTAGAATCATAAAGGAAACCCAGCCCCCATAGCTTTCTTCACACTTCACCTCCTCAAAGATCTATCGGTAATAAATCAAATTATTCTATTCTTTATACTCTTCGTATACGACCTTCTAATCTCTTTGATCCAAGGTATATTTAGGCTCCATCTGGAGGAAGTATCTTCGTATGCGACCTTCTAATATCTTTCATCTCTTTTTACTTGTCAACGTGTTTCTCGGAAGCATCATAACTGGAACCGCGCTTCAGCAACTAAAAGACTTCTTGGATCAGTCGTCATCCCAGAGAAGATAGAGGAAACCATAGATCCTGGTTCATTTCTTTGGCCAGTAACTGAGCCTCGATTACAGTTGTACTTCTTGCTTGGACTTGTGTACTCAACCATCACCCTTACTCTCTTTCTATTCATCATCGTCTTCTTTGCGTTTGATTATATGTTTTTTCATCATCAGGTAACGTGATTTTTCTTATATCTGAAACATAATATAAAGTTTAAATTTGTGAGTAATATCTGAATTGTGGAATTTTCGTTTTGTAGTGTTAGATTATCAATGCGTAGCACCGGAAGTATGAGAGTGCAGCATCGTTTTGGACAGATGTTCATAGGCTTATTATTATTGGTTTGATGATTTTGCTTATATTTTTCTTTTTCTCTTTCAACTGGGTTTCTTCCTAAAACCCTAAATTTTGTTTGTTCTTCTTCCATATTTTGGGTTATGGTGTGACAACCCGATATTTTTTAAAATCAATGTAACATTCAAAATGTCAAATATAACGAACTATTTGGAATCAACGAAATTAACCTAAAAAATGAAGTGTTTTAAAATCTTAATTGGGATGCATAAAGTGTTAGATATCGTGTCAAGGTTTCCAAAAACATAAAGAACACTCAATTCCGAGTTATAACGAAGGAGTTATGACCAATCGAAGATCCACGACACACCCGGTAAAACATTGCTAAACATAAAAAGTGAAATTTCAATAAAATGCTTTTCATCCTCAGGTATCTAAACGAAAGTCGTAGATTACGTTAAACTGTAAACATGCATAAAAAGAACGCCCAAATCTGACTTCGTATGAAGAAGTTACGATTTTTCTAAGTTTCGGAACAGCGGTAGACAACTAAAATCTCGGAATAAAGATCGAGCGATTTTTAGCCGACGCAACCTAAACGAGAGTTGAAGATCTCTACAATAGTAGTACAACGGTAAAAAGACAGACGAAAACGGACGTCGGATAAAGAAGTCATGGATTTTAAACGAAATTATCGTGTCCCGGCCTATTAAATAAAATATAATTAAAATTAGAGTCAAAATTAGCCGACAAAGTCTAAATCAAAGCTGTATAGTATTTTCTCGCCTAAGCGTGGATATAAAGAACGTCGAAAACGGAGCTCGTATGCGAAAGTTATGCATTTTAGAAGTTTTTGGCACACATTTCAAAGCTTATCTGAAGGAGTACGCCCAGCATACTTCGGAGTACGCCCAACGTACTGAATGAAGGGCCTCGGATCGACCACGTCGCCCCTATTACTCTACGCCCCATCCCGTCCGAAGTCTAGCAGTCGATGATGCGGTAAGCAGTGACGCCCGAGTACGCCCCGCGTACAAGGGTACGCCCAGCGTACGAGGTACACCCCGCGTACTTCGGAGTACGCCCAGCGTACGAGGGCAGTGTTCCTCACCTATAAATAGGATGCGAGACCTCCGACTTTCCTTGCCCATTTCCTCCTTCTCTCTCATTCTTACTCCACATTTAGCATCCCGAGACGATCCCGACTTCCTGGTTTCATACCCCCGCCCCGACGAAGGTCCGAAGCCCCGAGATTCCCGAGAATCTCGCCACTTTCCGGTCGAAGTGCCGCCCGAGAAAAAGCTCGCTTTCTTCAAATTGTCACACTTTCCAAGTGAGTTCATACCCCTACTTTTTCACGTCTTTTTCATGTTTTATGGGGGAAATACAAGTGTAATACGAGAACGCATATCGCTTTATATAGATTTAAATACAACATCTACAAACACTTCGATATCAACATTATGCTTTACATGGAAAGTTATTATTACATCGAGTTATTATCACCAAAATGGAACACACTTTCGGAAAAACTATCATGGGTATAGTTTGCGAGTAATTCATTACATCCTTACGTAAACATTGTGAAAATGAAATACTTTCATCTGCATGAAATATAGACTTTCTTTTCGTAAATCTATTAATACTAAGTGTTGTCAGATATTCAACTTTAACATACTCTTAAGTATGCATTTCAAGTCCTGTATTATAAACCATAATCTCTTGGAGGGAGAGTGTGATACTTGTGTATAGATATATACGAGATTGACAATCCCGCACCTAAATTGTTAGCTACAGTTAGACCGGCAGGTCTGGGGTGACAAACGTCATAACGCTACAACGCCTGAAGAACGTTGTTACATGCAGTCTGGGTCAATAGCATGGTTATAAAACTCACACGGAAGTATGAAAATAAGTTTGATTTACGAGACTCTTGAATGCATTCAGTAAATACAATATTTTGAGTATAAATTTACTTTCTTCATTTGAGCACGAAAGATACTATTACACTCCAACCTTTGGGACTTTTTCAAACTATATGTAAAAAATATTGGATTTTCTGAAAAACACATTCATCTATTTTTACTAAAAGACATGGTACAAAAACACTTATGAACTCACCAACTTAATTGTTGACACTTTTTCGAAACTACTTGTGTTTCTCAGAAAATCAGTAATTCAGGTAACCACCAGCTTTTGGAGAAGGAACGCTAAGGCGTGTATTATCAAAATATTTTAAATCATCATATTTGTAATATTCTTTTGAAACATGTATTACACGCAACAATGTAGACTTTTATTATATTTATGATGGTTATGTTACTTTCTTTACAATATTCAACTGTTATGATACTACGTGAAGTCACCCACCCCCGAATGTTTCTGCCATTCTGGTTTGGGGGTGTGACAGATTGGTATCAGAGCATTGTTTATAATGAACTAAGTATATCGAACCACATAAGATATACAAACTATAAATGCAAAGGGACCGAAAAACATCTGAGAAAACGTTTTCATAAACGATAGTCTTAATAAATTAAAGTGATATGCATTTTTATTATACAAGTATAAGTACACGCATGCATCAGTCTCGTATCATAAGCAAAGCTTTATAAAAGTATTATGGCAAGTTGAGACACTATGACTAGGCCTTGGGATATGTAATCAAAACGAGAATAAATATAGCCTGATCAACTATATTTATCCTGGATGTGACCAACATATGTCAAGAAATGGTTGTAGTGAGTAACAAGTCGAAAACTTACCAAAGAAATTACTAGAATCAAACTTACAAATTTGAAATACTGTAGGAGTGTTTTATAGAACTATAACATGGGCATGACTTGGTGCCTTAGACCCATTGATACGGTGAGAAGACTCACCTCGCACTGCAGAAACTTCCCCCATGAATTTCTTAGCTGCTGCTCTGACCCCTTCTGGAGCTATCAATACCGATCAATATACCCAATTAGCAAGTGGGCCCCAATAACATAATCCTTAATCCGTGCATGGGGACTAAAATAACCATTCTACGCCTAGCCCAGTATGATCCGAACTTAGGTTTAATCCCAAAACAAAAGCCCAACACTAGGTAGGCTTTCCAAGCCCACTAGTGTCCCACTAATGGCCCAATTTGCAAAATTGGGCCCAACCCCTCTAATGGGCCTTACCTTAAGCCCAAACATATTCCTGTACCAAAACATCTGACTTCTGATGGTCCACTAAGTCCTAAAGGCCCAAATTCCACTGTTTGGCCCAACCTGAGGCCCAAAACACTCCAAGCCATAACTGATGAGTACACGGGGCAAGCTTCCTCGTACGCTAAGCGTACTGGCTGAAGGTGGTGTACGTTGTGTGTACCTGCATGTATGCCCAGCGTACTCCTCTGTTAAGCTACTTTTCCATTAAGTTCTTAATACTTCATTCCAATAGCTACAATTACAAATCCAAATCCTCTTCAACATCTTAATTCATAAAGTTGATTACTTGATGGCTTGCAATCCACCAAATGAGTCCAAACTTGGAATGTGATTGCAAACTTCCATGAAAAGGTCTAGATCTCATGAATGGCTACAAATAATCCATAAAGATTGAAACTTTATTGCTTATGGGACTCACATGATACTAAGGGTGGAAACCCTGGACCTAAAAACGTGCTTGGGTCATAAAGACCCATTCTTGGGACCAAAAGAGTCCATAAACTCATCTTAAGGGAGATCTAAGAGATTAATCATCAAGCTCATGACTTTATACCTTGAAAAGGTCTGAAGTAAGGCAACAATCCCATATCTGAACCTTCTCTTTTGCACCAACACCTTGCCTCGACCTTTGCTTCCTTGAAGGGTGGATCCAAAACACCAAAATGCTCCCACAAAGCCTTCCAAGCTCCAAGAACACTAAAAGAAGATTAGGGTTTCGTGAAAACTATCTAAGGGTGAGAAGCAGGCTAACCCTTGAGGGTATAATGTTCTGTATATAGTGGCACACCCTAGAAATTAGGGTTTAAAGACTCGAGCGTACGTTGGGCGTACGTCTCCAACATCCACGACCACTTATCCCATCTACGTTGGGCATACTCTTGTGCTGGCCACCTTGAATGCGTGGGATCTCCTTTCCATTTTTCTCTACTAAGGATTAATAATGCCAATATCTTCGAAGTACTATAACTTTTTCATTCTAAGTCTGTTTCCTACGAACTTTATATCCACGAAAAGTAGATTAGAAACCCTATTCTCCCAGCTCCACACCCGAGCCCTACAACCTTCCGAATAAGACCCGAGATCCATAAAAGGATGAATCAACATATTATGCTTATACCCTTGGCCTCTGAAGTTGAAATCGAACACTTTCAAAACCGGGTGTTACAATATGGGCCCAGTGATAATGATAATTTATCTCTTCTTCATATCGTACATTCGGTGTTGGTGCATTGTTGAAAATCGGGAGACTCATAAACCAACTGGTTTGGATCAAGTGAGCTGTTAAGGGTTGTTGGGAGTATCAATCGTACATCATGGAGTCTCTTAAGGAGTGGTTGCATTATAGATCTAGTTTGTTTGTTGGTTGTTATTAGGGATTTGGTTATCAAGTTTGGGTACCAATTATGTAGCCTCGAGTCATGAAGTTCATATGTCTCGAGTGATTTCAAGGTGGGGGTACACCTGAGCTGATAAGGGCGGATGTTATATGAAAACTCTTGGATTAATCATCTTCACTCGTAGGAGCAGTGGTTGGTAATGGTGTGTTAGGGAGTTAAGGGTTTAATTAAGGTTTTGGTACATCTTATGGATTTAGAATTGGTTGAAATTTGCAATAGATGTGTTTTGAGTACTTCATTCCAATAGATGTGTTTTGATTACTTCATTCCAATATATGTGTTTTGGTACATCTTATGGATTTGGAATTGGTTTAAATTCGAAATAGATGTGTTTTGAGTACTTCATTTCACGTGTTCGGTGTTGTTTTTAGTCAAAGACGAGGGGTGGGTTCAATGAATAGTTGAATATCAGTCCTGGAATATAGGTTTTGAAGGTTAGATCTGATGGGTTTCCAATCCCATGAAGCAAATCATTAGAGTTGACTTGATGATTGTAGCTTTGAGAGTCCATGGCTCTATAGCTCTCATTAGAATATAGGTGTTATAGATAGGAAGTTGTGGAATATGTTGGCGTTGTATGTGTTTGTCTACAAAGGATATCTAGTTGAGGCTCGTGTTGGGGGTCGCCTTGTTTTCAGATAAAGGGTTCAAAAATAGTGAATGGTTGGGAGTCCTGTTTTTTCAGTGGTATTAGCAAGGCAATTCAGGTTCAGAAGGGTTCTGTACGGTTCAGATTGTAAGGAGAAGTCATAGTAACCACATTCCAAGATAATTCCGCTCTCTTGAGAGTCAGTCGAGGTATTGGATTTCCTAATTTTTAGGAGAATAATTGTGATGGTTTTCTTCAATGGTAAAATTTAGCGAGTTAAGGATTTGTTATTGGTCAGGGTGCATGATTTTTGTTAAGATTGGGTTAAGGATAGTACGGGAAGGTAGTCGCCTAAAAGATCTGACTTTTAGTTCGAATTGGGTTCTAGGGAGGACCGTCCGAGTGACCGAGGTGGAGATGTAGGAATACTATCCTAAGTTAGTTGCAGCAACAGACGTCGAGGACGAAGTCTAGTTCAAGTGGGGGAGAAATGTAACATCACAATGTCAAGTAAATTCCAATTTCAAACCCATGTTTGAATAATATTACAGTTTAGCACTTAGGATTTAAAAGGATTGCAAAATGGCCCATATTGGCAATATGGTAATTTTGTCCGGCCTGGTGTAGTACGATGAGAGTACTTTGTGTACGCTAGGCGTACTAGGGCGCACTTTAGTATGTTGGGCGTACACATCGTATGTGGGGCGTACACATCGTATACGAGGCATACGCTAAGTTAGTGCAAACCCTAAATTTTAGGGTTTGGTCCATATATAAACCCCATTATAGCCTCATGCCACATTTCTTCATCAGCCTCCCTCTGTGAAAAACGACCCCAAGCAAACCCTAAGTGAGAAGAGTGCATTTTGAGTCCGTTGGATTGTTTTGGAGGTGTCCTTGAAGAAAAAGAAGGTGGTGAGAAGAACTTGGAGCTTGGAAGCATCTTGGATCTGAGATTTCCTTCTTGCTAGCAACCTCCAGGAGGTATAAAGTTTGCAACTTGATCAATCCATCTTGTAGATCTCACTACAAGAAAAAGACCCTTTTACGACGTGCAAACCACGACACTCATTGATTTGTGTTATGCAAAAGGGAGTGACATTAAAAAGGTGTCATCTCTTAAAAATATTTAAGGATTTATGTCACGCATTATTGTGTGCCCTTAAACTAGTGTCTCATGTAAAAAAATTAAAAACACAGAGGGCACTTTATCTAAAATGTGCATCCTTTGTCAAAGTCGTTTTATATTTTCTAAGAAACGTGTGTCTCTCCTCTTATAGGGAAAATGAAATCCCCAAAAAATTTAACCCCGCTTTCTTCTTCTACATTCGTTTCTATCTGTTGTCTAATATCTCCTCTCCTTCGTCTCCGCCCCTCAACCACCACCACTACCTCCAACCCAAACCGACTCTTCAGGCCTGTACGACAACGATGTACCGGCCTTATCGACCAATACTTCATCAACCATCACCATTTGCAACTCTCTCACCGCATCCTCAAGGAAACCGACTCGCTAACACTTAGGAAAAACAAAATGAAAATGACCTATGATTAGGATTATTCGATCGGTGCAAGTCCCAAAGGAGAGGCTCTACTTCTATCAGCAATGGCATCTTCCATCTCCACTTCATGAAGGTTTCTCATGATTTTTTGTTGTACTTACAAGCCCTAGGTCCGATTTCAACCAATATCTCGTTCGATTAACACAATTTATCAAACCCTAGAATCATAAAGGAAACCCAGCCCCCATAGCTTTCTTCACACTTCACCTCCTCAAAGATCTATCGGTAATAAATCAAATTATTCTTTTCTTTATACTCTTCGTATACGACCTTCTAATCTCTTTGATCCAAGGTATATTTAGGCTCCATCTGGAGGAAGTATCTTCGTATGCGACCTTCTAATATCTTTCATCTCTTTTTACTTGTCAATGTGTTTCTCGGAAGCATCATAACTGGAACCGCGCTTCAGCAACTAAAAGACTTCTTGGATCAGTCGTCATCCCGGAGAAGATAGAGGAAACCATAGATCCTGGTTCATTGCTTTGGCCAGTAACTGAGCCTCGATTACAGTTGTACTTCTTGCTTGGACTCGTGTACTCAACCATCACCCTTACTCTCTTTCTATTCATCATCGTCTTCGTTGCGTTTGATTATATGTTTTTTCATTATCAGGTAACGTGATTTTTCTTATATCTGAAACATAATATAAAGTTTAAATTTGTGAGTAATATCTGAATTGTGGAATTTTCGTTTTGTAGTGTTAGATTATCAATGCGTAGCACCGGAAGTATGAGAGTTCAACATCGTTTTGGACAGATGTTCATAGGCTTATTATTATTGGTTTGATGATTTTGCTTATATTTTTCTTTTTCTCTTTCAACTGGGTTTCTTCCTAAAACCCTAAATTTTGTTTGTTCTTCTTCCATATTTTGGGTTATGGTGTGACAACCCGATATTTTTTAAAATCAATGTAACATTCAAAACGTCAAATATAACGAACTATTTGGAATCAACGAAATTAACCTAAAAAATGAAGTGTTTTAAAATCTTAATTGGGATGCATAAAGTGTTAGATATCGTGTCAAGGTTTCCAAAAACATAAAGAACACTCAATTCCGAGTTATAACGAAGGAGTTATGACCAATCGAAGATCCACGACACACCCGGTAAAACATTGCTAAACATAAAAAGTGAAATTTCAATAAAATGCTTTTCATCCTCAGGTATCTAAACGAAAGTCGTAGATTACGTTAAACTGTAAACATGCATAAAAAGAACGCCCAAATCTGACTTCGTATGAAGAAGTTACGATTTTTCTAAGTTTCGGAACAGCGGTAGACAACTAAAATCTCGGAATAAAGATCGAGCGATTTTTAGCCGACGCAACCTAAACGAGAGTTGAAGGTCTCTACAATAGTAGTACAATGGTAAAAAGACAGACGAAAACGGACGTCGGATAAAGAAGTCATGGATTATAAACGAAATTATCGTGTCCCGGCCTATTAAATAAAATATAATTAAAATTAGAGTCAAAATTAGCCGACAAAGTCTAAATCAAAGTTGTATAGTATTTTCTCGCCTAAGCGTGGATATAAAGAACGTCGAAAACGGAGCTCGTATGCGAAAGTTATGCATTTTAGAAGTTTTTGGCACACATTTCAAAGCTTATCTGAAGGAGTACGCCCAGCATACTTCGGAGTACGCCCAACGTACTGAATGAAGGGCCTCGGATCGACCACGTCGCCCCTATTACTCTACGCCCCATCCCGTCCGAAGTCTAGCAGTCGATGATGCGGTAAGCAGTGACGCCCGAGTACGCCCCGCGTACAAGGGTACGCCCAGCGTACGAGGTACACCCCGCGTACTTCGGAGTACGCCCAGCGTACGAGGGCAGTGTTCCTCACCTATAAATAGGATGCGAGACCTCCGACTTTCCTTGCCCATTTCCTCCTTCTCTCTCATTCTTACTCCACATTTAGCATCCCGAGACGATCCCGACTTCCTGGTTTCATACCCCCGCCCCGACGAAGGTCCGAAGCCCCGAGATTCCCGAGAATCTCGCCACTTTCCGGTCGAAGTGCCGCCCGAGAAAAAGCTCGCTTTCTTCAAATTGTCACACTTTCCAAGTGAGTTCATACCCCTACTTTTTCACGTCTTTTTCATGTTTTATGGGGGAAATACAAGTGTAATACGAGAACGCATATCGCTTTATATAGATTTAAATACAACATCTACAAACACTTCGATATCAACATTATGCTTTACATGGAAAGTTATTGTTACATCGAGTTATTATCACCAAAATGGAACACACTTTCGGAAAAACTATCATGGGTATAGTTTGCGAGTAATTCATTACATCCTTACGTAAACATTGTGAAAATGAAATACTTTCATCTGCATGAAATATAGACTTTCTTTTCGTAAATCTATTAATACTAAGTGTTGTCAGATATTCAACTTCAACATACTCTTAAGTATGCATTCCAAGTCCTGTATTATAAACCATAATCTCTTGGAGGGAGAGTGTGATACTTGTGTATAGATATATACGAGATTGACAATCCCGCACCTAAATTGTTAGCTACAGTTAGACCGGCAGGTCTGGGGTGACAAACGTCATAACGCTACAACGCCTGAAGAACGTTGTTACAGGCAGTCTGGGTCAATAGCATGGTTATAAAACTCACACGGAAGTATTAAAATAAGTTTGATTTACGAGACTCTTGAATGCATTCAGTAAATACATTATTTTGAGTATAAATTTACTTTCTTCATTTGAGCACGAAAGATACTATTACACTCCAACCTTTGGGACTTTTTCAAACTATATGTAGAAAATATTGGATTTTCTGAAAAACACATTCATCTATTTTTACTAAAAGACATGCAAATTTCAGTACAAAAACACTTATGAACTCACCAACTTAATTGTTGGCACTTTTTCGAAACTACTTGTATTTCTCAGGAAATCAGTAATTCAGGTGACCACCAGCTTTTGGAGAAGGAACGCTAAGGCGTCTATTATCAAAATATTTTAAATCATCATATTTGTAATATTCTTTTGAAACATGTATTACACGCAACAATGTAGACTATTATTATATTTATGATGGTTATGTTACTTTCTTTACAATATTCAACTGTTATGATACTACGTGAAGTCACCCACCCCCCGAATGTTTCTGCCATTCTGGTTTGGGGGTGTGACAGATTGGTATCAGAGTATTGTTTATAATGAACTAAGTATATCGAACCACATAAGATATACAAACTATAAATGCAAAGGGACCGAAAAACATCTAACAAAACGTTTTCATAAACGATACTCTTAATAAATTAAAGTGATATGCATTTTTATTATAAAAGTATAAGTACACGCATGCATCAGTCTCGTATCATAAGCAAAGCTTTATAAAAGTATTATGGCAAGTTGTGACACTATGACTAGGCCTCGGGATATGTAATCAAATCAAGAATAAATATAGCCTGATCAACTATATTTATCCTGGATGTGACCAACATATGTCGAGAAATGGTTGTAGTGAGTAACAAGTTGAAAACTTACCAAAGAAATTACTAGAATCAAACTTACAAATTTGAAATACTGTAGGAGTGTTTTATAGAACTATAAGAGCTATAGAAATCGTGCAAACCTCCAATATTTAGTTAAAATTAGGAAATCGTCAAATAAATATTTTCTTATCAAAAATTACTTTTCTCCCAAATTTCTTACCTCTACTTCTCGACCAGACAAAATGGCAGGATTTTCACATTCCCGGGGACCCCTACTATCCCAACCAAGGAAATGGAGGTTGGATTGAGGACGACCCGGAAGAGGATTCTGAAGAGGAAATTACCGAGGAAGAACCAGAAGAGGAATCCGAAGAGGATTCTGAGGAAGACCCCGACGAAGAATCAGAAGAGGAAGGTGATGGTGGGAGCACAGACTCGGAGCCTGAAATCTACAACCCTCCCAGAGGAGCAGCAATTCCCCGACGAGAATTTTAGGGCCCGACGCCATGCTGGGCTATGGATCTGAAACAATGGAGCAGGGAACAAGGGCAACGCCCACCCTATGGCATGGCGCGGAGCTTTTATAACCTCCACAACGGGGGTTCGGCTGACAGGGCCCTCCCTGTCATGGTTCGTCGCATTGCCAACCAAGGAGAGCAAGCAAGAGCAAATGCCAACCAACTCTTGGACATTGGGGCTACCACTGTTGTCAATGTGGTACGTCTTCGTCGTCTGGACGAAGAACATGATCGGACAATGGAGCACACCTTTTCCCTTTAGAAAGACATTACTACTACTAGAGACGAAGTAAGGGCGTTCCGTGAGCAACAAGCCGCAATGGAAAGGCGTATCATCGAGGCTGAACGTCAAGTAGCCCGAGCTAAGAGTTCCACAACTACCTTCCATGGTCCGCAACACCCTACCCGCTCAGAATAAAACACGTACTTCTGACACTATAATTATATCTATCGACTAAGTGTTGGTGTTACCTTTTCTTGTATAAATGTAAAACCCGATGGATTGTGAGTACACAATTCGGAGGCCAGAATGCTGTCAACTGTTCCATTTTCATTGATGTAACCTAGACCTATAAAAGGTCAAATTTTCCTGATCGTTGTATCATATACTGATATCAATGAAGTTGAAACGCATTTATTACTTTCTTGAGTATCCCATTAATCATACGCTTGTTTCTTTTGAAAGTTTCCATTAACATACAAAAACCAGAAATGTTCAGAACAAAAATTTATGAACCTTCCTTAATCATTCCAAATGACTTATCAAGTATTCGTCTCTTAACTTATGGCAGAATCATGCCACCAAGAAGGAATCCCCGACGTTTCAATACAAACGAAGCACTAGCACCACCTCCACCACCCCATCCAACGATGGATGCTGCTACCTTTCAGGCTACTGTAACAGCTGCGGTAACCGCAACAATGGCACAAATGAGTAACAACGGATCAGGAGGAAGGATAAACAACTTTATAAATGGCCAAATCCAAGGTCGTTCTGGGGAATGTACTTACAAAGACTTCTCCAATAGCAAACCCATCCCGTTTAATGGAACTGGGGGAGTGATGGCTCTATCCCAATGGATAGAGAAAACGGAAGCTGTGTTCGAGATATAATCATGCCCCGAAGAAAGCAAAGTAAAATTTGTCGCCTGTACTTTCTCCGAACGAGCCCTAACGTGGTTGAATGGCCACGTCAAGTCACTAACTCTGGTGGTGGCAAAATCCATGGGTTGGGAGAACCTAAAACGAATGATACTTTGGGAGTACTGCCCAAGAGGCGAGATTCAGAAGCTCAAGCAGGAGCTTTGGGGCCTTACGATGGTAGGCTCGGACATCACAGGCTATACAAATAGATTCAGTGACTTGATAATATTTTGCCCAGGAATGATGATTCTGGAAATCCAAAAGGTAGAAAGGTATATCTGGGGGCTGTCACCCCAGCTTCGAGGAAGTGTGCTAGCTTCCAAACCCACCACGTTCGACAGCACCAAGGAACTGGCACAATCTCTCATTGATCATGGGGTTTGCCAAAGTGTCACAACCGTCGTCCCGGAACCAACCAAAGGAAGCAAAAACAATGACAACAATGCCAACAACAACAACAACAACAAGAAGTTTTGGAACAAGAGAAAAGGTCAAACTTTGCAAGAATCTTCAAAGAAACAGATAGTGGCGGTCCATACCGTTACTGCCCCCACTGTTGTTCCCGATACCCCCGAGCCAACAAAGCAATATGCTGGGAACCTGCCAAAGTGCAAAAAATGTAATTACCGTCACCACGGTAATTGCCGGGAGATGCACTGTAAAAACTGCGACAGGAAAGGGCACACTGCCTGTTTCTGTAAGGCACCAGCGCGACCAATCACCCAAGTTCCTGGAACTGGAGTAAGCCAGGCATGTTATGGGTGTGGGGAAACTGGGCAGTTCAAGAGGGATTTCCCTAAGACGAAGAATACAGGCGATGTAGGAAGAGTGCTGGCAATAGGGCAGAACGAAGCAATAGCCGATCCCACGGTGGTTACGGATACGTTTCTCCCCAACGACATTTATGCATGCATACTCTTTGACTGCGGTGCGGAGAGGAGTTTCGTGAGTCATAAATTTAAACACTTACTTAATCAAAAACCCCAAGCACTCAATAAAATATTCATTGTAGAAATGGAAAACGGTAAAACGGAAAGCGCAAACGACATGTACTTAGGCGGTACATTAAATTTAAATGAGCACTTGTTCCAAATCGATCTTATGCCAATTACTATAAGAAGTTTTGATGTCATCATCGATATGGACTGTTTAAGCCTTCACCATGACGATATACTTTGTCATGAAAGGGTCGTTCGCCTCAATCTGCCAAACGGAAAAACTCTTGTCATTTATGGTGACAAACCCAACACAAATTTACAAATCATCTCCTGCGTCAAAGCCCAAAAATACCTTCACAAGGAATATCATGACTTTCTAGCCCATGTGGTAGACAAGAAACGAGAATCGAAAGACATTAAAGACATTCCGGAAGTTTACAATTTCCCAGATGTCTTCCTAGAAGATCTTCCAGGAGTCCCATTGGAGCGCCAAGTCGAGTTCAGGATCGACTTGATTCCCGGAGCTACCCCAGTAGCAAAATCGCCATACCGTCTAGCCCCAACCGAGACGCAGGAACTGTCCAGTCAGCTAAACGAGCTATTGAGAAAAGGCTTCATCAAACCGAGCTTCTCACCATAGGGAGCACCGACCCTGTTCGTAAAGAAGAAGGACGGATCTTTTCGCATGTGCATCGATTACCGGGAACTGAACAAACTGACGATCAATAACCGATATCCCTTACCGCGCATAGACGGTCTGTTCGATCAACTACAAGGAGCAAGCTACTTCTCAAAGATCGATCTAAGATCTGGGTATCACCAGCTACGAGTCCTGGAAGGAGACATTCCTAAAACGGCATTCGAAACTCGCTATGGTCACTATGAGTTTGTAGTGATGCCCTTTGGATTGACAAATGAACTAGCGGTGTTCATGGACTTGATGAACCGAGTATGTCGTCCCTTCCTAAATAAATTTGTGATCGTGTTCATAGATGATATACTCATCTATTCAAGGAGCAAGGAAGAACATAGCCAACACCTCCGCCAAGTTTTGGAAACATTAAGGACAGAGAACCTATACGCGAAATTCTCAAAGTGAGAATTTTGGATTCGGGAAGTAAATTTCCTAGGTCACGTGGTCAGCAAGGAGGGGATATACGTGGACCCATCCAAAATCAAGGCAATCGAGAATTGGACAACTCCAAGGACTCCAACGGAAATCCGGTAATTCTTGGACCTCGCAGGGTATTACCGAAGTTTCATACAAAACTTCTCAAAGATTGCTAAGCCACTTACCACCCTGACTCAGAAGAGTGTAACCTTCGACTGGGGAGAAAAACAAGACAACGCATTCCAAACACTAAAGCGAGCCCTATGCAGTGCACCTATTTTAACATTACCGGAAAGAACAGAAGACTTTGTAGTCTACTGTGATGCGTCAAACCAAGGACTTGGATGTGTTCTAATGCAGCGAGGGAAGGTCATCGCCTACGCCTCAAGACAACTGAAGACACACGCGGTAAACTACACGACGCACGATCTCGAGCTAGGAGCTATGGTGTTCGCTCTAAAGATCTGGAGGGACTATCTCTACGGCACGAAATGTACAATCTTCACCAATCATAAAAGCCTCCAGCATATCCTCAACTAGAAAGAACTCAACATGCGACAAAGACAGTGGGTAGAACTACTGAACGATTACGAATGCGAAATTCGTTATCATCTCGGGAAAGCTAACATAGTAGCTGATGCACTCAGCCGAATGGAATACTCGGGGTGCTGAGTGAAATACTTAACCATGACTATCCATTCACACCTGTCCACACAAATCAAGGAAGCTCAAATAGAAGCCTTGAAATCCGAAAACGTGGCAAGTGAATCCTTAATAGGAATGGATAAGAATCTTAAAATCAAGGATGACGAAGTTCGTTACTTCATGAATCGGATCTGGACGCCGAAGTTTGGCGGATTCAGAGATGTTGTCATGGATGAAGCCCATAAGACAAGATACTCCATACATCGCGGTTCAGATAAGATGTATTTGGACCTCAAGAAATTGTACTGGTGGATGAACATGAAAGCCGAAATTGCTACCTACGTAGGCAAATGTTTGACTTGCGTCAAAGTCAAGGTGGAATACCAAAAGCCTTCGAGATTGTTGCACCAACCAGAAATACCCGAGTGGAAGTGGGAACGGATAACCATGGACTTCATAACCAAGTTACCCAAGACGACAAGCGGATTCGACACCATCTGGATGATCGTCGACAGGTTAACCAAATCCGCGCACTTCCTACCATTCAAAGAAACGAATAAACTGGAGAAACTAACTAGAACATACATCATGGAGATTGTACGACTGCATAATGTGCCTATATCCATTATCTCGGACCAAGATAGTAGATTCACCTTGAGGTTTTGGCAGTCACTACAGAAATCTCTAGGAACGAGGCCAGACATGAGTACCGCTTATCACCCGCACACCGACGGCCAGAGTGAGAGAACCATACAAACCATAGAAGATATGCTGAGAGCTTGCATAATCGATTTTTGGCAAGGCGTGGGACACCCATTTACCATAGGTCAAGTTTTCGTACAACAATAGCTACCACACTAGCATCAAGGTTGCCCCATTCGAAGCCCTTTATGGCCGTAAGTGCAGATCACCTCTGTGTTGGGCTGAAGTGGGTGACACGCAGCTAGCAAGTGGTCAGGTATCCAACAACACTCTCACTAGATCGGAGATCATAAGGGAAACTACAGAGAAGATTGTTCAAATCCGGGAGTGACTGCAGGCTTCAAGAGATAGACAAAAGAGTTATGCGGATAAAAACATAAACCCTTGGAATTCCAGGTTGGAGACCATGTTCTACTAAAAGTCACGCCCTGGAAGGGGTTAATACGTTTCGAAAAGTGTGGAAAGCTAAACCCAAGGTACATCGGGCCATTCGAGATACTTGCCAGGATCGGACCAGTGGCTTACAAACTTCGATTACCACAGGAACTCAACAACGTACACCCTACCTTTCACGTATCGAACCTAAAGAAGTGCTTGTCCGATGAGACCCTCGTTATCCCTCTGGATGAAATTGCAATCAACGAGATTCTCCAATTCGTAGAAGATCCAGTAGAGATCATGGATCGGGAAATTAAAAGAACTAAACAAAGTTGCATGCCTGTTGTGAAGGTCCGCTGGAACGCCAAACGAGGACCTGAATTCACCTGGGAACACGAGGAACAGATGAAACAAAAGTACCCGCATCTTTTTCCTAACCTATAAACTCTGTCTTAGATTAAATTTCGGGATGAAATTCCCTCTAACGGGGGGATGATGTGACAACCCGATATTTTTTCAAATCAATGTAACATTCAAAAAGTCAAATATAACGAACTATTTTGAATCAACGAAATTAACCTAAAAAATGAAGTGTTTTAAAATCTTATTTGGGATGTATAAAGTGTTATATATCGTGCCAAGGTTTCCAAAAACATAAAGAACACTCAAATTCGAGTTATAACGAAGGAGTTATGACCAATCGAAGATCCACGACACACCCGGTAAAACATTGCTAAACATAAAAATTGAAATTTCAATAAAATGCTTTTCAGCCTTAGGTATCTAAACAAAAGTCGTAGATTACGTTAAACCGTGAACGTGCATAAAAAGAACGCCCAAATATGACTTTGTATGAAGAAGTTACGATTTTTCTAAGTTTCGGAACAGCGGTAGACAACTAAAATCTCGGAATAAAGATCGAGCGATTTTTAGCCGACACAACCTAAATGAGAGTTGAAGGTCTCTACAATAGTAATACAATGGTAAAAAGACAGACAAAAACAGACGTCGGATAAAGAAGTTATGGATTTTAAACGAAATTATCGTGTCCCGGCCTATTAAATAAAATATAGTTAAAATTATATTCAAAATTAGTCGACGAAGTCTGAACGAAAGTTGTAGAGTATTTTCTCGCCTACGCGTGGATATAAAGAATGTCGAAAATGAAGCTCGTATGCGAAAGTTATGCATTTTAAAAGTTTTTGGCACGCATTTCAAAGCTTATCCGCAGGAGTACGCCCAACGTACTTCGGAGTACGCCCAGCGTACTGAATGAAGGGCCTCGGATTGACCACGTCGCCCCTACGCCTCTACGCCCCGTCCCTTCCGAAGTCCAGCAGTCGATGATGCAGTAAGCAGTGACGCCCGAGTACGCCCCGCGTATGAGGGTACGCCCAGCGTACGAGGTACGTCCCGCGTACTTCGGAGTACGCCCAGCGTACGAGGGCAGTGTTCCTTGCCTATAAATAGGATGCGAGACCTCAGAATTTCCTTGCCCATTTCCTCCTTCTCTCTCATTCTTACTCCACATTTAGCATCCCGAGACGATCTCGACTTCCTGGTTTCATACCCCCGCCCCAACGAAGTGCCGCCCGAGAAAAAGCTTGCTTTCTTCAAATCATCACACTTTCCAAGTGAGTTCATACCCTTACTTTTTAACGTCTTTTTTCATGTTTTAGGGGGGAAATACAAGTGTAATACGAGGAAACATATAGCTTTATATAGATTTAAATACAACATCTACAAACACTTCGATATCAGCATTATGCTTTACATGGAAAGTTAGTATTACATTGAGTTATTATCACCAAAATAGAACACACTTTTGGAAAAACTATAATGGGTATAGTTTGCGAGTTATTCATTACATCCTTACGTAAACATTGTGAAAATGAAATACTTTCATCTGCATGAAATATAGACCTTCTTTTCGTAAATCTATAAATACTAAGTGTTGTGAGATATTCAACTTTAACATACTCTTAAGTATGCATTTCAAGTCCTGTATTATAAACCATAATCTCTTGGAGGGAGAGCGTGATACTTGTGTATAGATATATACGGGATTGACAATCCCGCACCTAAACTGTTAGCTACAGTTAGACCGGCAAGTCTGGGGTGACAAACGTCATAACACTACAACGCCTGAAGAACTTTGTTATAGACAGTCTGGGTCAATACCATGGTTATAAAACTCACACGGAAGTATTAAAATAAGTTTGATTTACGAGACTCTTGAATGCATTCAGTAAATACATTATTTTGAGTATAAATTTACTTTCTTCATTTGAGCACGAAAGATACTAATACACTCCAACCTTTGGGACTTTTTCAAACTATATGTAGAAAATATTGGATTTTCTGGAAAACACATTCATCTATTTTTACTAAAAGACATGCTAATTTCAGTACAAAAACACTTATGAACTCACCAACTTAATTGTTGACATTTTTTCAAAACTACTTGTATTTCTCAGGAAATCAGTAATTCAGGTAACCATCAGCTTTTGGAGAAGGAACGCTAAGGCGTCTATTATCAAAATATTTTAAATCATCATATTTGTAATATACTTTTGAAACATGTATTACACGCAACAATGTAAACTTTTATTATATTTATGATGGTTGTGTTACTTTCTTTACAATATTCAACTGTTATGATACTACGTGAAGTCACCCACCCCCGAATGTTTCTGCCATTCTAGTTTGGGGGTGTGACATATGGGGATAAATTCTTGCTCAGCATTTCAACAGTTATGAACTAAGCTATTGAATCTGAGGGGTGACACTATGGCATCTTTACTATTGTTTGACTCAGTTTGAGAGAATGAATCTGAGGAGACAGTATTTTAAGCCACTGGACTTTTTCTGAAATCAAATCCATTGTTCTTCTTCTTTTGTGAATCATCATTATGTCCATTTGGAAATGAAAATAGATCATTTGGTTTGTGAGAAGTATCATTAAGAACAAATGGGGAGTTGATTTCCTTAGATACTTCCTGCATGTTTAGGTTAACCTTAAATTAGACTTGGTCAAACCTAGATATCAAGTGTATTATAAGTTAATAACTAATGTCAATTCTATAACAGACTAACAGTTTTGATTCAGAGTAGGTTGTCATCACTTGAGGCAAGTTCACTTTTATATCATTATTTTACTATTAAAGCTAAATAAATATGATGTCCTAGGTGAGCTTTATGGGATTTCTTTGTTCATTATCAATCGTTTGTTGGATTTACACCTCTTTCAAAATTGACCCCAATTCCAAATGCTACAGCTAAGATAATTACTAAGTGGAAGGGTCATCATTTGTTAAGGTATATGCGTTTTTGCACTCCTATTATTAACAGTTGTTACTGATTCTGATCCTGCAACTAATTGGAAGGGTTATCATTTGTTGAGGTATATACTATCTAACAACCTTACGATTAAGTGTGGTGAAGTTGATGGGGCTGTTTTAGGTTTATGGAGAGATGCGACCAAATATTCAGAGGTTTGGTGTGCACTGGACCGAAACCAGGACTGAGTGGACAAAAGTTGTAGTTTTTGTCCCACACAAAAGACATAAATGCCCTCATCCTCATTATTGGAAAATGGAAATAACCGTCCTGATAACTTGATTTTTTGAACATGAGTTCATATTAATAAGGGGCTTCTTGCACTTGGAAATGTCATAAATGCCCTTGGTGATGAGAAAAACGAAAAGAACGTGCTCATGTTCCATATAGAGATAGTAAACTTACTCGCCTCTTGCAGGTTTGACATTATTAATTAACTAATTTTTTTAATGCAACTCGGTTTATTGCTTTTAGTTTAATCTAAATATGTTTTACCAAATTGACAGGACTCACTTGGTGGGAACAACAGAACTGTTATGATAGGTAACATATAAAATTTATAGTTTTGTTTATAATTTTTAATTTATAATTTGGTTTATTATTTAAAATCTTTGGTACTAAGTAAACATATAATTTTTCCTAATTTCAACTTGTGTTAGTCTTGCTGACATGAATGCTAAGGAGACTCTCAACACTTTAAAGTATGCAATTAGGGCTTGAAATATACAGAATAAGCTTGTGGTAAGTTTGAGTTATATGCTAGAAATAGCAACCTGCTTTCATTTATTTGCTTATTATAGAAAAAAATATTAAAGTGAGATGCTATAATACACAAATAAATCATTACTTTTTAAACAATTTAATAGGTGAATAGGGATCCGGTGTCTAGTGAAATGTTAAAGATGCGCCAACAACTAGAATGCTAGCAAGCAGAAATTTGTGCTCGTGGTGGAGGTTCTACAAAGCGGTACCACAAACCAAAACGACAACCGCCACAATCATCATACCCTCCGAAATCCCGTAGCCCCAAACACGTCCCACATTGTCTTGTATATACACCAACACAGTCACCGCAAAATGGGACCCGAGACTTATACATAAATAAAACTGGTTAAAAAATAAACCATTTTTTTCTCCTCTTTAGGGTCAGGAATGTCAAATTGGTCTGACCCGAAACTTGAAACGTTTGACTTTATGCCACCTCCACTTAAGGCGATTGTGTAAAGTGCAACAAAAAGCATTGCGAGTTGGCTTCCAGAAGCTTCTATACATTGTTATTTCCTAGGTTGATCACAATGAGGTGGCCTCATGCCTGGAATGCTTGTTGCTAATGTCAACAGTCTCACCCCCTGTCATATGTCACAACAAAAATTTTAATTTAAAAAATAAATAAATAAAATATTTTTTACTATTAAAGTAAAAGTAAACAAAAATTTTGTAGCCTAATTGACCCAAAATGGGTTTAAGTTTAAGATCCTTATCCAACCAAAATTTAGGCAAAGTAGTTTCACTGGTTAATATTGATAATGCTCTTTTGTTTCCTTATATTTCATTTTTTTAAAAGAAAATATAATCCATTTATCGTAATAAATTGTTATTTTCATTTTCAAGTGTATGATTAGTTTCTTGTCTGTAGACTATGGATCTAGTAGGTGGACCCCAAAAGATTTTTCACAAAATCTTAAAGGTATATATTATTCATCTTTTTAATCCATCTTGAAGGTGTCTGATCCTTTTCATTTCCTAGTTATTTTATTTGTAAATAAATAATATATGTTCATTTGTATTCAATGTGTTATTCAGAATGATCACATGATACTTCTGTTGATGTGGCACATTCTTCATTTAATTTTCAAAGTCATATACTTTGTTTAGGAGAAGATGCATGCAATTGAAAGCTATCTTATAGCAAATGGAATTGTGAAAACATATGAAGATCTGAATTTAGACAGAGTGAAGTATCTTGGAATTGTGGTGGATAGTGATGAAGCCCGTGAAACCTCAAAAGTTATTGAACTTTTGGAGTGGCTTTCAGATATTGGTGTGAAAAAGGTCTGCCTTTATGACAAAGAAGGTAAATTTCAATATGACTTCTTACTCATTTTATTTTTATTATACCTAATATTATTTGACTTTATAAATTATATCACATAACATATTAATATGTACTGATGTTTGTATGTATGTATGTAGGAGTGTTGAAGAAGTCCAAGGAAGTGTTCTTGGAGAAATTTGATTTTATGGTATATTCTTGAATCTTGATATAGTATTATACAAATGAATGAAAGTACATACACTGCTATAAACCTTTAAAATCGTTGATGTCTCCATCTCCTAAATTACACTACGAGAGATCTAGCTTTCTTAAGCATCCACTAGAAAACCTTGAGAGTGCAAGAGTCTCGAGTTCCTTTAACAGGGAAATGTCTGGAGGCATCGTATAATTGCGAATATGGTCTATTTCTACAAAAGCAAGCTTTTCCAAATGTCCAAATGATGGTTGAATCTCTTCTAAATGAAAACATAAATAAACATGAATCTTTCAAGGTTCAGAAGCCCGGCAAAATCTGGTGTCTTTGTTAGGGTCTTCAATTGATGAAGTTCGATCATCCTTAAATTTGGGAGATACTGTATACACAAGTTCACATAACTTAAAAAAATATGATGAACAATCTTATATTTTATTATGTTTGTAAACATGATTGTTTTAAAAAAAATTGTCTGAAACTACATATGTTTTAAGAAATTGGTCAGAAACCATCACAATTTAAAAGAAAATATAATCTCTTTATTGTAATAAATTTTTTTATGATAACAAAGTTGTCATATAAAATTTGTATCACATAAACATTAATTAGGTCCTAAAGGAGCGGATTTCTTGGCTTGAAGCTACAAATTAGGATCTATGTTGCGAACTTCATGAGTATCATAGAAGGGGTGTCACTATCGATCAACAATCTGGATCCAGGGAGGATATCATTCCTGAAACAAGATGCAACTATTTTCATGAAGAATGTTGCTTCTAGGAATGAATTATGAGACATAGTGATTATGGATCCCCCTAAGTTAGCACCTCGGCGAAAGGTATTTGAGATTAAATCATGTTATTAATAATTAAGTGTAAAATGTAAATGAAATCTGACATATAGATGGTATTGCATTTAGGTTCTACAAAGTGCAAGTGGAATGTATAGAAATATGAACTCACTGGCGATGTGGTTAACAAAACTAGGTGGGTTTTTGATGACTTGTTCGTGTTCAGGAGCTATGACTCAGAAGAGTGGGCAGTTCTTGGGTGTTCTCCAGGTTAGAGTTGTTTTATAGTATGTTTTTTCAGATCAAGTTGTGTATGTAGTAAGTAGTAACTAAGGGAGATGTTTGTAGGGGCTGCATCAATGGCTGGTAGGAAGATAAAACTTGTACGCCAGTGAGATGTTTCAGGTTGGTGATTCCTTTTGCGTGAAAAATGAAGGGAAAAAAAGGGGTTTGCAAAGTATTGATTAGTCAGTTTATCAAATGAGTGAAAGTGGTATGTTTTTATTTTAATTTTTTTATACAAAGGTAAAATTATTTGTATTTCATCTTCTTTTTTAATGACAATGAATATAGTCGATTCTGGTGTGATAGAGTAGGAAACAACAAAAGAATTGGAGCATACTCTTCTCCAAGACTCCATGGATAAAGAGTTACATGAGTTAAATAAATGGTTAGAACAGAAAGAATCAGATGTGCCATTCTTCATTGTTGGTGTCATAGGACTCATAATTTGCTATCATAAAACCTTCTTTAAGTTGAGGTTTGCTTCTAGATCTAATTTATACATAATACATGGAATCTTTAAGTTATTGGACATGCTTTTACAAGGGAAAATTTATGTTATGCATATTTGTTACCAAAGTTTACAAGGTAAATCTTTAAGTTAGTGGACTTACAAAAAAACAAATTCACTGCCTCTTTGTTTGTAGATGGTACATTGGTGTAAGAAACATCTGCTCACCCTTTTGGTGGTTGGCCGGTCCACTTGAATAATTTCTAACTTCTAACAATTTGACTACATTTACACCATGTTTTGTAGCATTTTTTACTTGTTTATATAACGAGCTACATAGTATAGTAAAAAACATTAACTTTGTTACATTTAATGGTTGAATATTACAAAGTTATCTGCTATCAATACACACTTATGCAAATATTTTCAATGCAGAGCAGGTTTTAATGGAACCCGGAATACAACATGGATCAAACATCATATCTAAAGTGCAGTCCCACATTCTTTGTATGGAGAAAAGGGTAATTTCGTCTTTTACAACTACCATTCCATATTTGATTCTTCTAATAATTATATTATCATATTAATTTTTTGACTTTTATTTGATCAGGTCACAAGAATTATCGGAGCAGGGTTCATTAGTCTTAATGAATTATGAAAGAAATATGAAAGGAAATATGCAACTTTACTTAGTTGGAATTTTATGTTTATCATTTGTGTGTATATCTTTTTAGTTTGTATATCATTACATTGCAGAAGGTGTCCCTTAATAGGAATATAGTATTAGGTTATATAGTTAGGGAAAACCTCTTAATAACAATGTACAATTAGATCCCCTTAATATCAATGTATAACACTTTTTTGACATGATGTTACTGGATGCACTACTAGAAAAACAGCCTTTTACGACGCGCAATGCGTGTCGTATAACGCTTAGACGACGTGCAAATGCATGTCAAGGAAGGCCCTGTCATAACGAGAGACGACGCGCATTTACAACGCGCAGTTACGACACACATTTACGACGCTCATTTACGACACACAATACGTATCAAGGAAGGTCATGTCATAAAGGAAGACGACACGTACTATGCGTAAATAAGTATCGTAAAGACGCGTCGTAAATGCATATCGTAAATGGTTACTGAAGGTTACGACACGCAAATGTGTGTCGTCTTCCTTCAGTAAATGGTTACGACACGCATTGCGCGTCGTAAAAGCTTGTTTTTGTATTAGTGTCTAGACATTTCTTCCTTTAAGATACTTTTTGTCCCAAATATGGTGATTCTTGAGCATGGCATGTTCTTGACACGGTAAGTCGTCCTTTTAGACCTTAGAAGGGGTCTTAAGTCATAAAATTTTGGTATTCATGGTTAGTTTTGCGCCATGCATGCTATAAATGTAACGCTCGATATTCTCCAAGGTATTATTATATATATATATATATATATATATATATATATATATATATATATATATATATATATATATATATATATATATGTTGGGTTAATTAATTGAATTGGTTTGGGCTTGGACCCATTGGGTCCTTATGATTGGGCTGAGGAGTGTCGTAGGTGGGGCGTACCACTCTAAGTACATGCATCGTACTCACGAGATATGGACGCGAATGTCATGCACATACGCACAGCATACACATGAAGTCCTTAAAACCCTAAAATTTAGGGATGATCCCTATATAAAGAACATTATACCCTAAAGCCCAGCCACCCTCTCATCCTTAAGCTACTCCCATAAAACCCTAATCCATATTTTGTGTGTTCTTGTTCTTGGAAGACCTTTTGAGAGCATTTTGGTGTTTAGGATCTGTTCTCCAAGGAAATAAAGGTCAAGGCAAGGTGGTGGTGCAAAGGAGGAGTTATAGATCATTGATTGTTGCTTCATTTTGGATCTCTTCAAGGTATAAAGTCTTGAACTTGATCTATGAGTGCTTAGATCTCTTATGTTGAGTTTCCCGACCTCTTTGGTCCCAAGAATGGAGATTTATCGTTCCAAATCCATTTCTGTCACACCCCCAAACCGGAACGGCGGAAACGTTTGGGGGTGGAGGACGTGATGCTCAGTATCATAACCGTAGTGATGAAAGTAAACACAACCATCATATATATAATTTAAAAGGTTACATCGTTGCAAAATACATGTTTCTAAATGAATTACATATGATATCAAAATAGTTCAAAAGAAATCTACGCCTTAGCGTCTTGCCTTCAAAAGTCTTGTGGTTACCTGTATTACTAATTACCTGAGAATACAAGTTGTTTTTGAAAGAGTATCAGCATTAAAGTTGGTGATTTCATAAGCAATTTATGAATGAAAAATGAATATTGTTCCTTAAAGTTTGTTTCTAGAAAATCTAGTATTTTCTAAAAGGTTTATTGTAGTCTTAACTGAACCAAGACATAGTATATGTAAGTAAATCATCATACTTATATGTGGTTTTATATTTAAATAAAACTCCTTTTTGTGAAATCCTTAAATTCCCGTGAACGGTGTGTTTGTTAATTTCCCATGTGAGTTGTTATAACCATACTATGACTCGAAGACCTCGTACCCGACGTTCTTCAAGCGTCAGAATGTTATGACACTTGTCACCCTAGACCTGTCGGTCTAGCTGTTGCAAGCAGCTCAAGTGCGGGTTGTCAAACCCAATATAGATCTATATACAACTATCACGCTCTCCCTACAAGAGATTCTGGCTATAACTACAAGACTTTTCTGTTGTACTAAAGAGTACTGCGAAGATGAATGTCTCACAAATTTATTCATTAACATGTTCACGTAGTTTGTAATAAAATACTCGCTTTGTAAATCGATAGTATTACCACTTCTTTGTTAAATGAGGTGTCCAAACTATACCTATTATAATTTTATCAAAATGTTTTATGTTGTAAATGAAACCTTGTTATGCATGACCTTGTATTTCAATAAAATGACATTGAAAATGCTAAGTATAAAATCTTACACACCTTGCTCAGCATGTTACAAGGTGTGAATAACTCTTAAACTTGTTTTGACAATTTAACTCTTAACTGCCACTGTTTTAGATTATTTATAGAAAAGTCATCTTAAGTCGAAAAATAAATCTTTAAACTCAGAGAGTTTGGAAAAAGACTCTACTATGTTCACAAATTTTCTTATAATTTTTGGTGGTCTCAAACCAGTGTGAAAATGTTCATTTTCACGACCTGGTCAGATTTCATTGCTGTAGTGATAGGCAGTTTTGTAAAAATCACCATAAATTGTATAAAACTCGTATGGCGATGAGCAAGTAGTCATTTTAAAGGTATAAACCTGAACCGTTTTCACAATGAACAGTTTTGAAAAATATTAAGTTTAAGTTGCGTAAAACAGTTCGTGAACAGGTCACAACTTTTCTGTTGTAAGCTGTCAAGTTAAGTTTCAAATATGTTTTGGTGTTTTAACTTGTATTCCCCTCCCCCCCTAAAAACTAAAGAAAACTAGAAAATGTAGAGTTATGAACTCACCTTGAGTGATTCTTGGAAGAGTGGAAGGTCGAAGACGATGAGTATCAAGTCAAGAATACTTGATGAACACGTGAAAGTTTGGATGATCCTAAGAACGATTTTTGGTGTTAAAATGTGTGTAGACGATTCAATGATGTTATGGAAACATGGAATAACACTTGATTTTAGATGAAATACTTACCAAAATTGAAGTAGTAGCTCAAGAACACTAGCACAAAGTGGTGGGAAGTAGAGAGAAAAGAGTTTTCTTGAGGTAATATGAGAAGTATGTATGTTTGAAATGATCAAGTAAATCATGAAATCCTCCAGGGATTTCTTTATATAGAAGGTTGCTGGAGCAACTTGTGAGTTTGAAGTGATGTGTGCATTGGTTTTTGTGATTTGGATAAGGTTGGACTATTGAGAGGATGACACATGGAAGGCAAGTGGGCACACTTGACCCACTTGTGGGGTAAATATCTTCTTAATATAAAATAATGATTTTTAATTAATAAATCCTTGAGAAATAAATAAAATATGAGTTTTGGGGGTTTAAAATGGTAAAAATATGAATTTGGTGAAAAAATCCCGTCAAAAACGGATTTAGGAGGCGAAAGTAGTCGAAAACCGGAAGAAGGAAGCGAACCTGCAAGGGGTTCGGTGCTTAAGGCTGAGGACCGAGAGTGGCACTAGGAGGGACCGAAGGTGGAGGCTTGGGCCCGAAGGGTTCGGTCCGAGGGGTAAATTTGCTTCTGACAAGCTCGCCTTTGACAACTTCGGTTCTTAAGAGAGGTTCAGCCCTAAGAGGTTCCCTCTAAGAGGGTTCGGTTCCTAAGAGGGTTTCGGCCCTAAATAGCCAATTTTCAATATAACTTCTCGTCTTGAGTGATTTTTGGCCAAGTTAAGGGTCGGGATGACCCGGTTGAGTATAAAAAGTTGAGAGAGATTTTGAGAGAGATTTGGGAGAGATTTATTCTTAGCCATTATCATAGAATAATCTTGCAATGCAAGGTCCGTGGACCCCGTTATACTTCGTTTATCATTATTTTAAGTCCCCAAAAGGGTTCATAGTCGTTTTTTGATGCATTTAACTCCCTTCTAAGGGTTTCACATTGATAAACACATAGATTTACCGAGACACTCGAATTCTTGACATACAAATGTACGTTTTCGTAGAATAACTTTTAATCATACAAGTATTATACAAGATTGACCGATTTGACTTGTTGACTTTGACTTTGACTAGAATTTGGCGGTTGTCACAATTTCTAGGCTTAGGGTTGCTACCCTTGGTGCTATTTGAGTCCCTAAGACAGAAAGTTGCCATTATGAAGGTCTTAATGGGTTCATGTAAGAGTTATGGCCATTTTCATAGAAGTAGATTGCTATAATTTCAATTTGGGTTCATGTGGGTCATATAAAGTCACCAAGTCAGTGACTTTATGGATTAAGACGTTGAAGAACACTTGGATCTTTGATTTTAGACTTTGGAATAAAGTATTAAGTGCTTAATGGTATAAGTGGCTTAACATAGCAGTACGTTGGGCGTACAAGCCCGTACGCACAGCGTACAAGCCATGCAGCCTGTACGTTTAGCGTATAGAGGAGCACGCCCTGCGTACTCACTAGATTTGAGCTTTTCATCATTTTGGCCTCGGTTTGGACCATTCCTTGGACATTTCTATTTTTTGCCATAGTGGGCCGTCAAAAATTAGTTATTTTGGGTTAAGAATATGTTTGGGCTTAACGGAAGGTTCATTTGAGGAGTTAGGCCCAATTTAGAAAATTGGGCCAATGGTGGGCCACTGATGGGCTTGGGAATTCTACATATTATTGGGCTTTTCATGTTATGGTTTTGGGCCTTAGGCATGGACCAAATTAGATCAGGGGTAAAATGGTCATTTTACCCTAAGAAGGATTATTGGTTTTTGACTAAGTGTTACTTTGGTAATGATAGCTCAGTGAGTCATCGGAGCAACCTTTAAAGATTCCTTACCGTGAGATTTTGCATTCAACTTTGCGAGTTGAGTTTCATACTAAGGTCCGATGTCAGGCGGTGCCCGAGGTATGCTAAAAGATTTCTGGATTTCGTTTCGATGTTGGGCGATGCCCGAGGAATGCTTGTATGCTTGTATTTGTATGTTTCCGGATTACGGTCTAACGTTGGGGAAATCCCCGAGGAATGTTAGTATGCTTCCGGATTTTGGTCCGATGTCGGGCGGGGCCCGAGGAATGTTTATATGTTTATGTCATGTGAATATTTTATGTGTATTTTTTGATATGTAATTGTGTATACCGAGCTTTTCTCAATGTCAAGCGGGGCCCGATGCCGGACTATGTCCAATGTTGGGTGGGGCCCGATGTCGGACGGTGTCCGATGCCGGGCGGGGCCTACGATATGTTTATATGTGATTATGTGCTTATGTATATGGTATGTGGTAGTTTGGGGAGACTCACTAAGCTTCATGCCTACAGTTTTCAGTTTTGGTTTAAGGTACTTCTAGTAACAAAGGGAAGAGTTCGGGATGACTGTAGTGCACACACCATTATGTTGATTACTCTGATGTTTTGATTTGGAAACTCTGATAATAATTTTTGTGAGATAGTTTGACTTATGTTTCGATGAAGTGTTTTGATAACTATGGTTTTATTTAATGATTTAAAACAAAAAATTTTGTCATGATTTTTTGGATGTTACAAGTTGATATCAGAGCCTTGGTTTGAGGGATTCGGGCACTCTCGGGTGTGTCTGAACTCAAACTGAGGACTTGGTATAAAAAAAAACGTAAGAAAAAAACATTTTTATAAAAAGAATTTTAAAAAGAGAAAAAGGGTCTGGTGCATGCAATCAACCGAGCTCAAGTAAGTTCTCCCAAATTACCCATACATGCTTGTTATGATATGATATGATTATGAGAACTGCATGCTAGATTAGGGCTAAGGATCTACAAAGAATGCCTTGTGTGCCTATTGTATGTGTATGAGAACTGCATGCTAGATTAGGTATAAGGATCTATGAATGATGCCTTGTACGTCTACTGTATGAGCTTATTGAAATGCATGCTAGTACTGATTAGTCAATGATATGATGGCCTGATAAGTTTATGCTTGGTTTTGATTACTCAATGCTCGAATTTTGCTTGCTTTGTGCTTTTAGGAGTTCTAGTTACCTTTAACTAACTAGTAATTAAATATGTTAAGTTACATATTACGAGGACTAAATAATTTCAGAAGGTTAGATTTAGCCCTATTTCGCGGCTCTCGTCCGAGTCTAACCGTTGTAGGAGAGACCGCTCATTCGAAGAATTATCTGCTCTTAGTAATATGTAATGGTATTCGTGAGCTAGTTAGGGAAAGGCAACAGAGACTTCTTATGCAGCTAATGGTAGAGAGTGGGATGGAGATTACTCTAGGGAAAGCCTAGGATGAGATTAGAGCGGAAAGCAGTAGTAGTGAAAGGGACTTGGTGGAGTGAAGGTAACTCTTGAGGAAAGTACAGATAGATGTGGAAGGTAGTATGGGCCCGTACTACTGAAAGCAGAAAATTCGAAATCGAGTCAAGGAGAGCTGAGATGAATCCAGGGAACTTGTAGTGGGTGTGATCCCTCGAGTTATGATGAGTATTCTGATGTTTGTTATGGTGTATTTTTAGTATGGTGACACTACTCACTAGACCAGTTTGCAATTCTGGCACCGGCGAGGGATCGGGCTCGGGCTCTACAGCCGGGCAGCTCGATGACCAGATGAGAGAGTTTATTTCATTTGAGATTACGTGCAGTATTATGGGCCAGACTCCTGTGAACTTCGGTACGGTCAAGGAAGGCATTTTGGAGATTCTTAACGAGAGGTTGGGTGCATTCTGCACCGAGATGGCGGCCATGATGGGAGCGTGCACGTTAACATTCAAGGAGTTCCGAACTTATAGAGCTACAGACTGTCATAGGGCACGAGACCCCATTGCTAGCAGCAGGTGGTTGGTAGATGTCGCCAACGCCTTTCGCACCAGAAGTTGTCCTGAGGGGGACAAGGTCCGACTTGCTTCCTGCCTTATGAAGGACAGGGCTCTTGATTGGTGGTAGGAGGTTGGACGAGCTATTGGAGATGATGTCGCTATTCATGCGATGACCTGGAGTGATTTTTCAGCTAGGTCCAGGGCTGAGTTTGCACCTGTGATCGAGGTGCAACAACTTGCGACGAAGTTTCAGGATCTCCAGTAGATTACTGAGACGGTGGTCGAGATCACAACTATGTTTAAGGAGACGGCCCTTCTTGTTCCAAAGTACGTGACAGACGAAGAGATGAAAAAGGCCTGGTACCATGAGATGTTGTGGAGTGATATCCACCAGTTTGTGAGCTGATCCAGCTGCAAGACGATGGAGGATATGAGAGCGAGGGCTCGGGAAAGGGATCTGAATTTAGAGATAGAGAGGAAGAGGAAACCTAATGAGGTTCAGACAGGGAGTTCGGGAAAGAAGCCTAAGGTATCATATCATATATCGAGGAGCCAATAGGGTCGCAGACGTTGTGGCAAGTGCGGCAAGATGCACAAGGGGCGTACAGGGGGCATAGTTAGGGCTGCTTTAAGTGCGGCCGAACTGATCATGTCAGCAGGGATTGTACTGCTACCACCACCACGACAGTATCTTATATGATTTGCTTTCAGTGCAATCAGAGGGGCACTGGTCATGTTAGCAGGGATTGTATTGCTACCACCACCACGACAGCATCTTATATGATTTGCTTTCAGTTCAATCATAGGGGCCACAAGAGGTCCCAATGTCCGAGTTTAGTAGTAGCAGGACAGGTGGCGGCACCTGCTCCTGCTACATTGAGGATTACCAACGACCGTCAGAGCCGAACGGAGGCGCCTATGGCGAAGAGTAGGGCCTTCCAGTTGACAGCAGAGGAGGCATGTGCAGCTCCCGATATTGTGACGCATATGTATCTTCTCCTTATTTATATTGATTCATTGCTTATGTTTATGTGTTTCATTATAGGATCATTCCTTGTGAATGGTATATCTGCTCTAGTATTATTTGATTCGGGGGCTACCCGATCTTTTGTATCACTCGCGCTCAGCAAGCGATGTTTGGGAGCTCCAGGAGAGTTAGACTATCCACTTGATGTGGAGATAGCAGATGATAGGACATTTCAGGCTGCGAGGGTTCATCGGGGATGTACATTGTAGTGGTTTCATGAGCAGTTTTTTGTGAATTTATTCCCTATTCCCCTACGAGGGAATAAGGTTACCATGGGTATGGACTGGTTGAGCCCTAACGGGAGCAGCAACTAGTGCGAGTTCGGACCCCAAGTGGGGGAGGGTTGCTGATTCAGGGCAAGAGGCTACAACATGGGCCGACTTTGTGTTCAACAGTAAGAGCAAGGTGCTACCTTCAATAGGGTTACACAGTTTATGTCGCCTATGTTATGAATACCCAGGATAAGGGTAAGGTGACCGTGGATGATGTACCGATCGTATGGGAGTATCCGAACATGTTCTTAGAGGATTTTCTTGGGGTACCTATGGAGAGGTAGGTAGAGTTCAGGATTGACCTAGTTCGGCTCCGATAGACAAGGCACAATATCGGTTGGCTCCTCCCGAGATGCAGGACTTGTCTACACAGCTGCAAGAGCTGTTAGACAAGGGATTTATCAAGCCGAGCAGTTTGCCATGGGGAGCCCCGATTATGTTTTTGAAGAAGAAGGACGGGTCACATCATATGTGTATAGATTATTTGGAGTTGAATAAAGTAACGGTGAAGAACCGTTATCCCCTCCCGAGGATTGACAATTTATTTGACTAGCTTCAAGGTAAATCTTGGTTTTCCAAGATTGATCTGCGATCGAGTTATCACCAGATGCGAGTCAGGGACGACGATGTGCAGAAGACAACCTTTCGGACTTGTTATGTTCACTATGAGTTCGTGGTGATGTCTTTTGGGCTCACCAATGCTCCTGCAACGTTCATGGATCTCATGAACCACGTGTGCAGACCGATGCTGGACCGGTCTATGATAGTCTTCATCGATGATATCTTGGTTTACTCCAAGAATCAGGAGGAGCACAAGAAGCACCTAAGGGAGGTGTTGGAGACAATGAGGAGGGAGAGACTTTTTGCAAAGTTCTCTAAGTGTGAGTTTTGGTTGCATGAGGTGCAGTTTTTAGGGCACCTTGTCAACCAGAAGGGTATTCTGATCGATCCGACAAAGGTAGAGGCTGTGATGCAGTGGGAGGTTCTGAGGTCTCCATCCGAGATTTAGAGTTTTCTTGGTCTAATGGGTTACTATCGGAGATTCATCCAGGATTTCTCCAAGATTGTTGTTCCACTGACCCAACTGACCAAGAAGTCGGTGACATTCTGTTGGGGGCCTGAGCAGCAGGCAACTTTCGAGACTCTCAGACAGTGGTTGTGTGAGGCACCAATTTTGACTTTGTCGGAGGGCGTCGATGATTTTGTGATTTACTATGACACTTTGATCATGGGTATTGGTGCATTGCTGATGCAGCGGGGTCGCGTGATTGCGTATGTGTCGAGGAAGCTAAAGCGTCATGAGACAAACTATCTGACGCATGAACTGGAGCTGGGGGCTATGGTTTTCGCCCTCAATATTTGGTGACACTACCTATATAGGGTTCGTTGTACCATTTACACGAACCACAAGAGCTTGAGGTACTTGATGGATCAGCCGAATTTGAACATGAGGCAGCTTCGTTGGTTGGATGTGGTGAAGGATTATGACTGCAAGATCCTTTATCACCCGAGGAAGGCCAATTTGGTGGTCGATGCTCTCTGGTCGTGAATCCGATTCAAGATATATACCTGAGGATGAAAATGATTACTCGGTTGTTCGAACGGATTCGGGAGGCTCAGGTCGAGGGTATGAAGGAGGAGCGTTGTAAGTGTGAGCGGATCATAGGTCATGTAGCTTCATTTGATTACGACAACCGAGGGTTGTTGGGCCTGCATCGAAGGGTTTGGGTTCCTTACTGGGGCGATGTACGCCAAGTTCTGATGGAGGAGGCTCATAAGTCGAGATTATTCATTCATCCCGAGGCGACAAAGATGTATCGGGATCTTTGCCCTGATTATTGGTGGCCCTGCATTAAGCGGGAAATATCTTGGAAGGGGTGTTCATGGTCTGGTTTGAAACCATGAAACTGGCCAAACCGGGCATCGGTTTGGGTTGGCGATTTGTATTTTTCTTTATCGTTTGGCTTGCGGTTTCAAACTTTTAAAACCGTAATGAACGGTTTGGCTTGCGGTTTCAAGTTTTTCAAACCGTATAAAAACTGGACCAGACCTTAGGATTTATACATATACAAATTAATATTTGTTATATGTAATTAATTTTACTTTTAATATATTATTTTTATTTGTAAATAATAAATGTTGAAAACCTACAGGAGACAAACTCAATGACAGACCAGCCCAATTCTTTTTTTTTTTTTTTTGTGAAGTGAGAAATATGAACGAAATATAAATGTGAAGCCCACTAAAGTCTTGTAAGTCATTTGCAACTTGTAACCTAACCCTAATTTACAATCGCATAGACGCATACTTTAAAGTCGGTGTTCATCAATTCATTGGTAGAGCCGCAGAGAACAGGATAAACAACTTAGAGTCGAAGAACGCAAACACGTCCGGCCCTCCATAGCTCCACTTACAGCTCCGTCGCAGGTCCGCTTAGGTGCTTACAAATCACGTCTTCTAATTGCTTCGGTTAGTCGCTTACAGCTCTGCTTTCTCTCTGATTTGGTATGTTCCGTTTAGTCGCTTACAACTCTTATAGACGAAAGTAACCTATCCCTGATTACTCATAACAGTAGTTGAATCAAGCAAGTATTCTTCATTTTCTTTAATGATTCTTAACACACGATTTCTTTAAATTTACAATCCTTGTGCTTGAACATTTGAACTAGATGTATCCATTATCTGAAATGGTTAACATTACATATTCACATAGATTCTTTTTCACACGGTGATTGGGTATAATCTTCAACAGTTGAACAAGACGAAACTACCCACACAGTTTTTGGCTCAGTCTTTTAAACATTTGTAATGATAAATTGATATCTTTAAAATGTTGTTGGGCTCTTTCATATCTTTCAGATGGCACAAATGATAAAATCCAAGCTGTCATTAAAGAAAATGCATGTCCCTGATTGTTACATGAGATGATATGCAAACTCAAGTAGCATTTCTTTTGGAATATTTTTTAAAGAAAGTTTTTGCATTTGTTTTTAGATTATAGAAAATTGACATTATATTTGTTGCTGACTTACATTTGTGTGTTGTAGTATATAATCAATCATCAAGCATTGCCTTGTCTTCTGAACTTGTTGACCAATAATCACAAAAAATGTATTAAGAAAGAAACTTGTTGGACTATATCAAACATCACCGCCGGCAATACGGAGTAGATTCGGGTAATGAATTATAAATTTTATCCAAAATTAACTCTTTAAGTATTAAACATTATTTTTTACTGATATATGTACTTTGTGATTTTTATAAACAGTCATTGAAGCAAATATCGTTGGAGGTATATAGCATTTTGGAAGTGAGCTTACTGATAATGTTTTTTGGACAAATTTGTGTGTATTAGTCTAACGTTTGATGTAATGGAACAATATTTGATGTTTTAATTTACTATTTTGGCTTAATATGTTTAATAGTATAGTTTTTTTTACGAAATTAGTCTAATGGAATCGACTAAAATGGGCCTAAATGGCCGAAACTGTGAAACCAAACCGGAGCCAACTGTTAGTAATGGTTTGGTTTGGTTCGGTTTTAAATTTCAACGGTTCGGATTCGGTTTTAGCTTGAAAAAAACCATTAGTAACGTTTTGGCTTCGGTTTAACCTAAAAACCAAAAAAACCGGACCATGAACACCCCTATAGCTTGGTATGTAGAGAGATGTTTGACTTGCAAGAAGATCAAGGCAGAGCACCATTGACCTCATGGCAAGATGCAGCCGTTGGAGATTCTCGTGTGGAAATAGAAAGACATCACCATGGATTTCATCTCAAAGCTTCCCAAGATTGCACGTGGAGTGGATTCTATTTGGGTCATCGTGGATCGTTTAACCAAGAGTGCACACTTCATCTCGATCTAGGAGAGTATATCGACTGAGAAGCTAGCCGAGATCTGTTGTTTTATGTACTATAACACTCTTATGGTGCACATACAACCCTAATGCTTTGGATCTAATTTTTATCTAGTTATACATGCAACAAAATTATCCAAAGCATGAAATCGATATAGCATACAAATTTGGTACATGAATCATCAACCTAGTTAGAAGAATACCTCTTATTTGTAGCTTGTAGTTGTTGGCCTTTCAAGAGCTTAGCATCTCAAGTGTGATGCCTCAAACAAGCCACAAACACCATGAACAAATAGAGATTTTGAGAGAGAGACTAGAACCACCAAAATTGGCTAGGGTTCTCTTAGAACCCTTGGGGGTAGTGAATATGGAGATAAGGGGATACTTTTATAGTCTGGAATTCCTAAGGTTTGAACTTGTAAACCCTAATTCATTCCTTGGGCCATTAATCCAATAATCCATATGATAAGCCTTATGGACTAACACTTCATGGACTCTCACATAAACTTTGTCCATCAATAATCAATCATGGATCATTAGCGCAAACTATATGTATTACTGATTTACTTAATCAGTCTCCTTAATTTAATAAATCTTTTTTGATCACTAAATTAATTTTTGACCAATATTAATTAAATAATATGATTTCTCAATTAACATATTATACTTATAATATATTAATAAATCAAAAACAACCTCTTTCTCAAATATCCATCATGTCAAATTGTGTAACGCCCGTAGATCAGGGCTAGTCAATTTAGAGACAATAGGCATCAAAAATGAATTTTTGATGAAAGATTATTTAGAATGAATAATCTTAATTAAATTATAGTATATATTACAAGGTTTCCGTGCATATAAAGAATGCCGAAATCTGAGTTATAACGAAGAAGTTATGACCTGTTGAAGTTTCGCGACAGAACCGGCACGACGCAGCGCGACGTAAATAGTGAATTTACGTTAGAGCGATATTTAGCCTTAGCAATCTAAACGAAAGTCGTAGAGTTCGTTAAACCATGAGCGTGCATAAAAAGAACATCTAAATCTGACTTCGTATGAGGAAGTTATGATTTTTCTAAGTTTCGACTTAGCAGTATGCAGCCCGAATACTCGATTTGACATCGAGCGGTTTTTAGCCGAAACAATCTAAACAAGAATCGAAGATATCATTAATAGTAGTAAAACGATAAAAAGATAGGCGAAAACGGACGTCAGATGAAGAAGTTATGAATTTATAAAGGAATTTTCCTGTCCCGGCCTACTAAAAATAAATAATAAAAATAAAGTCAAAATTAGCCGACGGAGTCTAAACGAAAGTTGTAGAGCGTAGTCTCACCTACACGGGGATATAAAAAACGTCGAAAACAGAGTTCGTATGAGGAAGATATAAATTTTTGAAGTTTATTAAATATTTTCAATATTGAATTTAAATATAAATTTTCGATATTATCCAAGTGGGCAGTCACCGGGCTTATCCAGGTTACGCCCAGCATAATGTGGGTTTCAGCCCCCTATAAAAGGAAGTCGAGTCTGCCTTATTCCTTTGCTCATTTCTCTTCTTTCTCTCGCGTTTTTGCATCGTTTTTCGTGCAAGAATTATCCCGAAGCCCCGGTATCATTCCCGAGCCCCGAAGCAAGTCCCGAGGCCCCAAAGATCCCGAGAAGTGCGATTCCCGAGCCGAAGCTCTACCCGCGAGGAGCCCGGTTTTTGTGAAGATCTTCCAGATCTACCGAAGAATACTACTTCTACAAGCCGTAGTGTTGTCTGATCATCTTCTAATCAAGTGAGTGTGTGGTTACTCTCTTCTAACACATAAGTACGAAGTATTTGCTACGAAATACATGCTATGTGTTTATATATTGTTGTTTATTTGAGATATTGGTGGAATGGATGAACTATATAGGTTTTAATGAGTTAAACTGTATATGTATTTTATATCTACAAATATGTTGGGTAGGACATGGGTAGATGAGATCCGTGAGTATAGATCAGATCAAGAGATTAATTTTAGATCTGTGAGTATGGATTAGACCAAGAGGTTAGTTGTAGATCCAGGAGTATGGATCAGGTAAAGAGATAAAACTTATTATTAGTCCGGGAGTATGCATACTTGGTGTGTGGCATAACTAATGTTTGGACAAACATAGTGTGCATACTTGGTGTATGGCATGACTACTTTTTGGATAAACATAGTGTGCATGCTTAGAGCATGGCATGACTAGTGTTTTGATTGAAGTATAAAGTTGATTAGTTGAAACAATATACAATGAATAATGTGTAATCAATATGGTGATAAATAAAAGGTGTTCTATTTATATTCATAAGCTCTGAGACCATATTTGATTCGATTATTCTTGTGTTTCACTTTGCATGTTTTGACTTACAGAATAACTAGGTCATTCTTTCCGAATGACTAAGTTATTCAAACCATCCACAATCGGTCATATGTTGGACATAGATATGAATCAAGATTGTCATTAAGTTGGCTAAGATGTTTGACACAGCAAGAGTTGCTACAACACTCATGAGTGCTCATAAGTTCTGAGTATTAGATTAAACCCACGCTCATTTGAATCGCTTCATGGATTTTATCACGAGTGATCATGAGACGATAATATCTTATATTCTTCAAACCTAGAGATATGAGTTGTTGACTGTGAGTTGGTCATGCATTAATTGCATGAAAACGCATTTGTAACTCGATGTTATAAAACATGCATTTGTGTATGATTCAACAAGTAGCAGGACAAGCATATGAGTCGAAGTTTATCCATTCCTTTTACCCTTGAAGGGATAAAAGTGATATATGTGGTCCCCTCGATGATTTAGTGATGACACCCCTAAAGTGCATGGCCAAACCTAGACTGATTTGATTTGTTCAATTAGTCGGTCGTCATAAATCGGAAATCAGGAAACAACAAATGGATAGAGATAATGATTATAATCCATGTCTCGGTCCATATGATATCTATAATGGAGGAATATATGATCACTTATCTAATGGACGCGTCATTGATTTGTTCAGAGTTCGACAACGGCTTTAAGAGCTACGATTGCTAGTCGTGTTATGAAGTCGTACTTGCAATAATAGTTTTAGACTTATCCAAGTGGGGGACTGTTGTGTTAGATGTCTAAGCCCATAAATATTATTGGTATGTACTTGACCAGAGAGTAGCATGGTCCATTTGGGTTGCATATCATCAGGACAATTTGTTAGGATGGACTTTTGAGAGAAGAGGATATATATTATTTATTAATATATTATAAGTTCTAATATGTTAATATGAAATCATATGTTTTAATTAGTGTTGATCAAGAATTAATTTGGAATTAATTTATTGATCAAAAGATACTAATTAAATCTATGGGGACTAATTATGGTAATTAGTTATATTTATATGTGGTGGGCTTATGATCCATGTTGGACCAAGTTTATGTATAGATACAAAAAGAGTTGAGCCATGTGAGCCATGGATCATAAAACCCATGGGTATGGGTTTGGGTTATACCCATGACTCTTAGTATTCAAAACATATAAATACATATATGATGACCTAAAATCGCCAACCTTAGAGTGTGTGTGCATGTTCTTGGACTTCATGAAGGTTTTAGAGTTCATGGAGATTCTCTCTCAAGTACTACCTTTGTCCTTGATGTGTTGTGATTCCACTTGAGGCTTCCACACTATTGGGGCTAAGATCTTAAGGCTAGATACATCAAGACTTCAATCTCCACCATAAGGTATGTTATCCTAACTAGATTCTTGTGAGGTATATGAAAAGTGTATGCTAGTCATAGGTTTAATACCTTGGAAACACCATTGCATGTATAATTAGTGAAAACATAGATCCAAGGTATTTAGGGTTGCATGAACACCTTAGGAGTGTTAGAATGCTCAAAACCCAACAGTGTACACTAGGCGTACTTGGGCGCACTTTAGTATGTTGGGCATACACATCGTATGCGGGGCATACGTTAAGGAAGTGCAAACCCTAAAATTTAGGGTTCAGTCCATATATAAACCCCATTATAGCCTCATGCCACATTTCTTCATCAGCCTCCCTCTGTGAAAAAACCACCCCAAGCAAACCCTAAGTGATAAGAGTGCATTTTGAGTCCATTGGATTGTTTTGGAGGTGTCCTTGAAGAAAAATAAGCTGGTGATAAGAGCTTCGAGCTCAGAAGCATCTTGGATTTGAAATTTCCTTCTTTCTAGCAACCTCCGGGAGGTATAAAGTTTGCAACTTGATCACTCCATCTTGTAGATCTAGACATTTCTTCCTTTAAGATACTTTTTGTCCCAAATGTGGTGATTCTTGAGAATGCCATGTTCTTGACACAATATGTCGTCCTTTTAGAACTTAGAAGGGGTCTTAATTCATAAAAATTTGGTATTCATGGTTAGCTTTTCTCCATGCATGCTATAAATGTAATGCTCGATATTCTCCAAGGTACTATTTATATATAGGTTGGGTTAATTAATCGAATTGGTTTGGGCTTGGACCCATTGGGTCCTTATGATTGGGCTGAGGAGTTCCGTACGTAGGGCGTACCACTCTAAGTACGCGCAACGTACTCACGAGATATGGACATAGATGCCATGCGCGTATGCACAGAGTATGCATGCAGTCCCTAAAACCCTCAAATTTAGGGATGATCCCTATATAAAGAACATTATGCCCTAAAGCCCAGCCACCATTTCATCCTTAAGCTACTCCCACAAACCCTATTCCATATTTTGTGTGTTCTTGTTCATGGAAGGCCTTTTGAGAGAATTTTGGTGTTTTGGATCCATTCTCCAAGGAAGTAAAGGTCAAGGCAAGGTGGTGGTGCAAATGAGGAGTTGTAGATCTGGGATTGTTGCTTCATTTCAGACCTCTTCAAGGTATAAAGTCTTGAATTTGATCCATGAGTGCTTAGATCTCTTATGTTGAGTTTTTAGACCTTTTAGGTCCTAAGAATGGAGATTTATGGTTCCAAATCCATTTCTAGACTTAGGGTTGCCACCCTTGGTGCTGTTTGAGTCCCTAAGACAAAAAGATACCATCTTGAAGATCTTAATGGGTTAATGCAAAAGTTATGGCCATTTTCATGGAAGTAGATTGCTATTCTTTGAGTTTGGGTTCATGTGGGTCATATAAAGTCACCAAGTCAGTGACTTTATGCATTAAGACGTTGAAGAGGACTTGGATCTATGATTTTTGCCTTTTGAATAGAGTATTAAGTACTTGATGGTATAAGTGGCTTAACAAAGCAGTACGATGGTCGTACAAGCCCGTACGCGCAGCGTAGAAGCCATGCAACTTGTACGCTTAGCATACAGAGGAGTACACCCCGTGTACTCACTGGATATGGGCTTTACGTCATTTGGGCCTCGGTTTGGGCCATTCCTTGGACTTTTCTATTTTGGGCCATCGTGGGCCATCATAAATTAGTTATTTTGGGCTAATAATATGTTTGGGCTTAAGGGAAGGCCCATTTGAGGAGTTGGGCCCAATTTAGAAAATTTGAACAATGGTGGGTCACTAATGGGCTTGGGAAGTCTACTTAGTATTGGGCCTTTCATGGTATGGTTTTGGGCCTTAGGCATGGACCAAATTAGATCAGGGGTAAAATGGTCATTTTAACCTAATAAGGATTATTGGTTTTTGATTAAGTGTTACTTTGGTAATGATAGCTTGGGGAATCGTCAGAGCAGCCGTTAGAGATTCCTTACCGTGAGATTCCACATTCAGCTTTGCGAGGTGAGTTTCCTCCTATAGGAGCGTGTCGAAGGCACCAATGCCGACCCGTATGTATGATTATATGTTCCAGACTAAGGTCCGATGTCGGGCGATGCCCAAGGTATGCTTATATGATTTCCGAATTTCGGTCCAATTTCAGGCGATGTCAGGTGGGGCCCAAAGAATGTTTATATGTTTATGTTATGTGAATATTTTATGTGTATTTGTTTATATGTTATTATGTATACCGAGATTTGCTCGATGCTGGGCGGGGCCCGAAATCAGATTATGTCCGATGTCGGGCAGGGCCCGATGTCGTACTATGTCCAATGTCGAGCGCGGCCTAATGCTGGACGTTGTCCGATGCCGAGCGGGGCCCACGATATGTTTATATGTGATTATGTGCTTATGTGTATGGTATATGGTAGTTTGGGGAGACTCGCTAAAATTTGTGCTTGCAGTTTTTAGTTTTGGTTTCAGGTACTTCTGGTTGTAAAGGGAAGAGCTTTGGATGATTGCAGTGCATACACCATTATGTTTAGCCTGGGATGATTACTCTGATGTTCTGATTTGGAAACTCTGATAATAATGTCTGTGAGATAGTTTGACATATTTTCGATGAAGTGTTTTGATAACTATGGTTTTATTTAATGATTTAAAACGAAATTTTTGGTCATGATTTTTGGGATATTACAATAAAAGGTCTTAATGCATTAAGATGTTGAGATTTTGTGTTTTTAGCACTTAATGGACATGCAAAGTCATAAAGTTGGAAACTTTATGACTCTTGAAGATATTTTGGCTTTGGATTTGATTTTGGACGTAATGATTTGGAGTATTAAGCTCTTAATGGGGAAAGGGTTAAATTGGCATGTATGTTGGGCATTCCAAGTGGTATGTTGTGCGTACATGGTCAGCACCCCGTACGCTGATCAACCATCGAGTACACCCCGCGTACAGAAGAGTACGCCCAGCATACTCGGCTGAGTCGACTCGGTCAGGTTGGCTCAGTTGGGTTGACTTGGCTACGTATTGACTTGACTTCTGACCATTGACCAAGTTTGACCAAGGGCATTTTGGGGAAATATTATTAATGGATAATGTTTTGACCTTTAGGATTTGGGTTGAGTCGGTATTTGGGAGCAGGGTATTGATCAGCTATTTGTCAGATTGTGAGGTAAGTCTTCCTCACTGTACTTATGGGTCGAATGCACCAAGGCCGGCCCATTAGATTGGATATCCTGTTATATGATAGTATGTTATTATGTTGCAGAGATCTGTTAGATCGGTATCTTGGTATATAGGATGTTAGCATGCGGTAGTGATCTGTAGAGATGTATGTTTGCCTGTTGACTGGTTATATGTTTCTCTGTTATGCATATGTCAACATGTTATGTTTAACTGGATTGAGGCGGTCCTGCTTTGTGCTGAAGGCCAAGAACCCGAGGCGGTCCGGATAGACTGTAGGCCTGCGAGGCAGTCCAGTTAGGCCAAAGGCCCAGAGAGCGGTCTGGATACACTGTAGGCCCTGCGAGGCCGTCCAGTCATGTCGAAGGCTTGAAGAGCAGTCCAAATAGGCTGTAGGCCCTATGAAGCCGTCCAGTCAGGCTGAAGGCTCATTTACGTATGTTGTTGTGTGTTATGTTTATGTGGTGGTACTTTGGGGGGACCTCACTAAGCATTGTCTTACAGTTTTTGGTTATGGTTTTAGGTACTTCAGAGGACTGTGGCAAGTCGAAGGCGTGAACATACACATCCTGATTATACTATTGATCTTAGGAGACTCTGTTCTAAATAATATTTTGGAAACAATGGTTTTGTAAACACTTTTATTAGTATATGGTTTTATTTGAAAAGCTTAAATTGGTTGTGATTTTTGATACGTTACAAGTAATATATAGCAAGCAATTCCCAATATCATAAGGCATCACCAAAATCACGCACTTTTATCCAACGGTCCCTATAAGAACCCTAGATTATCCACTAGCATGCTTTCTAATAGTTCATATATCAACAAAATCAAAAACTCATCGCATATAACAAGTATGGGTATTTGGGGAACCGCTCTCCTGTATTGGCTCTGGCTGACTGTACACACCGTATCTTCCTGTAAAATTAAAGTTAAGTTAAGTTCCACGTTCCCAATCCCAAGCAAACAATCAAAAAAGATAATGAAAAGAGACCGAGACTATGTTCCTAACCCAACCCTTTTATTATAAACTATTTTTCAAAAATGTTTTGTGAAAACTCTCGAATCCTAGTTTGAGACTGGATTCACACAAGTTTTCCCCCAATTCGCTCAAACCAGGGCTCTAATACCAACTTGTAACTTCCCATTTTCACAACCAAAAAATTTGAATTTTTATTAGAGTAAAATTGCCCAATTATAAATCCGTTATTAACAAAATCATTTATTCCAACATATATTTGTTGAAAATCAAAGTAATATTAAAGCGCGAAATCTTCATTGTTGCTGACGAATGTGTACAATCACACCTTCGCCTACCCATGATAATCGATGATAACTGAAACAATAAACAACTGGGTTAGCACAAAATTTAGTGGGTTTCCCCCCAAAATACCCAAAACAATAAACATACAAGCATGCATAACGGCCCATAATCATCGGATTTGAATGCTCAGGCTCAATCACTCCGTGGACTGGAATGCCAACATGCAACGGGTCCAATCAGCCATTAGGCTAGAATACCCAGGGTTTGTTAGCCTACCTCCTCAACGCAACTACTCTTCCCAAGCCTCCGTGCCTACGAATTACAGTCGGCCTGCATTTGGTATCTTGGCCTACAACACAAAGCAGGACCACCTCAACCTACTATTACCATATATCGATGTATAAAAAAAATCAAGGATCAAGTAGGCACGTAATACATGAAAACATCAATCACACAACTCACTACTGCCTACTAGTCCTCTCACAACATATTGTTCCGCTACCATCTAAGCTCTATGAAATACTTTACAATAAGTAACTAAAGGTGAGATAGCCACCCGAACAGATGATCCTACTCTAGAGCCACAACCAAACAAGGAACGGGCAAGAAAGCCTAGATCAAGAGTTCTCAGGCTATACTACATGACTACATACAGCCCCTAGGGCACTCCAGTAGATGATAATCAGTATACCACTACGACAACATCCTATCATGTAAGGATATATACACATATCTAGAAGATCACTATAGCACAACAACATCCTATATACAAGGATACATATCTAACAGATCACTACATCATAGCAACATGCTATATACCATGATACAGATTTAATCGATCACTACATCACAGTAACATACTAAATACCAACAATCTAAGGAATGCATAACCACATATACTTAGAGGTAAGATAGAGACCCATACATGTGAGCATACTCTAGACCCACAGCCAAACAAGGAACATTTAAGATAGCCTAGATCAAGATTCCTCAGTCTATCCTACATGACTATATATATTCCCTATGACATCGCTACATTAAAAGATAACAAAAACTAGTGGGCCGATATTGGTGCCTTCAACCCACATGTACAATGAGGCAAAACTCACTTGAATCGAAGAAACTTGAAACACTGGGATACGCTCCCTTCTACACTGCTTGCTCCCGCGAATCCTCCAATCATCACAACTAGATAAAACCTTAAGTAACAATCCAAAACCCTCGAGTTTTACCTAAAGTCAAACTTGGTCAAAAAATCAATGGTCAACGGAAGTCAGCTAAAGTAAAAGTCCAAGGTTTTTTAGTACGCCCAACATACGCGGTCTGTCCTCACTCTTCCATTAAGCACTTTATTCATTAAGGCCTTTTTTCCAAAGCTCAGATCCAGACTCAGAACATCGAATTAAGTCATAAAGTTTCAACATTTACTACTTTCCATGGGTAGAAAAGGTCCAAAAGCTAAAACCCTAACTTATTAATCCATTAAAACATCATAACTCTTGCATGGAAGGGATAGAAGGACCAAGATCACATTTTTATGGTTTCTAATAGCTCCATGATGGATAAAGTTTCCAAATTTATTCATTACGATGGTCCAAACAACCAAGATCTAGTCTTTAAGTCTCAAAGGGACAAAAATTGCATCTCTCTCAATTTAATCCATTAAGTCCAAGTCTCCAACCATCATATATTAATCAATAAGATGTTTAAATGGATAAAGTTTCCAACTTTATCGATAACAATGTCACAAACTTTCAAGATCTAAACCTTATGCACTAAAGTGACCAAAAGCTCATAACACCCAAAACTAGCTAGATCTAACAAATACATCATCAAGATTCAAGCTTTATACCTCTAGAAGAAAGATCAAGGTGAACAAGGTCTGGATCTACAAGCTCCAATGCAACCAACACTTCTCCAATGAGCTCTTTCTTCTCTAAGATGCACCAAGAACACTCCAAAGCACTTAAGAACACCTTTTTGCTCAAAAGGCTCAAACTAGGGTTAGGGTTTCAAAGGAGGACGTTGGAGAGGTAGAGGCTGAGAATGGAAAGGGTTTGGGGAAGTTAAGGAGTTTAAATAGGGATCAAAACCCTAAAATTAGGGTTGGGGTTCTTTTCGCGTACGCCCAACGTACTCCTGGTACGTACAGTGTACCAGGTTGAATCTCCATGATCATCGTTGCCTAGTACCCCCAACATACACCCTGTACGCCTAGCGTACTACAGACTAAACCCAAAACCCTTCTAATTTCTAACAACCATAACTTCTTCATTCCAACTCCATTTTCAACGATCTTTATATCCACAGAAACATATTGAAGAGCCCCATAATATTATCTAAATATCTTGGACTAAAACCTTCTCGAACAATAATTAATATTTCATGCAATAACGCAATGCATGACTTTTCCCTTTCTACCCTTCGGCCTAAAACACGATTCAAGGGTTAAATCTTTTAACTATCATTACCTCCTTCCACAACGACTAAACTTTGACTTCTTAAGGCCCAAATCCTTTACAAAATCGACTTCTGGCCCACAACCCTGAAATAAGGAACGACAAGAAATAGGATGTTACAATTATCCACAGGAGGTTTGGGATATTTATTTATAAAATGTTTTATTTCATTAAAGTTCCAACAGACGACTTCTTTTCTACTTCTTGATTGTCCTCTCTTCCTTGAATTTGATCTTTTTCTTCCATATCCACCACTGTTTTATTTCATGTCCCTTTCTTCTGTATTGAGTAAACTGGCGGAACCTTCTCCTACATTCCTTCTCCGAACGTCTTCGTCAAGAATCAGATCTCTAATGCTTTCGAATGTGAGTTTCGTAGTTCTTAAAGAACTACTTACTGCAATAACTATTCCAGCCCAGCTTTTGGGCAACGAAGATAATAAGAATAATAATAATAAATCTTGGACTTCGTCTTCGAATTTAATTTCAACAGATCCTAACCTGGATATCATCAAGTTGAACTCATTGACGTGGTCTTTCATAGACACTCCTTCCTTCATCTTCGTGTTTACCCATTATCTGATCAAGAAAACCCTGTTTGTTGTAGATAGATTTTCGTACATGTTGGGTAGTGCCTTTATCAATCCAAACATGGTCTTCTCAATGATGATGTTGTATGTGACATTCTTCTCTAGTGATAATCTGACAACACCAAGGGCTTGTCGGTCCAGCAAGTTCCATTATGCTAGATCCATATTCTCAGGTTTCTATTCAGGTAACGGTAAGTATAATTTCTTCTGATATAAGTAATCTTCAATCTGCATCTTCCAGAATCCAAAATCATGCCTTCAAATTTATCAATCTTTACTTTCTCTTCTTCATCAATCATAGCTATGATACCAGTTGTTACGCAAAGAACAAACGATAAACAGAAACAGATTCGAAGAATATGAGAAACCAGAAAACAAATTCAAAGCATACAAAACACAAGGATTTAATTGGTTCACACTATCTTGTGATAGGCTACATCCACTATTGAACTAGAGATTTTTATTCCACACACGCTTTTTTCTACTACAATGTTACAGATACAACCGTTCATAAGTATATAAACGAGAAAATTTGACCTAAACATCTAAAATGCCAAGCCCGAAAAATAAAACAAAATAGAAAAAACATCAAAAGAAATTGGCCCACCCAGGTCAAGCCCGAGATCTTGTGGTCTACACCCAAAAAAATTCAGTCCTTATGATAAGTCTCCATATCTAACAGAAAACTATTATGAAAGTTGTTTTATGTTAAGTTTTTTAAATTGCTTATAGATTTACGATCTTCTTGCATGTAAAAAAAGGTTTACTGAGCGGTCTACATCAGTTTGTTTAAAGTTCCACATAAGAGCTAAGTCGTTAAATATTAGCAATACTAGGTTATAATCCGTGTACTACACGGTTCTGCAAAATAAAAACAACTTTGAAACATAATAAAAATAATAATAATTAGTAATATATAGTATAATTATTATTTTTCTAAAAACTTAGATATTTTGTCTACAACTATATAATTATAAATTTAAATTAATTATATATAAAAATGATGACCAATATACCCTTATGATATTATGCCTAAGTAATTTACATAAAAAAATTTAGGGCTACACTGAGAACATTTAAAACACTTTCATTAAAAAAAACATAACTCACCGACTTTATATATTAGTGAGATAGTAACAGCCGATGCCAACAAAGAAAAACTTGTTCTTGAAACACAGATTCAGATACACATATATCAAGATTTTACAATTCTATCATCTTACTTGCATTCTTTTGAAAATGCAATGTATGGGTAAATAAACCTAAAACTACTACCTTTTAGTAAATATATTTCTAACTATTATATTTTTATTAAAAACTCTATTTATCAACATATATTTGAAAATCAGTAGCCATGAAAAGTGATAATATCATCGTAAGCATATTTTCCATCGTCAAACATTACTGGCAAACCTAGGTAAAACTGATTTATTTGGAAAATATACCTAAAATATTCTATGTTTTATTAAGAAAAATAAAATACTGATGGTTAAAACGCAAAATGACCACAATTGATGAAAATAATGATAGAGAAGAAACTAAAATCAACACATAAGATACATTGATAAAACAAAATCTCGATATAACATTTTTACCACCATCTAAATAGTAAACTTTTTATGTAATATAATGTTTGTTTCAATAATATGATAGTTAGTTAAAAAATAAATATAATGAGTAATTTATCTTTGTTATAATCAGGGGGAGGCTAAGTGTAACTAAGGTGGGTCCAATGACCCACCTAATTTTTTTAATTGATCTAAAATTTCTAAAGAAATTTTTTAACGACCTATCTTAAAAAGAATTTAGGAATCATCTTACCTATAAAATCTTTGAATTTGTATAGAAAATTTTCTATAACAAAACTAGTGAATTATGCAGTTTTCCATTCTAGACTCGCCACTGGTTATAATTGTCTAAAATAATATTTATAGTAGATTTCATTTATCATTAAATAACAATAAATTGTGTTAATCCATAAAATAGACAAACTACTAATGTATGGGAATGATGAATTTAAACGCATTGCAAAATATCCTTAAAAAATCAAGGTTGTTCTTTGTTAAAACAATTCAAATATATATATATATATATATATATATATATATATATATATATATATATATATATATATATATAGACTTAGGTTCAAATGTTTTCACTATCTATTGTGTGCATGCATGATTAATTCTGGACCAATCATTTTAGTTATTTTAATAAAGTAATTAATGTATACTAAATGCTGAAGATGTAATTAATATTCATTATATCTTCAACATTTAATATGCATTAATTACTTTCTTAAAATAACTAAAATGATTGGTCCAAAATCAATCATACATGCACACAATAGATAGTGAAAACAAAATAACCTAACCCTATATATATATATATATATATATATATATATATATATATATATATATATATATATATATATATATATATATATATATATATATATATATATATATATATATATATCCTTCTCTATATTCCAAAAATCTATAGATCAAGAAAAACACAATAAAGGAATTAGATCCATCTAAATATAACAAATGAAGAACAAATTACCATAAAGAGTGTTCGAGTGTTCGAGACTTAAATGGGAGAGTAGTACAACAAAAATCAATCCTTATAGAAGAACTTGGCATTTAATTGATTAGAAATAAACATATAAAAATAAAATTTTATCTGTTAGTACCTTGAAATCATCAATGAACAAAAGAACTCATTCATCTAATAATCGAAGAACTCATCCACATGTTACAATAATCAAAATGAATTAAATGGAATATTCATCTCCATATAATGTGAAAATCATGGCGTAAAAAACATAGTCCGATGAATTGTTTGATAATAAGGTGTGATACGCATATAAAAGTGAAAATAGAAAGATTGTCTTCCAGATTTTTTAAGATAAGAATTCATCCACGATTTGAAATTGATTGCGTAAAAAAAAGGAAACTAAATGGTGAGAAGTTAGGGGTTGAGTAATTGATTACCAAATGAATTCATTTATCATTTAATAGGATAAATCGGAGATATTCTTAAAGCTTAGCATTTGAGCAGAAAAATCATAAAATACGTTAACCAGAAGATACTACGTGGCAAGTAGATGTGTAGAAAAGGGAGATATGGTAGCTATAGGAGTCTTACTAGGAATAGAGATAGAGATTTTGGATGTATGAGGATTTGATTCATAGACATTCTATGTAGAATATCATTCCTCAAGCACTATATAAGGTTTTCGGTTTGTTAATACAATGATGATGTTATTAGTAAAATCGTTAAATAAACTTTGTGAGTTACAACGGTAAAAAAAATATTAAGGTCTTTGGTTTGTGATACGATGATGATGCCAAATAAATAAAACTTTTTAATAAGTTATATCGTAGATCTTTTAAAAATGCTGTTAATTGAAATGATTGAAAACAAAATAAATGGAAATCGTATGGATAATAAATGCCAAAAAAAAAAGTAATAATAACCTAACCACAATTATTGTTATAAAATTTGAAATAAAAATTTTAATTTACTTTATATTTTATATTCAAAATATCAAAACTCACCAAAATATGCGTTTATGAACTCCTAACAAACCGAACCGCAAACCAAAAAAACCGAAAAAACCGCATAAACCGAAACCGAAAAACCGAAACCGAAATGAAAACCGATGGTGCGCCTTTTAGTTTTGCAAAAACCGAAAATACTCGGTGCGGTCCGGTTTATAGTCTCGCAAAAACCGCAAAAAACCGAACCGCACCGCATATATATATATATATATATATATATATATATATATATATATATATATATATATATATATATATATATATATATATATATATACACTAGCCGTTTACCCGCGCCAAGCGACGGGTGCAAATTGTTTTTTCAGAAATTAGTTTCTGGATGTGATCAATTATTTTGCGCAAATAGTTTTCTACATCTAAACAGTTATCAATAAGAATTATTCTAGTAGAAAAAGATTGCATTTTGTTTTCAGAAAATAGTTTCCTAAGCATTGAAAAGTTCCATTTTTTCGATAAATAATTTTCGAATGACTTTAATTTCTATGTCGACTAATATTCGTTTTAGCGATTAAAGTTTGGGTAGGTGTTTAGTGAATAGTTTTTACACAATATGATAGCACTTAGGCAATGCAGTCATGACGCAGACCTCTAAATATCATTCGATATGATTTTTTTAATCGAAAAACTGAATTGGAAGTGGTTGGAACCGGTTAATGGTATTTAGCTTAGCTCCCGGTTACCCCAATTTATCATTTTCGATTTTTAGACAAATAATTCAGCGGGCTGTGATTATTTCCAATACATATCATATTTCAAAAAATGCACAACATATCCACAAAATAAAACATTGTTTGTCTGTTTCAACTTCAAATATATTTAACGGAATAATAACATTAAAAATGACATCTAACTTTTTGCAAAAGTTTTACGTATAAGGGTTTGGCTATAAAAATATATAAATAATCAAATTATAAACCAAAGCCATAAATATGGCTAAAATGTTAAAAATCTTGATTTATGTCTATTTAGTCTTTTATATGCATTTTAATTTTTATCAATAAACTTAGATTAATATAAAATTTAGCCAACTAACTATGTAAATTGTTTTTTAAACACTTATTTACACATTAATATTAAAGTGTAACACACCATCAAAATTTGACCTAAATTTCTTTAAAAAGTTTGCTAACTCTCTTTTATAAATTAGTGTTTCTTTTATAAATTTATTTATTAAAAAGGTGAAGATGGTATAGCAAAGGTGTATAAAATAACTAACTTTTTATACTTTGTATAATAAAAGTAGTGTAAGAAAAAAAATTCCACGATTTACACGTCAACTTAAATATTTTTGAGATATTATCCTAAATAGTAATTATTTTAATTATAAAACTGATTTCTCAAACTTGTAACAGAAAATACAATTTAATTAACAAATTTAAAACAAACAGATACGTCTTACTCTATGTAGTTAAACAACAATATCGTAACATAATTTTTTAACTAAATCGAACTTTCTAAAGAAAAATATAATGTATGAAGTTCATATAATTTTCTAGCAAGATTAGTATATACCAATTTTGGAAGGTTTTTAATAAATATTTGAATGACTAATTTTGTATAAATTTAATAACTTATTAAAACATATTTTCAACTAAGAGATAAATTTAAACATTAATGTGATGCACCATATAATTCTACATAAAGTAATTCAAAGGATATTACAACGATATAAGCATGCCAAATGATATAAAACGATGTCACTTGCTCCTCTAAATGGTCTACAATAGTATGTAGCACAAATAACACATTTAACAATCCTAATTTGACTTGTAAAAATAATCATGTTCCTCAAATTCGACTCCTAAACAAATTATAAATTTTTTATTGAGCGACACATGTAGTCGCTTTTTGTCCTTGTGAACTTAGCTCTATAAAAAGTGCAATTGATGATAAGGTAAACTTATTAGGAATCGAAACATTTAAGCTTTTGAAATAAGCATTTTGAATAATGTTTAAGCAAAGATTTGAAATACATTGAACTTTTTATGACACCACTTACTCACATTTTTATTGAATTTGCCTTTTTTTTCTTCAAAATAAAGCTTGGTAATGGGAGAGGGTATGCTAGTTTTCCTTTTTACAGGTTGCGTTGCATTCAAAATGAATACCACATTACTAAAAGATAAACATCTTTACCCATGGGGTATTTTAGTAATCTTCTTGGTTAGGTAACAATTGCATCCTTGCAAAAAAAGAATTTACATATGTAAGATAATTAAGCAATAGAAATGGACAGTAAATGACAAAGCCATAAAAAAACAAAAGGGTCATAAATCAACAAATATGAGAGTTGAGTGGTAACAGTGTGTTACCTTATCAATATTTCAACCATCTATGCACTTCATCAACATGTTTCCTCCAAAAAACCATTATACTCCTACATGTTCAACTGGTTGCTAAGCAAAATAAAATGTAGATGTCCACAAAGCTCACTAATGACGATTTTACCCCTGGTGAGTCAACCAAATAAAATGAAGATTTAGGTTACATATTTTTCTGATAAAAACATAGAAAAAAGGTAAATGCTAGAAATTCCAACACACTTCCGTGTGTTTGTTCAAGGTTCCTCTTCTGCTTTGTCTCATCAAATTCAGTAAAAAAAAGTACCTACTCCAGACCAAACCAGTGGTCTAGACGACTTTCAGACTCTTTTGGCCATGACTACCTCTACCAAACATGGTCTGTCACATTTGCAACCGCTCAAATTGAAAATTACATAAACTGAAAAAAAAACACACAATTTGACAAAATGGAAGATGGGCTGCTATAATACCTCATTAGTAGTACGTTAAAGATTACATAAATTGAAAAAAAAAACAAATTATTATCATTATAAATGTAGAATGCTATAATAAACAATTTAATGTAAGTACATTAATTACTATAAATAGCAACTTACTTTCATGAAAATGTACTTTGAGGGAGAGGGAGCACTTGTTATGATCTCACCTGGATGGGCTGCTGTTTTTGCATCTTCACCTGCTACATAGGCACCAACAATGAGTGGACACCATATTTAATAGAACATGTTCATTTTCTATGCATTACCAAATTAAAATTTGGGATAAGACGCACTGAAACAGGTAAAGATGCAAGCCAATTTCACATCTCCAACATACATACTCTCTTGTTCATCCACATACTCTGAAAAGGAAAGGCCAGGTATGACGATTGATATAATATATAGCTTAATAAATAAACTGAAGTTAATCTATGAACAAAAAATGATGGGAAAAACTCACTAACCGAGGTGATCAAGAGAAAATGGAAGGCAAGGTTGTAAAAGAAGAATGAAACACCAAGTGCTCAGAAGTAATGGAATAGAGAGTACACATACACAAAGAGAAACTGCATAAAAAGATAAATGTGGAAATCTACCTACAAAAAAGGAGAGCTTGTATACAGGGGAATATTTTCGTCATTGAAATAAGGATCTGAAGTTTCAATGTTGATTTTCACAATTAGAGGGAGCACATGTACTTGAAACATGAAACATACCAACAATTTCACGAATTTGATTTTGGAAGCTCATGGAACTTCGCCGGAAAATAAGAAACAATGAGAGTGGTCTTTTTTTTTTTATGTTCTTTCTCCTCTGCCTTTTCTCATTTATCAACTAACAATGACAACAAAGTATAAAAATAATTTCATACTTGAATTAAATCCTTCTCATCAATTTTCTATCCTGCTAGTCACAACCCATCATGATATATATGTAACAATATGCATTCTATAACTATTTTTCATTCCATTCCAGATCACTACAGAACCAAAAACACATTTAGCTATCTACAAGACTTGGATGTTTATAGATTGCTAGTACGAAGTGACCTTCCAGATTTGTCTTAGACATAAAAGGAATCTGATTTTTCTCTATTATAGAAGTTAACGTTTAAATCCAAGGGATGTACGAACCACATCTTTATTCAAACATCGCTTTTGTGTCTCTTCTTTGTTGAACTTATTTGCTTTTTAGATACTAAATCATCAGCCTTTTCCTACACCAAAATATAACAAAAAATCTTTCTTTGAATCTTTATTTCCAACATCATGTGTAAAAAAACTAAATTATGTAATGTGTACCTTTTCATTTATCTTTAATTCTTGTTTGGTAGACTTGTCATTTTTATGTTTAAGAGATAGAAATATCAACACCATTGTGTTTTTTAGATCATAAACACTATCTATATCTAAAAAATGAAATAGCTATACACATATAATAATCAGACTGAAAATGGGTTAAAGTTACCTCAAGAGAAAAAAAAATGAGGAAATATGAGTGATTCCATACATGTAATCGAGTCTATATGCATAACGAAACCTGTAAAATCGAAAAGGATAACTTCTTAAGAAAAAATCAAACCAGAAAATCAATAGCATACATGTGATCGATCATCTTACCGAAGATGTGTAGACCAACCACTGATTATCTACCATTAGTTGCAACGGGAGTATGATGCTTTCTTACCGTCAACTGAAACACTTTCTAGGGTTTTCAAATAAGGCTAAGGGGGTGTTTGGCTTAGCTTTTTAAGGGACAAAAGTCCTTTTTGAAAAAGTTGCAAAAAGTCAGGTTTTCTTGACTTTTCCAAAAAGTTGATTTTTCTTCTATCAAAAATCCAAAAGTAGGTTTTAAAATTGTTTTGCCAAACATCTTTTGGCTTCTATCTTTTTCTAAAAGATCTTTTGGCTTCTCAAAAGCTAAGCCAAACACCCCCTAAGTGGTAGGTGGTTGTAAAGTGGTTTAGAGAGATAAAGAGAGACTGTATGTGTGTGTATGAGAGAGAGAGAGAGAGAGATGAACCTACAGTATGTGATGGTGGCCATGTGGTTGTAGCAGGAGAAAAATGGTGACATAAAAGAAGGTGACGTCTCATGCTATGGTCCTCTAGCGATGGTGACAATTAGAGATGGGGAAAATTTGGATTAAGGGGAGAGAAAAGGAAATAAGAGATGCTTACAGTAATGAAGGTAACATTTGGATTTTGAGCATCTATTGGAAATGGTAGTGAATGGTGAATGATCTGATGGTGGTGGAAATTGGTTTCTTGGGGATACGCTTATGACAGAAGATAGTGTTGTGGTTTGCTGGCGGTGGAGGTGTTAGCCGATGATGGTGGTGGCGGTTTTCATGGAATGGTGAGGGGTCTAGGGTTTTTAGGGAGAGAAGAAGCACAAGTATAATGGTGCTTCGACAGTGGTGATGAGTGGTATGACGCAATGACTGTGGTGGTGGGTTAGCAGAAAATATATCGATGAAGGCGGCCGATTTAGTAGCAACGCAAGAGTGGAGGTTGGTGGTGGCCGTCAAATTTTGAAGTCGACGTTTCCAGGAAACAAATTTGGGTGGAAGGCATGGGACTATTGTGATCGAAATTGTGAGCATAGGATTTTTGTAGTCGACCACTGATGAGTTCAAATGAGAAAGAAGAGATAATGGAGTTTGGAATAGAGGGGCGGCGGACGCCGGTTCTGGTAGAGGTGGATTTCCAAGGCGTTGGCCATCCAGTTGGGTACGTGAAGGTTAATTGGGGAAAGGATGGCAAGTGACACACTTCTAGGTTGTATGGGTGGCGTTAAGAAGTTGGTGGTAACAGAGGTTGTCGGAGACCGAAGAGAGCGAGGTGTGACATGGAAGAGATGTGGTGTGATGGCAGATGGCGGTGTGTAGATGAGATTAGGGTTTTCAATATAATGCCGTAAGATACATTTAAGTACGCGTTTAAGACGTTTACATTGTACGCTTAATATGATTGTATATTATGCTTAGGTAGTTATACCTCTTAAATTTCAAGAAATATGCAATATGTTTAATAATATAGTAAAGATATATATATATATATATATATATATATATATATATATATTAAGTGTTGATATTTGTAAAAACCAAGAACTTATGACAATTAAAATTTCTATAAATATAAATATCTATCTTATCTCTGGGATGATGATTGTATATTGTTAAGCATACAGTCAGTGGTATTTACAATAACAAATAATGTTTATGACATTTTTTAACATTTAAAGGTGAAGAGTATTAATGATGATAGTATCATTTTTATAAATACATTAATTGATATTATTGCATGTACATGTGAAATAAATATTATATTAAATTTGTATTATGTTCAAGCATTAGAAACATGTTGGATGAGTGGTTATGTAATTTGATTTCAAACAAAGAGGTGGTGGTATCGGTTCATCTCCAAAAAATGATTAACATTCCTCATTTGAGTCAAAGTAACTCGCCGAGTTACTTGAGTTTTAGTACAAAGGCAAAATGAAAACAAAAAGAAAACTAACAAAAAACCGCAAAAAACCGAACCGCAATAAAAACCGCAAAAATCGAACCGCATAAAAACCGAACGGTGCGGTTTCTAAATTTTAAAAAACCGAAGTTGCGGTTTTCGGTTCGTTTCGGCCAAAAACCGCACCGAACCGCACCATGCTTACCCCTAGACTAACCATTGAAAAATATAAAAGGAAACTTATTGAATTTGTCCATTTCTTAGCCCCCAAGAAAAGCTAATACCACTTTTGCAAAGGCATATAAGAAAGGGAATCTCTTGTCTCTCCTTTTTGTGTGCGAGTACAACATAGGAAGTTTCGAAGAAAAAAGGAATGCAATATAATATATAAATATACTTCGTACGATAATGATGTTTAACAGAAATTGACAATCTACGTCTTTGGTTGAGATGAACCTTGATCATCAAAATGATCAAATTCTATAAATATATTTATGATTTTGTGTTGAAGCTGGTAAACGAATAAATATAGGAATGATCATCAAAATCAAAATAACCAAATTCTATTTGTATATAAATATACATATATATAAAAGTAACTTAACTTCTCTATCAAAGATAAACCGTCAAGCTCCAAAATCGGTTAATTCAAAGTGGACTGTTGTGGTTCCTTTTTTAAAATTGATTTTTTTTTTCATAGATATTTATTAATATCGAAGTTTTTTTTATAGACAATTTCATAATTGGTTGATGTGGTTTGTAAAATATTACATTTTGAGAACAATTCTAATATGGTGTTTGGTTCGCAAAATGTTTCTAAAGAAATTGAAATTGAAATTGAAAAAAGAATCTGTCACGAATTTGAATCCAATTTCATATAATGTTTGGTTGGTAGGAAATGAAATTGAAATTAATTTCAGGTTTTGTTTAGTTGGCAGGAAATGAAATTAGAATCCATGTAAAATGATAGGATTGCCCTTTTTTTATCTGTTTTGCTCAATTTTACTTTGATTTCTATCTTATATGTAAAGATATATTATATAAACTATAAAGATGGTATATTTTCATTTTATTAGTTGAGCATTCATGTCGATGGTGGCGGTAGTGGCGATGGTTGGTAGTGGCAATGGTGGTGGTGGAGGGTGGTGGGTGATGATGGTAAATGGTAGTGGTAGATGGTGGCAGTAGCAATGGTAGGTGGTATGTAACATCCTGTTTCGGATTGTCCGTGATTAGGGTTCGTGAGCCATGAGCAGGGCATGAAGAGGTCTCGGGTTGCAGCGAGTTGCCACAGCGTAGGGCATCTCATCACCTTTCCGTAGGTATGAGGACCTCCGGAATCTGAGTTATATCAAAGAAGCTATGATAGTTTGGAAGTATGGCAAGTTTGGTCCTTATTGAGAAATGGGTGGCATCGAGTACGTTGGGTGTAAGTATGATTACGCTTAGCGTACTTATGAGCGTGGAATGGATGCAAGGACCACCTAGTATGTTGGGGGTACCAGAGGGTACGCTGGGCGTACTAGGCGCTAAGGGAAAACCCTAATTCGAGTAGTGTCCCTATTTAAAGAATGAGATGGTCTCATTTCTGGCCACCTTCCTCAGTCAATAAACCCTCTTAAACCCTAATATCCATTCTTAAGCTTGTGGGTGGCCATGTTGAGCTTATATGTGTTATTGTGGGCCCATTGGAGTTAAGAAGGAGCATGGAAGAGAAGGGAGTTGAAGTCCAGGCCTTGGATCTAAGCTTAATTGGGGTTAGAGCATCATTTGAAGGTATAAAGCTCAAAGCTTTCCCATTATTTTTGATCTATGCTTAGTATGGTCCATTTTTAGGGTTTTATGTCCGAAGATTGGAACTTTGTGAGTTGGTGAACTCCAGATCTTAATAACCTGTCCTTTTAAGTGTTTCTAGTGGTGAGGAGCCATAAAAATGACATCTTGATCATGAGAATCAACCCATGCATGAGTTATGTGCATTTTAAGTTAAGAAAGTAAGAGTTTCATGTGTTGTGACCTTATCAGCCATGCAAGGGCCTAAAGTCGTTAATTTTATGGAGTAAGAGATGTTAGGAAGTCCAGTTCCAAAAGATGAGTTAAGGTCTTAACGGGTTAAGACCCAGAAGTTTGATTAAGCAAAACTGAGAGTACGCGCGGCGTAATTCCAGTACGCCCCGCTTACTGGGATGAGGTCCCCGATCAGTTTCATGCGCGCTTGGGTACGCCTCGCGTAACCCCTTTGTGGGCTTTTGGACTAGACTTTGTTATGGGCCTTAGATGTTGGGCCTGAATCTTTGGGTTGTGTAATTGAGTCTATGAGTGAAGAATATTATAATTAAGCCTTAGACCCTTGTGTTGGGCTTGTCATGTAGATTGAGGTTTGGGCCTCAGGGAAGCCCATTTATTATTGGGCCTTAGTAGTCCTAATAGGTTTAGGGCATGGATGGGCCGGTAGGTGGTCTATCTTTAGACCTAATAAGTGAGAGGTTGGACTTAGCTCCTAATTGAGATAATTGTTGGTTTGGTACAGAGATAAAGGCCGATGCGTAGCAGCAGTGTCTATAGGAGCTGTTCTTCATTCGAGGTGAGTCTTCTCACTATACTTTACCTAGAGTCGTAATTAGAGTTATGTAACAGAGTATCTTGTATGTTATTTATGTTATGCGATGCACTGCACTATTTCTGTATGATTTATTCAGTGTGTGTTCCAGAGTTTACAGAGTTAGGACCGGAGGGTCCACAGAGTTAGGATCGGAGGGTCCACGGAGTTAGGACCAGAGGTTCCATTGAGTTATAGTCGTGAGTGGCTAATATGTGTTGTATATGGTATTTTGGGGAACTCACTAAGCTTCGTGCTTACCGTGTTATTTTATATGTGTTTCAGGTTTCTCAGGATTGCGGGACGGCACCGGCTGGATTGTACACACCAAAGGAAGAGTTATGTTTCAAGGATCCTGGATTGTTAATTAACCAAATATGGAGTTATGTTTTGAAAATTGGAACAAATGAGATTGTTAGACAAAGTGTTATGAAAAGTATACATTTTAAAAATGAAAATTTTGTTTTAAATTTTCACGTCGTTTGTAACGCCTGTGTTTCGGGCTTGCCATTTGTAGCAATGTAATAGTCTAGGTTAACCTCTGTAACCCGTTTTGAAATAATAAGATTGTATTATTTGAGTATTGTGTGTTTTGTGCTTAATTGCTTAATTATGTGGTTTGATTAATTAAGAATAAAAATAAGCGTCAAAATTTAAGTGTAAAATAAACTTAATATATTTGGTTAATGTTGTAGTAGTTGAAACGAGGTTTCCGAATATATATAGAACGCCCAAATCTGACTTCGTATGAGGAAGTTATGATTTATCGAAGTTCCGGCTTAGCGGTATACAGCCTGTTTTACTCGATTTGAGATCGAGCGGTTGTTAGCCGAAGCAATCTAAATGAGAATCGAAGATCTCATTGTTGGTATTGAAACGATAAAAAGTTAGGCGAGAACGGACGTCAAACGAAGAAGTTATGAATTTATAACGAAAGTTTCTGTCCCGGCCTATTAAAAATAATTAATAAAAATAAAGTCAAAATTAGCCGACGGAGTCTAAACGAAAGTCGTAGAGCATGGTCTCACCTTTCCGTGGATATAAAGAACGTCGAAAACGGAGTTCGTATGAAGAAGTTATGAATTTCCGAAGTTTATTAATCATTTTATATTTATTTTTAAATCAAAATTGGAGGCATTATCCGAAGCCGAGTCACCCGTCTGATCCATGGTACGCCCCGCGTACGTGAGTACGCTATCGCGTACTCAGCTTAGTGTCGACACTTCGGATGACGCATGCAGTGACGATTTCGGACGCGTACGCGCTGCGTACGCCTGTACGCCCCGCGTACTCCGAGGCTCCAGCCTCTATAAAAGGAATCCGAAGGCAGCCGAGTCATTTGCTAATTTCCTCTCGTTTTTGTGCCGAAGCTCTGCGCGTAAACCCCCGAAGCTACCCCGAAGCCCCGGTATCATACTCTAGCCCCGAGGCAAGTCCCGAGATCCCGAAGATCCCGAGAAGCGCGGTTCCCGAGTCGAAGCTCTGCCCGCGAGAAGTTCGATTTTCGAGGAGATCTTCCAGATCTGCTGAGGAATACTACTTCTATAAGTCGTAGTGCTGTCCGATCATCTTCTGATCAAGTGAGTGTGTAGTTATTTTCTTCTAATACAATAATACGAAGTATTTTATATAAAAATACGTGCTATGTGTATATATTTGGTTGTGTTATGTGTGAATGAGTATTCACTCTCTTCTATCTTATAGATCTGCTTATTTCTTTATGAGATATGTGTTATGTGTGTGTGTGCCTCATCTGTTATGTGATATATGTGTTGATTAAAGCATGCTATACAGGTTTTCTTTAAACTATGTATACAAATGTATATTTTTATCTACTAATATGTTGGGTAGAACATGGGTAGACAGTTGGTGTGTAATAAACAGATGAGAGGCCTCGTTGTTGTTTGATTGAGTCATCTAGCGGAGTTTAGATGACGACCACTGGCTATTCTAGACAGTCTTGTGGAAACATTAGCAGGTTCGCCACCTGTAGGTGTTAATGAACTTGGGTGTTCATTCGCTGTACTCCATCCCCCTCATGGTTGCCTTATTTGACTTATATTGCTGAGGTACCCCCGAAGCATGTGTTGTCACCCCGATGAAATATTCTTAGACTAGGTCCCTTATGTTAGTTGTTTTAGGGACATTAAAGTGAGAATAACGGGAATGGGTAATTGGGTTATTGTTGGTTGGTGAAAATTAAATATGATATTTATTGTGGGTTGAAAACCCTATATGCTCACCAGGCTCCCAAGCCTGACCCACTCAGTTTTAAATTGTATTACAGGTAGTGGCGGAAGGGCATGAGATGGATGAACCATCAAGTTGTTTTGTTTACAAGTCTGCATATGTTTATATTTGTTATATGACTTGTAATGTATTCGTTTATGCTTATTGGTCTGTATCGGAACATGACACCCCGAGTTTTGATTATAATGAAAATACATTTCTTTTATGAAATGCTTCGGTAAACAATGTTTTATCATGTTTTGTTTTTGGGAACAAATTCCGCAACTCTTTCAAATCAAAAGGATTTACTCTGAAAATATTTAAAAGCATAAATGAAAATCGGTCTTTTCTGGCCGAGATTTTGGGGATGTCACAGTTGGTATCAGAGCATTAGTTTAAGCGAACTAGGAATTTGTAGGATTTCTAGACTTAAACTTAGAATGCTAAGTGAAGTTTTGAGATGTGTGTCTGTTGTGATTTAGACACGAGCACTAGTTTATTTTAGGAAAGTTGCCTAAAATGCTTTATGTGCTAAATGTTATATGTTGCCATATATGATATTATTTGCTCGGATCTATGGTCTGTTGCCGACCGGATCTAGAAACCTTATGTGTGTAGGATTCTAAGCGTACGTCTACGATATTAGAACTAGCATGTAAACGTTTCGGAGTGATAAGGATGATTTGAATATCTATCATGATTGAGGATCTAATTTCACCTTATTCGGTGTAGATCAAAATGGTGAGAACAAGAAGTGGAGTTGGAAATGCTGACGAAAACAGGAATCAACCACCAGTGATTGAGCCAATACCTGTCGTAGCAGCAGCACCTGAGCCAATAACCATGGCTGGTGTGCAATTGATGATTCAGACGATGTTGGATCGTCAGATGGATGAAACTAGACGGTTGCTTCAACAAAATCGTGAAGAACTGTCGATTCGTGTGGAAGAGCCTGAACTGAATGAAGGGCACTCGGAAGGTGGAAACTTCAGTGGGTCTGTTGGTCCAGCCAACCCACCGATAGTTAGGCAAGATAACCGGGAAGGAAGGAATGATGGAATGGGATGCAAGTACAAGGACTTTTTGACTTGTAAACCATCGACCTTCAATGGAAAGGAGGATCCGATTGGGGTTATGGATTGGATCTCCGAAATGGAGTTAGCCTTTATGACATGTGGCTGTAGAGGCAAGTTGCAGACTATCTATGCCGTGCGACAATTCCGAGGTGGAGCCGTTCGTTGGTGGAACACTCTAGGGAAGACCTTAAGCCCTAGCGAGCCACTGCAAATGTCATGGGCAGAGTTCTTGGTGCAGTTCAAGCGCAAGTTCTGCTCGGCTCAAAATCTATTGGAGTTGGAGAACAAGTTTCTGACATTGACGAAGGGTAGCATGTCAGTAGATGAGTACACCAATAACTTCACCGATAAGATGGAGTTTGCCTTGCGTATCGTTCCAGACGAGCTGACAAAGGTGGATCGGTATGCGAAGGGACTTCCATGGGAGTATGAGGTGCCGGTACGTCAGGCACTTACTCTAGAGGCAGCTATCTGGGCTGCCAAGTCTGTGGAGAACATGATCAAAGGGAGAACCACCGTCAAGGTTGAGGTTGGTGAGAAAAGAAAGTTTGAGGGAACATCTGGTTCTGGTAAAAGAAGCAAATTTTCGAAATCTGATTCGAAAAAGTTTGGAGGAAAAGGAGGGGAAGCAAAGTGGTGTGATAAGTGTAGGAAAAAGCACTTTGGGAAATGTAGCGAGGATGTAACCTGCTACAAGTGTGGAAAGGTTGGACATTTTGCCAATGAATGTCCGAACAACAAAAGGATGTGTTTTGGGTGTAATGAAGAGGGGCATATTTTGAAAGACTGTCCGAAGAAGAAGGAGGCAGCTAGGCCCAACATTCCACCAAAGCCGAAGGCAAGAGCCTTCCAGATGACACTTGAGGCTGCGAAAGATGAAGCTGATGTCGCTTCAGGTACCTTTCTCGTAAACGAATTACCTGCTCATATATTGTTTGATTCTGGAGCCAACTACTCCTTTATTTCGCATGAGTTTGGTAGAAAGCTAGCTTTGCCTGTTGATAGACTAAATAATGCTTTATTAGTCGAAGTAGCTAGTGGCAAGTTTGTACCTGTTAGCCATCGTATGAGAAACGTCTTGATCGACCTTAATGGGAATAAGTTTCTCGAGGAATTATTGCCTATCGAACTTAATGGTTTCGACATCGTCTTGGGAATGGATTGGCTTAGCGCCAATGATGCCGAAATTTTGTGCAAGAAGAAGATAGTTAAAGTAAACCCGCCTGGGAAAGATTCGTTTATGGTGTATGGGGACAAACGCAGAGTGAATTCTGGAATCATTTCTCTAATGAAAGCCAGAAAGTGTTTGACCAAAGGATGTACATCATATTTAGCATTCGTGATTGATGCTAAGAAGGAAAAGAAGGTGATGCAGAGCATTCCAGTGGTGTGTGATTATCCGGAAGTATTTCCCGAGGATCTTCCTGGATTACCACCGGATAGACAAGTGGAGTTCAGAATAGACTTGTTACCAGGAACCACGCCAATAGCAAAAGCACCTTATCGATTAGCACCGACGGAGATGAAGGAGCTGATGATGCAACTTCAGGAGTTATTGGACAAAGGTTTCATTAGACCTAGTTCATCGCCCTGGGGAGCTCCGGTGTTATTTGTAAAGAAGAAAGATGGAAGTATGAGAATGTGCATCGATTACAGAGAGCTGAACAAGGCAACAATAAAGAATAGATATCCGTTGCCGAGGATTGATGACCTGTTTGATCAATTGCAAGGTTCGAGCTATTTCTCGAAGATCGATCTTAGGTCAGGATATCATCAGCTGAAAGTAAGAGAGCAAGATATCGAGAAGACTGCATTCAGAACTAGATATGGACACTACGAGTTCTTGGTTATGTCGTTCGGACTAACCAATGCTCCAGCAGCGTTCATGGATTTGATGAATAGGGTTTGTAATCCTTTCCTTGATAAATCCGTGATAGTGTTCATAGACGACATTCTGATCTACTCGAAAAGCCAGGAGGAGCATGGCAGACACTTGCGAGAAGTGTTAGAAGTTTTGAAGAAGGAGAAGCTTTATGCGAAGTTCTCCAAATGTGATTTTTGGATTCGTGAGGTCCAATTCTTGGGTCACGTGGTCAACCAAGAAGGGATAATGGTTGATCCAGCGAAGATTGAAGCTGTGACGAAGTGGGAACAACCGAAAAGTCCCACGGAGATTCGAAGCTTTTTGGGATTAGCCGGATATTACCGAAGGTTTATCCAAGGCTTTTCTTCGATTGCTACTCCATTAACAGCTTTGACCCACAAAGGAGCTACTTATGCTTGGAGTGAGAAGCATAAAGAAGCATTCGAGAAGTTAAAGAAGAAGCTATGCGAGGCACCGATACTTTCTCTACCCGATGGAGTTGAAGACTTCGCTGTTTATAGCGATGCGTCTGGTGTTGGATTGGGTTGTGTTTTGACCCAAAGAGAAAAGGTGATAGCATATGCGTCTCGACAGTTGAAAGAGCATGAAAAGAATTACCCGACTCATGATTTGGAGTTGGCAGCGGTAGTTTTCGCTCTGAAAATATGGAGGCATTACCTCTATGGCACGAAGTGCAAACTTTTCACTGATCATAAGAGTCTCCAGTACCTCTTTAATCAGAAAGAATTGAATATGAGGCAACGACGCTGGCTAGAATTACTTAAAGACTACGACTGCGAGATACTTTACCACCCCGGTAAAGCTAATGTTGTTGCTGATGCTCTCAGTCGGAAAGTCAATCTTGAAAGGAAGAGGCCAAGAGCGTTGAAAATTGAAGTTGTCTCGACCATTGTGGAAAGTATAAAGAAAGCTCAAGAGGAAGCTTCTGAGAAAAATGACCGAAAGGAGGAACGTTTGGGTAAAACGTTGGTGTTTGGTACTAACGGTCATGGACTGAAGGTATTCCAAGATCGTATTTGGGTACCTAAGTCAGGAGGAATTAGGGATCTTCTGATGGAAGAAGCTCACAAGACCATGTACTCGATTCATCCGGGTAGCACTAAAATGTATAGGGACCTGAAACCCTACTACTGGTGGCCGACGATGAAGCTTGATGTTGCAAGGTATGTGGCCGAGTGTGTGACTTGTGCGAGAGTCAAGACACAACATCAGAAACCTTACGGGAGTTTAGAACCATTGCCTGTGCCTATGGGTAAGTGGGAAGACATTGCTATGGATTTTGTCACTAAACTGCCCAGAACAAAGAATGGTCACGACATGATTTGGGTGGTCGTTGATCGATTCACTAAGAGTGCACATTTCATAGCGACCAAGGAGAAATGGTCTATGGAGAAGCTTGCGAATTCTTACGTGAAGGAAATTGTGAGGCTTCACGGTGTTCCGTTAACGATTGTATCGGATCGTGATAGCCGTTTCACCTCAAGGTTTTGGAAAAGTCTACAAGAGGAAATGGGTACCAAGTTATGTTTAAGCACAGCTTACCATCCGCAGACTGATGGTCAGAGTGAAAGAACAATACAAACACTTGAAGATATGCTGAGAGCATGTACCTTGGAATTCCTAGGTAATTGGGATGAACATTTACCGTTGGTAGAATTTTCCTATAATAATAGTTTTCACTCGAGCATTAAGATGGCACCTTATCAAGCTTTGTATGGACAGAAGTGTCGTACGCCGTCTTGTTGGCTTGAGGCTGGGGAAAAGCAGTTTATGGGACCGGAGTTGGTTCATCAAACTGCTGAAAAGTTGAAAATAATTAGGGAAAGAATGTTAGCAGCTCAAGATCGTCAAAAGAGCTATGCTGACAAGAAGCGAAGACCGATGACTTTTGAGGTTGGAGATTCGGTTTTGCTTAAAGTCTCGCCGTGGAAGGGACTTATAAGATTTGGTAAAAGGGGAAAGTTGAGTCCAAGGTTTATTGGACCGTTTAGAGTCCTTCAGAGGATTGGGAATCAAGCTTACAAGCTCGAATTACCCGAAGAACTGAATGGAATTCACAACACCTTTCATGTGTGTTATTTGAGGAAGTTCACGGGAGAAGTTCCCGATATAATTCCAATTTCTGAATTGAGAATTGATGAGAACAAAAGGTTGATTGAAGAACCAGAGGCAATTGTTGACCGAAAGACTAAGAAGTTGCGACGCAAAATGGTTGGGTTAGTGCTTGTCCGATGGAAACACACGAATGGGCCGAATCTCACCTGGGAGACGGAGAGTGACATGTTGAGTCGCTATCCGCATTTGTTTGTTGATGTGTGATTCCGGGGACGGAATCATTCTAAGGTGGAGAGAATTGTAACGCCTGTGTTTCGGGCTTGCCATTTGTAGCAATGTAATAGTCTAGGTTAACCTCTGTAACCCGTTTTGAAATAATAAGATTGTATTATTTGAGTATTGTGTGTTTTGTGCTTAATTGCTTAATTATGTGGTTTGATTAATTAAGAATAAAAATAAGCGTCAAAATTTAAGTGTAAAATAAACTTAATATATTTGGTTAATGTTGTAGTAGTTGAAACGAGGTTTCCGAATATATATAGAACGCCCAAATCTGACTTCGTATGAGGAAGTTATGATTTATCGAAGTTCCGGCTTAGCGGTATACAGCCTGTTTTACTCGATTTGAGATCGAGCGGTTGTTAGCCGAAGCAATCTAAATGAGAATCGAAGATCTCATTGTTGGTATTGAAACGATAAAAAGTTAGGCGAGAACGGACGTCAAACGAAGAAGTTATGAATTTATAACGAAAGTTTCTGTCCCGGCCTATTAAAAATAATTAATAAAAATAAAGTCAAAATTAGCCGACGGAGTCTAAACGAAAGTCGTAGAGCATGGTCTCACCTTTCCGTGGATATAAAGAACGTCGAAAACGGAGTTCGTATGAAGAAGTTATGAATTTCCGAAGTTTATTAATCATTTTATATTTATTTTTAAATCAAAATTGGAGGCATTATCCGAAGCCGAGTCACCCGTCTGATCCATGGTACGCCCCGCGTACGTGAGTACGCTATCGCGTACTCAGCTTAGTGTCGACACTTCGGATGACGCATGCAGTGACGATTTCGGACGCGTACGCGCTGCGTACGCCTGTACGCCCCGCGTACTCCGAGGCTCCAGCCTCTATAAAAGGAATCCGAAGGCAGCCGAGTCATTTGCTAATTTCCTCTCGTTTTTGTGCCGAAGCTCTGCGCGTAAACCCCCGAAGCTACCCCGAAGCCCCGGTATCATACTCTAGCCCCGAGGCAAGTCCCGAGATCCCGAAGATCCCGAGAAGCGCGGTTCCCGAGTCGAAGCTCTGCCCGCGAGAAGTTCGATTTTCGAGGAGATCTTCCAGATCTGCTGAGGAATACTACTTCTATAAGTCGTAGTGCTGTCCGATCATCTTCTGATCAAGTGAGTGTGTAGTTATTTTCTTCTAATACAATAATACGAAGTATTTTATATAAAAATACGTGCTATGTGTATATATTTGGTTGTGTTATGTGTGAATGAGTATTCACTCTCTTCTATCTTATAGATCTGCTTATTTCTTTATGAGATATGTGTTATGTGTGTGTGTGCCTCATCTGTTATGTGATATATGTGTTGATTAAAGCATGCTATACAGGTTTTCTTTAAACTATGTATACAAATGTATATTTTTATCTACTAATATGTTGGGTAGAACATGGGTAGACAGTTGGTGTGTAATAAACAGATGAGAGGCCTCGTTGTTGTTTGATTGAGTCATCTAGCGGAGTTTAGATGACGACCACTGGCTATTCTAGACAGTCTTGTGGAAACATTAGCAGGTTCGCCACCTGTAGGTGTTAATGAACTTGGGTGTTCATTCGCTGTACTCCATCCCCCTCATGGTTGCCTTATTTGACTTATATTGCTGAGGTACCCCCGAAGCATGTGTTGTCACCCCGATGAAATATTCTTAGACTAGGTCCCTTATGTTAGTTGTTTTAGGGACATTAAAGTGAGAATAACGGGAATGGGTAATTGGGTTATTGTTGGTTGGTGAAAATTAAATATGATATTTATTGTGGGTTGAAAACCCTATATGCTCACCAGGCTCCCAAGCCTGACCCACTCAGTTTTAAATTGTATTACAGGTAGTGGCGGAAGGGCATGAGATGGATGAACCATCAAGTTGTTTTGTTTACAAGTCTGCATATGTTTATATTTGTTATATGACTTGTAATGTATTCGTTTATGCTTATTGGTCTGTATCGGAACATGACACCCCGAGTTTTGATTATAATGAAAATACATTTCTTTTATGAAATGCTTCGGTAAACAATGTTTTATCATGTTTTGTTTTTGGGAACAAATTCCGCAACTCTTTCAAATCAAAAGGATTTACTCTGAAAATATTTAAAAGCATAAATGAAAATCGGTCTTTTCTGGCCGAGATTTTGGGGATGTCACATCGTTACATGGTAGGTGGTAAGAGGTGTATAGTGGTGTCGGTGGTAATGGTAGCGGTGGTGGGTGGTGGCATGATTTTGGGTGGTAGTTATGGCGGTGACGGTAGGTGGGTGGTGGTGGAGACGGTGGCAATAGCGGTAGCGGTAACGAGGGTAGGTGGTAGTGGTGGTTGTAGATGCTCATGGTGGTGATGGCGGCGGTGGCGGTGGCGGCGGTGGCGATAATGGTGGTAGTTGGTGCTGGTGGGTGATAGTGGTGGTGGTAGATGGCGGCGATGGCGGTGACAGGTGGTGGGTGGCGATGGCGGTAGGTTATGGTGGTGGTGGTGGGTAGTGGTGACGGTGGTGGTGGGTGATGGTAGTAGAGGTTACGTTATGAAATAAAACAAGGGCAATAAGGTAAAATTTCATTTTCCTTCTTAGAAGATAATTAATTCCATCATCTTCTTGAAGGAAAGTGTTTTCCTTATTTGATGGAAAGTTTTCTCATTTAGGATTCCAATTCTATCATACAAATTTAAACCAAACAATGGAATGTGGTGGAATTGGAATCATTTTCCCCCGAATTTCATTTCATTCCAGCAAACTACACGCACCCTAAGACCCTGTAATTTCAGTTTATAATTTGTCATTTCTCAATTAGATGTTTATAAAACTTATAAAGGACATTTTGATCCATCTATTGTTAAAATAGAATGATATGGTTGTAAATAAAAAGAAGTTTAATCTCATTTTCACAAATACGTTATTACATCTATAACATAAAAAACACTACATCAAAACATTAGATCTACAAAACTCATTCTCCATCTCTCACTAGACATCTCTTCCTCTCCCTCCTACCTCCAACGACTTTCCACCGTCACTGCCTACCTTTGATGGAACAACCTCTACCACCGCAATCCTACCACTTTTATGGCATTGCTCCGGTGACACATCCCCATCTTTTTTCTCTCAATCTCCATGAAACACCACCATATTTGTTCAGATTCGATCCACCACCTCCTCCACCAATCATCGATTCCTGTCATCGACCTCCAAAATCTTTCGTTTACATCATATTTGGGGTGGTTCATTCCAGATCTATGATCTTCAGTGGTAGATCTACGGACTTTGACGACAGATTTACGATTTTCGCCTAGAAATCTATGATTTTCACTTCCAGATCTACTCTGTGGTGAGATTGAGTGACCAGATCTTGCTCCGATGACACATCTCCATCTCGCCTCCATCTTTTTTCTCTCAATCTCCATGAAACACCACCAGATCTATTCAGACATGGTCCACCGCCTCCTCTACCAACCATTGTTATATGTCATTAACCTCCAAAATCCTTTATTTTCATCCGATCTGAAGTGGTTTGGTCTAGATCTATTATCCTCGGTAATATATATATATATATATATATATATATATATATATATATATATATATATATATATATATATATATATTCGATACTAGATCTAAGATTTATGCCTCCATATCTGCGATGTACGCCTCCAGATGTAACACCCTCAAACTGATAACATCTAATCTATAAAAATATTAGAGTTTTTATTTACAAATACAAAATTTTACTCAATGTTTAAAACTTTTTACATCCCAAGTTAAATCAAATGAGCACAATTAAAAATATATTTTTTTATACAAGAATGAAGAATATAACAATAGCATCTTACTATTTGAATCTTGCTCTTGCGCTCTTGTCTTCTCCTTTGGTACCACGGTTGCTGACACCTGAACTTGAACTTGAACTTGAACCTGCAACACATAGATGTATCTACAGTATCAGACACAAATTCTCTGGTGAGTTGTTCTTTCTATCATTTCTTATCTATCCTTATCTTATTTCATACTCGTCTTTATAGGTACTTTTCCAACTCATCTCATACCCTACGTATATCTTAACTCTATCTCCAACTCTATCTCTTATACTCTATTCTATCTCCTCATTACTATGTTTCTTATACTTGGATCTATATCATTTTTACTCAGTCACTTATGCTCTTACATGTATCATCTTTTCTTTGTCTCTTATACTCTATTCAATCTCGTCTCTACTTTCGCTCATATGCTCTGGTATGTCTCACATCTGCTCTATCTTATGTACCCTGTTATAACTCATCTCTACACAGTTTCATATACTATGTATATCTTATCTCTACTCAGTCTCATATACTTTGTTATATCCTATATACACTCAATCTCATATTCTCGGTATATCTCATCTCTACTAAGTCTCGTATACTTTATTATATCCCATATCGACTCAATCTCATACTCTCTGTATATCTCATCTTTACTCAGTCTCGTATACTTTGTTATATCCCATTTATACTCAATCGCATACTCTTTGTATATCTCATCTCTACTCGGTCTCGTATACTTTTTTATATCTCATCTCTACTCAATTTCATACTCTTTGTATATCTCATCTCTATTTAGTCTCATATATTTTATTATATCCCATCTCTACTCAATTTCATACTCTCTGTATATCTCATCTCTACTCAATCTCATATACATTGTTATATCCCGTCTCTACTCAATCTCATACTCTCTGTATATCTGATCTCCACTCAGTCTGGTATACTCTGTATATGTCATCTTTTCTCAGTCTCATATACTCTATATACCTCATCTCTACTCAATCTCATACTCTTGTCCTGAAGGAACCTTGATCTTATTCCCGTCGGAAATATACTCAGGTTCCCAGAGGAATCTCAATCTCATTTCCGAAGTAAATATACTCATGTTCACGGAGGAATCTCATTCTCATTTCCTAAGTAAATATACTCATGTTCTCGGAGGAATCTCATTCTCATTCCCGAAGGATATATACTTATGTTCCTGAAGGAATCCCAATCTCATTCCTGAAGGAGATATACTTATGTTCCTAGAGGAATCCCAATCTCATTCCCGAAGGAGATATACTCATGTTACCGGAGGAATCTCAATCTCATTCCCAAAGGAGATATACTCATGTTCCCGAAGGAATCTCATTTTCATTCCCGAAGGAGATAAACTCATGTTCCCGAAGGAATCTCAATCTCATTCCCAAATAAGATATACTCATGTTACTGAAGAAATTATACTAATTACATGCTCTGCTACATGTCTATGAATATCTTATATATATATATATATATATATATATATATATATATATATACATGCTCTGATACATGATTTCTATATATTTTATGCTCTATCATCATCTGTGCCTCAAGGTTCTCATATATATATATATATATATATATATATATATATATATATATATATATATATATATATATATATATAATCAAACATATAGCAATCATAAAAAAGAGTGAGAGTGATAACTCACTTTATCAGTTAGTGAACACTAACTGTCCCACTTTGGCTCCTTTTGTCGATTGATGCTTCTTGATCCATCTTTCGCTCTTAGGCCTATTCATACACATTTACAAGCATCTTAATACTCATTTAATCTATTTAGACCTTAATGACTCTTTAAATCAAAATAACCACTTAATTGGTTTAACTCTATCTTTTCTCTATCTATGTTAAAATCTCAATCAATTAATAAATTAAGCTTTTTACAATACCTAATTCATTATAATCTAAATCTAAAGCATCAATTACTCAAAATCATTAGTTAGGGTTTTAAGCCGTAACTCTCAATTGGTTGATTTCACCATGGAAATCACTTCCAAAGCTTGTTAAAAGCTTCTATACACTCTCAATAACATCGTAACCGAGTTAAAAACTGATTAACTTAAGCAATCTAACCATATTAACGATTCTACTATTGAATCTCAAAGCTTCTTACAAGGAATAAACCATTACCTCAAGAGGGAAAGGATGTTAATCCTTGCAATCCACTATCTCTAGCTTCTCGTGACACCATTTTTGAATCATAATCACCCCCATCTCATGATGAATGATTGAAATGAGCTCTTCAAATAGATTACAACTTGTTTTATGTGCGTAACCACACCATGGTGGCTCTCCTCCATGTCATGGTGGCTCCACATCAGCAAAGTACATTGTTAATTCCATTACAGCTCGAGACAATTTTTCTTCCAACTTCAAACGCACATAACTTCATCGTTTCTTACCAGTTTTTAGTTATCTTTATACCCACGCGAAGGTGGGAACATATTCTACAACTCTATTAAGTCACTTCTCACTAAATTAATACATGACTTAATCTATTAAGTCACAAATTAGGCCCAAAAGGTATAAAATTCCCCTTTTACCCTTTTGACCAAAAATGCATCTTCTCATACATTCTTTCTCTTGAACTTACTCATCTAACCTCTTCTTAGTGACTTAAACTCCTCTTGGACATTTTCATGAAGTCACAACTTCATAATCTCATCTTTTATCATAAATAACCAAATTTCCCTTTTGGTCAATATTTGACTAAACGTAAAATATTTCCAAATTTTGGGTTGTTACACCATATCTACAAGCTCCGACGAGATTTATGGACCAGATATGAGATCGCCGTCAACCGCCACCACCGCTGCTTCCTTGCCGCTCCGATGAAGCACCGCCAACTTATCTTCATTTCCTTCTCTTTGATCTTTAGTATAACACCACCATATCTATATCAAGTATGTCGATTTTGGAGTTGATTGTTTTTTTTCTTTTGCTAAGCTGTAAATGTAATGTTTAATTTGGATTTTTGTTGTTCACTATTATTAATATTTGTTTTAGAATCAATATGATCACTTTTTCAATCCTCATTTTACAACTTATCTTCTATTGAAAAAAATATATAAATTCATCATTTTTCAAACTCTTTCCATATTGATACTTAAAGAAAACAAATCTAGGAAAAATATGCACAATATGCAAATTTTTCATAAAAAAATATTTTTTTAAAAGATTTACAATGAATCACATTCTATATCAACATCTTAGACACTATATATATATATATATATATATATATATATATATATATATATATATATATATATATATATATATATAATATGCATATATGTACAAACTCAAATGTGCATGATTTTCAATATTTGCTTTAGTAACTTATCCTATATCGAAAAAATATGTAAATTCATCATTTATTAACATCTTTCTATATTGATATTCAAAAAAATTACGTAAAATGTGCACCTTATGAACTTATACACAAATAAAAATATGCATATATACACATCTAACATATGTGAAACATATTTTAGCAATTTTTGTTTAAATCTATGTATCATCTACTACATACTAATTAGTAAGTGTCCTAACATAGTTTGTACTCTGTAATATAATTTTTTTTCATCAATTACTTTGGATAATATGACTCGAAAATATATTATGAAAAACTTGTTTGAAACTATTTAGCGGATAAATTTCGAACACGCTTGTTGCCATATATATATATATATATATATATATATATATATATATATATATATATATATATATATATATATATATATATATATATATATATATATATATATATATATATATATATATATATATATATATATATATATATATATATAGAGGTTTCCATTCACTTATTTGACAATTTTTAGCTTTGATTATAATAACTAGTTGTTCGATCCGTGTATAACACGAGTTTATTAAAAAAAATATGAAGATCTACAAATTTATGAAATTTGAAATTATAAAGAAAAAAAATCTTGAATTATTAAAATGTAATGTTTAATTTGTTATTTTGAACTTTTTTTCATTTCTTTTTTAAATTTAAACAAATAATTTAAATAAGTAAACAAATGAAATTATTGGATTAAATTTAGAAACTTAGAAATTAAAAGGAAATTGCATTAATTAAACTGATATGCATTTATTATTACATTTATTACAATTATTACATTTAAATATTATGCATAATTTAATAAAATGAAAAAAAAAATCATAAAATGACAAGTGGAAAAACAATAAATCAAAATATCTTAGAAAATGACATGTATCAAATGCAATGAGAATATGACAGGATAGATTATTTAAAATATCAAGTATTATACCTATCATTATTCGTAAGTCAACACAATAATGTATTTATATTACTATTAACTATTGTTTTTATTAATTTACTTTGAAATAACTTATTATTATTATTATTATTATTATTATTATTATTATTGAAAAGTTATAAAATAACATCCATTGATGAATGATTTAAAACCAATTATTATTATTATTATTCATTATAAACCATTTATTTAACATTAATCTAGAATAAAATAATAATGTGAATCATGAAAAATGATATGATTTATATATGTTTATGAAATATTGCTCCATGTTATTATTATGATCCATTTGTAAAATGTTACTATATGTGATCATGTATCAATAAGTGAATTGTGTAGGTTTAAAGCAATGCAAGAGTCAACCAACTAGCCTAGGACTCCACAAGGGAACTAATGAGACTATGTTGGAAGGGTACATTTCGTTGCGTAGTAGGAGTCTCAAATAATGGGGACATAACATAAAGAACGACATGGAATTCGTAAGGTTGCATTGTGTGAGGACATGCATCACATGGTTATGAAATTGTTTTATAGTTTATGAAAATGATATTTGATCAAATATTATAAAATTTTGGGTCCAAACTCATATGACTCATAAGATATTATTGTCTTATGTATGTTTTTATTTGATACAATGTATCACAAGTTCAGGCGCGAAGAACTAGTATGTGTGAAGATTAGCAACGAGCTTTTTAAGAGACTGAATTTAGTTTCTTTAATGCGTATGAAAATGTTGCTTTATTATGGTTTGTGCACTATAATTTGTACACCCATTGATGTTTTGAAATGGAAGTAAATATTTTGGGTTTCTTTGGAATCAAGATTTGGTAATATGTTTATAAAACTATTGTCGAAACCATAGTATTTAATTGTCTACAAGGATAGGTGTTACATCAACAACCGAATAAATATCAAATCTACTCGACGATAAAGGAACACGGACAAAAGTGTAATTGAGTTCAATGCGTTGGTCATCAACTTGAACCGACAATGCCCAAGTGGTGTAAATGATGTAACCATCATAAACAAAGCGCATGAACTTTTTTCGAAAATGCAACAAGAATGCTTTCAAACGTGTTGAGTTTTGGAATTTTGTTAAGGATTCATAAAAAATAGCTTCAAATATAACATCGGAACATTTCACGACGTGTGGTTCTAAAAGAACCAAAACTTCTAAAACCACCTATAACCAGTCATTTAATGGCCATGTTGGGTTATACCTCAACCTAGACAGACCAGTTGAGGCTCCAAGGTGTTGGGTCAAAAATATGGTTTATACTTTGCTTTTCTGGGCAATTATATTTTTTTGTAATATTTTTGGAGTTTACGACCGTAAACACCTTACGGCCGTAAACCCATTTACAGCCCATGTCCACCAAGCCCATATTCTCCAAGTATAAATATAGGTGTTAAGGTGAGGAGAATAGACTGATGAACCCTAGAGAGTTTACGGCCAGAGAGACAGAAGAGAGTGCACAGTCTAGAGAGAAGAGTGTGTGTTAGTGTGTGTGAATCTCTTGTATCCGGATCATAATTCATATCAATACATACAAGATTCATATTATTCTTCTTCTCCTTCTCTTCTATTTGATCTGACATCATCCGTTTGATTGGGATTCCGCACCATCAAACGGATCTGATTGATACACAGGGACATTAGGGACTTACAATTGGTATCAGAGCCAAGTTGTATCAGTCAATTTTGTCAGATTTGGAGCATTATTTGATCTTATTTTCGAAATATTCTTGTGTTTTTGGATAGATCTCTGAAAAATAAGGGGGGTTTGTTCTTCGTGTTTTTCATAAAAAATGGTTTTTGATCGAGTTTTGGAGCAAAAAAGGGCAAAAATCGATGTTTTTGGTCGTAATCAGCGAGGGGGTGGCGGCCAGCAGCTAGGGTTTCCGAAGTGTTTGCGGTCCGAGGCCTCGCATGTTTACGGTCCGAGCTTACGGCCTCGGAGTTCACGGTGCGAGATTACGGGCCTCGCGGTTTCCGGTTCGCAACAAATCCTGGCATCACGCGTCGCACCTCGGCCTCGCAACCAGCTTCGCATTTAAAAAAATAGGACGCGACTTTGGAGGTGCTGGGGATCAAACCCGCGACCTCCAACTCCCAAAGACAGCGCCTTACCATCTCAACTACCAAGCTTCATGTTTCACTCCTCCGAAATTTAAAACATAACCCGTCTTTTTTGCTTCAAGTTTCGCATTTTTGACACTTTTAACCCCAAAACTCAATTCCTTTTAATTTTAAATTTATTTTTCATCCAAAATAAAAATAATAATAATAATAATAATAATAAAATTAAAAATAATAATAATAAATAAATTAAATTAAAATTAATAAATAAAATTATATTTTAATTTTTGACTTTTATTTTTTTAACTTTTGACCTTAAATTTTGACTTTGACTTCCAAGTTTGACCTTTGACTTTAAACTTTGACTTTTTCGTTTAATTTTTAAATTTTCAAATTTAGTTTTTCGGTTTGACTTTTAAGTTTGACTTTTGAATTTAACCTTTTAAATTTGACTTTTAAGGTTGACTTTTGAGGTTTATAATCAAAGGGTTTGACTTTTAAGTTTGATTTTGGCTTCTAGTTGTGCTTTTTAATTGATTTTAAGGTCTACAAGGGAGTTGAAAACATGAAAGAGAGTCGTCAGGATATGTTAAGACAAAATTTCAACATTTTCGATTATATCCCTGGAGAAACCTTCGAAACTCAATTGCAGCGATTTACTACACTTACTACTGAGATGAATATAGTTGGGATCTTCTTGTCTAAGTTTGAGATTAACAAAAAGCTATTGAATTCACTTCCGAAATCGTGGGATATGAACGTGGCCATCATCAAGAAGACAAAAGATCTCAATCATCTTAGTCTTGCTGATGTAATTCAAGAACTTGATGCTTTGAAGTATAGAGAAACAATGAGTTCTAAAAACATTCCGGTCACTGAAGTTACATGTACTCCAACTTATGAAGTCACGATTAAATTTCTTCGGGAACAAATTGATTTATTTAAAAGAGAAGTTGAGGACCTGAGATATGAAGGATATCAACTCAGGAAAGGACAGAAACCCCTGAAGGCTGAATTAGAAGCAAAAACCAAATACTTTAGGAAACTTCAGGAAGAGTATAGCAACAAGTGTGAAAATTATAACTGTATTAAGAGACAACTTGCTGCTGTAACTGAAGAACTTGACGCTTTAAAAACTAAGTGTGGAAAAACAGACGTTAGTTTTAAAAATTATACTGCATCAAGTCAGACAGTCGAGTCCTTATATGAAACCCAACTAAAATTCAAAGAAAATCAAAACAAGGGTCTAGGGTATGATAGTGTTCCTCCACCTTTCAATCATAACTACACATCCATCCCTATGACACAGGACGAAATTGACAGGGAGGCACATCTTCGATATGGCAAACCAGCTGGATTTGTGTCAGGAGGATATATTCAGGTTGAAAATACTAATGTTTCTGATTCATGTGCAGGTAAAGTAGCAGAAGATGAGAACAAGGAGAAAACCATTGAACAAACCAACATATCCTTGAACTCTGAATCTGTTGTTTCGAACTCAACTGCTTCTGATCAACCTGTCGTTGAGAAATACAGGCCACCAATTCCAATGCAACAGTGTTCTTGTGGCAAGTGTGCATGTGGGAACAACAAGAGACAAGGCAAAGATACGCCACCAGGGGCAGGAAGAAACAACTTCCCAGTGAAGAAGAAGATTTGTTTTCACTGTGGAACACCTGGTCACATTGCCCGAAATTGTCCAAATCACGCATACGTTCCCTATTATGCACAAGGATGGAAAAACGCGCCAAGTGAGAGATACTTCAAAAGAAACCCTTCCAGGTCACGTTCAGACAATGGTGACTGGAATGCGCACAAGGCCAAGAATCAAACCCACAAGGCAAAGAATCCGAATCCCAAGGGAAATAAGGAAATGTTGGCCAAGCAGCCCAATCCAAGAGATGCTCCAGTGAAACAAAGACCAGTTAGGTCAAAGTCATCTCGGCAGCCGGCTTCAAGTTCCAAATCAAGTGCCGAGGCACCCATCGGATCGAACAAGAAATGGGTTAAACCCGAATATAGATGGGTTCCAAAGGTGAAAACTCCCAACTCTTCTAATGACTCTAATAAGCAGGATATGTCATGGGAGAGAGCATCGTGCGTTGATGACAAAGGTCGACCCAGTTTCAAAATGAACTTGGTTCCAAAAACCAACTGATCTCACTTTGTGTCGGAGCAGCTATGGAGGCATATCATCAGACTTTGGTTTGTTGGTAGTGGCTGCTCCTGGCATATGATTGGGGACATCTCTCAACTGTACAACACTCAGAACATTATTTGAGAGTATGTGTCCTTTGCGGGAAGGGAAGAAAGGAAGGGATCACTCATGCGGTTAGTGCTTAATAATATGAAGAATTTTCGGATCTGTTCTGAGATTACGCGTGCGGTTCTCAGATCTTCTGAATGCAGATTCAATCGGTGAATTACGGTTTGCGTTTTCTTCTCTATACTATGGAGTTTTTCTTAAGCTGATTCGCTTTAAAGACTAATTTTTGTTTTAGCATAGTTTAAATTTGCGCATTTATTTTGGTTTCTCTCCTATGCACAAATTTAGGGGGAGAAATAAAAACAAAACAAAATTTAGAAAATTTAACAAAAAAAAATCCAATAACATTACAAAATCAAAAAAAAAATATGGTGTAAATGGAATGTGTTTGAGGGACATGTTTTGGGAAGTGATATTATCAAGTGATAACAGGCAACATGAATCTGTGTAACGTACCCGAAGTTGAAGGGTCTATGCTCTGGTTTGATGCGTCGGTAGGCACGAAAAATTTTAAATGGACTTGACTAGGGACAGTTGAACTTAGGAAATTTATAGACTTGACAAATCTTGAACTAGTTAGATACGTTCAGCCTGACAATACAACGCTCAGATAGGTTGAGAAGGGAGATATATATGGGAATCTACTCGTCACATTAATTGAACCCATACTTGGAACCGTGGTTTAACTTTTCCTCGATGTGAAGATTATGTCCTTAATTCTGGTTGGATGGGGCGACTGGTAAATTCCGATAAATTAGGTCTGTGGAATATCATTTTCTTTCTTTCTGTCTGTTAGTCATATGTTGTCTCCTTTGCGTGACTTCCAATCTGACCTGGTACACAACATATGCAACTCTATTTCTCTGCATGTTATATATGTGAAATATTTCTTATTTGTTAGCCATATGTTGTCTCCTTTGCGTGACTTCTAATCCGACCTGGTACATAGCATATGCAACCTTCTACTTCTCAACCCCTCTGAAGTAATAAGTAATAGAATTCTGAATCTATCCTCTCTCTGAATGGTTGTCTGCTCACCCGGTGTAAGGAGTACTCTGGAAGTTCTTGATGGCTGGGGCATATCAGGAAGCGGGAAACATGTTCCAGTACAATTAAAATTGAACACTCAAAGATTGTCTATAGATCTCGCTGCTCAATTTAGGTGGACAGCAATATCCCTGGTCGTCGTCAGATGAATGGTCCTTAAGATATAGTATCTAAGGAATTAGGATCAGATATAATTTTTAGGAACTTAAGTTCACCTTGTCTTGTATCAAATAGTATGTCCTAAATAAGTCACAATTTTTCGTGTTTAAGTGGACAACAATACCGGCGATCGACCAAACAAAGACGTGAAGATAGAAGGTACCGACAAGTGGATAAAGGCTGTCTAAAAACTTTGATCCCAAATCTCTCTTAAAGTTAGATATCATTTTTATTTTTGTTAAATTTGTCATAGTTTCTTCTAATTTAAATATTAGGGGAGAATTAAAAATTAAAAAAAAATTAGAAAAATTCAAAAATCAAAGAAAAAAATCAAAAATCCAAAATTAGTGTTATTTATGTTTTATTTCTTGTTCAGAAAAATCAAAAATCCAAAAATATTTTTGTTTCTGTTTTAATTTGTGTGCTAAGTTTTCTTTTAGTTTTGTTTTGTCTTGAAAAGGGAATTCAGGTATAGATAAGACTCATGGAGTTTGTGTTGAAGATTTCTGAGCCAAAGCCTCGTCTGTGAGCATCGAATAATTCGCATTCGAAGGAGCAAGAAATGAAGATTATTCTTTCAACATTCAATTTTTCAACCCCAGAAGCAAGGTGAAGCTGAAATTGAAGATTATGTGACGGATTGCATTGAAGCCTCCTCAATCAGTCTATTGCTATCTTTGTACCTGCTGAAGTGATCCAGAAGATTTGTTCTCTCTGATGTTCTCTCTAAAGATTCTCAAACTGAAAGCACCAATTTTCAAGAATCAGTACATCAAGCATCCTCACCCAATGTGCGTTCAATTCCAAATCTTGAAGAATAGATCAAGTGCTCAAGATGAAGTCATTCATTGAAGATTCATTAAGTTCATTTTGAAGTCGTTAAGAGTTTGAAGATAAATGCTGAAGCAAATATCCCAATGAAGATCAACAAGAAGAGCCAGCTACTTTTTAGGGGGAGCTTGTTGGGTCAATTAAGAAAAGAAAGCTATAAACCAAGGGGGAGATTATTGGGTCAAAAATATGGTTTATACTTTGCTTTTCTGGGCAATTATATTTTTTTGTAATATTTCTGGAGTTTACGGCCGTAAACACCTTACGGCTGTAAACCCATTTACGGCCCATGTCCACCAAGCCCATATTCTCCAAGTATAAATATAGGTGTTAGGGTGAGGAGAATAGATTGATGAACCCTAGAGGGTTTACGGCCAGAGAGACAGAAGAGAGTGCACGGTCTAGAGAGAAGAGTGTGTGTTAGTGTGTGTGAATCTCTTGTATCCGGATCATAATTCATATCAATACATACAAGATTCATATTATTCTTCTTCTCCTTCTCTTCTATTTGATCTGACATCATCCGTTTGATTGGGATTCCGCACCATCAAACGGATCTGATTGATACACAGGCACATTAGGGACTTACACAAGGTCTAGGCGTCCAATGGGAAGAGATCAAGCCAGTGGAAAAACCAAGACAAATTTCAAGGTGAACACATGATTTTTGAGGCTAGCACTCTGGAAAAGTAACACTATGTGACAACCAATAGGTTTCCATCACTGATTGTCATTAGGAAAGAGTAGGAAAATAGATGTAATAGCTTAGTATTATAATATTTTATTGTTGAGATAATAAGAATCAAATGTGTTGTTACATCTATTTGACAAAAACGTCGGTTAGGCTAATAAATTAGCGTCCTAAAATTGTAACGTTTTCTTAGCTGATAAAAACATACATGGATAGTACTTGTTAACGTGATCTCAATGATATAAGATTCGTAAAAATCTGACTAAAAGGAAAGAGTTATGGATTTTATAAAAATAGAAATTAACCGCGTAATTAAAATTAATTACGTCAAAACTCAAAACGGTGCTTAGAGATTGGTTGATTTTTTACTAAAAGTGCAAAAAGGAGTTTCATAGTACTCTTCGAGATATAAAATTTAGGAAAAAGCTTTCCGAAAATGGAGTCTGTACGAGAGAGATATGATTTTTATAAAATCGTTTATTTTTAAGCCTGTTAGGCACAAAAATGAAAGTCAAAACTAGCCAAAACAACCTAAAGGAGAGTTGTAGTACCCATTAAGATCATCGTATATATATAGAGAGAAGGATTAGATCGGAGCTCACACGAAGCAGTTATGATTTTTGTAAAATCTTTCGTGCACGCCAGGTGCGTGTCTCCACACGCAGCGCACTTGACACCGAATTCGAGTAGATTTCGAGAGACGTGGTCGAGTGGGGGAGTGACACATGGCAGCTTCTGGATGGAGCCATGATTGTTACGTGCGGTGCGTGCAGATATTTGTCCGACATGAGGGTTGTGTCATTCCAGCTTCACACACCCTTAGACTTTTCTCCCTATCTAAGTCTTGAAGTAGATGCCTTATAGAGAGATCCCTAAAGTCCCGAGCCCGATTCAACCCTACATCAAAGGTTTTCGCACGACTAGGGTGAGTACATGACCCCTATTGTCACTATTTTAAATGTTTACCAGGGGGGATACATGTGTAAACTCATAAAAATCAAAAAAAAAAAATTAAGCTTTTTTAAAACAACCCAAATTCATAAATTATTTACAATCATTATTTTCAAAACATTTTCAAACATCAGAGTCTCCCAAAATCATAGGTCATGAAACAAGAGGATGTGTACGATCATGTCTTCGCCTTCCTACAGTCATCCGAAGTACCTGAAACATAACTCAAAACTGTAAGTCAACGCTTAGTGAGTTCCCCCAAAGTACCAACACATAACCAAATAACATATGTAATAACAACATGTAATGGGTTCACAACTAAAAGACTGGATTACCCCTAAGCCCACAACAAAAGTCCGACTTGTCCTCGGTACACACAACTTATGTCTGGCTTGCTCCCTGACCAGATCAGTCATCGGAATGAAATACCATCAAACCCTCAGTACGATTCTAGCATACCGCCCGGTCCTCAGCTCGTATCTGGAATTCTCATGAGTCCTCAGTATGAGTCTGACATGCCCTAGTCGGCCCTTAGATCATATCTGGAATACTCCAGGGTTCGTTGGCTATAGCACGGAGGAGTACAACCTCAACCCAACACAATATGTCGATATATAACAGATAAAAAAACATATACAGATAGTCATGTAGACAGAATCACAAGTACTCATACAGATCTACCAGACTAGCATATCAATAACTAGCATAAACATGCACATCTATTCCATATGCAACATCTCAGTGAATATCAGGATATAAAAACAATGTGCCGGCCTTAGTGCTTTCGACCTGCAAGTATAGTGAGGAAAACTAACCTCGTAAACTGAACAGAAGCTAATGAGGTCTCGACTCTGAATCTTAGCTCTACCTGCCTTCTATTCCAACCACATTATCTCAATCAAAATCCCAAAATACCTTTGAGGTCAAACTTAGTTAAAGTCAAAGTTAAACTGGTCAAACCAACTAAGTCAATTGAGTCAACCCAGCCGAGTCAACTCAGCCGAATCGACTCAAAGTGAGAACACGGGGGTACTTCGAAGCTACACTAGGCGTACTTGCATCCTTGCGTGTTGACCACCATCGGGGTGGTTGACCTCGTATGTAGGGCTTACTCATAGTACGTGGGGCGTACTCCCAGAAGTCAAAAATCCATTAAGAGGTTCAGGGCTAAAGCTCTTACGTCCATATTGCAGATCCATGACTAAAATACTCTTAGGAGCCATAAAGTCTCCGACATTATGACTTATCATGCCCAATAAGTGCTAAACTCAAGGTCTTAATCCATTAAGACCTTCTAAATGATGCATGGAGCAAAACTAACCATTTGGGACCCATTTGACTCAAGAACCCTCCAAAGGTCTGAAATGATAGCTTAATGGGTCAAGAACAAGCTTTGTTCACGAAACATGTGACAACCGTCAATTTCCAGTCAAATAAAGTCAACAAGTCAAACTGGTCAACTCAATTAACCTTTGTGTATTAGGGTTTACATCATGTTTACTATTATACAACAAACTATCTTTATGTAAAGTATCACTTCGAGTCTTCACGTGTTCAGAAAATAAAAACCCTAATCAGTGTAACTGATGGAACAACTCAATAAAACATTAATACGTACCCTTCAGGAGCGTATGACGCTCATAACAAGGCATAACGGGGTTTACGAACCTTGCATTACAAGGAAAAACACAAATAAAGGTCACAAATGAAGTCTCTCTCAATCTCTCTCACTTTATCAAAATCTCTCCCAAATCTCTCTTAAAATTCCTTTCAACTTTTTATAGTCATTCGGGGCATCTCGACCCTTAACTTAGTCAAAAACCATGCAAAACGAGAAGATTTTTGAAAAACAGCCATATAGAGTCGAAACCCCTCTTAGGAACCCAAGCCAGCCTCTAAGGAACCGAACCTCTTAGAGCCGAAACTACCTAGACCGAAACTGCTCTGTGGACCGAACTCACCCTTCGGTTCAGATGACCCTTTGGGCCCGAGACTGCCTTCGCTCCATTTCGCTTCCCACATAGTACCTTCGCATGCGAGACTTCTTGGATCATCCTTCTCTCGGTTCTCAGGGACCGAACCCTCCTCTCGGTTCTCATCAGACAAGCGAACCTACCTTCGGTTCTAATGGCTAGGACCGAACCTCCAACCCTGACTTCGCAGACTTTGCCCCTTTTCCCGGTTTTCGACCCCAACTTCGTTTTAAGCCCGTTTTTCATGATTTTGACGCAGGATTTTCACCCAAACTCGTATTTTGGCATATGAGACCCTATATAATCATATTTTAATCGTTTTTGGAGGAAAATCATTTCCTAAGAATAAAATCTAGTGGGTAAGATTTTGAGGTGGAGTGTTGACTTTACCTTAATGTATGACACAAGTTAACACCCATACCCTCATATGACAACCCTCAGTCACTATTCCTCCCTACCTAGGCAACTCTTTGTCCTTTGACACCCCTCCTCCAGCTGCATACCTTCATCAAAAGCTGGAAACTCTCATATCTCCTTCCACTATACTCACTCTCTCTCACCAAAAAGCAAACACCTCTCTCTCTCTCACTTTCCCTCTCTAGAACTCGAGATTTAAAGGCTGTTCTTGAGCTTTCCCCTCCAAGTTTGGTAAGTAACTTCATCCTACACTTGATTATCTTGCTAACTCAAATCATGGGTTCCTTACACAAATATCATCATAATTGTTGCTAGATCTTCAAATCTTCAAGCATCTCCCAAGTGTTCTTGACTTGGAAACTTCTTTTCTTCATCATCCATCTCCTGAAATCAGTCAAGGTGAGTTCATACCCCCATATTTTCATGTTTTCTTCAAGTTTTAGGGGGAGAATACAAGTTCAATCACCAAAAATTTAACTAAACTCAAATATCAGCTTTCAATAGGAAAGTTTTGTTCCATTCACGGACTGTTTTGAGCATCTTAAACTTTTTAATTTTTATAACTGTATTAGATGCAAATAGTTCAGGTTTATACCTTTAAAATGACTACTTGCACATACTCAGATGATGTTTCTACAATTTATGGTGATTTTTACAACACTGTCTATCATTGTAGCTACGAATTCGGACCAGTCTGTGAATATGAATGTTTTCACGCCAGTTGGAGACTCCTAAAAATAATAATAAAATTTATGAACAAACTAAACACATTTCCTAAACTCTCAGAGTTTACGGATTCAGTGTTCGACTTCTTATGATTTCTCTGTGATTTTTCCAAAACAGTGCAGAAATGTTAGAAACAAGTTAACAGCTTATAACTTTCATCACACTTTGTAACATGTTGAGAAAAGTGTTAATCTTTGATGATTTCATATTTTACATGTGTTTCCTGTTGTGGTATAATTATATGACATAAAATACTCACTGATTTGTAAGAGTCATCTATCATTACCAATAGTACCAGACAAGACATGATAAACATAGTTATATTTTTGCTATACATTCGACTTACATGGAAAAGGGTTCTTTTACATTAAAAACGTTTTGGATAAACTATAATAGGTATAGTTTATGTTTCGTATACATTACAAACATTTATGATAAACTATAGTAAGTATAGTTTATGTTTCACATACATTATAAACAATTATGTTAAACTATAATAGGTATAGTTTATGTTTCATTTACATTCCAAACTCATTACCAAAGGTTTTCAGTTCATATAAACGGGGTGCAAATACAAAGTACCAGGTTTATACAAAAAGGGGTTTTCAGTTCAGTTCACGTAAATCTGTTAATGAATAAATTTGTGAGACATTCGCTTCACGTTACTTCCAAAGTAATGAAATCAAAAGTCCTGTAAATTGTAACCAGAGTCTCTTGTAGGGAGAGTGTGATAGTTGTCTATAGATCTATATTGGATTTGACAAACCCACACCTAAGCTGCATGCAATAGCTAGACCGGCAGGTCAGGGGTGACAAGTGTCATTTAACTTTGCGATGCCTGAAGAACGTCGTATTACGAGGCCGTCTAAGTCATATTATGGTTATAATAACTCACATGGGGTATTAACAAAACATAACATTTACGGGTTTTACTTCCAATTAAACGATTTTATGTCGATTTAAACTTGGATAAATTACTTTAAGTATGGAAAAATACTAATACATTTCGGTCTTGACTTTTAAGATTACAATGCAATTTATAAGGGAAATATTGGATTTTTCTAGAACAAACATTACTTTTACAAGGAAAGAAATTCAAACACCATGTTCAAAAGCTTATGAACTCACCAACTTAATTGTTGACACTTTTTCGAAACTACTTGTATTCTTAGGAAATCAGTGAACCAGATAAACAACAACTTTTTAGGATGGGACGCTCAGACGTCAATCATTTCATTTTGTCATCATAATGTAATTGATTTTGAAATATGTGAACACATGCTACATTGTAACTTTTTAGTTATATTTATGTCGGTTGTATTTACTTTGAGCACTATATTATACTCGTTATAATACTACACATGAAGTCCGCCACACCCGGACGTTTCCGCCATCCTTGGTTTGGGGGTGTGACAAAACACCACATTTGGGACAAAAAGAACCTAAAACTAAGCCCAAAACAAGATCTACAAGAAACTACACCAAGTTCAAAACTTGATACCTCAAAATGGTGGCAAAAGGTGGTGTGATCCTCGATCTAGAGAGCTTCACCCCATCAAGGTGATCTCCTCTTCCTTCCTTCTTCTTCAAAAGCACAAACATACACACACAAGCTTAGAAATTCTTCACAAGAAAGATTATGGTTGCAAAAACATATCAAAAGGGTGAAGGTTGATGAGGTGAGGGAAAATAAGGCTATAATGGGGTTTAACTATGAGCCAAACCCTAAAAATTAAGGTTTGCATGCCTGACATGTATGTCCTGCGTACCTATGTACGCTCTGCGTACTAAGGTGTGCCTTAGTATGCTAAGCGTACACACATATGTATGGTGTACTCCCAAACCTTCCCAAATTACGAAAATTCCATTAGGGCTTCCAATGCACACTTCATTTTTTCTTAAGGACCAAAATGCAACATAATTCAATTATAGGGCTAAAATTAGAAGTACCTTCTCATCGGAATGTTACAACATGCTTATCAAATGGTTTTATCAAAATATATTTATTGTTATAAATATCAAATCATTTTGTAAAGCTTAAAACCTAAGGATAATGTAGTTATAGATACTATGCTTAGTTATAAGCTATGATATAATGTCTAAGAGATACGATGTCCGAGAATCTAGGAAAAGAAAATACCTAGATGTTATAATGGTCAAATCCCTAGGATAATGTATTACCTAGAAGTTATGTTGGTCAAATATAACGATATTCATTGTACTTAGTTGTTACTCTGCCAAAATATCATGTTTTCAAATAACCATAATTCGTGAATATATATATATATATATATATATATATATATATATATATATATATATATATATATATATATATATATACAAAATAATTATGATATCAAATGTTATAATTATCAAATATAAGATAACATATTTATATTGTGATAGTTACAGGAAATCCGTAGGAATGATTAAGATAACATATAAAAGATAAAAAGATAAAAGATAAATACCTAAGGTCATTGCGTTAATGATCTCTTAATTCATCCAAAGGCCTTGATTAAATTCGACATTCCCCAGATACCTATAATCTGAAACAACCCAAAAATACCACCCAAAAATTTCGATTATTATTATAACAAAGCCACGAGACTGAGTATCACATAATAAAACCACATGCTGCGTGTTTCAAAAACCATAATAAAATACTATGAGAAAAACTGCATCACAACTGTATCCAAACATATCAAGAACACTAAATCAATTCCCAGGACAAAACTGAAGCTATGGTGTGTGCGATGCCATCATCCCGAGCTCTTCCCTTTGCTTGCGGAAGTACCTGAAACTAAAACTGAAACTATAAGCACAAAGCTTAGTGAGCTCCCCCAAACTACCACACACCATACAATACATAAAAACACATACTGGGCCTTGCCCACTGACTGAGACCCCTTGTCCCCTACATTGGACCGAAGTCCGACACTGGCTGGGACCCCCGTCCCCTACATCGGGCCGAAGTCCGAAGCTAACTGGGACACCCCGTCCCCTACATCGGACCGAATTCCTAAGCTAACTAGAACTCCCCGTCCCCTACATCGGACCAAAGTCCGAAGCTAACTGGAACTCCCTGTCCCCTACATCGGACCGAAGTCCGAAGCTAACTGGGACTCCCCGTCCCCTACATCGGACCGAAGTCTGAATCTGACTGAACACGGCATAGCATAACATGTCATCTAGCATAAACACATAACTCCTGTCTAAGCCACGAATGCGTCAAACATACTAGCTACTGCATTGGACCGAAGTCCAGAAACTACGACTAACTGAATGGGCCGGCATTGTGGCCTTAGACCCGTTCCTACTGAAGGGAAACTCACCTCGTGAACTGGCTGTTGTGTGAATGGCTCTGGAAGCTAACTGTTGCTGCTCCGGTATCTCCCCGGCTACAAGTCCATAAACACACTCAATCAAATGCTAAACACTACACTGGGGGTAAAATGACTCTTTTACCCTTGGTCAAAGTCAACTCTCTCGGTCAAAGTCAACCCACAGTTGACCTGACTCGCCGAGTTGGGCCGCCAACTCGCCGAGTCTCTAGTCTCACTTCTCAACCCTACTCGTGGCTACTCGTCGAGTATGGCATCGACTCGACGAGTACCCTCTCGATCCAAGAACTCAGACAATCTTCATCCGACTCGCCGAGTCATATGAACAACTCGACGAGTTGTTCTTGAGCTAAGAAGATTGCCTTGGACTCGCCGAGTTGTATGAACAACTCGTCGAGTCCCTCCATTACTGAGTCTGCCCTCCAACTCACTGAGCCCACTCTACTACTCACAGGCTTCCACTCGTCATCACTCAAAAAGGGGAAAAACGGGACTCGCGACTTGACTCGCCGAGTTGTTCTTCCGACTCGCCGAGTCACATCCATGCAGCTACTCTAAACTCGATTTCTGCTTGAATCCAGCGGCTGAAACTTATAGATTTGGGCTTCCTTAACTCGATTAGCACGTAAAGATTCTATCATTACGTGCCCATAAGCGACCAAGAAGATAATAAGGCTCAAAAAGCATAATAAAGGCTAGATCTAGGGTTCTTATGCAAAGCATCTTCAAAAAGGCAAAAGATCCGAGCTCTACAACTCCTAAATGAACAGACCTAGTGATATCTCGACCTATTAAGGCATCCATACAACTATAAGGCTTGGAAAATGCACCAAACTACCCCTAGGAGAGTTCTAATGGTGGTCTAAAGCATAAAACAGAAAGAATCCGAGAATACCTCAATGAACTCTAATTTTGCCCTTGGATCTTTGCTCTACACCTCTTCTCTTTGCTCCTTTCTTCTTCTTCTTCTTCAAGCCTTCAGAATCCCCACACAAAAGCACATAAAACAATAAGGGGATGGATTAGGGTTTTCTCACAGCTCTCTGAGGGTGAAGAAGGCGAGTTTGGGGCACATAGCATTGCTTAAATAGTGAGCAACCCGGGGATTTAGGGTTTCTTCCAAGCAGGCAGACTCGCCGAGTCCCGAATATGGACTCGCTGAGTCGCCGACTAACACGTGCACGAAAAATCGACCCTACTCGACAAGTCATGCCATAGACTCGCCGAGTCCCTCAATAAAACTTCTAAATAAATGCCACGGAAGCAACATACCAGAGACGGGGCGTTACAATTCTCCCCCACTTGTCTCAGACTTCGTCCTCGAAGTCTGCTGTGGCTGAATCTGCAAATAACTCTGGGTAATGCTCTCTCATTTCTTCCTCAGCCTCCCACATCCACTCAGACCCTTTCCGCTGCTGCCACTGCACCTTCACTAACTGAATTGTTTTGTTCCTCAAGGTCTTTGTCTTCCGGTCCAGAATCGCGACCGGCCTCTCAATATAATTCAGGCTGCTATCAACCTGAATATCCTCTAGGGGAACAACTGCTGACTCATCCACCAAGCACTTCCTCAACTGAGACACATGGAAAGTGTTGTGGATCTGGCTAAGCTCTACAGGAAGATCCAACCGATAAGCAACCTGACCCACTCGGGCCAAAACCCTGAAAGGACCAATGAACCTGGGGCCCAACTTTCCCCTCTTCCGAAACCTGATGACACCCTTCCAGGGTGAGACCTTCAGGAGGACCATATCGCCCACCCGGAACTCTAAGTCTGAACGCCTCCTGTCGGCGTAGCTCTTCTGCCGACTCTGCGCAGTCTGCAGTCTACTACGGACCTGCTGAATCAACTCGGTCATCTTGAGCACCACCTCTATGCTCCCAACGACTCGCTGACCGACCTTGCCCCAACAAATCGGGGTCCTACACTTCCTCCCGTAAAGCATCTCAAAGGGAGGTCGATCAATGCTCGCATGGTAACTGTTGTTATACGAAAATTCCGCTAATGGAAGATACGTATCCCAACTGCCACCGAAGTCTAAAACACATGCCCTGAGCATGTCCTTGAGAGTCTGAATCGTCCTCTCGCTCTGCCCGTCCGTCTGAGGGTGGAAAGAGGTGCTGAAATGAAGACGAGTACCCATCTCGTCGTGAAACCGCTTCCAGAATCTGGATGTAAAACGGACATCTCAGTCTGACACTACCGATACCGGCACTCCATGTCGTGCCACGATCTCACGCACATAGATATCGGCTAACTTTTTTGCTGATATACTCTCCTGGATCGGGATAAAATGAGCACTCTTCGTCAACCGATCCACTACTACCCATATCAAATCTACTCCTCGTGCGGTCCTGGGAAGCTTGGTGACAAAATCCATGGTGATGTCCTCCCATTTCCACACGGGAATGTATAACGGCTGCATCTTGCTGTGAGGCCTCTGGTGCTCCGCCTTGACCTTCCTGCAGGTCAGGCACCTCTCAACATACCAAGCAACATCCCGCTTCATGCAGGGCCACCAATAATCGGGTCGAAGATCTCTATACATCTTCGTCGCCCCTGGGTGGATAGAAAATCGAGACTTATGAGCCTCATCCATCAACACCTGCCGTACCCCACCCCAGTACGGTACCCACACTCTCCCATGAAGTGTCAGCAATCCCCGACTGTCATAATCAAACGAAGATACTCAACCCACTATCCTCTCACACTTTTGCCTCTCCTCCTTGAGGCCCTCAACCTGAGCCTCCCTGATCCGTTCCAACAACGGAGTAATCACTGTCATCCTCAAACACAAATCTCTGATAGGGGCTGCCGACACTTTGCGGCTTAGAGCGTCGGCCACCATGTTGGCCTTCCCTGGATGGTAAAGGATCTCACAATCATAATCATTCAGCACATCCAACCACCTCCTCTGCCTCATGTTCAGACTCGGCTGATCCATAAGGTACCTCAAACTCTTGTGATCCGTGTAGATAGTACAACGGACCCTATAAAGATAATGCCTCCAAATCTTGAGGGCAAACACAACCGCCCCCAGCTCTAACTCATGAGTAGGATAGTTAGCCTCGTGAGGCTTCAACTGCCTCGAGGCGTAAGCTATCACATGGCCTCGCTGCATCAACACTGCTCCCATACCTATGATTGAGGCATCATAGTAGACTACGAAGTCCTCTACTCCCTCTGGCAAGGTAAGGATCGGAGTCTCGCACAATCTCTGCCTAAGGGTCTTGAACGATGCCTGCTGCTCAGGCCCCCAACGAAATACCATCGACTTCTTGGTCAGTCGGGTGAGTGGCACTGCTATCTTGGAGAAATCCTGAATGAACCTCCGGTAATACCCTGCCAACCCTAGGAAGCTCCGAATCTTAGATGGAGACTTCGGGACCTCCCACTGCATCACGGCCTCTATCTCGGTCGGATCCACCAAAATACCCTTCTGGTTGACGAGGTGACCAAGGAACTGCACCTCGCGCAACCAAAACTCACACTTGGAGAACTTTGCGAAAAGTTTCTCCCTCCTCAAAACTTCTAGCACCTCCCTCAGGTGCTCCTCATGCTGCTCCTGCATCTTGGAATATACCAAGATATCATCTATGAATACTATCACTGATCGATCCAGCATCAGCCTACACACGCGATTCATGAGATCCATGAACGCGGCTGGGGCATTGGTGAGCCCAAATGGCATCACCACAAACTCATAATGACCATACCTGGTCCTGAAAGCAGTCTTCTGCACATCCTCATCCCTAACCCGCATCTGATGATACCCGGAACGTAGATCGATCTTGGAGAACCAAGACGCTCCCTGAAGCTGGTCAAACAAATCATCTATCCTCGGAAGTGGGTAACGGTTCTTCACCGTTACCTTATTCAACTCCCGGTAATCTATACACATACGATGCGACCCATCCTTCTTCCTCATAAACAGGATCGGCGCTCCCCAAGGCGAACTGCTCGGCCGAATGAAACCCTTGTCTAGCAGCTCCTGCAGCTGCGTAGACAACTCCTGCATCTCAGGGGGAGCTAGGTGATACGGTGCCTTGGCTATCGGAGCCGCACCAGGAATCAGGTCGATCCCAAACTCAACCTGCCTCTCAGGAGGTATTTTCGGTAAATCCTCGGGAAATACATCCGGAAAGTCTCTCACTATCGGGACATCATCAACTGTCTTCTTGCCCTTCTCCCGGGCATCCAAGACATAAGCTACATAACCAGCGCAACCCTGCTGAAAATAGCGTCTCGCCCTTGCGGCGAAACAAAAGGTCGGTCCACGTTGTGGCCTCTCTCCCTGAATCACTAACTCTCCCCCAATGGGAGTGCGAATCCTCACTAGCTGATGTTCACAATCAATCACCGCCCCGTTGGGGCTTAGCCAATCCATGCCCACAATAACCTTATTCCCTCGCAGGGGAATAGGAACCAGGTCCACCGAAAACTGCTCGTCAAACAACTGAAGAGAACACCCTCTATGCACTCTGGCGACCCTCATGGTCCTGTCGTCTGCTATCTCAACCTCTAGTGGACAATCCAGCTCCCCTGGAGCTCTGCTAAATCTCTTGCTAAGCGCAAGCGATACGAATGATCGGGTAGCCCCCGAATCGAATAACACCATAACAGAAATGTCGTTCACAGAGAACGACCCTATATAAAACATATAATCATAAGCAACAATAAATCAATAATAATATAGAGATGAAGGGAAGATACATACTCGTCACCACATTAGGAGTCGCCCGCGCCTCCTCTGCTGTCATCTGAAACGCCCTACTCTTTGCCATTGGCGCCTCGGCTCGGCCCTGCCGGCCATCTGTAATCCTCAAAGTAGCAGGGGCAGGTGCAGCCACCTTCCCTACTGCAGCTAAACTCGGACACTGGGACTTTTTATGTCCCCTCTGATTGCACTGAAAGCAAATCGGATCTGATGCTGCAATGGCAGTAGGGGTCGTACAATCCCTGCTCAAATGCCCCATCCGACCGCACCTGAAACAGCCGGAATTCCCTGCCTTGCACACCCCATCGTGCATCCTCCCACACTTGCCACATCGACCGTGGCTCTGCTGACCCCTGGATCTGTGATCAGAAACCTTGGGCTTTTTGCCCGAACCTCCTGAACCCGAAACCGTCTCTGGTTTCCTCTTCTTCTCCATCTCAAGATCAATCTCCCTCTCTCGAGCCCTAGCAATCATGTCGTCCAACGTTTTACAGCTGGACCGGCTCATAAACTGGCGAATATCGCTCCGCAACATCTCATGATAGCGGGCCTTCTTCATCTCCTCATCGGCTGCATACTGAGGAACAAGAAGAGCCCTCTCCCTGAACTTGGCGGTGATCTCCGCCACGGTCTCTGTAGTCTGGGTGAGGTCCTGAAACTCTCTAGCTAACTGCTGCACCTCAATAACTGGTGCAACTCCGCCCTGAACCTGGTAGAGAAATCAGCCCAGGTCATGGCATCCAACGCTGCATCATCTCCAATGGTATATCCGACCTCCTCCCACCAATCCCGTGCCATGTCCTTCAGAAGACAGGACGCCAATCTGACCTTGTCCCCCTCGGGACACCTGCTAGTGCGGAACGCGTTGGCCACATCCGCCAACCATCTAGTACTCGCTATGGGGTCCCGCGCCCCATGATAGTCCGGAGCTCCACATGCCCTGAACTCCCTGAATGTAAGTGTACGCGACCCCATCATGGCCGCCACCTCGGCACGGAAGGTGCCCAATCTCTCATCCATCAGCTCTAGGATACCCTCCTTGATCGAACCGAAGATCACAGGAGTCTGCTCTAAAATGATACAAGTAATCTCTGAAGAAAGAAACTCTCTGGTCTGCTCATCCATGTGCTCGTCCCCCGAGCCTGATCCTGATCCCTCCCCGGCACCTCCACTGTCGGCTGCTATCCTCGGACGCAAAACCACCATTCTGAAACACATCATAGCAACATCAGAAAACTAAAATATCTCAAGGGATCATTAATACCACTACTAGCTTCCTGGTCTTGTCTCAGCCTTCCTTGATTCGAGTACGGATCCTCTGCTTTCAGTAGTACGGGCCCATACTACCTTCCACATCTATCCGTACTTTCCTCAAGAACTGCCTTGACTCCACCAAGTCACTTCTACTACTACTGATCTCTGCTACTCTCATCCTAGGCTTGCCCTAGGGAAATCTCCGACTCCACTCAAACCAGTCCTCAGCTGCTGAAGGCCTCCTTGTAATGCTAATTAGCCACCACCTGAATACCATCACATGCAATGAGGCTCGGATAATCCTTCGAGTAAAAGACTCGTCCCTACAACGGTTGGACTCAGACAAGAGCTGCGCAATAGGGCCAAATCCAGCACTCTGAGATTATTCAACCCTGCTCACATGTGATGTGACGCATTCACCTAATGGCTAACTCCCACCACTCAGAGTCCCACAAAGCACAAAGCAAGCAGCATTCGGATAAATGGAACATACTCAGGCAAAACTATTCTCATAACGAGAAACTACACTAGCATACAATGCTAAGCTCGCGCTACCAGGCATAACCTAAACAGGCTATCCTACTGCTGTCTACTCAATACTAGCATGCAATTCTCATAAAGCTGTAACACATATAGCAGGCACATAAGGCATCCTCCTAGATCCTTAGTCCTATACTAGCATGCTGTTCTACTGAAACTGGAACAATTAATCATAATAATAAAACTTGTATTGGTAATTTGGGAGTACTTACTTGAGCTCGGCTGATCGCATGCACCACACCCTTATCTTGTTTGAAACTTCTTTTCTTTCTAAGTGCTTTTCAAAATTTCATTCGAAAACATTTTTCTTTTTGAAAATCTTTTTATCTTTCCCTTAGTTTGAGTTCAGATGCACCCGGAGGTGTATCCGAATCCCTCAAACCAAGGCTCTGATACCAACTTGAAACAACCCAAAAATACCACCCAAAAATTTCGATTTTTATTATAACAAAGCCACGAGACTGAGTATCACATAATAAAACCACATGTTGCGTGTTTCAAAAACCATAATAAAATACTGTGAGAAAAACTGCATCACAATTGTATCCAAACATATCAAGAACACTAAATCAATTCCCAGGACAAAACTGAAGCTATGGTGTGTGCGATGCCATCATCCCGAGCTCTTCCCTTTGCTTGCGGAAGTACCTGAAACCAAAACTGAAACTATAAGCACAAAGCTTAGTGAGCTCCCCCAAACTACCACATACCATACAATACATAAAAACACATACTGGGCCTTGCCCACTGACTGAGACCCCTTGTCCCCTACATCGGACCGAAGTCCGACACTGGCTGGGACCCCCGTCCCCTACATCGGGCCGAAGTCCGAAGCTAACTGGGACACCCCGTCCCCTACATCGGACCGAAGTCCTAAGCTAACTGGAACTCCCCGTCCCCTACATCGGACCGAAGTCCAAAGCTAACTGGAACTCCCCGTCCCCTACATCGGACCGAAGTCCGAAGCTAACTGGAACTCCCCGTCCCCTACATCGGACCGAAGTCCGAATCTGACTGAACACGGCATAGCATAACATGTCATCTAGCATAAACACATAACTCCTGTCTAAGCCACGAAGGCGTCAAACATACTAGCTACTGCATTGGACCGAAGTCCAGAAACTACGGCTAACTGAATGGGCCGGCATTGTGGCCTTAGACCCGTTCCTACTGAAGGGAAACTCACCTCGTGAACTGGCTGTTATGTGAATGGCTCTGGAAGCAAACTGTTGCTGCTCCGGTATCTCCCGGCTACAAGTCCATAAACACACTCAATCAAATGCTAAACACTACACTGGGGGTAAAATGACTCTTTTACCCTTGGTCAAAGTCAACTCTCTCGGTCAAAGTCAACCCACAGTTGACCTGACTCGCCGAGTTGGGCCGCCAACTCGCCGAGTCTCTATTCTCACTTCTCAACCCTACTCGTGGCTACTCATCGAGTATGGCATCGACTCGACGAGTACCATCTCGATCCAAGAACTCAGACAATCTTCATCCGACTCGCCGAGTCATATGAACAACTCGACGAGTTGTTCTTGAGCTAAGAAGATTGCCTTGGACTCGCCGAGTTCTATGAACAACTCGTCGAGTCCCTCCATTACTGAGTCTGCCCTCCAACTCACTGAGCCCACTCTACTACTCACAGGCTTCCACTCGTCATCACTCAAAAAGGGGAAAAACAGGACTCGCGACTTGACTCGCCGAGTTGTTCTTCCGACTCGCCGAGTCACATCCATGCAGCTACTCTAAACTCGATTATGCTTGAATCCAGCGGCTGAAACTTATAGATCTGGGCTTCCTTAACTCGATTAGCATGTAAAGATTCTATCTTTACGTGCCCATAAGCGACCAAGAACATAATAAGGCTCAAAAAGCATAATAAAGGCTAGATCTAGGGTTCTTATGCAAAGCATCTTCAAAAAGGCAAAAGATCCGGGCTCTACAACTCCTAAATGAACAGATCTAGTGATATCTCAACCTATTAAGGCATCCATACAACTATAAGGCTTGGAAAATGCACCAAACTAGCCCTAGGAGAGTTCTAATGGTGGTCTAAAGCATAAAACAGAAAGAATCCGAGAATACCTCAATGAAATCTGATTTTGCCCTTGGATCTTTGCTCTACACCTTCTTCTTCTTCTTCAAGCCTTCAAAATCCCCATACAAAAGCACATAAAACAATAAGGGGATGGATTAGGGTTTTCTCACAGCTCTCTGAGGGTAAAGGAGGCGAGTTTAGGGCACATAACATTGCTTAAATAGTGAGCAACCCAGGGATTTAGGGTTTCTTCCAGGCAGGCAGACTCGCCGAGTCCCGAATATGGACTCGTCGAGTCGCCAACTAACACTTGCACGAAAACTCGACCCTACTCGACGAGTCAGGCCATAGACTCGCCGAGTCCCTCAATAAAACTTCTAAATAAATGCCACGGAAGCAACATAACAGAGACGGGGCGTTACATAATCGTTAATCTTGCGAGAGCTAGAAAGATATGTATAGATCTATACGGGGTCTGACAACCCCACCTACGATTGCTAGCTACAGTCCCGACATGATAACTTTTTTATTATTCACTATTCGACGTCCGATGAAACGTCGTGGCAGGGCATAATTATTAGTCAAACAGTGTCGATCATGGGGGCTCATGGTAATATATTAGATAACTTTAGAGTATGACTACTATTAGGGACGCCTTAGAATGGTAGATAAAATACGTTATTATCATTAGATATCCTACAGAGATGGTAAATTATGAGTAATAAATATATCATAATAAAATAATAAGATATGATCGTTAGATATATTCTAAAATATTGTAAGCTATGGTTGATAAAATACTTTAGGAAATGTCTTTTCTAAAAGAAAAAGGATTCTTCGAATAATACAACCCAATAAAGTCTGAAAACTAAAAAACATGTACACTCGTCAACATTATGTTGGCGTTTTCAAAAATACATGTATTCTCAAAGAGATAAGTGTAGAAGATAGTAGTGTCAAGGAGGAAGATGACAGTCGTGTCAAAGAGGAAATGGATAATCGTGTCAAGAAAGGGGAAGTCTACAAGGAAGCTGATGGAGTTTTGTACCGTCTGTTTATTGTCTTTAGTCCTATAGAAAGCATGTTTGTCTTTTTAAAATAATGTAACCCTAGAATAATTTATAATCAATAAAAGAAATGTGTGTGATATTCTATTATGTTATGTTCTTTATATATATGTATGTATCGACCCAATTTCTCATCGTTCGCACTGCCAAGTGTTTCTGCCGCTGGCCAAGGGTGTGAAACACTATGTCGGAAATTTTTGCAAAAAAAAAACTATCTTATACTTGGAAATTTAAGGGGTAGCACATGCCACCCTTATAGAACCCCTAGTTTCGCCACTGGATCAAGAAAAAAAAAAGCCAAAAAGGTACCAAAGGTAGTTCAAGTGAATTTGATGATATGAAACCGGCGAGTCAAACCAGGGGCGGCTCAACCAATTTAGAGGCTCGAAGCAAATCAAAATTTTGAGGCCCTTTGGTATTTACTATATTTAGTTTTATAAACCCTGATTCAATGGTAATGTACTACACATCTAGTTCCAAACATTATTCAATGGTAATGTATTACACATTTAGTTCAAAGATAGATGTTCCTTCATAGAACAAGAAGAAAATCATGTTTACACCATATTATTGAAATTGGAACATATTGCCATACAAACTAGACTACTAGAGCATCCAAAAAAATTATAGTCACATCATAATTCATAAATCAAAAAAAAAATAATCACTATTTAATATTAACCGTAATTGATAATCTTTTAATCTGATAACCAGATTTAGATATTCATAATTCAGATAATGGAACTGGAACTGTGGAAGGTTAGAAAATTGATATACAATTATACATATAACATATATCAACATAAGCCTAATAGACTAATGGAGAAATAAGAATCAACATGGAGGCTCGGATTATCAGAGAAAGAAGTCAAGAAGAACATACCGTTTCACTGTTTCAGACTTTTGGTTCATATCTTCTTGTCTTCTTGACCACAGTTGACAGCCTTGAAGTTTTCAGTGAGGTAGAAGAAGAATCGAAAATCAACTAATCAAGAATGAAGAGTCGATCAATATTCAATGGATACTACAGATTGTTGATGGTCGCTTCTTCTGATATGGAGAATCAGAGAAAGATAAGTAGAGAAGGAAGATCGGAAGAAGAAGAGGAGTCGGCATGCTTGGTTGAAGTTTTCTTCTGTGGTGTGTGCGAATACCGAATGGAGAATGGTTAATGGATATTTGGGTTAAATGGGGCCCCTTAGAATTAGGGGCCCTAAGCCCTTGCTTAATTTTTAATGAAGTAAAGCCGGCCTTGAGTCAAACAGTAATATAAAAAACAATGTTGAAATTTTACAAGAAAAAGAAAAAAGCCATGATTATAAACTCCCAATGAAAGATTTTTCTCATTTATCTGAGAATGAACGACGAATTGCATTGAAGGCGAAGATTGTGCTTAATAAGATATATAAGCTTTTAAGTATTAAATTATGTTTTTCCTATGTTTTAAAACATATTTAAAGTGGTATAGTTTTCCATTTAAATGTAACATTGTTTTCATAAAAACTACTTTTAAATAAAAAATAAACCAAAAAAACATACAGATTAATCCACCCATCCTAAAAATATACAAAAAAAAAATAAAAGGTTAAACATATATAATGGCAAAACGAATATCACAATAAGATGACAGAAAATAATAATAATAATAATAATAATAATAATAATAATAATAATAATAAATAAATACACCAACCAGTCCTTTAGCCTTGCAAAACACGTACACGGACGTCTTCCATAGCCCTATCTTTGACTCTCCGGTAGGACACACAAAGCGTGTTTTCTTCAAAAGTAGTGAAGTAGGTTAAAAATGGTAATATTACCATCTCCACAATCTAATTTTATAATGTGGAGAAACTTTTAGAGAAACAAATAATAAATCTTTAAATTTCGTGGACCACAGTTCATTTGTTTTCTTTGTACTCTTTAGAGTTCCTAGTTATTGAAAGTATATTTTATTTTATGTCGTTACCACGGTTAAGTATTTAAATTAAACACTAAATATTATACTACAAAAAAACTATCATATAAACATATCGTCGGGTCTTTAAAAGAACTCATCCCTATTCTAAGAAATGAATAGTTTTTAATCTTTTTTGTCAAGTATCACTGTAATACAATTATTTATTAGTATTATGTCATGTGTCATCTAGATATATTAGTCAACTCATTTTAAAATTCAAATTTATATTTTTCTAATTATATATTAAATTTGAAGTTATATTAACTTTAAAATTTTGATATATCACTTAATTCATAATTTATTTAAAATGACTTATTTAAAATAATTGTTTAATAATAATAATTTTTTATTATAAAAGTTTAATTAGTTTTATAACATTTTCTAAACTAATTATCAAATATAATACTTAACTTGTATTTATCAGAGCATAAATATAAAGCAAATTTATATAAAATAAAAAGAATAAAGCATAACATTAGTTAAAAAATAAAATTTATCAATATTCTTTAGCATTTATGGAAGTAATATCATAAATTTAAAAAAGATGAAATAAAACCTAAAATAAAAATATGATATTTGGTGGATGTTATCCATTATTCGGTTTCCATAGCACTATATATATAAATTATAAAAGTGATGTATATCCTAAATTTAAATGTTTTTAGATTAAAATATTCAAAGATGGAATCTTAAGATAACGACTGATTTTGTTTCAAGTCACTCTCAAACTCGGTCGGTTATAATGGTGATTTGTTGTATTTTAGATAGTGATGATTTTATTTACCAAGTATGTATACTATTTTGTGTAATGAGGAAGAGTATCATATTTTTTGGCGTCCTTTTCGATTTATTTGTCATATCTAGTTTTTTTAATCATCTACGGCTCTACGCCTCAATATATGGAAATTTATCGTTTTCATCCCTTCAAACTCATTCAATTTTTTATTTTAAAATAAACATAAATTAATAAGAGAAGAATTACGAACAATACAAATTGGAATGATATATCGACAACGATTATTCTCGTCACATGACTGAGAGAAGAAAAGAATTACGAGAATTTTGATCTTTAATGGATGGCGGTAGACTGAAGTTTGGAAACAACGCCACTGGGGAAATACAAAGCTATGAAATGATTACGAATGGCGAATTATCGATTAGGAAGGTAATATATGTCGAGGGTCTGCAACACAATCTAATAAATGTTTCACAATTAGTTGTAGGTACATGATTGAAGGTTTCGTTTGACGAAGAAGGTTCGGAGATAATTGAAAAGAAATCTAAGGCAGTGCTTCTGAAGTCCAAAAAGAAGGGAGAGATGCATCCTCTGAATTTAAATCCAATCAAAGGGAAGCCATTTATTTGCTTACTTACGAAAGCATCTTCGGATGATAGTTGGTTATGGCACAGAAGCCTTTTTCATCTGAACTTTAAGGATATAAACAAGATCGTCAGTAGTGATCTTGTTCGTGGACTACCCCTTCTGAAATTCAAGAATGAACATTTATGTACTGCTTGTGAGCTCAGAAAACAAAGCAAAAAGAGTCACTCAACCATCATCAATACCAAAATCATTGAACCACTAGAATTATTGCGCATTGATCTTTGTGGTCCATCAACCATCGAAAGTCTTGGTGGTAATAAATATATTTTGGTTATTGTTGATTTTTTCTAGATTTACCTAGGTGTTCTTTCGTAGACAGAAATCGGATGCAACTCCATCAAGCAGGTTGAGCTACAATTACGAAAGTCTGTTCGGAAAATTCACAGTGACAACGATTCGGATTCAAGAATCAAGCATTTGAAGAATTCTTAACTAGAAAAGGTATCTCTCACAAATTTTCTTCGCCTTACACTCCCTATCAGAACGGTGTAGTTGAAAGATGAAACCGCTCTCTTTATGAAGCTACGAGGACGATGTCATCATTTGCGAATCTTACTCTCCACTCCTGGGTTGACGTTATTGCAACTGCTTGCTTCACACAAAACCATTCCTTCATCCAAAAAAGATATCTGATTACTCATTATGAGATCTTGAACAATAGGAAACCAAACGTTAAATTCTTTCGTGTATTTGGTTCCAGTTGCTTTCTTTTCAACTTTAAAGAAAATCTGAATAAATTTGATGTGAAAGCAGACAAAGGAATTTTTATGGGTTATTCTTTATCTTCAAAGGTATATACGGTTCTAAATAAGAAATCAAGAAAGATTGAAGAAACCTACTATGTCACCTTCGATGACAACTATATGAAGAAATATCATAACGAAGATTGTCAGTCTTGGGAAATATTTCCATCAACAAACTCTGTGACAATTCCTCTCATAGATTTATATGAGGAATTTCTAAATTTTTTTGATGAGCCTAAAAAAAGCCATTTCCTCATAATCGAAGTCCAAGGACAACAAAGAAGATGAATTAAAGAAGATAGTTGATGAAGCTGCTAAAAACATCGAGACTGCTCAGGAACAACCAATTATGAATGCTTCTGAATTCCCAAATCCTCCACAACCTTCTGATGCTCCATTCCAGGGGGAGGGTTCCACTTCGAACTCCAAAACCGATGATTCATTCCAGGGGAGGATCCGATTCCGAATGTGGAGTCACATGAAAACTTTCAGGGGGAGAATGAAAAGAATGACTCAGATGTACAATCGGAATTCGAAGAAGTTTATGTTGAAATCGATACAACTCTTGATCTGAATTATCCTCTGATGACTAAGTGGACCAAAGATCATCCACAATCTCAAGTGATAGGAGACTCATCTTCAAGAGTTCTTATACGGGCTCATCAAAAAGCAAAACAAACTGCATTATTTTCAAAATTGGAATTTTGCATGTGTAACTCTTTTATTTCTAAAATTGAGCCTAAAACTGTTAAAATTGCTCTTGATCATGCAGATTGGGTGCAAGCTATGTAGGAGGAACTAAATGAATTTGAGAGAAATAAAGTGTGGAGATTGGTTCCCACTCTAAATGATGCTTCTGTTGTCGGTATGAAATGGGTGTTTCGGAATAAGATGGACTAAGAAGGAAACGTAATCTGAAACAAGGTACAACTGGTTGTTAAAGGATACTGTCAAGAAGAAGGAATCGACCATGAAGAGACATTCGCATCGATGGCTAGACTGGAATCTATTCGGATTTTTCTCGCTTATGCAGCTCACAAAAACTTTGATGTATATCAAATGGATGTGAAGTGTGCATTTTCTGAATGGTGAACTGGAAGAAACCATCTATTTCAAACAACCACCTGGCTTTGTGAATGAAAAAATATTTGAATCATTGCTATGTTCTAGATAAAGCGATATATGGTCTCAAACACGCACCAAGGGCATGGTATGAAACTCTGACTCGATTTCTTAAGCAATCAAAATTTAAACAAGGTACTGTTGATCCTACCTTCTTTCGTAAGAAGGAGGGTAACCATCTGATGAGTGTTCAAATTTACGTTGACGACATTATTTTCGGATCTACTGATCCAAACTTAACAACTGAATTCCAAAAGCTAATGGAAACTAAATTTGAAATGAGTTCGATGGGTAAAAATAACCTTTTCCTTGGATTGAATATAAGACATGGTTCAGAAGATATTTTCATCAATTAAGAAGCCTTTACAAAGATTTTATTGGCAAAATTCGGAATGGTGGGTTGTTCTAAAGCCAAAGTTCCAATGGCTTTCGGAATGAAACTCACACCTTCACTTGATAAACCAGCAATTGATATGACTTTGTATCGTCAAATGATTGGCTCTTTGTTATACTTAACTTCCAGTCACCCCCATATCATGTTTGTTGTGTGTTATTGTGTCAGATTTCAAGCCAAACCTAGGGAACCTCACGTGTTAGCAGTCAAGAACATCTTTCGGTATCTGAAGCGAACTACTTCTCTCGGATTATGGTATCCATCGAATTCTGGATTCTTTATACAAGCATATTCTAATGCTGACTTAGGCGGATATGGATTTGATCGGAAAAGTACATCAGGGGGATGTCTGTTTCTGGATGGCAAACTTGTAAGTTGACAATCTAAGAAGCAGACTTGTGTCTCCTTATCCACCGCTGAAGCCGAATATATTGTTGTTGCATAATGTACCTCAAAATTAGTGTGGATTCAGAACCAGCTTAGGGATAATGGAAATAATATGAAGAGAATCCCTCTATATTGTGATTTTGAAAGCGCAATTAGAATCTGTCATAATCCAGTGCAACACTCAAAGACAAAGCACATTGCACTGAGATATCATTTTATAAAAAATCATGTCGAGGATGGTAATGTTGAAGTTCATTTCGTTAGATCCTCAGATCAGTTGGCCGACATCTTCACATAAGCGTTACCTGAACCTATGTTCAATCGAATTTTTCAAGGGCTAGGAATGATGGAAGCTGACTCAGTTCCAAAATCTTCCTCATAATCAGAATTTATTGTTCATGTTCCGAATGGTTCCGAGCTTCGGAACATCTCAGAATTCATTTTTCAAATTCTGATTGGTTCCGAGCTTCGGAATGCTTCGGAATCTACTATTCATCGGAGTTTCGGAAAGTTTTGTATCATTTGTACACTATGTCTCTACCAATTGGTTCCAAGCTTTGGAATGATTCGGAAGTTACTGTTCATTTCTATTTATGGATTCTTTTCGTCCTAAATTTTTCTTTATTTCCGTTTTACCTTTTTTTTAGAAAATCAAAAGTTACAAAAACATTTTTCTTTATTTCCATTTTTTTTTCAGGAAATCAAAAGTTACAAAAGCATTTTTCTTTATTCATGTTTTATCTTTTTCAATAAATCAAAAATTACAAAAACATTTTTCCTTATTTATGTTTTATTTTTATTTTTTGAAAATAAAAAATAACAAAAATATTTTCTTGCTTTTGGAATGCTAATGTTTTCTTTTCAGGTTAACATTCTTTTTAAATCTCAATTTAGGACAATGGGAAAGGTTTAATTCTGAATCTTTGTACTAGATAAGTGTCCTTAGAAGCATGTTGTTGCATGTTGGCTCAAGCTTCTAAGACTCTATGTTTGAATCCTTAATGAAACTTTCATTCCAATCGTTTCTTCCCAATCAGGCTATTTATTCAATAAGTTATTGAGCTACCTTACTTTTCTCAAAGTGAGTTAAGAGTTGACTGCTTTGTCATTCATTTATAGCAGAGGTACACTTTCTTCTTCGTAACCAATCTACAATTTCTCCATCAATATTGTGTTCATAACGGCAATCCTTGAGACTCTCAGAAATTACTACTGAGGTTTATGGTTGCACAACATTTGTGTTTATGATCTTGAAATCGTTATCACCACGATTTTGAGTGAGACCCAAAATCCGAAACTTATTTCTGAATTGACGGTTAACAATTAAATGTTCTAGATATTTTCACAAAGGAATTGTTGAATAAAACCTTTTTGGTTTTTACCATTCTAATTTGAAATCTCATTTTTCTTTTTGAGTGGTCTTAATGAAATGTTCTCGACCCAATACATTTCTACCCAACTAGATCAAGTTGTTTTTTTTTTTTTTTTTTTTTTTTTTTTTTTTTTTTTTGAGATTTCCATCATATCTAGTCACATAAATAATATCCAAAGCTTACTTGTTTTTATGGCTACACCGGTCAAACAAGTACTTCTTTAAGATCTTCGGACTTATGTTGAGTTTTGGAATCTAGTTGAAGCTTAGCCACCAATGAAGCCTGTTAAAAGAAGTCTTTCACAGTTTCTTAATAAACTAGTGATCGTAATTAACGGGATACCACACAAGAACTTCAGCGTCTCTATTGACTCAAAAGGAATAGATCGTTGCCCGGGATCCATCTGATTTTCATGTCAATTTTATTTAACATCACAGAATCCCTAAAATTAATTTGCTTTATTTCTTTATCTTTGGCACACTTTTGCACAAATATCCTTGTGATTTTTCAAGTCTGGTTCTAATTCCGAATGGTTACTTTCATTCTGAGAACAACTCATGGTCTTAATTTTGGTGAATTGGTTGTTGATTCCGAAATCGTCAAATCCGAATCAACGGTTCTATCCAAGATAAAGTCAAATCAGGCGCAATTTTTGAATTCCCTGACATCATGCATGTCTGTTATAACGGCGTCTGACACATGCTGAGTCATCATGATATTCTAGGTGATTTTATGGGATAAATGAAGACAGAATGGCGATTTTCTCTCTCCACTTATCACTTGTTGTATATAAAGGGATATTCAAATGGTTTTTCTCTCACCGCAAACATTACTCTCGAATCTTTTCAAGCAAAACCCCCAAATTCTCTATACTATTCATCATCTTCCTCAAAGCTTCAATGGCAGGTTCATCTAAGCATATCTCTTTTGCTGATCAATCGGCCTCTTTAATCATGCTCAATGTGAAGAACAGACAAAACATGATTATTGATCTTGACTCCTTATGCTATAATATAGTTGTCAAGCCCATAATCAAATTCCTAAAGTTCTCGCCACTGGCTCAAGCATTAACAATGGCATAATTTGTTCCTCTTGGTCATCTTTCCAAGGCTTACTCATCATCCATCTACACCAAGGCAGACGAAATAATCCATTTCGAGGTTGCATCTCACAAAACCTCGATCACCAAGGCCCGCTTCTGCAGACTTTTAGGGTTTACTTCATCTGAAGCTCTCGTGGATCCAGAATCAATTTCCAATATTGCCCTAATCGAGATGTTTTATAAAATGGGATACACAGGTGAAATCTCTCTATTGTCCAAGTTCCGGAAATCCTTCCTTCCCCCAATGTGGAATAGGTTATTCACCTTGTTGTTTAAAAGCTTTTCGGAGAGGGTTGCAGGGTCCAACAGTGCAAGTAAACTGTTCTACACTATTCTTTATGGTTTGTTTCATGGAGTACAACTTGACTATGGCTCTATTTTGTGGACTCCACTCATCCAAAGCACCATCTCCACCACTCGTCACACTGAGATTTTGTGTGCTAGGTTTTGGTTGATTGTGGTCAACCGTGCTCTTGGCCATTTCAAGGTTCCACTGATGACTGATTCTGTGATGGCAATGATTCTGACTCTCCAGACCTCCTCTTTTATGATGTTAGATCCCAAGAATTTCACTTTTTTGGGACTATTCTGGAGGAAATGATGGTGAAAGTTCCTTCTGACAGTGTGATCGTGAATGAATATCGGAAGCTACCATTGCCTGGTGTTCGCCCCATAACTGATGAGTTACGAAAGTTGATCGAGAGGGTACCAAGCCGAAGAAGGGAGGCAAGTGAAAATCGAAAGTTGGTCCTTCTAATGTTGTCAAAGCTCCCAAAGAAAACCAAAAAGCAAGCTAAGAAACAGAGATCTCCTTCTCCGGTTGTTCAGGAGGATTCAAAATCCAGAACTCTTACCGAAGTCCGAGAGGAAGGTACATTTCACAATGAGGAAGACAATACTGCAGTGACTTCGGAACCCACTCCCACCGAAACAATTCTAAAGGTATCGTCTCCAATTCCAACATCTAGTCCTATTTCGGACATCTTTCATACCTTCACTCCACCATCTTCACCAACCATAACTACCTTTCCGATATCATCCATCCCTCCACTACGAACAAACATTTTTGTTGGAATTTCACTTCCTCATATCTCCATTCCATTAACCTCCACTATTTTTACTAATTCCACCCTTCCAATCACTTCATCTATTACCACTCCACTAAAAGTTTCGATTGTCAAGTCCATTCCGGAGGCGACTAGGGCTTCGGACATTAATGTCAACGTATCTGATACGGAGGCAAATGTTCATACCGGTGTGACTTCAGAATCGAATACATCCACTGTTCCTCCTACAGACGAATCTGATGATATTATGTATGGAGATGATCTAGAAGCCTTTACGTATTTCGTTTTTAGCCCCTTCACTATCAATGTTAATAGTGATGATGATGATGATGCCCCGATGACGAAAGGGAAGTTCAAGCAACTTAATGAGAAATTGGATTCTCTCTTGAAGTCTTCCAAATCTTCATCTTCATCAAACTGAGAGTATATGTTGACGACCCATAAGGCTACTGTGGAGATGTTAACAAAAGAAAACACCAAAGTCCTTGAAGAATCTTCCAAGGCAATTAAAGCTTTCGAACAGATATTTCCAAAATGACCGCAAAAGTTGAAAAACTATCTCAAGAAGTGAAAGATTTTATGGTTGAGTTCAGAACATCATATGAATCCAACACCGAAGCCGTGAATAAAGTTATTACAGGGTTTCATAATTCCTTACAAGCTAAGAAGGAGGATCTCTCAGTTGTTCGTTCAACAATAAAAGTAGACAATGTTGAACTCAACGCCTCTGTTCTCTCAAAGATCAAAAAGCTGCAGGAGGACTTAGCAACATAAAATAATATTATGGATCAGTTGGCTGAAAAGACTCAGGAGGCCAAGGTCCTTTCGGTGAAACTGCAATATACCAACAAGCGTGTTGATGATTTGGAATCCGAGAAAACAGTTGTTAAAAGTTGTGTTTCTGAAATAATTCAATACCTGCAACGGCTTGTGGAGACTCGTGAATCCTTGTTCACAGTCTCATTTCGCCAACAACTTTCGGACAAACGTCAACCGGTCTTTGCAATGCTGGATCATGTTGAAGGTATTTCGGGTAGCGGTGCTCTTCCGAAACAAGGGGGAGAAAAAGAAGAACCCCAGGCAAAGAAAATAACTGATGAAAATGAACAAGAAAAAAAACTAAAGACTGATGATAAGAAGGATAATGAAGCTTCTGAATTAAACAAAGGAAAAGAGAAACTTATTGATGATGACGAGGAAAAAGAAGAAGAGCTTTCTGAATCTGCGAAGCTTGTGCGAAAGAAGCGAGACAAAGAACTTGATGATCTTCTGAAACTTAGAAAGGAGTTAGAAGCTCAAGAAGCAGAGGCTAAGATTGAAAAAGTTACTCTTGAAACTCATTAGTCACTCTTTCCTCCATGATCGATTGAACGGATTTAGAAATAAGCCATTGATGATCTGAGCGTCTATTGGCTTGAGCCTGCGATATCTTTTAATCTGAATAACGAAGCGGAATCTCAATTTGATTTTCCCATTACTTCCAGGGCTTGTCTGTTTTGGTGTTTTGAGAAGATAGAAAAGGCTTTGATTTCTGAAAAAGTGGTGAATCAGAAACTCTTCAATTTCTACTTGAAGTATGCCAAGCCTCAGTATCACTCTTAGAGCTTAAAAAGGATTATGGGATTGAAGGTTTGCTCGACTGTGCCTACTAAAGATTTGATGAATATAAGGTTCAAGGGATTTCGGGGAACCAATAAGGTTTTGGATAAATTCACTTTGGTAGACTTGCCATTTATGAATCCATACGACTAGATCTCATTGTTCAAAATTGTCATAAAAGATGAAAAAAATATGAACCAATCATTTCCCATCTGAAAAAGATGCTCATCTGCTATATCTTAGAATTTGCGAAGATGGATGTAGAGATAGCATTGGTTTTACAGAAAAAAACCCCATTCTGAAACCCAAAGAGGAGTCTAAGGACATTAAGAAGCTGAAGTTGGGAGTTATTTGAAAGAACATTGGAGTGTTTGTATAATCGAAAGGTTGGTGATACAGTTCAGATGAGTATGTTCTTTTTGAGAGACAAACATCTCTACTCAACCAATGCTCTGAAGACTATTCTCTCAATGGTTGAAACATGCAATGCGAACACAAACAACGGATCTGAAATGCTTCTAAGATATGATCAGTTGGTATCTTGTGTCTGAAATTTCTTCTGAATTTGATGCCCAAACTATTCAATGCACAGAGAAAGCAACAACGATGACTCTCCTTCTGAATTTGACACAAAGGGGGAGATTGTTTGGTTTAATAGTGTTGTGTCAAATATATGCATACTATAGTTTGTTTTATTCCGGTTTAGGCCTGTCCATTCTCGGATCCACTTGATTGTTTAGACTATATATAGTGCATGCATGTAACATAAGGTTTAACGTTTTGAAACCCTAATTGCCATTTGTACGCTCTAACAGAGAAGTTCTTGAGAACTCTTCTAGAGTCGATTAATCAAAGCATTAGGCACCCTTTTGATCTTCATTGTTCTGATCATTTAATTCACATTCTTTATTATAGAATCTATTGATCATATTTATTGTTCTCACAAGACCCCAGTTTAGACTCTACCAACATCAAAGCGGTTCAAGCCCTCTTATTCGTGGTCTAGAGGTTAGAGGGGTGACACTTGTGGCAAGTGTGGGAAGGTGCATGAGGGAGTATGTCAATTAGAGACTGGGTGCCACAAATATGGCAATGAGAGACATTATACAAAGGAGTGTCATCAGCAGTTTACCCTCCGAGCACCAGATCTATTTTCACCGCGATCAAGTTGGTCATGTGAAGACCAACTATTTGTTGCTTTCTACCAGGCCAGTTCCGGCATCAGCCCCGACCAATCTTCAAATCACAAACGGACACCAGAGGGGGGGGGGAGGCCCCGGAGTCCAAGGGTTATGCATTTTAGCTCATAGAAGAGGATGTTGGATTAGTTTCTAAGCTCGTAACTATATTTGGTATGTACTTGACCCGGTTGTGCATGGTCATTTTGGGTTGCCTTCTCCAAAGCAACTTGACAAGGTAATTTAAGGAGAGAGAGAGAGAGAGAGAATATTATGGTTTATTAATATATTATAAGAATAATATATTAAAGGAGAAATCATATTTATTGAATTGGTATTAGTCATAAATTAATTAGGAATAAATTTGGTGACTAAAAGAGATTAATTGAATAAAGGGGCATAAACTGTCAAATGTATGATAGTTGAGTTTTGGGCTGGGAAACATAATGGACTAAGGGGGAACGAAATTATGATGGGGATCCATCATATTTTCGGTCACACCCCAAAACCAGAACGACGGAAATGTTCGGGGGTGGAGGACGTCATGTCAAGTATCACGAGATATGTATATCGTAAACAAGTAATGAACAACCATTTCATTTAGAAAGAAAGTGTTTAGAATGTGTGTGTTCACAAAACATAGAAGTCATAAACAAATAACAAAACAAGACTTGAAGCTATAATGCTCCATCTTCTGAAGTCCCAGCACGAGCACCTGTCTAATAGTCTCCTGAGAATACAAGTTATTTGAAAGAGTTGATAAGCAATTAAGCTGGTGAGTTCATAAGATTTTAGTGATGTGAGTAAGCTGTAAAATGTGGATGAAAATGTATATGCACAAATGATGTAAGCTGTAAGTTCTGTTTTGAAATATTCGTCTGTTCCTCTAGAAAATCCTATATTTCCTACTTTAATGGAAGTTAAGTAAAATGTGATTCACAACTATATGAAAGTAAACACCTTTCGGGACTAGGAAAGACCTTGACCAAGTGTTGGAATCACATGTGATTCAACAAAGGAAGGTAAAATGGCACTCACATGAGTTTACTACCATGGGTTTACGGCCCAAGGGAGTTTACGGCCGTAAACTCATGGCTACCCATGTGTAAGTGCAAGTTTGAAGGCTAGGGAATGATTTAGGGACCTTAGCTCTATTCTAGGATGAGGAAAACCACATTCTTTGGAGTTTTTGAGGTGTTCACGGCCCTAATGAGTTTACAACCATAAACTCATGGCCATTTATGTCTATGAGGGTCCTAAAGGTCATAAGGAAGCATCCTAAATTCAAGTCTAAGCCTTAGGAAGTGTTAGTGACATCAAAACACCCCTAACTTGAGTTTTCGGCCCATGGACCATTTTCTCATGTGTTTGCAGCCGTAATCACCTATGGGTGGTGGTATTTTGATTGTTTTGAGTCCTAAACACATCAAGGTAAAGTTCTAGGCTAGTCTCTTGGCTTATGGAAGGCATTTATGGCACTTTAGCACCGTAAAATGGAGTTCACGGCCCAAGAACATCCTTGGCCGTGAACTCACTTCTAGCCCTTGTTTATTAATGATTTTGAGGTCTAAACAAGTCATGGGTAGTCTCTAGGTTCAGTTCCAAGGTTTGGAGGGACATTGGGCACACTTTGGCCCTTTGTTTAGTGTTCACGGTCCAAGAGGATCTGGGGCCGTGAACACCATTTCCTTGGTGTTTTGGCTGATTTTTCATGTTATCAAGGCATATATTACACTTTAATACACTCTAGGGTTGAAGTACTTACAATTGGGGGTGATCGGGTGAGGATCCTTGAGAGAGAATTCGGGTTTTCTCTAGTTGGAAATGTAAGAAATGAATTCCAAATGGCTAAGTTTTCCTTATATAGTCTTGAGGGTTTTCGGTCCGAATACCATTTTTGGACCGTAATATTCCAAACTCTTGAAGTTTTGGGCACTTATTGCAACATATTAAACCCTAGGGTATCCTCTCTCCCGATATCTTCTGGAGCACTAACTTTAAAACACTCAAACTTATCCCAAAAGTTTGAAAGTTAGCAGAAACAGATTTGAATTCAATTGTAGTGGATGGTTTTACCGAATGGAAATTTTTGGGTTGTCACATCATCCCCCCGTTAGAATGAATTTCGTCCCAAAATTAGCTCTCTTAACATTACTACTGGGGTTGAGCTCTTCTGCTTTGTAGAATACTCACTCGTAGACCTGGCAACTTTACCCTGGTGTTCTTGATAGGATTCATACTTGGTCCATCTATCATTACCTCGCGTATACAAGCCATATATGATTAAGATTAGTAGGACTTTCGGATGTGCGACTCTGCCCCAGGTCCACAACCCACAGGGAAATAGGAGATAGGGCGGAAACACACATACTAGATCTGGGTAATCATACTCATATACCACCCTTGCGTATACATTCAAAATAATAGGCGGGTTGTATTTGTCCATAGCCTCTATGCTCGAACTTGGTCTGCTGGACGAGTGGTATTTCGTGACGGTCTGCGGACGTCTGACGATAAGGCTTCGGAGGACAAAGTACTCTTCGCACGAGTACTTCGGGGGTTTAGAATGTGAAAGATAAAATTTTTGATTCAGGTCGGACTTTCGATACGAATGATGAAAGTTTCAAGAACTTGCCGATCGAGGTGATAGAAACATATGAACTCAGTATGGTGAGGACCATGCCAACTCATGACGAAAGAAAACAACGGACTCTATACTGAACAAGGTTTTGGTCAAATGAAAGAAATGTCTGATAAACGACGATGTATCCCTGGTATGCTTGGTACTGTACTCCTAGTATGTTCAACAATGTACTCCTTGTAACTGTTCTCGAGTTTCCTGTTTTCTATTTTGAAATTAACACTCATGTGTATCGTACTGCTATGTGTGCATACATACAAATAAAAGTGCTTTACTTACTGAGGGGATACTTTTATACCATGATCCCCCATGGTACCACTACCATTGCCCGTCATATACAAGTTGTGAATACTTAAGATGAGCCAAGCAGTCGACTGAGCATCTCTGCCTCAAATCCTCAACCAATTAAGGAAAGGGGACCTAAGCGGAGTCACTCACTCTAAGTCTGCAACATCTTAGTTGCGCACAACTCTGATGTATATGGTGAGTCATAATAGCTTCTCTAAGAGATCTTTTAGTTCTCTTGAATATTACGACCTATTTCAACATGTGAGTTGTTATAGTTACTTTTAAGTGTCATCCCCAAATTTTAATATTATATGAATATAAATTAATTTTAAAAGTAAATACTATTTTGAAAACGTACCACTACTCGTCGACGACTCCGGGGTAGATTCTCCTGCTGTGATCATCAGAATACGTCCATCCACGCATGAGTTCTTGATTACCGGGTAGTTCCTCTGATTGTGTCCAGTCCCACCACAACCATAGCAGGCTTGGTTTTCTTCAGCTCCGAGGACTTGGGATATCCGTTGAGCTGGTGCCCTACAGTAACGGACTGTGTGTCTCTTTCTGTGGCAGTTTAGACACTGCATTTCCCTACACCCTCCAGTGTGGTGAAAGTTGCATTTTCCACACTTCGGAAGGTTTCCCGCATATCGACTGGCAGGTGCTGAAGCAGTAGGCGTCGTAGCGGCGTACATAGTACTCGCTTGTTGATCTTGTGGGGTGTCTGGTGTTGTTCACTTCTTCTTTCTCTTGTTCTCCGACTCCTGATTATAGTCCTCTTCCCTTGATGACTCGGGAATAGGGACTTTTACACTGTGGCGGACTCCATGATCGATGAGTCGCTGAGTCAAGTGTTTAGCACTAGCGAACGTGGCTGGGTTAGAAGACAACACATTTCCTTGGGTCGGAGCAGTCAGACCCGAAATGTACCTTTCTATCTTCTTGCTCTCCGAGGTAATCATCTCGGGACATAGAGCTGCTAGTGCGATAAACTGGTCCGTGTAGGTCACTATGTCTGAGCCGACCATAGTGAGATCCCACAGCTCTTGTTCTAGTATTTGAATCTCGCCTAACGGGAAATATTCTTCCCGCATTAACTCTTTTAGGTTTTCCCAACCTATTGAGTTTGCCACTGATAGGATCGGTGACTTAACATGTTGTTCCACCATGTTAGGGCCTTGCCATCGAAGGTGCAGGCAGCAAACTTCACTTTGCTTCCTTCTGGGCATAAACAGATTTCCAAAACCAACTCTGTTTTCTCGAACCATTGCATGAGAGCAATGACTCCTTCAGTCCCTTTAAAAGACAATGGTTGGCATCTGGTGAAGTCCTTGTAGGAGAACTCTCCCTGACGCACAGGGACCTCACCTTGAGTAGAATCGGTAGGCGTTTCACCTCTACCTGTACTGATGGGGGTGATATTGTGATGGGTTTTGGTCATAAGACATCCTATGTGCTCATACAAACCCTAAAGCTTGGATCTAGGTTTCTCTATTGTACATACTTTGAATCCAAGACTTTGAACCCTAATTCTAGCATATGGAAATCGGAATTCACATGTAATTAGGTTTAAGAACATACCTTGATTGTTATATAGCAATAACAATCCAATTCCTCCTTGAATTGACCTTGGAAGGCTTAGAGTCACAAGTGTCACTCCTCTAATGGCTCACAAACACCATAAGCAAGAGGAGAAGGTATAAAGAGAGAGGAGGGAGGTTAGAATTCGTCCTTAGGACCTCTTGGGAAGGGTTGGTTGAATTCATAAGCCTTAGGGGGTTTATATAGGTGTAAAGATTAGGGTTTTAGTCCTTATCCTTATCTAGTTGCTTGTCCACCAAGCAACCATAAGATAAGTCCTAGAAATCCTTATCCTAGTCAAATTCTAAGGGATTTACACCTCAAATTCGTTCACCATATATATAAGATAATCCTTACCTTATTTTGTAACTATCACATAATTACAATTCAGCCCCTTAAGTTTAATTAATTATATTTGATCACAAAATTAATTCTTAATTAATTATTGACCAATATTAATTAAACAAATATGATTTCTCCTTTAATATATCATTCTTATAACATATTAATAAATCATAATAACCTCTCTCTCTTTATTTATTTCTCCAATCAAGTTGCTTTGGTGAAGGCAACCCAAAATGACCATGCACCATCGGGTCAAGTACATACCAAAATAGTTATGGACTTAGACACTAATCCAACAGTCTCCCACTTGGATAAGTCTAATAACTCTTATGCGTATGACTTCGGATCCCGATCTGCAATCGTAGCTTTCCAAAGCCGCTGTCAACTCTGATCATATCAAATACGCGTGTCCTTAGATAAGGGATCATATATTCCTCCATTCTAGATATCATATGAGACATGATTTCAAATCATTCTCTTTGTACTACTTCTCGATTCCCGATTTATGACGACTGACTAATTGAACAAATCAAATTAGCCCTAGCCCGGCCGAGCATTTACGTTTGTGATCACTAAACCATCGAGGGGCCCAAAGATATCGCTTTTATCCTACTTTGAATAAAAGGAATGGATAAACTTTGATACAATGCTCGCTTGCACTCATGCACCGAATCACACACAACAATATGTTTTATAACACCAAGTTACTGGTGCGTTTACATATTATCAATGTGTAACCGATTCGCAAGATACAACTCACACATCTCGGTTTCAAGAATATAAGATGTTATCGTCTCACCAATCACTCGTGATACAATTCATGGAGTGATCCAAGTGAGCGTGGGTTTAATCCAATGCTCAAATCATATTCGTAAGCACTCATGAACGTTGCAGCAAACATTTGCTTATGTCTAATACTTTTCTAGACAATCCACACACCAATTCACGACAGTCTTCATTCATATCTACTTCCAACATATGAACGACTGTGGCCCGTTTGAATAATTCGATTATTCTTAATAAACTCAATTATTCTGGAAGTCAAAACATGCAAATGTGAAACACCAGAATAATACTAATCCCATATGGCCTCAACCCTTTGAGCATAAATAAAACACCTTTTATTTATCACCATATTGATTACTCATTATTTGTAGTTCCGGGTAATCAACTTCTTACTTGAATTACAACACTTGTCCCATGCTCCTAGCATGCACACAATGTTTACCTATGGTTCTTACTTTGTGAAATAGATCTCATTGAATACATTTCCAATCCTTCTCATTTCACAACTCCAAATCCGTTTTTCATAAGTCAAAGAATATCAAATTCTTGCTACTTATAGAATATGGTAGATTCTAACATTCTATGCAACTATCCTTTCGTAATGTCACTGCACCAAAGTCACAAAGACCATTGCCAATGATATTACAAAGTCCTCTATCGGAGATTGTTACAAGACAATTCCATAGACGTGATGTCTCTCACTCAAAGTATATTCTTTGAACATCCTTTTGCATAGAAGTTTCTAATCTAGTCATAGATTTTCAATATTCAATTCCCAATATGGACACACTTCCATATGTTCCATATGACAACTCATTGTTAATAGAATCTTATCCATTCGTAATGATGTCGATATGGTCCATCCAATATGGAAACATTTCCATATTTTCCAATACTATACTTCCAACTACTCACAAGGGACCAATCCTCGTCGAACTTGGATTGTCCTTTGATAGTTGTTTAATTATTTTAGTCAAAACCAATTCTAGTCCCTTTTCCCTCTAAATGCGCTCGACATTTGGAAAATTTTAGAATGGTCAAACATTAAAGCATTTGCAATCGATCCTATACCCGAAGCGTATGGGACACGACGCATAATGTTTTATTTGCTATGTTCTCAAAATTCGAATTGTGAAGAGGGATGCCGTAATCATAATTGAAATTTTAAGAACACACTATGTACCTTTGACTAAATTTATTAACATTTCTCAACCTAAACCTTTAGATTTCAAATGAACCATAATATTCTCTCCCTTAATTATAGCAAAACAACTCTTCAACTATTGCGACTTTGCAAAGTATGACTCATGTTTTCTATAATTAATATTGCTAACCTTGCAATACTTTCCTTAATAATCATACAATCATAACATTTATGCTCCCACTATCATGATGATTATTATAAAACATAACACATATGCTCCCACTAGCTTCGACATGTATTCATAAACATCTTAACTTTCAGAAAACAATGCTTATTGAATTTCTTAAGTTCATGTTTTTAATACTTAGTGATTTGATAATTCTTTATCAATGCTTCTTGAACTTATACACGTTTGCCTTCGATAGTTCATATGTTTGTCTAAACAATTAAAACTAATTGCCAAACTTCACAATTCAAATTATGGAAAGGGATGTCGTAACCATGATTGAATTTGAGAATGCAATTTTACAATCACTATCTTCTTAAATCTTTCTTAGTGAAAGCATTTCCTCACAATCATTTTCATGAAGGAGGAAATCTTATGACACTTAGATTTGAGCGGTGTATGTGTTCCTATCCATGTGAATTTGTCAAAACCAAAGTTTACGACAAATTCAAACTCTTATGGATTGAACTTTCTTGATCTCGATTTCTTGCCTTTATGGTAGCACAGCTGCCCACCATGTTTTCCAAGTAGTTAAGCAGCTCACCCTTTCCTATCAATGTACCTTTCATTGATTAAGGTGTTTTGCCTTTTATGCGTTCAAAATGAGAACTCATAGAACTCACATGCATAATTAACTCGATTGGATTGGCACAGAATCAAAATAATGTCAACACTATAGGTTGTAAACCTCAACTCATGTGCTGGTGATGATCGATAAGGTTTATTTGATTTGTTCTTGAAACCTTTCAAGACCATTAAGACTCCCACTGACTCCTTGGCATATAAGATTCTCTTGTCAATAAACATTTCTTGACAAACAAATATTCAAGAGTTAGTGTAGTTTTTATCAAAACACTTCATAAATTGGTCCTAGTTGGTCTTTGTCTTGTCCAAGACATCACAACTTTCCACATTTAATGAAAGTTACAAACCTTCTTAATACCTTTCACTCAATGTCACAATCTTAACTTTAAGATTTGTTATTAGAACGAAGTATGATTGACTTATTGATTTAACTATTTCTTCAATTCTTGATTCCTCTTCTTAGACATACAATTGTACTAAGACTCACTTAGAGGATCAATTGAGATATGGTTCTTAATCATTAAGACCTATGATAAAGCATAAAAGGTACTCTCCCTTCATCTTAGAATGGAGTAACTTTTATCTTTCTGCCTACTTAATTCTTCTTATTCTTTCTGCTATTGATTTAAACCCTTTAATCAATTCAGAATTACACCTAATCATGTAAGTATAATCATATTTACTAAACCTTTAGTAAATCATGACGAATATCATTTTTACTCTTATGGTGGATTTGATCAACACGCAACATTGTGTGTTCGATCTCTTAGTCCTTCACCTGACACCTTGTCAACGAATTAGTCTAATTTCCATATATGAAATTTCTCATTCATCGTGCAACCAAGTTGCATGATTCCAAATTTCTGTCCAATTGAAACTTGGGCGATGAGAAAACTCTCCCTATTTGGTAAATTCTCGACTTTTCCATAAACACCATAAATAAGAATGATATCCATTTGTTGTAGAAATATGCAAACACCAATTTTCATAACGATTTCATTGCAAGGAAATAAACAAATAAATAAATAAGTCAAACGAAAATTTATTTTATTTATAAAAGCAGTGGAAAACATATGTCCTTACAATGCAAAATCCATTGAAAACTATGTATTTCAAAAGAAAAATTTCTAACAACTCTATCATAACTATCTAAGATCAAAATCTAATCTTCAAGTCCATGCGATCAAGATCCATTCCTTGTGATTAGATTCATCTTGCTCTTTCACCAAGCTTCCTTTCTTTTCACCGATCCTGTAAAACATTCAAATGCAATCTTATTACATTATGTATTAAGAATTAATGAATAGGAACTTAATGGAGTTAGATAGTGGATTTTACCTGAAGCGCAGCCATACCCTTTGACTCTCCCATCTTCTGGACTCTTCAGGCTCTTTGGGCAGACTTGTATCCAACGCCCTTTCTTTTGGCAGCAAACGCAGGTCGGTTCTCCTAGAACGTCCTCGGAAGTATGGTCGGTTGACTCTCCCAACAAATACGCTCCATTGCTTCGCCAAATCATTTCTGATTCAGCAGCAATGAGCATGTAAGTTAGGTCAATGAGGTTGTCGTCATGATCCATCATATAATACTTTCTTTTGAACTCATTATATGATTCTGGAAGTGACTGCAAAACCCAATTCACAGCCAACTCATTCGGGAATGACACACCCAACATTATCAACCTATCAATGTGTGATTTCATTCCTAGAACGTGGGCACACACGGGTTTACCATCTTCATGTTTCATTTCCAATAGGGCTTTAGTGATATTGAACCTTTCAATTCTTCGATCTTGTGGGTTAGGGAGAACAATAGGAGGAGGAGGAGGAAGTGAAGCATGATTTCTCGTTCCTCAATTGAATCGTGGAATACCATCTTCATGTGGAATACTTGTTCCACGGGATTTGGGAAGACCATAGTTGTCGAACTTTGACATCTACAAACCGGGAGAAAAACGAATTCAAGTTAGTTGATTGATTGAGTCCTTAGTAAATCACCCAAACGAGATACTAAGGCTAGGACCCAACACAATATTCTACAACTCGGGAGAGGGATGTCGTAACCCTAATTGCAGAACATTTGAAGGTAAGTGAATGACGATTCACTAATTTCCACCACGAAAAACAAAAAAAATTTAAGTTTTAAATCTATGAAAACTCCTAGATCCTTTGAGATTCATTGAACTTTCAATGGCATGTTTAAATCTCGATATGCCCCTCTTGTTTGTGACTGGGATGCCGAGGATCACAAAGCGGGTGTGAATAACCATGCAAACTTACATGGTGCCCTCACATGTTACGGTCGCCTATTCGATGTGCCGGTAAACCACACACGCTCCACCGAACTATGACAAACATTGAGTCACCCTTTGCTACCTTTGCTTAGACCCATTTAGTGTGCCGGTTAACCACACACGCTCCACTAACGTCTTCGCAAGGGCACAAAGTGTAATTTCATGGAATTGCATCAATTCACTTTTGCCTAAGTAACTAAGATTGGGAATTTGTAAAACATTTAGTTACTTTTGTATATCATTATACTTATAATGGAAGGTTTTGTCCTATCCTACCCGTTCGGCTAACGACCCTCCACTAGTCAAGAGTGCGGTGGGTAAGAGTGGATACCCATTCAATCGCCATTTTATAGGCAATTTCCTTAAACACCCCTTATAGACCAGCTTTGTGAATGAGGCCTACTAACGGTAAGACTGATTTTTACTCATACATATATATAATGTTAGACTTTTAATGTTATATATATAGTATAGGGTGTATTTTATACTTTTAAAATATTAGGTGGTCAAATTTAACAATTATACTTTTAATTCAATTAAATTGTAAACTAAAATTTTTATGGATTTATTAAACCTCTTTTAATTATACACCTTAATTAATTAATAAAACCATAAGGGTGTGATTTGAAATTTTTCAAAACTATACTAGAGTTTTAGAATTTAACATTCCTAATTAAACTTTTAATCAACTTTTAAATTCCAAAACTTGAGAGCAAGTTTTGAAACCTTTTTTCAAAACATTAGTGTTTTAACTATTTAAATTTCAAAACTACAAAACTTTTGGGTTCAAATTTAAACTATAAAACCTAAAGGGCCAACTATGAAACTTTTCACAACAACAAGGATCAAATAACAAATAATTCAAATTAACATTTAATCACATAATTATCCATATTTGATGATTTCTTGCAAAATAATTTATCAATTTACTTAAAATAATTAATCAATTATCTTATAAGGAAACAATTATCTTATTAATTGATAAATATCTTCAATTAGATTAAAAATATAGTCAAATATATCATATAATCGGATTAATATTAATCTAACATGATAAGGTAATTATCCCAATGCAAAAACAGCAAGAAATCCCGAGATAAGCACTATCTAACGCACCGACTCGCCGAGTCACCCTCTGGAACTCGCCGAGTAGGGCTGACTCGCCGAGTCCAAGAGTGACTCGCCGAGTCAGGTCGAACAGTGAGGCCAAAACACGCTTTTCAGTTACATCAAGCATCAATACAATAGAAACCAATCATGGCTCTGATACCACTGATGGGTTTTGGTCATAAGACATCCTATGTGCTCATACAAACCCTAAAGCTTGGATCTAGGTTTCTCTATTGTACATACTTTGAATCCAAGACTTTGAACCCTAATTCTAGCATATGGAAATCGGAATTCACATGTAATTAGGTTTAAGAACATACCTTGATTGTTATATAGCAATAACAATCCAATTCCTCCTTGAATTGACCTTGGAAGGCTTAGAGTCACAAGTGTCACTCCTCTAATGGCTCACAAACACCATAAGCAAGAGGAGAAGGTATAAAGAGAGAGGAGGGAGGTTAGAATTCGTCCTTAGGACCTCTTGGGAAGGGTTGGTTGAATTCATAAGTAGGGGGTTTATATAGGTGTAAAGATTAGGGTTTTAGTTCTTATCCTTATCTAGTTGCTTGTCCACCAAGCAACCATAAGATAAGTCCTAGAAATCCTTATCCTAGTCAAATTCTAAGGGATTTACACCTCAAATTCGTTCACCATATATATAAGATAATCCTTACTTTATTTTCTAACTATCACATAATTACAATTCAGCCCCTTAAGTTTAATTAATTACATTTGATCACAAAATTAATTCTTAATTAATTATTGACCAATATTAATTAAACAAATATGATTTCTCCTTTAATATATTATTCTTATAACATATTAATAAATCATAATAACCTCTCTCTCTTTATTTATTTCTCCAATCAAGTTGCTTTGGTGAAGGCAACCCAAAAGGACCATGCACCATCGGGTCAAGTACATACCAAAATAGTTATGGACTTAGACACTAATCCAACATATTGTGCCATGGCTGTTGCCACAGCTTTGGCCACTGCAACGTTCAGAGTTGCTGCATCCATTTGTGGAGAAGGTATTGGAGTTATCGGAGTAGCGTTTCTGGGTGATCTGCGAGGAGGCATCTTTGCTAAAAGAACACAAAGACGAGACGGAATAAGTCTATAGCAACGGACACAAGCCGAAAGCTGAAAAGACAAGGTTATCCTAGTTCTAGATGTATCGGGTCCTGACTTCCACAGGGTTCTAGGAACAATTCATAAATGAGTCTATACCAAATAAACTCTATGAATTTGAAATAACTATCCTCGAATGAATATCTGTTTCCTGAATAACTGTTACCAGCTGCATGTAAGAAAATAATTCCAACACATGTAATGTGAGCAGTGTTTCCACTCGCTCGATAAATTAACCTAATTAATATTTATTAGTGTGACGCGTAAGACGTTTTGGTTACTTCGGTTGATCTTTCCTTGAAATCTTCTCATGAATTTGTCCTTGTTCCTCCCGAACTCTTCTGTTGTCTACTATGAGGAAGTGGTTACGTTTATCTGGGCTTGTCGTGCGAGAATGAAAGTGACTAAAGAACCTATGAGCTTTAAGGTAACTTTATGGGGTGATCCTTACGGAATCCTTTTATAATTGTACAAGGTACACCAGTTTGCATTGTATATAATTGAAGATCAAATAGACCTTTGAACAATTGATCCCACCTCAACACTACTTCCTTAAAAGGAATGGATAGCGAAGCGTCGGTCACAGATTCTATGTCTATAAGATCTTGATTATATATAAAACTTTACGAATATACCCTGTAAAATTATAGATCTATCTGCAAGGGTCTTTTAAGTTATCACATAAGTTATTTATCTGGACTAAAATACTCCTATAGTATTCTAACGTAATGTACTTGGTATGTTCTAAACTTGTTACCGTGCTATCGTATCATATAATACTCCCATAGTACTCTAACTCTAACTATATTTGTTCTGACGTTCTCTTGGCTGGTGTTTCGGTAAGTTTTAACTTTGTTGCAACACCACATCATTCCCAAACACATGTCAGTCACATCTCGAATGAATATAGTGGATCAGGATATATTGATCCTAGCTATGATTACATAACTGTTCAGGTTGACGACAGTGTCCAACCTTTAAATACTTTTAGTTATGTTCTCCTCGTGACCCTAGTTCTATTATGTACATGTATGAGCAAGTAGGTATATTTTTATAACTTGAAGTTATATTCTAAAATATATCATTATCCAGAGCACTTAACCCCATTGTATTTATAGACATATATCTTTTATCGGTTGATATACTTAGTTCACTATAAACAATGCTCTGATACCAATCTGTCACACCCCAAAACCGGAACGGCGGAAACATTCGGGGGTGGAGGACGTCATGTCAAGTATCACGAGATATGTATATGGTAAGCAAGTAATGAACAACCATTTCATTTAGAAAGAAAGTGTTTACAATGTGTGTGTTCACAAAACATAGAAGTCATAAACAAATAACAAAAGAAGACTTGAAGCTATAATGCTCCATCTTTTGAAGTCCCAGCACGAGCACCTGTCTAATAGCCTCCTGAGAATACAAGTTATTTGAAAGAGTTGATCAGCAATTAAGTTGGTGAGTTCATAAGATTTTAGTGATGTGAGTAAGCTGTAAAATGTGGATGAAAATGTATATGCACAAGTGATGTAAGCTATAAGTTCTGTTTTGAAATGTTCGTCTGTTCCTCTAGAAAATCCTATATTTCCTACTTTAATGGAAGTTAAGTAAAATGACATTACAAGCCTTTCTATGTGTACTAAGTGGGTACAAGTTATATATACTTAGAGTAAATAAACAATCGATTGTGCGCGTTTGCCCTAAACTCACAACCCAATGGGGAACAACAAGTAAGGCGGATAGCACACATTCCATTGGTTGTTAGATCGTTGTCATATATAACCCTGGTGTATTCACTTGTTACTCATGGAGTTATTTGTAATGGTTCCTTTATATCTAATAGAGAGTTCTTTTAAGAAAACCTATTTTTCTTATGTTAAAATAATGACTACGGTGATTACTTTTATAATAGCTTTGTTTATACTGCTATATATAATCTGATATCGGGTAGATAGTTAATTGGGGGAATCTACCCTAAGCCCACATCCGACGGGAACAGGACGTCGGGGGTAAACACACATTTAACTATCTATTGGATATTAGTTTAATATATAAACATGGTGTATAAACTAAGGTGTTATAGAGTTAATTCACCTGAAGTCTCTAAAACTGTACTGGCTTAATAAATGGATTAAGCCCTTTTTTGGGAAATCTCTAGTTTTGTATACCAAAAATACTGACTTTGATAAGTAAGTTTTGTACTAGAATAACTGTGCGTTGACTCTGTGTCCTATGATGACTTAATGTATACTAAGCATAGATATATATAGATTCGGGTAGATAATAGATTGGGTGACCTCGGTACAAGCCCACATCCAACGGGAACATGAATTACAGCGAAGAGCACACATCCTATTAGTTGTCGGAATCTACTAGCATATAGGTATCCTATAGCGTATACATTAAGGAATCATAAAGTTAGCATCATGATCCTAACCTTTAATCGTATCCTTCTACCAAGTCATCTTCTGTTCTGAGTTAAACCCTACTGTTCCTTTGTCAAATGTAAAAGTATATTCTTCCTAGTTTATAACTATATTGACTAGAAAATAGATCAACTTTCAAGTGGTATTGTCACTTTATGAAAGTAATGGGAAAAGTAAGTACACATATGTGGTTTATAATGACATGCGGATGTACTAATAACCTAAAAACATATTTGTTTTATTACGGTCATAATGTGAAAGCTAGAACCCCTACTAAACGCTCTCAATGAAAAGAGATTAAGGGAACCAAACGTGACCCCAAAAAATCCATGCAAGCCGTGTAATTCACATTAAAGTTATATGATCATGTATACCCAATATAACTATCACTAATGTGTTAGTGATTCATTGGTATAATTAGATCCTGTCTGTGTGTTCTCATGCTATAGCAACTTAACTTGTTATGTTCTATTCCGGTATTGTTTGATTCTCTTCACTGTTCGTTCTGTTATGGTATTGTTTGATTCTCTTCACTGTTCGTTCTATTCTGGTATTGTTTCTTTGTGTGCTTCATTGCACTAGAATTAAGGAATAACATTCTCCTAAACTATACCTATAAAAGTTTACTAATGCTCTACTTGGACTGTTACTGAAAAGACTCATTTCTCTACTAAGTTATGCTTTTACTTTAAAACCGGAGTTTTGTATAACTATCAAGTAACATAACTTTAAACGAGTTTTGAAATGTTTTGACAACTTATAATTAACATAAGTAACATTTTGAAAGATGTTTAATAACAAACATTTACACAATTATCATTGTGTTCAAACTGTATTCCCCCCTTAAAACAGTTAAAATAGTTAAAAGATTCATTACGGGGTATGAACTCACCTGATGTGGGTGATTCAAACAGGTATGCGTATAAGGATGAGAAGTTCCACGAATGAAGTCCCAAGACACAATAAGTCCTAAATGATATATAAGGACACATATTGACATGAATATAGTGTTTATAAACAACTATATGAAAGGAAACACCTTCCGGGACTAGGAAAGACCTTGACCAAGTGTTGGAATCACATGTGATTCTACAAAGGAAGGTAAAATGGCACTCACATGAGTTTACTACCATGGGTTTACGGTCCAAGGGAGTTTACGGCCGTAAACTCATGGCTACCCATGTGTAAGTGCAAGTTTGAAGGCTAGGGAATGATTTAGGGACCTTAGCTCTATTCTAGGATGAGGAAAACCACATTCTTTGGAGTTTTTGAGGTGTTCACGGCCCTAATGAGTTTACAACCATAAACTCATGACCATTTATGTCTATGAGGGTCCTAAAGGTCATAAGGAAGTATCCTAAATTCAAGTCTAAGCCTTAGGAAGTGTTAGTGGCATCAAAACACCCCTAACTTGAGTTTTCGGCCCATGGACCATTTTCTCATGTGTTTGCAGCCGTAATCACCTATGGGTGGTGGTATTTTGATTGTTTTGAGTCCTAAACACATCAAGGTAAAGTGCTAGGCTAGTCTCTTGGCTTATGGAAGGCATTTATGGCACTTTGGCCGTGAAATCACTTCTAGCCCTTGTTTCTTAATGATTTTGAGGTCTAAACACGTCATGGGTAGTCTCTAGGTTCAGTTCCAAGGTTTGAAGGGACATTGGGCACACTTTGGCCCTTTGTTTAGTGTTCACGGTCCAAGAGGATCTGGGGCTGTGAATACCATTTACTTGGTGTTTTGGCTGATTTTTCATGTTATCAAGGCATATATTACACTTTAATACACTCTAGGGTTGAAGTACTTACAATTGGGGGTGATCGGGTGAAGATCCTTGAGAGAGAATTCGGGTTTTCTCTAGTTGGAAATGTAAGAAATGAATTCCAAATGGCTAAGTTTTCCTTATATAGTCTTGAGGGTTTTCGGTCCGAATACCATTTTTGGACCGTAATATTCCAAACTCTTGAAGTTTTGGGCACTTATTGCAACATATTAAACCCTAGGGTATCCTCTCTCCTGATATCTTCTGGAGCACTAACTTTAAAACACTCAAACTTATCCCAAACGTTTGAAAGTTAGCAGAAACTGATTTCACTTCAATTGTAGTGGATGGTTTTACCGAAAGGAAATTTTTGGGTTGTCACATTTTCATCCAAAGGCCCTAATCTAGAAGGTTCCTTGGGCTTCTTGGTGGCTAAGCTGTCCATTAGGGTTTAGACTGAAACCCTAGCAACCTGCAGTATAAATAAGACCCCTAGGCTATTGGAAATCGGCTACACTTGATTCCAAGAGAACCCTAGGGCCGATTTTAGCATATCTCACCCTCTCTCATATTTGCTTCTTGCTTGTGGGGTTTGTGAACCATTAGAGAAGTTACAATTGTGAATCTAAGCTCAAGATCAAGAAGATTACAAGGATTTCAAGCTACTTGTAAGAGGTAAAACACTTAGATCTATTTTCTTAATGATAATTTCGAATTATATATGATAGATCTAGGTTTGTAAGTCTTGGATTTAAAGCATGTACAATAGAGAAACCTATATCCAAGCATTAGGGTTTGTATGAGCACATAGGATTGTTCTTATGCATAAAACCCATCAGTGGTATCAGAGCCTTGATTGGTTTCAATTGTATGTGATGCTTTAACTGCTTGCTTGCTGAAAATCGACTTTTCTTGCCTCTGCCCAACTCAACTCGGTGAGTCAGTATCTGGACTCGGCGAGTTGGCCCTACTCGACGAGTCCAGGTCTGACTCGGCGAGTCTGTACGTCAAGCAGAGGATATTTCGAGATTTTGTTGCTGTTTTGTCATGGATTTGATGCCTAAATTGTTTTTTGAAGTTAAAATCCGAATTTTACTTTAATTAAATGATTATCCCTGCCAAAACAGTAGATAATTTCAAATCTTTTGAATATTAGTTGTTTATATGATAAATATGGATTATTTAAATTTATTTGGTAATTATCTTATGACTAAGATTGGATTAGGTCAAATATAGATAATTATGAAATTAATTGTTTAATTTAAATTATTTGTTATTTGACCCTTTGTGTTTTGAAAAGTTCAAAACTTGTCCTCAAGTTTTGAAATTTAAATTTTGTGATTAAAAGTTTAATTTTGAATAATTTAAATTTCAAACCCTTAAAGTTTTACAAGTTTAAAATTCAACCTTATAGTATTATATTATTACAAGCTTAATGAATATATATATATATATATATATATATATATATATATATATATATATATATATATATATATGTATAACTTAAAATGCTAGTCTTACCGTTAGTATACCTCATTCATGAAGCTGGTCTATAAGGTGGGTATAAGGTTGCTGCCTATAAAATGGCGCTTAATGGGTGTACACTCACACCCACCGCTTGCTTGACTGGTGGAGGGTCATTAGCCGAACGGGTAGCATAGGGCAATCCTCTCCTCATTAAAAGTATAATGTAAGATACAAAGTAACTACATGTTTTACAAATTCCCAATCTTTGTTACTTTAGGGTAAAATGTGAAAATGATGCTAATTCATGGAATTACACTTCATACCCTTGTCAAACGTTGGTGGAGCGCGTGTGGTTAACTGGCACACTAATTTGGGGATGACATTGGTAGCGAAAGGGTGACTCGATGTTTGTCATAGATCAATGGAGCGTGTGTGGTTTACCGGCGCATTGATTAGGTGATAGAGACATTAAGTGCACCATGTTGATTCGCATGGTTATTCACAACTTGTTTGCAATCCTCGGTATCTCAGTCGCAAAATTGAAGTGCATATCCAGATTTAAACATGCCATTGAAAAGTTCAATGAATCTCAAAGATCTAGGAGTTTTCAATACATTGAAAACCTAAATCTCTTTTTTGTTTTTCATGGTGAGAATTAGTGAATCGTCATTCACTTACCTTCAAATTATTTACATTTAGAGTACGGCATCCCTTTCTAAGTTGTAAATAGTGTTGTTGGGTCCTAGCCCTAATTTCTCATTTGGGTGTTTAATTAGGGACTCATTTCTAATCAAACTTTGTTCCTTTCTTTTCAGATGTCTGCAAACAACAACAACAACAACAACGCTTCTGGGTCATTCTCGTTGATGAACCTGTGTCAAAAAGTGACATTTGATATATTCGCATGATCACACGCTACGAGGACAAAGAATATGTCCTCGATGAAAAGCTTGAGAAGATCATCCCAGATGTTGCTACTCCTGAAGAGTTAGCCGCCTTTGAGGCCCACGAGCGTGATGCTACGAAAGTTCACTGCATCATGTTGGCCACCATGAACATTGAACTCCAAAAGTCCTATGAGGACATGTATCCGTATGAAATGCATCAGGATTTGTTGGACAAGTATCACCAGAGCGCGAGGTAAGAGCGCTATGAGATCATTACTAACATGATCACCGCTAAGATGGGGAGGAATCCCTAACCTCTCATTTGTAGAAAATGCAGAGGTATGTTGATCGTCTTCTCAAACTTAATGTTAAGTTTGATGAGGATTTGGCTATCGACATAATCCTCCAATCCTTGCCCTCCTGCTACAACCTGTTTTGGATGACCTACCACATGAACAAGGTCGAGGTCTCCTTGAGCAAGCCCCAAGGACTCTTGAGGACTTCTAAGAGCAACCTCAAAGACAAATCCATTGCACCATCCCCTGCTGTGGCCGCTCCTGTAACGGCAATAATTCAAGGAAAGGGTAAAAAGAGGAATGCTCCATGTGAGAGCCGCCAAAAGGGGAAGCCCCGTGATGGTTCATCCTCAAGTGGGACCAAAGTAGGCCCTGCTAAACGCTCCTCCGATCCCAAAGTAGCAGAGTGCTTCTATTGTCACCAGAAGGGCCACTGGAAACGAAGCTGCCCTCAGTATCTGCAATATATAAAAGATGGGAAGATTAAGCCCACCTTTGCAGGTATGTATTATATTAAATCTAACAACTCATCATTTGCTACTTCATGGGTTCTTGATACAGGGTGTGGATTCCACATTTGTTCTAATATGCAGGGCCTAAAAAGAAGTATGGAAGTGGAACATGGAAAGATGAACTTGATAATGGGAAATAGAAGATCGTCGCTTGTGACCAAAGTCGGAGTTTATTCTTTAGTGTTGAGTAATGGGTTAGGGCTAGATTTAAATAATTGTTGTTATTCGACAGATATGGCAAGAAACATTATTTCATTTCATGGATTTTTTAGACCAGGTTTCTGATATTCTTTTGATAATAGTAATGGTTCTATTAATGTTAATTTGAATGGTGTCTTTTACTTCAATGCATTACCTTGTAATGGGATTTATGAATCTATGATGGTTGTTGATAATTTAGGAAATGTTGTTTTGAATATTGGTTTGTCTACTAGTCTAGACAAAGCATGCTTGTGGCATTGTCGCCTTGGCCATGTCAACAAGAAACGCATAGCCCAACTCCAAAAGGATGGAGTGTTGGAGTCATTCGACCTTAGGGACGATGACACATGTGAATTTTGTTTACTTGGGAAGATGACCAAGTCACCCTTTATTGGCACCTGCAAAAGGGGTGAGGGTCTATTGGATCTCATACACACCGATGTGTGTGGGCCCTTTAGATCCACCACAAGGGATGCTTGTCGCTTCTACTTGACTTTTACGGATGATTATAGCAGATATGGATATATCTACTTAATCAAGCAAAAGCCGGAAACCTTTGAGAGTTTAAGAATGAAGTGGAGAATCAATTGCGCAGGAAAATCAAGATGTTTCGGTCAGACCGAGGAGGAGAGTACCTAAGTCTTAAGTTTCATGACTATCTAAAAGAATGCGGAATTGTTTCGCAATTGACGCCTCCAAGGACGCCAGAATTGAATGGTGTGGCTGAGAGATGTAATCGGACCTTGCTGGACATGGTTCGTTCTATGATGAGTCGGACTTCGTTACCAATAGCTTTCTGGGGGTATGCCTTAGAGACTGCCGCCCATATCCTTAACTTAGTTCCCACCAAGAAGGTTACCAAGACTCCTTACGAGGTGTGGACAGGGAAAGCTCCCTCGTTGGGACATATCAAGGTTTGGGTTTGCGAGGCTTTCATAAGACGAGAGACTTACGACAAGCTCGAACCTCGTAGTGAGAAGTGTTATTTCATCGGCTATCCACAGAAGTCTTTTGGCTATCTTTTCTATAGACCGAGTGACAATGTTGTCTTCGTTGCTAGAAGAGGAGTTTTTCGAGAAAGGGAATTGATAAGCCAAGAAGATAGTGGGAGGAAAATTGAACTTGAAGAGATTCAAGATCAAAGCGATGAAGGAACCCCTGACACTGGCACTCAACCTGAGGAGGAAACTCCCATTGAGCCCGTTGACAGGTCCTTACCTCTTAGACGTACTAGTAGGGTTAGTGTTCAACCCCAGTTTTATGGTTTTCATATTACTAGTGAAGGGGATACTTTTATTAGTGATGAAACACTAATGAATTTGGATGAACCTAGAAGCTACAAGGAAGTTATGGCAGGCCCAGAGTCTGTGAAATGAAAAGAGGCGATAGACAGCGAGATTCAGTCCATGTACGACAACCAAGTTTGGAATTTGGTTGACAATGTACCGGGTCGTAAGACAGTCGGGTGCAAATGGATCTTCAAGAAGAAGACAGACATGGATGGGAAAGTGCATACTTATAAAGCGCGATTGGTTGCGAAGGGCTTTACTCAAACTCCCGGAGTTGACTATGAAGAGACCTTCTCACTAGTTGCGAAGATAAAGTCTATTAGGGTAATGCTTGCAATAGTTGCGTTTCATGATTATGAAATATGGCAGATGGACGTGAAAACCGCTTTCCTTAATGGAAAGTTGGCTGAGGATGTTTACATGAATCAGCCAGAGGGTTTTGTCGATGCAAAGCATCCAAATAGAGTACGAAAGCTTGAGAAATCCATTTATGGATTGAAACAAGCGTCTCGCAGATGGAATCTTTGTTTTGACGAGAAAGTTAAAGAGTTTGGCTTTCTGTGAAACGAAGATGAATCTTGTGTATATGCCAAAGCCAGTGGGAGTATAGTGAGCTTCCTCGTATTGTATGTCGATGACATACTGCTCATAGGAAACGACATCCTAATCTTGCAGGAGTTCAAGTCCTGGCTTGGGAAATGTTTCGCTATGAAGGACCTCAGAGAAGCTACTTATATTCTGGGAATAAGGATACTAAGAAACAGAGAAAGGAGACTGATAGGACTTAGTAAGGATACATACTTGGATAAGGTACTAAAGCGTTTTAGTATGGAAAATTCCAAGAAAGGGGAGTTGCCAATCCAAAGCAATACCAAGTTGAGTAAGACTCAGAGCCCGAGTACAGAGGCAGAGATAGCTGATATGAGTCGAGTACCTTACGTTTCCGCAGTAGAATCTGTCATGTACGCTATGACTTGTACTCTCCCTGATGTGGCCTTCTCTTTAAGCATGGTCAACAGATATCAAGGGAACCCTGGTAGAGCTCATTGGATTGCATTAAAGAATATTCTTAAGTACCTACAAAGGACCACGGATTGGTTTATATTGATCGGTGGCAATGATGACTTAAGGGTACGAGGATACGGTGACGCTAGTTTTCAGATGGATCGGGATAATTACCGATCACATTCGGGCTGAGTCTTTACCCTAAACGGAGGAGCAGTGAGTTGGAAAAGTTCCAAGCAGGAGACCGTAGCTGATTCAACTTGTGAATCAGAGTACATTGCGGCGAGCGAAGCGTCAAAGGAGGCTATATGGTTGAAGAACTTCATCGGAGACCTTGGAGTTATGCCATCCATAAAGGAGCCAATGGAAATTTTCTGTGATAATGAAGGAGCGGTTGCCTTAACCAAGGAACCAAGAGATCATGGTAGATCTCAACACATCGACGGAAAATACCATTTTATCAGACATCGGGTAGAAGAGGGACTCCTCGTTGTAAAGAGGGTATCATCAGAAGAAAACCCAGCAGATCTCCTTACGAAGGAACTGAGTAGGGTGAAACACTTGCAGCACGCTAGGAGCATTGGGCTGAAGGATGATACAAGTTTGGATTAGATAGGAAACGTGTAATAGATATTTTGTACTTGACATTTGATGAATAAATAAATTGTGTTATTTATGAGTAAAGCTACTATCTTGAGTTGGTTATTTATCTATTGTTTCAATTTTGCATGTTTTGACTTCCTGAATGATAGGATTATTCAAACAGTCCACAGTCGTTCATATTTTGGAAGTAGATATGAATAAAGACTGTCATGAATTGTTTGTAGGTTCTCTAAAAGGTTTTGGGCATAGAAAAGGTTTGCTGCAAAGTTCATGAGTGCTTATGAATATGATTTGACCATTGGAATAAACCCGCGTTTGCTAGTATCACTTCGTGGTGTTTTACCTTCAGTGATTGCAAAGCGATAATATCATATAGTCTTAAAACTTAGAGATATGGTTGTTGTTTGCTGGTTGTTTATGCATTGATGATGTGTAAACACATCAGTAAATTGATTTTATAAAACACATTGTTGTGCATGATTCAATTAGTGAATAATAGATGCATATGAATCGAAGTTAATCTGTTCCTTTTATTCTATGAGAATAAAGGTGATATCTTGGCCACTCGATGATTTGGTTTGACTTATGTGCCGGGCCCGGTCAGAATGAGGTTGATGTTTTCAACTAAATTCTATGTCAAACAAATCGAAAATCGAGGAACAAATGTTGGACGATGAGCATTGTCAGCATGATATCTAGAATAGAGGATTATACGATCTCTTATCTGAAGGATAATTTGTTGATCAGAGTTGACAGCGAAGTATAAGAGCTACGATTGCTGATCGGATTTTGAAGACATATATGAGATATAGTTACTAGACTTATCCAAGTGGGAGACTTTTGGATTACTGTCTAAGCCCGTAACTATATTTGGTATGTACTTGACCCGGTTATGCATGGTCCTTTTGGGTTGCCTTCTCCAAAGCAACTTAACAAGGTAATTTAAGGAGAGAGAGAGATTATTATGGTTTACTAATATATTATATGAATAATATATTAAAGGAGAAATCATATTTATTAAATTGGTATTAGTCATAAATTAATTAGGAATTAATTTGGTGACTAAAAGAGATTAATTGAATAAAGGGGCATAAACTGTCAAATGTATGATAGTTGAGTTTTGGGCTGGGAAACCTAATGGACTAAGGGGGAACGGAATTATGATGGGGATCCATCATATTTTCGTCCAAAGGCCCTAATCTAGAAGGTTCCTTGGGCTGCTTGGTGGCCAAGCTGTCCATTAGGGTTTAGACTGAAACCCTAGCAGCCTGCATTATAAATAAGACCCCTAGGCTATGGAAATCGGCTACACTTGATTCCAAGAGAACCCTAGGGCCGATTTTAGCATATCTCACCCTCTCTTATATTGCCTTCTTGCTTGTGGGGTTTGTGAACCATTAGAGGAGTTACAATTGTGACTCTAAGCTCAAGATCAAGAAGATTACAAGGATTTCAAGCTACTTGAAAGAGGTAAAACACTTAGATATGTTTTCTTAATGATAATTTCGAATTATATATGATAGATCTAGGTTTGTAAGTCTTGGATTCAAAGCATGTATAATAGAGAAACCTAGATCCAAGCATTAGGGTTTGTATGAGCACATAGGATTGTTGTTATGCATAAAACCCATCAGAGGAGGACAGGGCGGCGCCTGGTGTCATTATTGGTGTGTAATCATTTATAATTTATCAAGTTAATTCATGTATGCTTATTTTGGTATTCTTGATAAGTACCATCTTAGTGAATTCCTTGTCCGCTCTTGTGCTTTTTGACTCGGGTGCGAGTCGGTCCTTTGTATCACATTCCTGCAGTAGAGGTTTCGTTATAAACCTTTGGGAGTTAGAGTGTACATTGCGAGTTCCCATCGCCAATGAACACAAGGTTTCTGCTTTGTGTGTTTTTCGTGATTGTACCTTGGAGATTTTCAGGGTACCTTACCCAATTGGCATGATTCCTTCCCTATAGGGGGTGTGTGCGTTATTGTGGGGGATGGACTAGTTGAGCAGGTTTGGGGTGGTGATTGATTGTGAGAGGTAAATGGTGTTGGTTCGAACCCCAAGTGGGGGAGAACTAACCATTTATGGTGAGGGTACAAGGGGTGGATTGGCCTTTTTTGGATGCTAGGGCTAGGCAGTATCTACAGCACGGATGTTTGGGTTATCTTGCATATGTGGTTGTCACTCAAGATAGAGGGAAGAAGTCGGTTGCGGATATGCCAGTAGTTAGGTAGTTTGCATATGTTTTTCAAGAGGAGTTACCTGGTGTTCCTCCCATGAGGCAGGTGGAGTTTAGGATTGATCTAATCCCCGATACGGACCCCGATTGATAAGGCGATATATCGCCTTGTGCCGCCGGAGATGTAGGAGTTGTCCTCCCAGCTCAATGAGTTATTGGGCAAGCAGTTCATATAACCGAACAATTTACCCTGGGGAGCACCAATTTTGTTTATGAAGAAGAAGGACGTGTATCATTTTATGTGCATAGGTTATTAGGAATTGAACAAGTTGACAGTGAATGGGAGCATCGATTCTGTTTGTGAAAAATAAGTACGGGTCTCATCATATGTGCATAGATTATCGGGAATTGAATAATTTGACGGTGAAAAATCATTACCTACTTTCTAGGATTGATGATCTTTTTGATCAGTTGCAAGGTGCATCTTGGTTCTCCAAGATTGATAGGAGGCCAGGATAACATCAAATGAGGATCAGAGAGGAGGATGTAGAGAAGACAATGTTCAAAAAATGTTATGTTCATTATGAGTTAGTGGTGATGTTCTTTGGGATCACCAATGCACTTGCAACATTCATGTATTTGATGAATTGGGTATGTAGGTTGATGCTCGATCGACCGATCATTGTTTTATTGATGATATTTTGGTCTACTCCAGGACTAGGGAGCAGCACGAGGAGCATCTGCAGAAGTTACTTGGGTTACTGAGATGGGAGTATATGCCAAGTTCTCCAAGTGTGAGTTGTAGTTACAGGAGGTTCAGTTCTTAGGATACCTCGTCACTCAGGATGACATTTTGGTCGACCCGACAAGATTGAGGTGATTATGCAGTGGGAGGCCCCAAAGTCCCCATATGAGATCAGGAGTTTTCTGGAGTTAGCATGTTATTATCAGAGGTTCGTACATGATTTTTCCAAAATTACCGTTCCTCTCACCTGCTTGACAAAGAAGAGTGTGGACCTGAGCAAAATGTCGTATTTGAGACTCTGAGGCAGAAGTTATGTGAGGCCCAAGTGTTGAAGCTTTTAGAGGGTGTTGATGATTTTGTAGTATTTTGTGATATTTCTATCATGAGTTTGGATGCGATACTCATGCATCAGAGTAGTTTCATTATGTATGCATCCAGGCAGCTGAAGCCTCATGATCACAAATTAGAGTTGGGGGTTATGGTGTTCACCCTCAAGATTTGGTGACACTATCTTTATGGTGTCCGTTGTACCATCTACACGAATCACAATAGATTGAGATAACTTACGGATCAGCCGAATCTGAACATGAGGCATCGCAGGTGGCTTGACATGGTCAAGGATTATGACTGCGAGATTCATTATCACTTAGGGAAGGACAATGTGATCACTGACACTTTGAGCTGCAAGATGGCTAGTACTCCCATTAGGTAACTCTGTTTAAGGATGACCATCGACTCACCACTTTTGGATTTGATCATGGAGGCCCAGACCGAGGGAATCAAGAAGGAGAATATCAGGGGAAAGATTGGCAGAGTTGCCACCGATAGTCACGTGCTTATGATCCAATGTGGGCAAGTTTAGGTCTCAGTTTCTGGTGAGGTCTAACTGAAATTGATGGAGGAGGCACAAAAGTCAAGGTTCTCGACTCACCCTGGATCCAAGAAGATGTATCAAGACTTAAGACTTAGCTATTGGTGGTCATGCATGAAACAAGAGATAACTTGGTATGTAGAGAGAAGCTTGACTTGTCGGATGGTTAGGGAGAGAACCAGAGACCACATGGCAAATTGCAACCCTTGGAAGTTCCCATGAGGAAATGGGAGAAGAACACCATGGATTTCATCACTAAATTACCGTGTACAGCCAAGGGATTTCACGCGATATGGGTTGTAGTGGATCACCTGACCAAGAGTGCCCATTTTCTCGCTATTCATGAAAGTTCTTTGACTAAGAAATTGGCGGATGTTCATGTGAGCAAGATTGTTGTTCAAAACGGTGTGTCGGTTTCCATTGTATCCGACCATGATGTGCGCTTCACTTCTTGGTTCTAGCAGAGGTTTCACGAGGAGTTGGGTACTAGGTTGCACTTCAGCACTGCTTATCACCTTCAGACAAATGGTCAGAGTGAGTGGATGATCCATACAATCGAGGATATGTTGAGGGCATGTGTCATTGATTTTGGTGGGAGTTGGGAGTCCTACCTTCCCCTAGCCGAGTTTTCTTACAACAACTATCATTTCAACATTGGTGCACCTCCTTCTAAGCTTCTATATGGGAGGAAGTATCATACTCCAGTTTTTTGGGGAGAGGTCGGTCACAGGGTCATGGGGAAGATTGAGGTGGTTCTTTAGATGAAAGAACTTATCCAACAGATCTGGTAGAGGATGTAGACAACTCAAAGCTGGCACAAAGTTATGATGATAGGCGACGGTCTGAGTTGGAGTTTCAGGATGGGGATATGGTTCTACTGAAGGTATCACCCTATAAGGGTGTCAACCGCTTCAGGAGTCAGGGCAAGTTGGCCCCCCGATTCTTCGAGCCTTTTTGAGTTGTTGCCAGGGTAGGCAAGGTGGCTTACCAGTTGGATTTGTCTGCAACATCCTAAAAATCATGACAACAATTTTCACTTTTGGAACCATTCTAAAATCCATAAGTTATACAATCGCATAGTTTCTAAAACCAAAATCATGAGTCCGAGCATCTCAAAATCACAAGTCAATAAAATCCAGGATGATGTGCACAATCAAGCCTTCGCCTTGCCCCTATCCTTTGGAGTACCTGAAACCATAAAATCAAAATGTAATACAAAGCTTAGTGAGTTCCCCCAAAGTACCCTACTAACCAAATAGTTAACATCATGCAAACATAAGCCTTCAACTTGACTTGACCGCCTCAAAATGCCTTTAGCCTATCTGGACTGCTCTTCGAGCCTTCGACCTGACTAGATCCCCTCATAAGGCCTACATCCTATCAGGACCTCCCTTGGGTGTCTTGGCCTTCAACACAAAGCATGACCGCCTCAACCCAACAAACATAACATGTCAACATGTGCAACTAGATAAACATTATTTAGAACCAACTAGTACATGTAATCATACATATCTACCAATCTAACAATGCACTACAACATAACAACATCCTACATACCAAGATACATAACACAACCTAGTGGTCCAACATTGGTGCCTTCGACCCTTGAGTATAGTGAGGAAAACTCATCTCACAATCAGAAAGATAGTTGAACTGATCACCGCTCCAAATACTGTCTCTATAGGTCACCTAAAAAATAAACAAGGACCATATTTCAATCTACTATTCAAATTACCCAAAATGACCTAAAGTCAAACATGATCAAAGTCAATAGTTTTGACCAGACGAAGTACGCCCCGTGTACTCCAACTCTAAGCCCAATGTAGAGAGTGGCTTGGCTCTTACGGGACACTTATGGGCTACGCCCTACATACTCAAGTCAGATCCTAACTCATTCATTAAACATTTATTCCCTTAATAATTTTCATCAAACACTCACATCTAACCCCAAATAACATCCTAAATCATAAAGTTTCTAAATTTATGACTTTACATGTCTATAAAGTGCCCAAGACCAAAACCCTAACTTATCACAAGATCTTAAGGTCCATACCAGCGCTATATATCATTCGCGGACTGACGGCCAGAGTGAACGGACTATACAGACCCTGGAGGATATGTTGCAGGCATGTCTTATTGATTTTAGTGGGGGTTGGGATTCTTACCTACCTCTTGCGGAGTTCTCCTACAACAACAGTTATCACTCCAGCATTGGTGCTCTTCCATTCGAGCTCTTGTATAGTCGGAGATGTCGTACCCCAAATTGTAGGGGAGAGATTGGTCATAGGGTTATGGAAAGGACCGAAGTGGTCCGTCCGACCATGGAGCTTATCCAGCAGATAAGGAAGAGACTGCGAACAGCTCAGAGTAGATAGAAGAGTTATGCCAACCGGCGTCGATCAGAGTTGGAGTTGCAGGTTCACGATATGGTGCTCCTGAAGGTCTCACCCTGGAAGGGTGAGATACGCTTCAGGAAGAGGGGGGAATTGGGTTGGCAGGGTAGCTTACAGGTTGGATTTTCTGAGCGAGCTTAGTCAGATCCACAATACTTTCCATGTCTCTCAGTTGCAGAAGTGTGTGTTGGACAGCATGGTAGTGGTTTTTTTGGATGATATTTAGGCCGATTAGCGCCTAAACTATGTCGAGAGGCTGATAACTATTCTATAAAGGAAGATGAAAGTCCTGCAAAAACAAGGACATACCTTTGGTAAAGGTATAGTGGCAACATCATAGAGGCTCCAAGTAGACCTGGGACCGGAGGCTGAGATGTGGGAGCATTATCCTGAGTTATTCGCCGCAGCCAACTTCGAGGACGAAGTCTATTTCAAGTTGGGGAGAATTGTAACATGCCAATGATGAGGTACTTATAAATTTGGTATTATAATTGAATTATATTGCATTTTTATCCCTAAGTGTTTGAAAGTGTGAAAAAGGGACCATAGTGGCAAATTGGTAAAAATGGGAATTAGTAAGTACGTCGTGCATATGTGGGTGTATGCTAAGTGTATTAAGGTGTGCCTTAGTATACTGGGCGTACACTCGTACGCAGGGCGTACATGGATTTCATGCAAACCCTAATTTTTGGGTTTTGGCTCCTATTTAAGCAAAATTAGGACTCATATCCTCTTCTTACCCAACCTCCTTCTGTGATTTCGACCTTCAAGCAACCCTAGAGCAAGAGAGCAAAATTTAAGCTTTAAAGTGAGTTTTGGAGAAAGAAGAAGGTGGTGAGAAGATCTTGGGGTTGAGTGCACTTTGGATCTGGGATTTCTTCTTGGTTTTCAACATCTTGAAGGTATAGAGCTTGCATATTTCTCACTTTATCTTGTCGATCTAAGTTTTTGCTCTTTAAGTCCCCTTTTTGGTCCCAAAATGATGATTCCTGAACAAAGCATGTTCTTGACCCATTAAGCTATCCTTTCAGACCCTTGGAAGGGTTTTGAGTCATAAAAATGGGTTTCAAATGGTTGGATTTGGTCCATGCATCATTTAGAAGGTCTTAATGGATTAAGTAGTTGGGGTAAGCTCTTAATGGACATGCAAAGTCATAAAATTGGAAACTTTACGACTTTTGGGGGTATTTTAGCCATGGATTTGAAAAATAGACGTGAGTGCTTAAGCTATTAAGTAGTTAATAAGTTTTTGGAACTTGTTGGAGTATGCCCAACATACGAGGTCAACCACCCTGATGATGGTTAACATGCGAGTACGCCCCGCATACTTACTCTAAGCTGACTTAGTTGAGTTGACTCGGTTGGGTGCACTCAGTTGGGTTGAATCAGTCAACTCGGTTGATTTGACCAGTTTGACTTTGACCAAGTTTTACCTTTTGGGTATTTTGGAATTTTGATTGAGATTGGCCATTTAGTTGGAATAGGTGTCGATTAGAGCTGAGATTTGGATTCGAGACCTCGTCATTTTTTTTTTCGAGTTTGTGAGGTGAGTTTCCATCACTGTGATTCTGAGTCGAAGGCACCAAGACCAACCCATTGGATTAGATATCCTGTTATGTGATAGTATGTTATCGTGTTGTAGTGATCTATTAGATCGATATCCTGGTATATAAGATCATGATATGCTTAGTGATATGTAAGATATGTATGATTGTCTGTTGACTGGTTATATGTATGTTTATCTATTATGTATTTGTCGACATGTTGTGTGTGGTTGACTTGAGGCGGACCAGTGTAGACTGAAGGCTAAGAGACCCATGGCATCCCAGAGCTCCAAATCCTTGAGTTAAACACTACCACTTCATTTTTCTTCCTTCTACTCCAAGAGCTCCAAAAAGGCACCAAAATGGCTCAAAATACTTGACAAAGCACAAACACTCTTAGGGTTTTCGAGACGAGGAGGGAGGCTGAAGGTAAAAACGCGTTTTAGGCGATAAGTGAGGTTAAATAGGGTCCAATCCCTAAAACTTAGGGTTTGCACCCTGGTTGTGTACGTCATGCGCACCTGCACATTCTCAACGTTCTAAGGCGCTCCGAAGTACACCCCACGTACGAGGGTGTACGCCCTAAGTACTCCAAGGAACTTCGGATTTACAAAATTGCCGCCAAGAACTAAACCTGCAAATTAAACATTACTCAAGGGTTAAAACAAATACCTAAAATCTTGGTGTTACAACGTTGACTTGAACCTCGCATAGTCTTAAGGATTAATGTAGGGAAATTTTTACCTAAAATGACCTAGTGTTATGTTGTCGGAGGAACTCAGTTAGATTCATAGCACTTTCCATGTTTCTCAGCTTTGGAAGTTCTTGGTTGATGATGTGGTAGTGGTTCCGTTTGAAGACATTCAAGTCGATGAGGGCTTGAATTATGCTTGTTGGATTAATTTCTAAGTCCATAACTATATTTGGTATGTACTTGACCCGACCCGGCATGGTCCATTTAGGTTGCACTTCACCGACACAATTTATATGGATAGTCTTTTGAGAATAGTGTATTTATGATTTATATTAATATATTATACGTTCTAATATATTAATATGGAATCATATTATTTAATTAGTATTGATCAAGACTTAATTTAGAATTAATTAAGTGATCAAAATGAACTAATTAAATATGGACTCTTATATATATGGAATGGGCCAAGTTCATTTAGGTTGGGCTAAGCTTTCATGGATAGTCCATGGAGTGTTTAACCCATGGATCATATGAAATGAAAGGTCATGGGTTTAACCCTAGTCTCCATACTATATAAAGATGTCCTTGGTTGGTGAAATGGGCACTATTGTGGACACACTAAGAGGGCTAACCGATTTCACTAGAGAGAACCAAAAGTATTATTATTCTCTAAGTCTTCCAAGGTGTTTTGGTGATTTGTGATTCCACTTGAGGCTTCCACACTATTGGGGCTAAGCTCTTAAAAGTTGAAGACATCAAGCTACACCAAAAGGTATGTCATCTAACTAGTCTTTGTAGTATAGTTGCCTCATAGTATGCTAGTTAGGATTAAAACCTTGGAAAGTTCTTGTTTGCATGTATAATAGAGAAAACATAGATCCAAGGTTTATAGGGTTGCATGTACACCATAGGAGTGTTAGAATGCTTGTTGGGTCAAAAATATGGTTTATACTTTGCTTTTCTAAGCATTTATTGTTTTTATTTTTTGGGCCAAAAATAGTATAGGATTAATTGTAGTTTGGACCGAGCATTGGATTATTTGTATTTTGGGCTTGGCCTTAGGTCCTGATGTGCACAAATAGTACCCACTAATTTTAATATTTATAACCTAACAAACTTAGACTAACTATGCACTTATAGGCAGTGTACCTAGTCAGATTACAGTATAGCTTAGGTAAGTCGGGTGTCGATCACAGGGAACGGTGGTGAATTAATTTAATATATTTGATTATAGGTTAGAGGTCACACGAAAATAATAAAGAAATAGTTTAATAAATCTCAAACTAACAATTAACAACTCTCGATAAACTAACAGGAAAGCAAATCTCTTCAGGTACTTGGGTTTAGATAAATTACACCTTAAAAACATAGACAATTGCATACACAAATTCATCTATTCATATTCACCGATTCCTAAAATGATTAGATTCGCGTTCACTATAACTAATCCTTTAGCAAACAAGTCAATTTAAACAGTGATCAGTTGATTAAACTAACATGCTTCCTAGTGTTCAGTTCGTATCAAGCAAGACTTGTAAATATAGTTAATCAAATTAATCATTCAATTTAACCTCTTGTTGATGGTCATCAAACAAGGCTCACACATTAACTTACTTATTCCCAAGTTAATCCTAGTTTCACCTTCGTTATTCCTAGACTTATAATCTCGATGGTCATCAAAATCATAAGAGACAAGCAATCAAGCAGGTGTTCACACAACTCAATTCACTTAACAATTAACAGCAAATAATCATCATTAACACATAAGGATCTTTTAACAAGCTTGGAAAGATAAATTAAACATAAATAAACAATTCAATATAGCAATTAGTCTAATAATCAAAGCTTCATTCAATCATAAACACAAAATAAAAGGTTTTTACACCCAAATCAGAAACTGAATACAGAAAAGTACCACAATGGAATGCTAAACATGGTCACGTTAGCAACCCATATGATTACCGACACGTATCCACTCTCCAACCCTTCCGATCTCCGCTCCCGTTAGCTTAACGGCCTTCCGGCCGCCTCCTAGACCCTCAAAACGGCAACTATGAAGTTTTCTTGTTGCACAAGTCGAAGTGGAATATCATAGATTATGAAAATGGTGGAATGATATGGGGTATTTATAGTTGATGGAGATGGAAATATATGGAATATTAGAGTTGGATTGGAATAAGGAAACTAATGTGGCTTAGGGATTAAGCAAATAAAGATAAGGAAAGTGGTGCTTGGGGAATAAGTAACTTGGAGGGAATTTCCGTCCAGCTTTTATGCTTCATCTTCAAGGCCGATTTTGGATAAGATAAGTGTCGAATTAGCCAAAAGTCCCTCTCACATAAGTCGTAGGAAATTTCGTCTAGTTTTCAAAACATTTTGAATCTCGTCAATTGGACTTATGAGTCATCAGATATACCCGAAACACTGAAGAGGGGTCAATCTGCCAACAATATCCTTTTTGTATCTTTTCAACTCCATTCTCTTCCTTTTGCATTCCAGCTCCCATTTTTACTGTAATTGAATATTTCAAAGCATATTAAGTATATTTTAGTTCTAAATAATAATAATAATAAAGGCTAAAATATTAAGATATGTTATACATAAATATATATAAAAATACACATATCAAAATACCCCACACTTAGCCTTTGCTTGCCCCCAAGCAAACTGACTTTTATTATTTCACCAATATCGCATAGAATAATCAATTTCAAATCCAGCCATTATCCCAAGACCGAATGCATGTATTTGTGTCTATAATTCCTAAGAAACTTCTCATTCCTAAATACTCACAATCCTTATGAACCTTCACCCCTTAGTTTATACGACACTCATTTTTGCAACCCTCCGAATCAATCCTCAGAAATCTTTCTTAACCTCAAGGTATTTTTTGTTAAACTACCAAGCGTACATAAACTCTAGAAAAAATTACTCTTTGATACCACAATGGAGCTCTTTGAATTCTTCACTTCTTTGAATATTTGATATTTGCTTTCTTTGAATTCACCACTTTTTGTTTGATTTTTGGTATCTTCAACTTTTTGGATTTCTTCAGAATTTTGATCTTTTGATCTTCAACTTGATAGCTCCAAAATTCTTTCACTTTTTGGTAATTTCTCTCTTTTTTACATGTAACTCACTTTTTTTTTCACTCAATACCTACATGCTTAAGCAGGGGCGCTTAACTTCAACCCTTATTGGTTAAGATATTAGTCTATGTGTAATGACTAAATAAGCTTTCCTGGATAGATTTCAGGTTTAGGCTGCAAAATATATTATGTCATATAAACTACTAGATTACCTTTCATATCTCATGACTTTTCACTAGGAAATGGGAAGCCACAAATACACTATAACATGTGTTGGCTCAGGTAAACATTTGGGTTCTCATTGGATCATCACATACAATATTAGCAAAATTTTAAATTATCACTAGATTTTCTTAAATTAAACTATTATTTCACGTTTATAAAATTTTAACTATTTTCTAATTTTTCAATTTAAATTGCTTTTTCGACCCCTACCCCACACTTATTTCATACAATGCCCTCATTGTATGCTAAAACTAATAAAAACAGTAAAAAGGGAGAAAAAGGAACAGCCTCCCCTGGGGTAGTTGTGGCGAGATCGAATGGGGCTGCTAAAAGTTGCTCCATAAATGTGCTGAAAACTGAAATTGCTGCTTCTGAGTATGCCGGTAAATAAAACCAAGAACGCCAACTTCTAAAATGTGGTGCAAAAGATTGAAAATAAATGCAATGTGTAATAACCATGACATGGAAAAGTGTCAACACGATCATGTCGTCAAGTGATGTGTAATCTTTATTATGAATAATAACATGGCCACGTGTGGCACCCAAATCAGAAACTAAGTATAGAATAGTAACACAATGGAATGCTAAACATGGTCACGTTAACAACCCATATGATTACCGACATGTATCCGCTCTCCAACCCTTCCGATCTCCGCTCCCGTTAGCTTAACGGCTTTCCGGCCGCCTCCTAGACCCTCAAAACGGCAACTATGAAGTTTTCTTGTTGCATAAGTCGAAGTGGAATATCATAGATTATGAAAATGGTGGAATGATATGGGGTATTTATAGTTGATGGAGATGGAATTATATGGAATATTATAGTTGGATTGGAATAAGGAAACTAATGTGGCTTAGGGATTAAGCAAATAAAGATAAGGAAAGCGGTGCTTGGGGAATAAGTAACTTGGAGGGAATTTCCGTCCAGCTTTTATGCTTCATCTTCAAGGCCGATTTTGGATAAGATAAGTGTCGAATTAGCCAAAAGTCCCTCTCACATAAGTCGTAGGAAATTTCGTCTAGTTTTCAAAACATTTTGAATCTCGTCAATTGGACTTATGAGTCATCAGCTATACCCGAAACACTGAAGAGGGTTCAATCCGCCAACAATATCCTTTTTGCATCTTTTCAACTCCATTCTCTTCCTTTTGCATTCCAGCTCCCATTTTTACTGTAATTGAATATTTCAAAGCATATTAAGTATATTTTAGTTCTAAATAATAATAATAAAGGCTAAAATATTAAGATATGTTATACATAAATATATATATATAAAAATACACATATCAGGTCCATATATATATAGGGTCAGGAGCGCATGTGAGGGAAAGAACCAAGGAGCTTAAGTGTGTGCAATCTTAGGTGTGAGAGAAACTAGAGAGAAGAGTGTGTGTGAACTATGTGTATGGAGCTTCAATCATTTCATTGAATACATCATAGTTTCATCTTCTTCTTCTTCTCTTTCTCTTCTCTTTGATCTGACATCATCCGTTTGATTGGGACTCCGCACCATCAAACGGATCTGATTGATACACAAGCAGATCAGGGACTTATAATTGGTATCAGAGCTTGATTTGTATCACTCATCTTTGTTAGATCTGGAACTGATTTGATCTTATTTTTGAAAGATTCTTGCGTTTTTGGATAGATCTCGGAAAATTAGGGGGGTTTGTTCTTCGCGTTTTTCGTAAAAACGAGTTTTTGATCGAGTTTTGGAGCAAAAATGGTGAAAAACGTCGTTTTTTTCGCGATCTGAAGCTGTGTTTATGGTCTTTGTAGGGTTTACGGTCCGGAGTTTATGGCCGAAAACGTGTTTACGGTTGCCGTAGTTTACGGCCGGAAACGTGTTTGCGGTCGCCGGAGTTTACGGCCGGAAACGTGTTCACGGTCGTCGGAGTTTGCGGTTGCCGGAGTTTGCGGCCTCGGCTCGGTCAGTAGCAGTTTCCGGTTCGGAAGCCTTCTCGGTCAGCAGCATCTTTGCACCAAGTCCTCGCCTTCACGCCTCAGATCCTCGGCCTCGCTTCATCCTCGCATCGCAGAAGCCTCGCATCAGTGCTTCAAAAAAAAAGGGAAACTGATTTGAGTGCCAGGGATCGAACACGGGACCTCAAAGTGTTCAATCAAGCGCCTAACCATCTCGGCTAGCCAAGCCCTTGTGATTTCCTTTCGAAATTTTAAACTTAACCACTCCCTGCCGCTTCCAAGTTTCGCAAATTTCACACTTTTAGCCCAAAATTGATTTTCTTTTAATTTTAAACTCCTTTTTCAACCAAAAATTTTAGTTTTTAAATTTTGAATTTTATTTTTGATCTTTTACTTAAATTTTTTACTTTGACTTTTAAAATTTGACCTTTGACCTTAAGCTTTGACTTTCTCATTTAACTTTTAAATTTTCAAATTTAGCTTTTCGGTTTGACTTTTTAAATTTGACTTTTAAGTTTGACTTTTTAAATTTGACTTTTAAGGTTGACTTTTGAGGTTTATAGTCAAAGGGCATTTTTAAATTTAAGTTTGACTTCTAGTTGTGCTTTTAATAGTTTTTGAAGTTTACGAGGGAATTGAAGACATGAAAGAGAGTCGTCAGGAGATGCTAAGACAAAATTTCAACATGTTCGATTATATCCCTGGAGAAACCCTGGAAGCTCAGTTGCAGCGATTTACCACACTCACTACTGAGATGAATATAGTTGGGATCTTCTTGACCAAATCTGAGATAAACAAAAAGCTGTTGAATGCACTTCTGAAATCGTGGGATATGGACGTGGCTGACATCAAGAAGACAAAAGATCTCAATCGTCTTAGTCTTGCTGATATAATTGAAGAACTTGACACTTTAAATTGTCGAAAAACAATGAGTTCTGCAAACATTTCGGTCAATGAAGTTTCATGTTCTCAATCATGTGAAGTTTCATGTACACTATCTAATGAAGATACGATGAAATTTCTTCGGGAACAAATTGATTTACTAAAAAGAGAAGTTGAGGACCTGAGATATAAAGGATATCAACTCAGGAAAGGACAGAAACCCCTGAAGGCCCAGTTAGAAACAAAAATAAAGGATTTTAAGAGAATTCAGACAAATACAGTGAAAATGTGAACTTTATGACTATATTAAGAGACAGCTTGATGCTGTAACCGAAGAACTTGATGCTTTGAAAATTAAGTGTGGAAAAACAGATGTTAGTTTCAAAAATTATACTGCGTCAAGTAACACAGTCGAGTCCTTATTTGAAACCCAATTAAAATTCAAAGATAATCAAAATAAGGGTGTAGGGTATGATAGTGTTCCTCCACCGTTCAATCATAACTACACATCCATCCCTACGACACAGGAAGAAATTGACAGGGAGGCACATCTTCAATATGGCAAATCAGCTGGATTTGTGTCAGGAGGTATTCAGATTGAAAATACTAATGTTTCTACTTCATGTGCAGGTAAAGTAGCAGAGGATGAGAACAAGGAGAAAACCATTGAACAAACCAACATCTCCTTGAGCTCTGAATCTGTTGCTTCAAACTCAACTGCTTTTGATCAACCTGCTATTGATAAATACAGGCCACCAATTCCAGCGAAACAGAGTGCCTCCTGCAATTGTGCTTGTGGGAACAATAAGAAACAAGGCAAAGATACGCCACCAGGGGCAGGAAGAAACAACTTCACAGTGAAGAAAAAGACTTGTCTTCACTGTGGAACACCTGGTCACATTGCCCGAAACTGTCCAAATCGCACATACATTCCCTATTACGCACAAGGCTGGCAGAACGCGCCAAGAGGGAGATACTCCAAAAGATACCCCTTGAGATCACGATTAGACATTGACGAATGGAATGCCAAGAAGGCCAAGAATTCAACTCCCAAGGCCAAGAATCAAACTCCAAAGGACAAGAATAAAAATCCCAAAGTCAAGAAGGATATGTCCACTAAGAAGCCAAATCTAAGAGATGCTCCCATGAAGTCAAAATCAAAGTCATCTCAACGACCGACATCAAGATCAAAAGCAAGTACCGAGGCACCCATCAGATCGAAAAAGAAATGGGTTAAACCCAACTACAAATGGGTTCCAAAGGCTCACTCTCCCAAATCAACTAACGACTTTAATATTTCTACATCTTCTGTTTGTGATAAGCAGGACATGTTATGGGAGAGAGTACCGTGCAAGGATGACAAAAGTCGACCCAGTTTCAAAATGGACTGGGTTCCAAAGACCAACTGATTCCGCTCTGTGTCGGAGCAGCTATGGAGGCATATCATCAGACTTCGGTTTGTTGGTAGTGGCTGTTCCTGGCACATGATATGAGACATCTCTCAACTGTACAACACTCAGAACAATGTTTGGGAGTATGTGTCCTTTGCGGGAAAGGAAGAAAAAAAGAGATCACTCGTGGGGTTTGTGCTTAATGACATGAAGAATTTTCAGATCTGTTCTGAGATTACGCGTGCTGTTCTCAGACCTTCTGGATGCAAATTCAATCGGTGACTTACGGTTTGAGTTTTTTCTTCTCTATACTCCTGAGTTTTTCTTAAGCTGATTCGCTTTAAAGACTAATTTGTGTTTTAGGATAGTTTAAATTTGCACATTTACTTTCGTTTCTCTCATATGCACAAATTTAGGGGGAGAAATAAAAACAAAACAAAAATTAGAAAAATTTAAAAAATCCAAAAACATTAGAAAATCAAAAAATCAAAAAAAAATATGTTGGTTATGAAATGTGCTTGAGGGAGTTGTTTTGGGAAGTGATATTATCAAGTGATAACAGCAAATCTAAGTCTGCGTAACGTACCTAAAGTTGAAGGGTCTATGCTCTGGTTTGATGCGTCGGTAGGCACGAAATATTCTAAATGGACATGACTAGCTAGAGTTGACCTTAGGAAATTTATAGACTTGACAAATCTTGACCTAGTTAGATCCATTTAGCCTAACAATACGACGCTTGGATAGGTTGAGCAGGGAGATATATATGGGAATCTACTCGTCACATTAAATGAACCCGTATCTGGAACCGTGGTTTAACTTTTCCTCGATGTGTGGATTTTGTCCTTAATTTCGGTATTGATGGGGCGACTGGTAAATTCTGATGAATTAGGTCTATAGAAAATTGTTTTCTTTCTCTATTTGTCTGTTAGTCATATGTTACCTCCTATGCATGACTCAAAATCTGACCTGGACTGCAACATTTGCAAATCCATTTCTCTGCATATTATATCTATGAAATTCTTCTTATCTGTTAGCCATATGCTGTCTCCTTTGTGTGATTAACAATCCGACCTGGTACACAGCATATGCAACCTTCTACTTCTCAATCCCTCTAAAAACTATAAGTGATAATAATCTAAATCTATCTTCTCTCTTAATGATTGTCTGCTCACCCGATCTAACTGGAAGTCCTTGATTACTGGGGCATATTAGGAAGCGGGAAACATGTTCCAGTACAATTAAAATTGAACACTCAAAGATTGTCTATAGATCCCATTGCTAAATTTAGGTGGACAACAATATCCCTGGTCGTCGTCAGCTGAATGGTCCTTAAGAAATAGTTTCTAGGAACTTAGGATCACTTTGTCTTATAACTAATAGTATATCCTAATTTTGTCACAATTTTTCGTGTTTAAGTGGACAACAATACTGCCAATCGACCAGACAAAGACGTGAAGATAGAAGGTACCGACAAGTGGATTAAGGCTGTCTAAAAACTTTGATCCCAAATCACTCTTAAAGTTAGATATCATTTTTATTTTTGTTAAATTTGTTCATAGTTTTCTTCTGATTTAAATATCAGGGGAGAATTAAAAATTTTAAAAACCAAACAAAAATCAGAAAATTAAAAATCCAAAAAAAAATAGTGTTATTGATGTTTTATTTCTGGTTCAAGAAAATCAAAAATCCAAAAATATTTTTGTTTCTGTGCTAAGTTTTCTTTTAGTTTTGTTTTGTCTTGAAAAGTGATTTCAGGTATAGATAAGACTCATGAAGTTTGTGTCGAAGATTTCTAAGCCAAGGCTTCATCTGTGAGTGTAACGCCCGCAAATCCGGGCTAATCAAATTAGAGGCAATAGGAGTCGAAAATGACTTTTCGACAAAAGATTATTTAGAATAAATAATCTTAACCAAGTTGTAGAGTATGTCACAAGGTTTCTGTACATATAAGGAACGCCGAAATCCGAGTTATAACGAAGAAGTTATGACCCATCGAAGTTTTACGGCAAAACCGGCACGACACCAGGAAGCGTAAAAAGTGAATTTACGATAGAGCGAGATTTAGCCTTAGCAATCTAAACAAAAGTCGTAGAATATGTTAAACTAAGAACATCGATAAAAAGAACGCCCAAATCTGACTTCGTATGAAGAAGTTATGATTTTTCGAAGTTTCGGACTAGCAGTGTACAGCCCGAAATTCGAATATTTGATCGAGCGGTTTTTAGCCGACACGACCTAAACGAGAATCGAAGATCTCGTTGAGAGTAGCGTAACGAGAAAAAGATGGGCGAAAACGGATGTCGGATGAAGAAGTTATGAGGATTTAACGGACCAATCGTGTCCCGGCCCGTTAATAATATAAAATTTAAAATCGAGCCAAAATTAGCCGACGGAGTCTAAACGAAAGTTGTAGAGTACGTTCCCACCTTCGCGTGGATATAAAGAACGTCGAAAACGGAGGTCGTACGCGAAAGTTACGAATTTTTAAAGATGAGCATGCAAGTTGCGAAATCTGATGCGAGATAGATGACGTGGCCTCATCGCAGTCGTCCATCGTCGATCAACAGAGCGCCCTTCGGATCTCGCCACGTCGCCTCGCTTCGCTTTACGCCCCGCGTCGGAGTTCAGTACGCCCAGCGTACCCTCGGTCCTTATCCTCTTCCGAAGTGCGAGCCAGCTGGTGCGAGCTGGCGACCCAATCCGAGATTACGCCCAGCGTAGCTGCTGGACGCGCCGCGTAGTCCGAGGCTGCTGGGGCTATAAATAGCATGCGAGCCATTCCGAGTTTTTCACTCCAAATCCACTTCTTTCTCTCACTAGTTTCTCTCTCTAGCTCATCTAAACCCCCCTAAACCCTAGAAAAACCCCTTAGCACCCTAGGGAAGCCCCGAGGCTCCCGGAGTCCCGAGAAAAAGGAGTTTTTCGGTTTCGAAACGCTGCTCCAATTAAGTTCCGGTTTTCGATAAAATTCGTTGTAAGTGTGCTACGCTTACGCAATTTTTAATATAGCTTTCAAATAATTATAGGAATGTTATTAGGTCCTTAAAATAATTATTTGAGCTATTATTATGAGTTATATCGAGTATTATTAACGCTTAATAATACTCGGACTAATTAATTTGTCGCGGTTATCGTTAAACTAAACCCTAGTGGTATTGATACTAGGTTTTATCGAAGGAATATCGTTTTGAGAGTATCGAAGTGCTGTCCGAGTGCTGAGTCACCACCTACTCAGGTGAGTGCATGGTCCCTTTCATCTTACACATAGATATGAAGTATTTTAATATAAATTACGTGCTATGTGTGCATATTGTTTGAATACTTGTTGTCTATGCTGGATGAATGATTTATACATGTTTTAAATGATTTAAACTGTATATTTATTTTATATCTACAAATATGTTGGGATAAAACATGGGTAGATGAAGTAGTTTGTGAGTGATGAAATAAAATTATGAGAGATAGGTGATGATAATTAGGTGAGGATAGATAGGTGATTATGAATCGGTGATGTAGGATACTACGACCTTGTCCGACAATGTGGAGATGTAGTCATCTACCAGACTATAGATGGCAACCACGGACTATTATAGACAACCCCGTGGAAACACCAGCAGGCTAGCAACCTGTAGGTGATGAATTACGAGTTCAGGTGATGTTGTAACTACGTATTCATGCGATGATAGTCTAACCCTTATTATGAATTACGAGTCCAGGCGATGTTGTGGCTACGTATTCATGCGATGATAGACTAACCCTTATCATGATTTACAAGTCCAGGTGATGTTGTGGCTGCGTAATCATGCGATGATACCTTAACTCTTGCTAGACACATACTGAGGGAGTAATCTCCGGATTAGTATTGTCTATGCAATGTAGGCGATGATCCTTAGATAAAGTTTGTAGGAACAATCATATAAGGAAATACGATGTAAGGAGATGAGAAGTAAATATGATATAGGAGATGACCCTTGAGATAATATCTTTAGGGAAGACTAAAAGAAGATAATGGGGATGGGTAATTGGGTTGATTGTTTGATTGTTTGAACATAATAATTATATTATTGTGGGTTGAAAACCCTATGTACTCACCAGGTTTCCCAACCTGACCCACTCAGTTTATGTACATCACAGGTGACGATATGAAGTGACATTACACTGAGAGATTTAAAGAGATGTAGATCACTAGTGTAAATAATTGTAAGTTCTGTTTATGCTTATGTTTCTGTATTAACAATGACATCCCAAACGTTTTAAAATGAAATAAATACGTTTCTTCGAAAATGTTTTAATAACGTATTTATCGTGTTTTCTGGGAACAAATTCCGCAACATTTTTATAAAATGAAGTACTCTGATTTTTATAAAGCATAAAAAAATCGGTCTTTTCTGGCCGTGATTTCGGGGATGTCACAGTGAGCATCAAAGAATTCGCATTCGAAGGAGCAAGAAATGAAGATTATTCTTTCGACATTCAATCTTTCAACCCCAGAAGCAAGGTGAAGCTGAAATTGAAAAATATGTGACGGATTGCATTGAAGCCTCCTCAATCAGTCTCCTGCTATCTTAAACCGACTGAAGTGATCCAGAAGATTTGTTCTCTCTGATGTTCTCTCTGAAGATTCTCAAGCTGAAAGCGCTATCTTTCAAGAATCAATACATCAAGCCTCCTCACCCGACGTGCGTTCAAAGCCAAATTCTGAAGAAAATCCCAACCGCTCAATATGAAGTCATTCATTGAAGATTCATCAAGTTCATCTTGAAGCTGTGAAGAATTTTGGCACACCCCAAAACCTGAACGGCAGCATCGTTCGGGGGTGGAGGACGTCATGTATAATATCACAACAATGCAAAGTAGTAAACAAGCAACAACATCATCCATTGCATTAATAATATAATTTCATACAAGTGTGTTCTGTCAAGTTATATAGACACCAAAATATACATATCAAAATAAAAGATGGGTCTTGAACGAACACCATCTTCTCAAAAACCTGGCTCCGGTACCTGTCTATGGGTGACCTGAGAATACAAGTTATTTTGAAAGCGAGTATCAGCTTTAAAGCTGGTGAGATCATAAGTATATTAGTGTCTGTATTTGTATGAAAGCCTTTGTAAGATGTTTGCAAGATGTAATGTATAAGTTTTGTAAAGTTTGTATTTGTTTGAACTATCCTAGAAAACCCTATGTTTCCTACTAAGAGTAGCCATCTACCAAGGCATCTAATAACTGTGTGTGTCTCTTGTAAGAGTGTATTTTCCCAAATCCGACTATCATTATAAAAAAAATATAGTTTTTACATTACCGTGCATCGTCTGAATGTTCACGGAGTGAATGTAATGGGAAAAATATTATAGTATTGTAGTGTTGTATTAAGTAACGACTGTTGTACTAACTACCTTAAACCAATTGTTATTTAAAGTACCATGTGATCGGCCTGTACCCTGCTACCGACTCAATAGTAAAACGACGATGTAAGACGTCGTAAGAAATGATATTTGGCACGTAGACTTGCAAGTCCCACTGTAGCGAGCAGCAAGGTGTAGGATATTCAATCCAGTATAGATCTATACGCAAACTCATACGCTCCCCAATTAAGGAGATTCTGGATACAAAAACAGTCATGGCAGGTAGTGTCATGCCCTGTTTAATGGCTCACATAACTGTGTTAATGTATATGTCTGCTAGTTGTATTGTGTGTTCTTTCTCTGTCTAGCCTGTATGTTTGTTTCTCATCATAGTGTCTATTGTTTGCTTCTCATCATAGTGTCTATTGTTTGCTTCTCATCATAGTGTCTATTGTTTGTTTCTCATCATAGTGTCTATTGTTTGTTTCTCAACATAGTGTTAACATGTTTGTATACCCTTGCTACCCAAGGGCATTGTATCTCTTGACTCATGTATGAACTAAGTCATTGTATGTTTCATTGTTCTAGTAATAGTATTAGTGTCTTCCTAAACTAATCCTATAGTAGTTTACTAGCAATGTATGATCATGTTTGTATACCTTTGCTAGCCAAAGGTATGGATCTGAATGAAAGAACTTTTATGACTATATATGTATACAGGATATACAATTAATATTTAAACTACCTTCGGACGGATAACCGATGCCTTAAAGCCACATCCAAACAAGGAAAAGGAATTAAAACAAGCTAGCCTTCCTAAGTCCTTTAAACATTTCTTATATAACTATACATATACAGGCAGACATTTGACAATATATAAGTATGAAAGAGTTTAAGTAAAAGTATTTGATAAGTAAAAGAGTTTGTAAAACAGTTTGAACAGTAAGAAAACCACTGGTTTGTAGTTATTAATCACATGTGATTGATGTAATAACTATAAGTATTTAACTTGTATTCCCCCCCCCCATAAAAGCATTTAAAAACATTTAAACCATTGATTAAGGGGTATGAACTCACCTGTAGTGAGTGGTACGGATGAACTAAAGATGTAGGATTGCTAGGTGTCAAGTGAAGTCTTGAACACACTCTATGATCCTAGTTAACATATAATATAACATATATGTATCCAATTAGTGATTAAACAACTAATAAACAAAGTCAAGACATCATAGGACATGCTAAACACCGTATACAAGTGTTATAAGTCCCAAGGATTGCATCTAAGTGTTGTAGGGAAAGGCTAGTGTGTTTGGGGTTCAAGGAACACTCCATTAGGGAGTTTACGGCTTTGTGGTCACTAGCAAAAGGGTTTACGGTTGTAAACCCTTGGGTTTACGGTCGAAAGCTCACCCCCTTTGTGACCATTTGATGTTTGAAGCTTTAAGAGTCCCTAGAAGCTTTTCTACTTGATGTATGTGACCATGGAAGGTATTAGCGCACCATTTCACTCCTAATTGGCATTTACGGTCCCTAAACCATTTTCCGTTGGGTTTACTACTGTAAAACCATAAGTTTTATGGTATTTGGGGTGTTTTCAAGTCCTTAACTCATCATGGTAATAGTCTAGGTTAGATGCTAGGCATAAGGAACAAATATGGGGCATTTACACAACTTTTGGGGTGTTTACGGTTTTGGGAGATCCCCAAACCGTAAACACATATAAATGAGTGTTTTCTTGTGATTTTTATGTGATAAACACATCAAGGAAGGATCTAGACTTGTTACTAAGGCTTGTGATGGACAAAAGCACCCTAAGGCACCTTAACTTGGTGTTTACGGTTCAAGAACTTCTTGAACCGTGAACACCTAGTTCTTGGTGTTCTTGGGTGATTTCCTTGATATTAAGGTGTATAGCAAGCTTTAAATGACTCAAGGAGAGAAGTACTTACTTTGTGGAAGCTTGAAAGGAGCTAAAAGTCCAAGAACACTAGTGTGTGTTCTTGGTGTTCTTGGTGAAAAGGAAGAATCAACCTTTTTGGAATGATTTCACGGTTAGAAGTGTTTCAAATCACTAGATCTAAGCATATAATCACTTAAGGAAGCTAGAAACACTTACTAGATTGAAGATCTTGAAAATCTTTTTGGATGATACTTGAGAGAGAATGGTTTTGGATCTTGAGAAGTTTTGGAAAAAGTGAAAATAATGACTAGATCTTCTATATATACTCTCAGATTTAGGGTTTTTGTCAGAAAATATTTTATTCAGGCAGTGAACTCTAATTTCTTAGAGTTTTGGAATAACATTGTTACAAAATAACCCTAGTGCATCCTCTCTCCTATTATCACTAAAGTGTGAAATCCTGAAATACTCAAACTTACTCTAAAAAGTCTGAAAATTGACAGCAACTGATCTGACTTCTATTGACTTGATATGTTTGTACAGAATAGAAATTTCGGGTTGTCACATCATCCCCTCCTTAGAAGGAATTTCGTCCCAAAATTAGAATTTAAGCAAATAAGTAGTTACAAATAACTAAGTAAAAAGATGAGGATATTTCAGTTTCATCTGATCCTCATGCTCCCAAGTGAATTCCGGTCCTCGCTTGGCGTTCCAGCGAACCTTCACTATCGGGATACGGCTTTGTTTCGTTTGCTTGACCTCTTGGTCCATGATCTCTACTGGTTCCTCCACGAAGTTGAGGCTCTCGTTGATCTCGATCTTGTCGAGTGGGATAACAAGAGTCTCGTCGGACAGACACTTTTTCAAGTTCGATACGTGGAAGGTAGAATGTACGTTACTGAGTTCGCGCGGTAAGTTAAGTTTGTAAGCTACATGGCCGATTCTGGTGAGAATCTCGAAAGGCCCAATGTACCGTGGATTTAGATTTCCATGCTTTCCAAATCGTATCAAGCCCTTCCAGGGTGAGACCTTCAATAGAACACGGTCACCCACCTGGAATTCTAACGGTTTCCTACATTTATCAGCGTGGCTTTTCTGTCGGTCTCTAGAGGCTTTCAATCGTTTGCGGATCTAAATGATCTTCTCCGTCGTTTCCCATATGATTTCCGGACCTGTGAGAGTGCTGTTAGGAACTCGTCCTTTAGCTAACTGGGTATCACCCACCTCAGCCGAGCACAGAGGGGATCTGCACTTTCGGCCATAAAGGGCCTCGAATGGAGCAGCCTTTATGCTTGTGTGATAACTGTTGTTGTAGGAAAATTCGACAAGGGGTAAATGAGTATCCCATGCTTTCCCGAAGTCTATCACGCAGGCTCGCAACATATTCCAAGGTTTGGATTGTTCTCTCACTTTGCTTGTCGGTCTGTGGATGGTAGGCCGTACTCATGTCCAGCCTAGTTCCTAAGGAATTTTGTAATGACTGCCAGAACCTCGAAGTGAATCTACTATCTCTGTCCGGGATAATGGATAAGGGAACACCGTGCAGTCATACAATCTCCCTAATGTAAGTTCTCGTAAGTTTCTCCATCTTGTCTGTTTCTTTGATTGGCAAGAAGTGTGCAGACTTAGTCAATCTGTCGACGATGACCCATATGGTATCAAGTCCACCCGTCGTCTTGGGAAACTTGGTTATGAAATCCATAATGATCCGCTCCCACTTCCATTCCGGTATCTCAGGCTGTTGTAATAGACCGGAGGGTTTCTGGTATTCGATGTTGACCTTTACGCAAGTAAGGCATTTAATCACGAAGGTAGCAATCTCTGCTTTCATGTTAGGCCACTAGTATAACTTTTTGAGATCCAGATACATCTTATCTGATCCTGGGTGCACAGAATAATGAGTGTTGTGCGCCTCGTTCATGACCAAGTCTCTGAAACCACCTAGTTTCGGGGTCCAGATCCGGTCCATGAAATAATGAGCTCCGCCACCCTTAACCTCCAAGTTCTTTTCTATCCCTCTTAGGGATTCACCCGCCACGTTTTCAGGCTTCAAAGCGTCGAGCTGAGCCGCCTTAATTTGTGTGGACAAGTGTGAATGGATAGTCATAGTCAATGATTTGACTCTACGACCAGAATATTCCTTCCGACTCAAGGCGTCAGCTACTACGTTGGCTTTACCCGGATGATAACGAATTTCGCACTCGTAATCACTGAGTAGCTCGACCCACCGTCGTTGTCTCGTGTTGAGATCCTTCTGGTCGAATATGTGTTGTAAGCTCTTGTGGTCTGTAAAGATAGTGCTTTTCGTTTCGTACAAGTAATGTCTCCAGATCTTCAGAGCAAACATAAGTGCTCCTAGTTCAAGATCGTGGGTCGTGTAGTTGACCTCATGTGTCTTTAGCTGTCTCGAGGCATAGGCGATGACCTTACCTCACTGCATCAGAACATATCTGAGCCCTTGATTTGACGCATCGCAATAGACAACAAAGTCTTCTATTCCTTCGGGAAGGGATAGTATTGGTGCGGTGCACAAGGCTCGTTTGAGCGTTTGAAATGCTCTTTCCTGCTTCTCTTCCCAGTCAAAGGCCACGCCCTTCTGGGTCAGTGTTGTAAGAGGTTTCGCTATGCGGGAGAAGTTTTGAATGAACCTGTGATAGTAGCCAGCGAGGCCTAGAAATTGACGAATTTATGTAGGCGTCTTCGGTGCTAACCAGTTCTCAATGGCCTTGATTTTGGAAGGGTCCACGTGTATACCCTCTTCGCTAACCACGTTCCCTAAGAATTCAACTCGTCGAATCCAAAATCATATTTCTAGAACTTCGCATAGATCTTCTCCAAACGTAATGTTTCGAGGACTTGTCGCAGATGTTGACTATGCTCCTCCTTACTTCGAGAGTAGATAAGTATGTCATCGATGAAGATGATGACGAACTGATCCAAGTAAGGACGACACACCCTATTCATTAAATCCATGAATACTGCGGGCGCGTTTGTCAATCCGAACGGCATAACTACGAATTCGTAGTGCCCATAACGAGTTTGGAAGCCTATCTTTGGAATATCCTCCCCTAGCACTCATAGTTGGTGATATCCGGATCTCAAGTCGATTTTTGAAAAGAAGTTCGCCCCTTGAAGTTGATCAAATAAGTCGTCGATCCGAGGCAACGAATAACGATTTTTTACGGTAAGCTTTTTGAGCTCCCTGTAGTCGATGCACATACGAAACGATCCATCTTTCTTCTTGACGAATAAGAATGGAGCTCCCCAGGGTGAGAAACTTGGTCTTATAAAGCCCTTGCTGAGTAGTTCGTTAAGTTGGCAGGATAATTCTTGCATCTCTGCAGGTGCTAGACGATAGGGAGATTTGGCTACGGGGGTAGCCCCTGGAACTAAGTTGATTCGGAACTCGACTTGACGTTGCGGAGGTAATCCTGGGAGTTCTTCTGGAAAGATGTCGGGAAACTCGCGTACTACTGGAATGTTCTGAATATCCTTCGTTTCTTGGCTCACATTGACCACATGAGCAAGGAATGTTGTACATTCCTTTCGTAAGAATTTCCGAGCTTGGATGCTCGAAATGATACGAAGGTTCGTGTCGAGTTTGTCGCCATAAACTATTAAGGTTTCACCAGATGGTAGATTTAGGCGAACAGCCTTTTCGTAACACATGATATCGGCACGATGAGAACTCATCCAATCCATGCCGATAATGACGTCGAAACTTTTAATTGAGATCGGCATGAGGTCGATCGAAAATGAGTAACTATCTAAAGTTAGGGTTCAACCTATGAATATATTGCTAGTGCTCTCTGTCTTCCCATTAGCCATTTCTACAGTGAACGGTTCATTAAGTGCTCGTGATTTTTGCCTAAGTAAATGAGCAAATTTTTGGTTCACGAAACTCCTCTCCGCTCCACTATCAAATAGAATGCATGCATAAGCGTTATCTAGGAGGAACGTACCAGTGACCACTGTGGGGTCGGCAACCGCTTCCTCATGGCCTATGGCCAGAACTCTTGCCGCTCCACCGGCAAACCCTACCTTCGGGCAGTTTCTCTTGAAGTGGCCTACTTCGCCACATCTGTAGCAAGCTTGGCCCACTCCATCACTGGGGACTTGGTTGATTGGCTTCGCCGGAGCTTTACAGAAACAGGCAGTGTGCCCCTTCCTGTTGCAGTTCATACACTGCATTTCCCGGCAGGCGTCGACGTGATGGAAGTTGCATTTGTTGCACTCGGGCAAACTTCCAGAATACTGCTTTACCGGAGCAGCAGCGGCAGGTGCTATCGCAGCATGCAATGCCACGACCTGCTGCTTTTTGGCAGCCTTAGCTTTCTTCTTGTCATCCCAGAACTTCCGCTTGGAGTCAGCGGTTCTTGCAGGTTCTGAGATGGCCAGGGTAGTTGTTGCTGCGGCCGAGGTACGAACCCCATGGTCTATGAGCCGCTGTGCCAATCACTTGGCACTATCAAATGTAGTGGGGTGTGATGCCAAGACATTTCCCTGGTACAGTGGCACCAGCCCCCATATGTAACGTTCAATCTTCTTTCCCTCTATATGAACCATGTTGGGACAGAGAGCCACCAGCTCACAGAATCTGGCGGCATAAGCGGTTACGTTGGAGCCCTTCATGGTTAGGCTCCATAGTTCTTCCTCCAGCTTTTGGATCTCGCCCCTCAGGCAGTACTCCTCAATCATGAGGTCTTTTAAAGTATCCCAGCCCATAGCATTAGCCACTATGAGAGATAGCGACTTAACATGGCTATTCCACCATGTTAGGGCTTTAGTTTCAAAGGTGCAAGCAGCGAACTTGACCTTGCTCTCCTCTGAACAAGAGCAGATCTCGAAAACCAATTTGGTTTTCTCGAACCATTGTGAGAGGGTAATGACTCCGCCAGTCCCTTTGAAGGACAACGGCTTGCAGTTGGTGAAGTCCTTATAGGAGCACTCTCTCAAGCGCACAGGAGCTTCAACCTAGATAGACTGAACAGGGGTTCCTCCTCCAGTGGAACCAGATGAATGATATTGAGCCATGGCTGTAGCCACAGCTACAGCTACAGCAACATTTAAGGTTGTCGTGTCGAACTGAGGAGTAGGTGGTTGAGGAGGTGGAGGAGGTGGTGTTTCGTTACTAGGGTTTCTCCTCGGATTTCTGTGAGGCGGCATCTTTGATCTATAAGTTTATGAAGATGAAAAACATTGATAAGAATTTAATGGAAGAATTGATGAAAATGACTCATGGACTAACTCTTCATAGCCCAACAATATGATTCAATGTAGATCTAGAACTAATAGATGATCACATTTGGATAATAATTCCCATAAGATTAGGTACCTGTCAATATTACTGGAATTATAGATGTAACAAGTTCGGGGAAAACGGCCAACAGAAACAGGCCTTACATCAACCAAAATGGGAAAATTTTGACAGAATTACAACCTAACTAAGACCTAACAGGCCTACGATTTACAAAGATAGGGAATTAGACCTGAGTTTTTCATAATTAGGTTATATCCAAAAGAGAGAAGTTGCTGAGAATCTATCGGCGACGAGAACTACTAGAGTGAGTTCTTGATCCCGACAGAAGACGTTCTATGTCCCTCATGCGCCTGTCAGCTCTTGCTTGCTGAGCTCGAAGTTCTCTGACTTCAGCTCGCGTTTCAGTGAGTTCCCTCTGAAGAGCTGCATTGTGAACCAGAGCCCTTTCATGAGCAGACTCTAGTTGGCGAATATGGACAGTGTTAACACCAGAGTTGGCATCAATCTCCAAGATTCGATTGATAGATGATTGACCCAGTATCGTGTTCCGAGACATCCTACTAACCATGATGGGTAGGACTCTGTCAGTAGAACCTCCATTAGCGAGGTTGTAGAAACTTCTGTCTCCATTGTAGGGAATGGGTTGACCCTGTTCATGGCTCCATGTATTCAAGTTTGTTGCCCACAGAGGTGTGGGTCCTTGAAATGTTGGACGAGGGTTTTGATCAGCTGGGTGCAGATTGTTGACTTCTGGCTCTGAGTCAGAACCATCAGAAAAGCCTTCAGCTTCATGATCATCTAAAGGAATTGGGTGATCATCTTCTGGTTCTTCTTCCATCCATCCTGCATTGTCGTGGTTGGGATAGTACAGGTCTCCGGGAATGTGGAATCCAGCCATTAAATCTACGCGAGAAGAGAGGTATAAGAATCTAGCACATAAGTAACTTATAGTAATGCAAAATAGTCCTATAATATTTTAGTTTTAAGTTCCATTGTTCTCATTTTGATATTGTTGGAAAGATTTTAGACTTGTTGTAACCTCACAACTACACTTAGGCACATGCTAGTCAACCCTCGGATAATATAGTTGATCAGGCTATATCTTCCCAGTTTTGACTATATGTCTCTAAGTCTACTTGTGCTGCCCAACAATCGTAATTCTTTTGTACTGTCCTAGTGACACTGATTTTAGTATAAATGCAGGCATGTATACTTAATTAAATATTTTAAATATTTAAAGTATAAACTCTTAATCAGAGTATTTTAATCCCACTTGTGTTTATAGTTCGTATATCTTTTATGGGTTGATACACTCAATTCACTATAAACAATGCTCTGATACCAATCTGTCACACCCCAAAACCTGAACGGCGGAATCGTTCGGGGGTGGAGGACGTCATGTATAATATCACAACAATGCAAAGCAGTAAACAAGCAACAACATCATCCATTGCATTAATAATATAATTTCATACAAGTGTGTTCTGTCAAGTTATATAGACACCAAAATATACATATCAAAATAAAAGATGAGTCTTGAACGAACACCATCTTCTCAAAAACCTGGCTCCGGTACCTGTCTACTGGTGACCTGAGAATACAAGTTATTTTGAAAGCGAGTATCAGCTTTAAAGCTGGTGAGATCATAAGTATATTAGTGTCTCTATTTGTATGAAAGCCTTTGTAAGATGTTTGCAAGATGTAATGTATAAGTTTTGTAAAGTTTGTATTTGTTTGAAATATCCTAGAAAACCCTATGTTTCCTACTAAGAGTAGCCTTCTACCAAGGCATCTAGTAACTGATGGGTTTTGGTCAAAAGACATCCTATGTGCTCATACAAACCCTAATGCTTGGATATAGGTTTCTCTATTGTACATGCATTGAATCCAAGACTATAAACCCTAATTCTAGCATTCAAATAATCATATTAACATATAATTAGGTTTATGATATTACCTTGATTGTTATGTAGCAATAACAATCCCAATTCCTCCTTGAATTGACTTTGGAAGGCTTAGAGTCACAAGTGTCACTCCTCTAATGGCTTACAAACACCAAGAACAAATGGAGAAGGTATAAAGAGAGAGGAGAGGTGTAGGAATTCGTCCCTAGGACTTCTTGGGAAGGGTTAGACGAATTCATAAGCCTTAGGGGGTTTATATAGGTGTAAAGATTGGGGTTTTAGTCCTTATCCTTATCTAGTTGCTTGCCCACCAAGCAACCATAAGATAAGTCTTAGAAACCCTTATCCTAGTCGAATTCTAAGGCATTATCACCTTAAATTCGTTCACCCTATATATAAGATAATCCTTACCTTATTTTGTAACTATCACATAATTACAATTCAGCCCCTCTAGTTTAATTAATTACACTTGATCACAAAATTAGTTCTTAATTAATTATTGACCGATATTAATTAAACAAATATGATTTATCCTTTAATATATTATTCTTATAACATATTAATAAATCATAATAACCTCTCTCTCTATTTATTTCTCCAATCAAGTTGCTTTGGTGAAGGCAACCCAAAAGGACCATGCACCATCGGGTCAAGTACATACCAAAATAGTTATGGACTTAGACACTAATCCAACAGTCTCCCACTTGGATAAGTCTAACAACTATTCTGCGTATGACTTCGGATCCCGATCTGCAATCATAGCTTTCCAAAGCCGCTGTCAACTCTGATCATATCAGATACGCGTGTCCTTAGATAAGGGATCATATATTCCTCCATTCTAGATATCATATGAGATATGATTTCAAATCATTCTCTTTGTACTACTTCTCGATTTCTTATTTATGACGACAGACTAAGTGAACAAATCAAATTAGCCTTAGCCCGGCCGAGCATTTACGTTTGTCATCACTAAACCATCGAGGGGCCCAAAGATATCGCTTTTATCCTACTTCGGATAAAAGGAACGGATAAACTTTGATACAATGCTTGCTTACACTCACTAACCAAATCACACACAACAATATGTTTTATAACACCAAATTACTAGTGCGTTTACATATTATCAATGTGCAACCGATTCGCAAGATACAACTCACACATCTCGGTTTCAAGAATATAAGATGTTATCGTCTCACTAATTACTCGTGATATAGTTCATGGAGTGATCCAAGTGAGCGTGGGTTTAATCCAATGCTCAAATTCATATTCATAAGCACTCATGAACGTTGCAGCAAACATTTGCTTATGTCTAATGCTCTTTAGACAATCCACACACCAATTCATGACAGTATTCATTCATATCTACTTCCAACATATGAACGACTGTGGCCCGTTTGAATAATTTGATTATTCTTAATAAACTCAATTATTCTGGAAGTCAAAACATGCAAATGTGAAACACAAGAATAATACTAATCCCATATGGCCTCAAACCTTTGAGTATAAATAAAACACCTTTTATTTATCACCATATTGATTACTCATTATTTGTCGTTTCGGGTAATCAAATTCGTACTTGAATTATTACACTTGTCCCATGCTCCTGGCGTGCACACAATTTTTACCTATGGTTCTTACTTCGTGAAATAGATCACATTGAACATATTTCCAATCATTCTCATTTCACAACTCCAAATCCATTTATCATAAGTTTAAGAATTTCAAATTCTTGCCACTTATAGAATATGCTAGATTCTAACATTTTATGCAACTTACCCTTTCGTAATGCCAATGCACCAAAGTCACAAAGACTATTGCCAATGATATTACAAAGTCTTCTATCGGAGATTGTTACAAGACAATTCCTTAGATATGATGTCTCTCACTCAAAGTACATTCCTTTGAACATCCTTTTGCATAAAAGTTTCTAATCTAGTCATAGATTTTTTTTATATTCAATTCCCAATATGGATACATTTCCATATTTTCCATATGACAACTCATTCTTAATAGAATCTTTTCTATTCATAATAATGTCAATATGGTCCATCCAACACCATGCTTCCAACTACTCACAAGCGACCAATCCTCGTCGAACTTTAGATTGTCCTTTGATAGTTGTTTAATTACTTTAGTCAAAACCGATTCTAGTCCTTTTTCCCTCTAAATGCGCTAGACATTTGTAAAATTTTATAATGGTCAAACATTAAAGCATTTGCAATCGATCCTATACCCGAAGCGTATGGGACACGACGCATAATGTTTTATTTGCTATGTTCTCTTGTTTTCGAATTATGAAGAGGAATGCCGTAATCATAATCGAAATTTTAAGAACACACTATGTACCCTTGACTAAGTTTATTAACATTTCTCAACCTAATCCTTTAGATTTGAAATAAAGCATAATATTATCTCCCTTAATTATAGCAAAACAACCTTTCAACTCTTACAGCTTTGCAAAGTATGACTCTTGTTTTCTATAATTAATATTGCTAACCTTGCAATACTTTCCTTAATAATCATACAATCATAACATTTATGCTCCCACTATCATGATGATTATTATAAAACATAACACTTATGCTCCCACTAGCTTCGACATGTATTCATAACCATCTTAACTTTCAGAAAAACAATGCTAATTGAATTTCTTAAGTTCATGTTTCTAATACTTAGTGCTTTGATAATCTTTTATCAAGGCTTCTTGAACTTATACACCTTTGCCTTCGATAGTTTATATGTGTGTGTAAACAATTGCCAAACCTCACAATTCAAATTATGGAAAGGGATACCGTAACCATAATCGAATTTAAGAATGCAATTTTACAATCACTATCTTCTTAAAATCTTTCTTAGTGAAAGCATTTCCTCACAATCATTTTCATGAAGGAGGAAATCTTATGACACTTAGATTTAAACAATGTATGTGTTCCTATCCATGTGAATTTGTAAAAACCAAAGTTTACGACAAATTCAAACTCATATGGGCCGAACTTTCTTAATCTTGATTTCTTGCCTTATGGTAGCACAACTGCCCACCATGTCTTCCAAGTAGTTAAGCAGCTCACCCTTTCCTATCAATGTACCTTTCATTGATTAAGGTGCTTTGCCTTTTATGCGTTCAAAATGAGAACTCATAGAACTCACATGCATAATTAACTCGATTGGATTGGCACAAAAACAAAATAATGTCATCACGATAGGTTGTAAACCTCAACTAGTGTGCTATTGATGATCGATAAGGTTTATTTGATTTGTTCTTGAAGCCTTTCAAGACCATTAAGACTCCCACTGACTCCTTGACATATAAGATTCTCTTGTCAATAAACATTTCTTGACAAACAAACATTCAAGAGTTAGTGTAGCTTTTATCAAAACACTTCATAAATTGGTCCTAGTCGGTCTTTGTCTTATTCAAGACATCACAACTTTTCACATTTGATGAATGTTATAAACCTTTAATACTTTTCACTCATTGTCACAATCTTAACTTTAAGACTTGTTATTAGGACGAAGTATGATTGACTTCTTGATTTAACCATTTCTTCAATCCTTGATTCCTCTTCTTAGACATACAATTGTACTAAGACTCACTTAGAGGATCAATTGAGATATGGTTCTTAATCATTAAGACCTATCATAAAGCATAAAAGGTATTCTCCCATCTTCTTAGAATGGAGAAACTTTTATCTTTCTGCCTACTTGATTCTTCTTATTCGTTCTTGTAACAGCCCGGAATTTCAGGTATTGCTTTAAAACTATTTTTGGGGGCATTTTAGGAAGGGACTCGGCGAGTTGAAGCCAGACTCGCCGCGTAGGACCGCAGACTTGGTCGCGGGTTCGCGACTGGACTCGACGAGTCCAGATATAGACTCGGCGAGTCGACGCTGTTCAGCAGAAACCCTAGCCGTTTGGTTTTGGATCGTATATAACGCCTCTTAGGCCGTCATTGTCCGTCTTTTGGTCGATTGAGAAGAACCCTAATCGTTGTGGACGTCTAGAGCAGGAGAGAAAGCTATTGGAACTTGGAGGAACTTGTTAGGCAAGAAGAAGAAGAGTTTGGCCAAAGGAATATCAAGGAGGATCGAGTCCTGAGGTTTGGGGGACACAGAGAGTGCGTTTTCAGGTAATACTCGGACCATTTCTGTTATTTTGATGTGTATACGAATCTAGGGTTTATGAAACCCATTTAGTGATTAGGTGGGTTATTATGTTATTACCCAGACGTTTATACCCCAGTAATAAGATGTTTAGAAGTCCAGAAAGTCCCATGATTGTATATCTCGGGACCATACGTATTTCAGGAAGCACTTGCTCGTCTGCATGGCATGGACTCGCCGAGTCCAATGATCAGACTCGGCGAGTAGCTTGAAGATTTACCGGGACTCGCCGAGTTGTTCTTCAGACTCAGCGAGTAGCTTGAAGATTCACTGGGACTCGTCGAGTTGTTCTTCAGACTCGGCGAGTGGAGTCGGGGTGGCCCCGCGATTCTTCCACGTGGATATCGTCGAGTCAAGGGGGATACTCGACGAGTAGATAGGGAATCCCAGAGAGTTGGAGGACGTCTAGACTCGCCGAGTCGCCATGGTACTCGCCGAGTCCGATCGAGCTGACCGTTGACCAGAGTTGACCTAAGCCTGACTTCTTAGGGATAGTCACACTTAGAAGATATATGTGTTAATGAGATATGTGATGTTATAGGAAGGTTGTAGCTCGTCGGATTGTGCACGAGTGAGTTCAGGATTTGCTAGCTTTCAGCATTCACGAGGTGAGTCTTCTCACTATACTATACCCGGAAGGGTTTGACTGTGTGACCGGAAGGTCAGATACGATATGTGATATGTATGCTATATGTGGTAAGATATTTGTTATATGTGCTATGTATGTTATGTGGGCCGAAAGGCAATATGTTATGGGCCGGAAGGCGAATATGTTATGGGCCGGAAGGCGTGGTGTTGATGACCGGAAGGTCAGGGCCTGGAAAGGCGTATGTATGTAAGTTGTATATTGGGGAACTCACTAAACATTTATGCTTACAGTTGTTATGTATGTGTTTAAGGTACTAGTGAGGACCGTGGGAAGGCGCCGGCGTGATCGATACACACTGAAGAATGCTTTTATGATCTTGGGATTTTGAATATTTGTATTTGACAGAATACTTAAACTATTTATGCCTTGTTTTGAATGGAAATAATTATATTTTAAAAATGAAAAATTTGTTTGAAAATTTGCGTTGTTACAATTGGTATCAAAGCCTTGGTTTGAGGGATTCGGGTGCACCTTCGGGAGTAACTGAACTCAAACCGAGGATTTGAGGAAACTTTTTAAATAAAGGCATAAACTTTGTAAATGGTTTTGTGGTAAGCAAGAAAGAAGCAGTGTGTACGATCAGTCAGCGCCCAAACGGTAAAGATCCCCAAAATACCTTACAATATTATATGATATGAATTGTTATGCATGCTAGAAGACTAGGTAATCATGATAGGACTAGAGTGGCCTGATTTGTGATGCCTTAGTCTAGGGAAGTTTGCCTATATGAGATGCTTTGCTAGTATGCGGGTAGATAGTGCATATCAGAAGTAGGGTACTCACTATCTGGAGTTCGGAGAGGAAGACTTGTGATGAACACTGATGCGGTGTGGTCGGTAGTATTGGGCCCGTACTACCGAGGACACCGGGTCAGGGGGAGGCCCAAGTAAGAATCCCTGGAGATCGGAGACTGAGTAGGGTTGCGTTATCGAGTGCGATTACACTCGCTGGAGTCTCTGATAGTTTTATGTTGTATTTCAGAGACATCATGGTTAGACCACGCCACGGAGCGAGTTCGAGGGGTGTGAGTGACGAGGAGATTCGTCAAATGATTCACGAGGAGGTAGCGGCGGCTATCCGGGCTGAGATCCCGGAGATGTTTGGGTCTATTAAGACCACCCTGATGGAGACGTTTGATGAGCGGTACGCCGCATTGACTGAGGCTGCAACCGCTGCAGCTACCGCAGCTGTGGCCGCTGCTAGGCCACAGGGGGGTGACTCGTTGCTGTTCCGAGAGTTCAGCAACACGAAGCCACCAGAGTTCGATGGGACGCAGGATCCGATTGCTGCGATGAGATGGATCGCAGATATAGAGGGGTGCTTCTACACTTGTTCATGCCCGGAGCACCTGAGGGTACGGTTCGCTTTGAACCAGCTCCGTCTGGGAGCGAAGGACTGGTGGAAGTTCGTGACGGCGAACTTCACTTTGGCAGAAACTACGGCAGTGACATGGGAGGGGTTCACTACCATGTTTAGGGATGAGTATGTTCCCCCGGTGGAGCGGGAACGACTCGTTCAGGAGTTCTTAACCCTCAAGCAGGGTACTGACTCGGTGGCGGCGATCACGCGGAAGTTTCATGAGAGGGCGATGTTTTGCCCCGAGCTGGTGGCCACAGAGCAAGCTCGGATGAGCCGGTACTTGGGTGTTCTGAGGAGGGAGATCCGGGAGTTTGTGTCAAACTCCACTTACCATACTTTTACTGAGCTTCAGGCGAATGCCAGGAAGCGTGAGATCGAGTTAGAGACTCAGGCCAGGGAGGAGGCCGAGTCTCAGCAGACAGACCGGCGGCCGGCTCAGTCGCAGCCGGCAGCCAAGCGGATCAAGTCCGCCGATTCGAGGACGGGAAGTTCGAAGAGCCGCACTTGCGGAAAGTGCGGCAAGGGTCACGATGGGGCGTGTCGAGCCGGTGCTTGCTACAAGTGCGGCAAGGAGGGGCACATTGCTAGGGAGTGCCCCAAGGGGTTTATGGTTTGCTTTCATTGCAACCAGACCGGCCATCGGAAGGCCGAGTGCCCTCAGCTTCGTCAGGGATCTACACCTACTGCCAGGACTACTGAGACTCGACCGGTGAAGGTCGAGGCCCCGAGGGATCGTGGGAGAGTCTTTCAGCTGACTGCGGAGGAAGTCCGCGCTGCGCCCGATGTTGTGGCAGGTATGTTGTAATTCATGTATTTATTTTTGATGTCGAGATGTTATGCTTATGTTATTATATGCGTAGGTACTTTTCTTGTGAACTCTATGCCTGCTCTAGTGTTATTTGATTCGGGTGCGAGTAGATCCTTTGTATCTTTAGCTTTTAGTCAGCATATCAGCATTAGTCGTGAGCCGTTAAGTCGGCCTCTGAGCGTTTCTATAGCGGCCGAGAGGGTGGTTTGTGCCACGGAGGTTCTTCGGGGATGCGTACTAGAGATTTTCGGGGTTGCGTTTCCGATTGACCTAATTCCTATTGCGATGGGGGATGTCTGTGTCATCGTGGGCATGGACTGGTTGAGCCGATTCAGCGCTATCATCGACTGTGAGCGTCAGCTGGTGACTATACGAGACCCTAGTGGGGGAGTTCTTACGGTATACGGCGAGGGTACCCGTTCAGGATCAGCTTTTTGTTCGGCCACTAGGGCGAGACAATGCCTACAGCAAGGATGTAAAGGTTTTGTGGCGTATGTGATGGATACGCGGGAGGCTTCCGAGAGACCGAGGACAGTGGAGGAGGTTCCAGTGGTGCGTGAGTTTCCAGATGTTTTTCCCGAGGAATTGCCGGGAGTACCTCCTGCGAGGCAAGTGGAGTTTGGTATCGATCTGATTCCGGGGGCTGCGCCTATTGCGAAGGTGCCTTATCGTCTTGCACCTCCAGAGATGCAAGAGTTGTCCTCGCAACTCCAGGAGTTGCTGGGGAAGGGATTTATTCGGCCGAGTAGCTCGCCGTGGGGAGCACCGATTCTGTTCGTCAAGAAGAAGGATGGTTCACACCGGATGTGTATTGATTACCGGGAGTTGAACAAGGTGACGGTCAAGAACCGCTATCCGTTACCGAGGATCGATGATCTATTCGATCAATTGCAAGGGGCATCTTGGTTTTCCAAGATCGATTTGAGATCAGGGTACCATCAGGTAAGAGTACGGGATGAGGACGTTCAGAAGACAGCATTTAGGACGCGGTATGGGCATTATGAGTTCGTGGTGATGCCTTTCGGGCTCACCAATGCCCCGGCAGTGTTCATGGACCTCATGAACAGGGTATGCAGGCCGATGCTGGATCGGTCTGTGATTGTATTTATCGACGACATCCTAGTGTATTCGCGAACTAGAGAGCAGCATGAGGGACATTTGAGAGAGGTCCTTGAGGTACTGAGGTCGGAGAAGCTATATGCAAAATTCTCCAAATGTGACTTCTGGTTGCGGGAGGTCCAATTTCTTGGACATGTTGTTAATCAGTCAGGGATATTGGTCGATCCGGCCAAGGTGGAAACAGTGATGAGTTGGGAAACACCGAAGTCACCTTCCGAGATCAGGAGTTTCCTTGGGTTGGCGGGGTACTATCGGAGGTTTATTAGGGACTTCTCCAAGATCGCAGTACCGCTCACCAGATTGACCCGGAAGGGTGTTACATTCTCATGGGGACCCGAGCAACAGACTTCCTTCGAGACACTACGCCAGAGACTGTGCGAAGCCCCGGTATTAGCCCTCCCGGAAGGGATGGAAGATTTTGTTGTATATTGCGACGCATCGATTTCGGGACTGGGTGCAGTGCTGATGCAGAGGGGCCATGTGATAGCTTATGCATCGAGGCAATTAAAGCCTCACGAGGCGAGATATCCCACGCATGACTTGGAGTTGGGGGCAGTAGTGTTCGCTCTCAAGATTTGGCGTCACTACCTGTATGGGGTTCGTTGTACTATATACACGGATCATAAGAGTTTGAAGTATTTGATGGATCAACCCAACCTAAATATGCGTCAGAGGAGATGGTTGGACGTGGTTAAGGATTACGACTGCGAGATCCTATACCACCCAGGCAAGGCTAATGTGGTAGCCGATGCATTGAGTCGTAGGGCGGAGAGCACTCCATTGCGAGATGTATGTCTGAGACTGACGGTGATGACTCCGGTATTGGATGCTATTCGTGGGGCGCAGGCCGAGGTTGTGAGATCCAAGATGCAGAAGAAAGAGCGGGTCGTTGGGTTAATTTCAGAGTTCGTTAAGGATGGACGAGGACTTCTGACGTTTCAAGGTCGGATTTGGGTACCATTCGTGGGCGGTACGCGTACTACTTTGATGGAGGAGGCTCATAGATCGAAATTCTCGATCCATCCCGGTGCTACGAAGATGTATTTGGACTTGAGGAAGGAATATTGGTGGCCTTGTATGAAGAGAGACGTCGCATGGTTTGTTGAGAGGTGTTTGACCTGCCGTAGGGTTAAGGCCAAGCACCAGAGACCGCATGGCAAGTTACAGCCATTGGAGATCCCCGAGTGGAAGTGGGAACAGATCACTATGGATTTCATCACCAAATTGCCGAGGACTGTCAGGGGAGCTGATGCAATTTGGGTGATTGTGGATAGGTTGACGAAGAGTGCACACTTCCTTGCCATCAGTGAGAGTTCTTCAGCGGAGAAGTTGGCGGAGATATATGTGAGAGAGGTGGTATCTCGGCATGGGGTACCGATTTCGATTGTTTCAGACCGTGATGTGCGTTTCACTTCCAGGTTCTGGAAGAAATTTCATGAGGAGCTGGGTACTAAATTGCATTTTAGTACCGCATACCATCCCCAGACAGACGGTCAGAGCGAGCGGACGATTCAGACATTGGAAGACATGCTTAGAGCGTGTGTGTTAGACTTCGGGGGTAGTTGGGATGCGCATTTACCCTTGGCTGAGTTTTCCTACAACAACAGCCATCATTCGAGCATTGGTATGCCACCTTTTGAGTTTTTGTATGGTAGGAGGTGTCGGACTCCCATTTGCTGGGGAGAGGTGGGACAGAGAGTGATGGGCAGTACAGAGATCGTACTCCAGACGACAGAGCAGATTCAGCAGGTTAGGCAGAGGTTATTGACCGCCCAGAGCCGACAGAAGAGTTATGCGGACAGACGCCGGTCCGAGCTTGAATTCCAGGTTAGCGACTTCGTTCTCCTGAAGGTTTCTCCTTGGAAAGGAGTGATCCGGTTCAGAAAGAGGGGCAAGTTGGGACCCCGGTTCATAGGCCCATTTCGGGTAATTGCAAGAGTAGGTCGGGTAGCTTATCGGCTAGAGTTGCCAGCAGAGTTGGGACAGATTCACAATACCTTTCACGTATCACAGTTGAGGAAGTGTATAGCCGATGAATCAGCAGTGGTTCCGTTAGAGGATATTCAGGTGGATGCGAGTCTGAATTACGCCGAGAGACCAGTAGCTATCAGGGATCGGAAGATCAAGGTTCTGCGAAACAAGGAGGTACCTCTAGTGTTGGTTCAGTAGCAACACCGGAAGGGATCGGAGATGACTTGGGAGCCGGAACGTGAGATGCGGGAGCAACATCCGGAGTTATTCGCAGAGTGAGACTTCGAGGGCGAAGTCTAGTTCTAGTGGGGGAGAGTTGTAATAGCCCGGAATTTCAGGTATTGCTTTAAAACTATTTTTGGGGGCATTTTAGGAAGGGACTCGGCGAGTTGAAGCCAGACTCGCCGAGTAGGACCGCAGACTTGGTCGCGGGTTCGCGACTGGACTCGACGAGTCCAGATATGGACTCGGCGAGTCGACGCTGTTCAGCAGAAACCCTAGCCGTTTGGTTTTGGATCGTATATAACGCCTCTTAGGCCGTCATTGTCCGTCTTTTGGTCGATTGAGAAGAACCCTAATCATTGTGGACGTCTAGAGCAGGAGAGAAAGCTATTGGAACTTGGAGGAACTTGTTAGGCAAGAAGAAGAAGAGTTTGGCCAAAGGAATATCAAGGAGGATCGAGTCCTGAGGTTTGGGGGACACAGAGAGTGCGTTTTCAGGTAATACTCGGACCATTTCTGTTATTTTGATGTGTATACGAATCTAGGGTTTATGAAACCCATTTAGTGATTAGGTGGATTATTATGTTATTACCCAGACGTTTATACCCCAGTAATAAGATGTTTAGAAGTCCAGAAAGTCCCATGATTGTATATCTCGGGACCATACGTATTTCAGGAAGCACTTGCTCGTCTGCATGGCATGGACTCGCCGAGTCCAATGATCAGACTCGGCGAGTAGCTTGAAGATTTACCGGGACTCGCCGAGTTGTTCTTCAGACTCGGCGAGTAGCTTGAAGATTCACTAGGACTCGCCGAGTTGTTCTTCAGACTCGGCGAGTGGAGTCGGGGTGGCCCCGCGATTCTTCCACGTGGATATCGTCGAGTCAAGGGGGATACTCGACGAGTAGATAGGGAATCCCAGAGAGTTGGAGGACGTCTAGACTCGCCGAGTCGCCATGGTACTCGCCGAGTCCGATCGAGCTGACCGTTGACCGTTGACCAGAGTTGACCTAAGCCTGACTTCTTAGGGATAGTCACACTTAGAAGATATATGTGTTAATGAGATATGTGATGTTATAGGAAGGTTGTAGCTCGTCGGATTGTGCACGAGTGAGTTCAGGATTTGCTAGCTTTCAGCATTCACGAGGTGAGTCTTCTCACTATACTGTACCCGGAAGGGTTTGACTGTGTGACCGGAAGGTCAGATACGATATGTGATATGTATGCTATATGTGGTAAGATATTTGTTATATGTGCTATGTATGTTATGTGGGCCGGAAGGCAATATGTTATGGGCCGGAAGGCGAATATGTTATGGGCCGGAAGGCGTGGTGTTGATGACCGGAAGGTCAGGGCCTGGAAAGGCGTATGTACGTAAGTTGTATATTGGGGAACTCACTAAGCATTTATGCTTACAGTTGTTATGTATGTGTTTCAGGTACTAGCGAGGACCGTGGGAAGGCGTCGGTGTGATCGATACACACTGAAGAATGCTTTTATGATCTTGGGATTTTGAATATTTGTCTTTGACAGAATACTTAAACTATTTATGCCTTGTTTTGAATGGAAATAATTATATTTTAAAAATGAAAAATTTGTTTGAAAATTTGCGTTGTTACAGTTGTGCTATTGATATAAACCCTTTAATCAATTCAGAATTACACTTAATCTTGTAAGTATAATCATATTTACTAAACCTTTAGTAAATCATGACGAATATCTTTGTTACTCTTATGGTGGACTTGATCAACACACACCTTTGTGTACTCGATCTCCTAGTCCTTCATTTGACACTTTGTCAATGAATTAGTCTAATTTCCAAATATGAAATTTCTCATTCATCGTGCAACCAAGTTGCATGATTCCAAGTTTCTGTCCAATTGAAACTTGGGCGATAAGAACTCTCCCTATTTGGTAAATTCCTGACATCTCCATAAATAACATGACTAAGAATCATATCCATTCGTTGTAGAAATATGCAAACATCAATTTTCATAACGACTTCATTGCAAGGAAATAAACAAATAAATAAATAAGTCAAACAAAATTTATTTTATTTATAAAAGCAGCGGAAAAATTTGTCCTTACAATGCAAAATCCATTGAAAACTATGTAAAAGGAAAATTTCTAACAACTCTATCATAACTATTTAAGCTCAAAATCTAATCTTCAAGTCCATGCGATCGAGATCCATCTCTTGGTGATTAGATTCATCTTGCTCTCTCTCAACAAGCTTCCTTTCTTTTCACCGATCCTGCAAAACACTCAAATGCAATATTATTACATCAGGTATTAAGAATCAATGAATAGGAACTTAACGGAGTTAGATAGTGGATTCTTACCTAAAGTAGAGCCATACGTTCTGACTCTCCCATCTCTTAGATCTCTTAGGTAATTAGGGAAACTTCGTCTCCAATGCCCCTTCTCTTGGCAATAAAAGCAAATTGACTCTTTTGGAACAACACATGGAACTACTTCAGACATCGCCTTTCTCTTATGATCAAACTTTTTGATCATTGCATGTCTTTCATTGCCATTGTCTATATCCATAGAGGTCTTGAAGGCAGATTCACCAATCAACTTTGTTTTTCTATTGCGCCAAACCATTACTGATTCAGCAACAATAAGCATATAGGTGAGATCTATAAGGGTCACGTCATAGTTCATCATATAGTACTCTCTTACGAACTCACTATATGAGTTGGGAAGTGACTGAAGAACCCAATCAACAGCCATTTCCTCACAGACAACGGATCCCAACATTCTTATCCTATCAATGTGTGACTTCATCCCTAGGACGTGTGCACACACCGACTTTCCTTCTTTATGTTTACTTGCCAAAAGGGCTTGAGTGATCTTGAACTTTTCAAGCCTTTGAACTTGTGGGTTAGGGAGAATAATTTGAGGAAGAGGAGGAGGAAGTGAAGCATGATCTCTTGTTCCTCGATCGAATCGTGGAATATCATCTTCATGTGGAATGCTTGTTCCACGGGATTTGAGAAGACCATAGTTGTCAAACTTTGACATCTACAAAACGGGAGAAAAACGAATTCAAGTCAGTTGATTGATTGAGTCCTTAGTAAATCACCCAAATGAGATACTAAGGCTAGGACCCAACACAATGTTCCACAACTTGGGAGAGGGATGTCGTAACCCTAATTGCAGAACATTTGAAGGTAAGTGAATGACGATTCACTAATTTCCACAATGAAAAACAAAAAAGAATTTTAAGTTTTAAATCTATGAAAACTCCTAGATCCTTTGAGATTCATTGAACTTTCAACGGCATGTTTAAATCTCGATATGCCCCTCGGACTGGGATGCCGAGGATCACAAAGCGGGTGTGAATAACCATGCAAACTACATGGTGCCCTCACATGTTACAGTAACCTATTCGATGTGCCGGTAAACCACATACGCTCCACCGAACTATGACAAAAATTGAGTCACCCTTTGCTACCTTTGCTTAGAACCATTTAGTGTACCGGTTAACCACACACACTCCACTAACGTCTTCGCAAGAGTACAAAGTGTAATTTCATGGAATTGCATCAATTCACTTTTGCCTAAGTAACTAAGATTGGGAATTTTATGAAAACATTTAGTTACTTTAATAATTCATTATACTTATAATGGAAGGTTTCGTCCTATCCTACCCGTTCGGCTAACGACCCTCCACTAGTCAAGAGTGCGGTGGGTAAGAGTGGATACCCATTCAATCGCCATTTTATAGGCAATTTCCTTAAACACCCCTTATAGACCAGCTTCGTGAATGAGGCCTACTAACGGTAAGACTGACTTTTACTCATACATATATATAATGTTAGACTTTTAATGTTATATATATAATATAGGGTGTATTTTATACTTTCAAAATACTAGGTGGTCTAATTTAACAATTATACCTTTAATTCAATTAAATTGTAATCCTAAACTTTTATGGATTTATTAAACTTCTTTAATTTTACACCTTAATTAATTAATAAAACCATAAGGGTGTGATTTGAAATTTTTCAAAACTATACTAGAGTTTTAGAATTTAACATTCCTAATTAAACTTTTAATCAACTTTTAAATTCCAAAACTTGAGGGCAAGTTTTGAAACATTTCAACACATTAGGGTTTAGAATTTAAATATACATCAAAATTAAACTATTAATCAAAATTTAAATTCCAAAACTTGAGAGCAAGTTTTGAAACCTTTTTCAAAACATTAGAGTTTCAACTATTTAAATTTCAAAACAACAAAACTTTTGGGTTCAAATTTAAACTATAAAACCTAAAGGGCAAAATATGAAACTTTTCATAACAACAAGGATCAAATAACAAATAATTCAAATTAACATTTAATCACATAATTATCCATATTTGATTTATTTAATGATTTCTTGCAACATAATTTATCAATTTAGTCAAAATAATTAATCAATTATCTTATAAGGAAACAATTATCTTATTAATTGATAAATATCTTCAATTAGATCAAAAATATAGTCAAATATATCATATAATCGGATTAATATTGATCTAACATGATAAGGTAACTATCCATAAGCAAAAACAGCAAGAAATCCCGAAGTAATGCCTATCTGACGAGTTGACTCGTCGAGTCAAGCCTGGACTCGTCGAGTCACCTTGGACTCGGCGAGTTCAGCTATGGACTCGGCGAGTCCAGCCTCCAAAACACCAAAAATCGAATTTTTTAGGTATACAATGCATCAATACAATTGAAACCAAGCTAGGCTCTGATACCACTGAAGGGTTTTGGTCATAAGACATCCTATGTGCTCATACAAACTCTAATGCTTGGATCTAGGTTTCTCTATTGTACATGCATTGAATCCAAGACTATAAACCCTAATTCTAGCATTCAAATAATCATATTAACATATAATTAGGTTTATGATATTACCTTGATTGTTATGTAGCAATAACAATCCCAATTCCTCCTTGAATTGACTTTGGAAGGCTTAGAGTCACAAGTGTCACTCCTCTAATGGCTTACAAACACCAAGAGTAAATGGAGAAGGTATAAAGAGAGAGGAGAGGTGTAGGAATTCGTCCCTAGGACTTCTTGGGAAGGGTTAGACGAATTCATAAGCCTTAGGGGGTTTATATAGGTGTAAAGATTAGGGTTTTAGTCCTTATCCTTATCTAGTTGCTTGCCCACCAAGCAACCATAAGATAAGTCTTAGAAACCCTTATCCTAGTCGAATTCTAAGTCATTATCACCTTAAATTCGTTCACCCTATATATAAGATAATCCTTACATTATTTTGTAACTATCACATAATTACAATTCAGCCCCTCTAGTTTAATTAATTACACATGATCACAAAATTAATTCTTAATTACTTATTGACCAATATTAATTAAACAAATATGATTTTTCCTTTAATATATTATTCTTATAACATATTAATAAATCATAATAACCTCTCTCTCTATTTATTTCTCCAATCAAGTTGCTTTGGTACCCTGCTACCACAAACCAATTGTTATTTAAAGTACCATGTGATCGGCTTGTACCCTGCTACCGAATCATTAGTAAAACGACGATGTAAGACATCGTAAGAAATGATATTTGGCACCCGTAGACTTGCAAGTCCCACTATAGCGAGCAGCAAGGTGTAGGATAGTCAATCCAGTATAGATCTATACACAAACTCATACGCTCCCCAATTAAGGAGATTCTGGATACAAAAACAATCATGGCAGGTAGTGCCATGCCCGGTTTAATGGCTCACATAACTGTGTTAATGTATATGTAATGTATATGTGTGCTAGATGTATTGTGTGTTCTTTCTCTGTCTAGCCTGTATGTTTGTTTCTCATCATAGTGTCTATTGTTTGTTTCTCATCATAGTGTCTATTGTTTGTTTCTCATCATAGTGTTAACATGTTTCTATACCCTTGCTACCCAAGGGCATTGTATCTCTTAACTCATGTATGAACTGACTCATTGTATGTTTCATTATTCTAGTAATAGTATTAGTGTCTTCCTAAACTACTCCTATAGTAGTTTACTAGCAATGTATGATCATGTTTGTATACCTTTGCTACCCAAAGGTATGGATCTGAATGAAAGAACTTTTATGACTATATATGTATACAGGATATACAATTAATATTTAAACTACCTTCGGACGGATAACCGATGCCTTAAAGCCACATCCAAACAAGGAAAAGGAATTAAAACAAGCTAGCCTTCCTAAGTCCTTTAAACATTTCTTATATAACTATACATATACAGGCAGACATTTGACAATATATAAGTATGAAAGAGTTTAAGTAAAAGTATTTGATAAGTAAAAGAGTTTGTAAAACAGTTTGAACAGTAAGAAAACCACTGGTTTGTAGTTATTAATCACATGTGATTGATGTAATAACTATAAGTATTTAACTTGTATTCCCCCCCCCCCCCCATAAAATCATTTAAAAACATTTAAACCATTGATTAAGGGGTATGAACTCACCTGTAGTGAGTGGTACGGATGAACTAAAGATGTAGGATTGCTAGGTGTCAAGTGAAGTCTTGAACACACTCTATGATCCTAGTTAACATATAATATCACATATATGTATCCAATTAGTGATTAAACAACTAATAAACAAAGTCAAGACATCCTAGGACATGCTAAACACCTTATACAAGTTTTATAAGTCCCAAGGATTGCATCTAAGTGTTGTAGGGAAAGGCTAGTGTGTTTGGGGTTCAAGGAACACTCCATTAGGGAGTTTACGGTTTTGTGGTCACTAGCCAAAGGGTTTACGGTCGTAAACCCTTGGGTTTACGGTCGTAAGCTCACCCCCTTTGTGACCATTTGATGTTTGAAGCTTTAAGAGTCCCTAGAAGCTTTTCTACTTGATGTATGTGACCATGGAAGGTACTAGGGCACCATTTCACTCCTAATTTTAGTTTACGGTCCCTAAATCATTTTCCTTTGGGTTTACTACCATAAACCCATAAGGTTTATGGTATTTGGGGTGCTTTCAAGTCCTTAGCTCATCATGGTAATAGTTTAGGTTAGATGCTTGGCATAAGGAACAAATATGGGGGATTTATACAACTTTTGGGGTGTTTACGGTTTTGGGAGATCTCCAAACCGTAAACACATATAAATGAGTGTTTTCTTGTGATTTTTATGTGATAAACACATCAAGGAAGGATCTAGACTTGTTACTAAGGCTTGTGATGGACAAAAGCACCCTAAGGCACCTTAACTTGGTGTTTACGGTTCAAGAACTTCTTGAACCGTGAACACCTAGTTCTTGGTGTTCTTGGGTGATTTCCTTGATATTAAGGTGTATAGCAAGCTTTAAATGACTCAAGGATAGAAGTACTTACTTTGTGGAAGCTTGAAAGGAGCTAAAAGTCCAAGAACACTAGTGTGTGTTCTTGGTGTTCTTGGTGAAAAGGAAGAATCAACCTTTTTGGAATGATTTCACGGTTAGAAGTGTTTCAAATCACTAGATCTAAGCATATAATCACTTAAGGAAGCTAGAAACACTTACTAGATTGAAGATCTTGAAAATCTTTTTGGATGATACTTGAGAGAGAATGGTTTTGGATCTTGAGAAGTTTTGGAAAAAGTGAAAATAATGACTAGATCTTCTATATATACTCTCAGATTTAGGGTTTTTGTCAGAAAATTTTATTCAGGCAGTGAACTCTAATTTCTTAGAGTTTTGGAATAACATTGTTACAAAATAACCCTAGTGCATCCTCTCTCCTATTATCACTAAAGTGTGAAATCCTGAAATACTCAAACTTACTCTAAAAAGTCTGAAAATTGACAGCAACTGATCTAACTTCTATTGACTCGATATGTTTGTACAGAATAGAAATTTTGGGTTGTCACAAATTTGAAGATTAATGCTGGAGCCAAGTTCCCAATGAAGATTAATAAGAAAAGTCAGCTACTTTTTAGAGGGAGATTGTTGGGTCATTTAAGAAAAGAAAAGAAAGCTATACACCAAGGGGGAGATTGTTGGGTCAAAAATATGGTTTATACTTTGCTTTTCTACGCATTTATTGTTTTTATTTTTTTGGGCCAAAAAAAGTATAGGATTAATTATAGTTTGGACCGAGCATTGGATTATTTGTATTTTGGGCTTGGCCTTAGGTCCATATATATATATATATATATATATATATATATATATATATATATATATATATATATATATATATATATATATATATATATATATAGAGGGTGAGGAGTGCATGTGAGGGCAAGAACCAAGGAGCTTAAGTGTATGCATTCTAAAGTGTGAGAGAAACTAGAGAGAAGAGTGTGTGTGAACTATGTGTATGGAGCTTCAATCATTTCATTGAATACATCATAGTTTCATCTTCTTCTTCTTCTCCTTCTCTTCTATTTGATCTGACATCATCCGTTTGATTGGGATTCCGCACCATCAAACGGATCTGATTGATACACAAGCAGATCAGGGACTTACAAGGGTCAGAATCGGAGCCTTGCATAATCGCTGCTCCAGAGTCTCAACTGTTGACTATTGCTTAGGCCCCCAACAAAAAGTGATGATCTGCTTCGACAACTGAGTAAAATGAACCGTTATCTTGGACAAATCTTGAATAATTCTCCGATAGTAACCTTCCAATCCAAGGAAACTCTGAATCTCAAATGGAGACCTCGAAACTTCCCATCTCATCACCGCCTCGAACTTGGCCGGAAACTGCACCTCGCGCAACCATAACTCATACTTAGAGAACTTCATATACAATCTCTCCCTCCTTAGAGTCTCTAATACCTCCCTCGGATGCTCCTTGTTGTTCTTGGGTCTTGGAATAGACCAATACGTCAACAATCAACACAATCCCAAACTGCTCCCACATAGGTCTGCATACGCGATTCATGAGATCCATGAATGACTTTGGAGCATTGGTAAGCCCGAAGGGCATCTCCGCCAACTCATAATGACCATATCGAGTCTGGAAGACCATCTTCTGTGCATCCTCCTCACTCACCCTCATTTGATGATAACTCGAACGCAGATCAATCTTGGAAAACCAAGACACACCGTGAAGCTTTGTCAAATAAATTGTCAATCCTCGAGCGTGGATAATGGTTCTTCACCGTTAGCTTAGTCAGCTCCCGGTAATTGATACACATCCAATGTGACCCATCCTTCTTCTTCACGAACAAAATCTACGCTCCCCATGGTGAGCTACTCGGCCGAATGAATCCCTAGTCTAATAGCTCCTGCACCCGAGTAGACAACTTCCGCATCTCTGGAGGTGCTAACCGATAAGGTGCCTTGGCTATCAGAGTCGTACCAGGATCCAAGTCAATTTGAAACTCCACCTGCCTCTCTGGAGGCACTCCAGGCAAATCTTTTGGTAACATATCCGGATATTCCCGAATAACCGGTACATAATTCAAACTCACCTTACCCTTCTCCCACGTATCCATCACATATGCCACAAATCCAAAACAACCCTGTTGAAGATAATGTCTGACCCTAGCTGTTGAACATAAAATCGGCCCGTGCTGAACACCTTCTCCCTAAATCACCAACTCCCCCCCCCCCCCACTTGGGGACTAGATACACACCAAGTGTTGCTCACAATCAATCATTGCCCACATTATGGCCCAACCAATCCATTCCCATAATAACCTTGCTCTCATGCAGTGGAATATGAACCAAATCAATCGGATACCGTTTACTGAACAACTCCAAGACTAAACCCTGATGAACCCTCGATACTTGCACATGCTGATCATTAGCAATCTCAACCTCTAATGGACAATCCATCTCCCCTAAAGCATCATCAAACCTCTTGTTGAGTGCAAGAGATACAAAGGATCGAGTAGCCCCCAAATCAAACAAAATGAGAGCAGAGATACCGTTCACATGGAACGACCCTAAAAGCAAACACAAAATATAAGTAGGAAAATTAACATAAATAAAGAGATAAGGAGAAGATACATACACGTCACCACATCAGGTGTTGCACGAGCCTCCTTGGTTGTTAGTAAAAAGCCTAGCTCCTCACAACAGGCACATCCGCCTTGCCTTGCCCGCCATCCATGATCCTCAAAGTCGTCAGAGCGGGTGATGCAACTAGTTAGACTCGAACAATTAGCCTTTTATGGCCCCTCTGATTGCAATGGAAGCAAATCATATTCGATCCCTGGGTAATGGCAGTGCAATCCCGACTAAAGTGCCCAAGATTGTCGCAATTATAACAGCTTGAACCACCACCCCCTACAAGCTCCATCGTGCGTCTTGCCGCACTCGCCACAGTGGCCCCGACCCTTCTAGCCTCTCAATATCGAATAAAAAACCTTGGGCCTCTTGCCCGAACCCTCTGAACTCTGAACCTGGTCCAACTTCTTCTTCCTTTCCATCTCCAAGTCAATCTCCCTCTCTGTGCCTCACGCTATCATATCACCCAGTGTCTTGCAACTAGATCGGCTCACAAACTACCTGATATCGCTCATCAACATCTCGTGGTATCTCTTCTTCTTCATCTCCTCGTTCACCATACATTGTGGAACCAATAACGCCCTCTCATAGAATATAGCAGTGATCTCTGCCACTGTCTCGGTAGTCTAGTGAAGGTCCTGAAACTCCCTTGCCAACTGATGAACCTCAATCACATGTGCAAACTCATCTTGAAACCTCGTCACAAACTCCTCCTAAGTCATCAAATCAACCGCCTCACCTCCCAAAGTGTGTCCAACCTCCTCCCACTAGTCTCGAGCTCTATCTTTCAAAAGACATGATGTAAGTCTGACCTTTTCCTCCTCAAGACATAGGCTAGATCGGAAGGCATTCCTAACGTTTGCTAACTAACCCCTGCTCGCAATTTGGTCCTTCTTTTTGAAGAACTCTGGAGCCCCATATTCTTGAAACTCTCGAAAAGTCAAAGAGCGGGCTCCCACCATCGCCACCATCTCAAAACAAAAAAGCGCCTAAGCGCTCGTCCGGAATCTCCAAAATATCCTCCTTAAACGTGACAAAGATCACAGGAGTATGCTCCAGAATACTGCGGGTAATCTCTGCTAAAATGAACTCCCGCATATGATCATCCATAAACCCGACTCCAAAGCCCGAACCCAAACCATCATCGGCACCAAAGCCGCTACCGAAACATCCTCGAGTGACCACCATACTGAAAATAAGCCATATAAACCATTAAAATATACTCGTAGAATCCTACATTCTACAAGCTTCCTGATATCATCGTGACTTTCCTTGACTCGAGTACGGATCCTTTGCATCCAGTAGTACGGGCCCATAATACCTGCCACATCTATCTGTACTTTCTTCAAGGATCACTCTGAGTCCTCCAAGTCACTCCCTTATCAATCCAAACAATCCTCAATAAGACAAGGTTCTCGGCACTGAATCACCTCCTAGGTTTTCCTAGGGAAACCACCACACCACTATTCACCATCAGCTGCAGAAGGAACTCCCCTTAACACCCTCTAACTAACTTAAAAATACAATTACATACTACCCACACCAGATAATTCTTTGAATCAAAGGTCTCACACTACAACAGTTGGACTCAAACAAAAGTTGCGCAATAGAGTTAAAACCTAACCTTCTAAAATTATCCAGTCTCAATAATATGTAACGTAGCATATTCTCTTACTAGTCACCTGATGTTAATGGGAACTCCTAAAAGCACAAAGCAAGCATCATTCAAGAATCAAGTAATCGGAATCAAGCATAACCTAAACATGCCATCCTGTCACTAACTGATCAGTACTAGCATGCAAGTCTGTAAGCTCATACAGTAGGCACATAAAGGCATCTCTCCTAGAATTTCATCATGCAATCCTGAGCAGATCCTTATCCTTAATCTAGCATGCGATTCATAGATTCACAAATCAAATCATAACACAAAACATGTATGGGTATTTTGGGAAAACTTACTTGAGCTCGGCCGATTGCGTGTACCATACCCCTTTTTTATTAAAAAAAACCCATTTTTATAAAATATTTCATTTTATGAAAAATATGCCAAACCCTCAGTTTAAGTTCAGATATACCCGAGAGTATGCCTGAATCCCTCAAACCAAGGCTCTGATACCAACTTGTAACATCCCAAAATTCAAGACCAAAAATTTCGTTTTCATAATAATAAAACCATCAACCAAAACATGTTCGTAAAACCATAAAGGAAAATCAAAGTATGTCAATCAATCATCTCAATTCACCAGAGTCAAATAAAACGAAAATTGTGGTGTGTGTGATGCGATCATCCCGTGCTCTTTCCCTTTGATCTAGAAATACCTTAAACATAAACTGAAAACCGTAAGCATGATGCTTAATGAGTTCCCCAAAATACCGCATACCATACATATCTTCTAGCTCAAGGTTGTGTCGGGTCTATTTCACCCCCGAGTATGTTTCAACTCATGTGTCGGCCCAAGGTCGTACCGGGTCTATTTCACCCCCCCCCCCCCCCCGAGTCTATTTGAACTCATATGTCAGCTCAAGGTTGTACCGGGTCTATTTCACCCCACATATATAGCAAGCAGGAACACATGCATACAACACATATAGTAGGATTCACAAATACTACAAGCACATAACATACCCTAGTGTCCTACACTATAGTGAGCAAACTCACCTCAGTCTGTTGTCAGTCAAACAAATGATCGGCTGCTGAACCGGATAATCCCCGTGCTGATCAATCAAATAAAACCCTAATTAATAATCGGGCCATAAACCGTAACTGGGTATCTAGTTCATTTGTCTAACACCCAGGGTATCTAGCTCATTTGTTTTTAACCATTAAAACCCATAATAAGAGCCTTAACTCATGCACGGTCCAATATAACACATCAAGATTGCATTTTTATGCACAAGGAACCTCAAAATGATAAGATCTACCATCCCTAGCTTCTGGAGTTGCTCATACTCTCAAGCATGACTTAAAGGACCATAAAATGCACAAAAACAAGCCCTAACTAGATATATCATAATGAACCATCAAGTCAAGAGCTTATACATCCAAAAGCTTTCCACATTGGTGATAATTTTGGATCCACAAGCTCCAACGACACTAATGCAACTTCTAAGAGCTCTTTTTCCTTCAAAATCACCAAAAACACTCTCAAATATCACTTCTAAGCTCAAAACACTCAAAAGGTAATTAGGGTTTCATTCTCAGGGTTTGGAGAGGTGGAGGCTAGTCATAAGAAGGTCCAAAGGGGACTTATGGTGTTTAAATAACGCTCAAACCCTAAGAATTAGGGTTTGTCCCAGATGGTCGTACACCTTACGTACTCCACGTATGCCTCGCATACGTGGCTGCCTCTATGACTATAAGTCCCCAAATATGCTTGTGTATCAATCAGATCCAATTGATGGTGTGGAATCCCAATCAATTGGATGGTGCCAGATGAAAATATAAGAGAAGGAGAAGAAGAAGAAGATGAATCTATGATGTATTAATGAAATGATTGATGCTCCATACACATAGTTCACGCACACTCTTCTCTCTTGTTTCTCTCACACCTTAGAATACACACACTTAAGCTCCTTGGCTATATCCCTCACATGCACTCCTCACCCTATATATATATATATATATATATATATATATATATATATATATGGACCTAAGGTCAAGCCCAACATACAAATAATCCAATGCTAAACCGAAAACACATGGGTTTTCGGTCCAAGATACAATTAATCATATACTATTTTTGGCCCAAATAAGTAAAACAATAAATGCTTAGAAAAGCAAAGTATAAACCATGTTTTTGACCCAACAATCTCCCCCTTGGTTTATAGCTTTCTTTTCTAATTGACTCAACAAGCTCCCCTAAAAAGTAGCTGGCACTTCTTGTCAATCTTCATTAGGAGCTTGGCTTCAACTATTATCTTCAAATTCTTCACAACGTCAAGATGATCTTGATGAATCTTCAATGAATGACTTCATCTGGAGCAGTTGGGATTTTCTTCAAGATTTGACATTGAACGCACATTGGGTGAGGAAGCTTCATGTACTGATTCTTGAAAGATAGCGCTTTCAGCTTGAGAATCTTTAGAGGGAACTAACAAAGAGAAATAATCTTTTGGATCACTTCAATAGGTACAAAGATAGCAGCAGACTCATTGAGGAGGTTTCAGTGCAATCCGTCACATAATCTTCAATTATAGCTTCACCATGCTTCTGGGGTTGAAAGATTGAATGTCAAAAGAATAATCTTCATTTCTTGCTCCTTCGAATGAGAATTCTTCGATGATCACGAATAAAGCCTTGGCTTAGAAAATCTTCGATACAGTCTCCATAAGTCTCATCTACATTTGAAATTATTTTTTCAAGACGAAACAAAACTAAAAGAAAACTAAGCACACAATATTTTTGAATTTTTTATATTTTTTGGAAAAATAAAAACAGAAACAAAAATATTTTTGGATTTTTGATTTCTCTAAACAAGAACTAAAACGGAAAATAACACTATTTTTGGATTTTTAATTTTCTTATTTTTGTTTGATTTTTGAATTTTTTTTAATACTACTCCTAAATTTGTGCATAGAGGAAAACTATGAACAAATTTAACAAAAACAAAAATATTTGGGATCAAAGTTGTTAGACAGTCATAATCCGTTTGTCAGTACCTTCCCCTTCATGAATAGATCTGGTCGATCGCCGGTATTGTGGTCCACTTAAGCACGAAAAATTGTGACAAATTTTGGACATGCTATAAGTGACAAGACAACTTGATCCTATGTTTCTAGATAAAACTTCCTAAGGACCATTCATCTGACGACGACCAAGGATATTGTTGTCCACCTAAGTTAAGCAGCGAGATCTACAGATAACCTATAATCAAGGACTTCCGATATGCTCCTTACTTTAGGTGAGCAGACAATCATTAAGAGAGAGGATAGATTTAGAATGCATATGTTGTACACCCAGGTCGGATCTCTTCCAATCACGCAGAGGGTGAAACATATGACTAACTAGAATTTCAGAGGGATTGAGAAGCAGAAGGTTGCATATGTTGTGTACCAGGTCGGATTATTAATCACGCAAAGGAGACAACATACGGCTAACAAGTAGAAAGAATAGCATAAATAGAAGATGCAGAGAGATAGATTTGCATATGTTGCATTCCAGGTCGGATCTTTCGATCACACGGAGGAGGCAACATATGACTAGCAATAGGAAAGAAAGAAAATAACTTTCTATAGACCTAATTTATCGGAATTCCCCAGTCGCCCTGTCAATATCAGAATTAAGGACAAAATCCGTACATTATGGAAAAGTTAAACCACAGTTCTAGATACAGGTTCTCTTAATGTGACTGGTAGATTCTCATGTATATCTCCCTGCTCAACCTACCCAAGCGTCATATTGTCAGGCTAAACGGAACTATCTAGGTCAAGATTTATCAGGTCTCTAGATTCCTTAAGTTCATCTGTACCTAGTCAAGTCCATTAAACTTTCCGTGCCTACCAATGCATCGAACACAGAGCCTAGACAATTCAGCTTTGGTACCTTACACCGATTCAGATTGTCTGTTATCACTTGTTGATATCACTTCCCAATAATACCTAGTAACGAAAAACTATAAGAAAATAAAATATTAACTTCAAAATGAACCAGTGTAAAATAAACTCAGGAGTATCGAGAAGAAAACTCAAACCGTAATTCACCGATTGAATTTGCATCCAGAAGGTCTGAGAACAGCATGCATAATCTCAGAACAGATCTGAAAATTCTTCATGTCATTAAGCACTAACCCCATGTGTGATCCCTTCCTTTCTTCCTTTCCCACAAAGGACACATACTCTCAAACAAAGTTCTGAATATTGTACAGTTGAGAGATGCCTCCTATCAAGTGCCTGGAACAGCCACTATCAACAAACCGAAGTCTGATGATATGCCTCCATAGCTGCTCCGACACAGAGCGGGATCAGTTGGTCTTTGGAACCCAGTCCATTTTGAAACTGGGTTAACCTTTGTCATCTTTGCAAGGTACCCTCTCCCATAACATATCCTGCTTATCACAAACAAAAGATGTGGAAATATTAGAATCATTAGATGATTTGGGAGATTGAACCTTTGGTACCCATTTGTAGTTGGGTTTAACCCATTTCTTGTTCGATTGTAATGGTGCCTCGGTACTTCCTTTTGAACTTGAAGCCGATTGCCGAGATGACTTTGACCTGACTGGTCTTTGTTTTACTGGTGCATCTCTTGGATTGGACTTCTTGCCCGACATTTCCTTCTTGACCATGGGATTTTGATTCTTGGCCTTGGGAGTTGAATTCTTGCTCGTCTGCGCATTCCAGTCGCTATTGTCTAAACATTACCTTGAGAGGTTTCTTTTGGAATGTCTCCCTCTTGGCACATTCTGCCATCCTTGTGCGTAGTAGGGAACATATGCACGATTTGGACAGTTTCGGGCAATGTGACCAGGTGTTCCACAGTGAAAACATGTCTTTTTCTTCATTGGGAAGTTGTTTCTTCCTGCCCCTGGTCACGTGCCTCCCTATCAACTTCTTGTGTCATAGGGATGGATATATAGTTATGATTGAATGGGGGAGGAACACTATCATACCCTAGACCCTTATTATGATTATTTTTGAATTTTAATTGGTTTTCAAATAAGGACTCGACTGTCTTACTTGACGCAGTATAATTTTTGAAACTAACATCTGTTTTTCCACACTTAATTTTCAAAGCGTCAAGTTGTTTCTTAATGTAATCGTAATTTTCACACATGTTGCTGTAATCTTTTTGCAGTTTTCGGAAATCCTTGGTTTTGGTCTCTTATTGAGCTTTCAGATGTTTCTGACATTTCCTAAGGGTATAGCCTTCGTATTTGAGGTCCTCATTTTCTCTTTTTAATAAATCGACTTGATCTCGGATAAATTTAATAGTATTTTCACAAGATGGAGTACATGAAACTTCATTTACCGGAATTGACGCGGAACTCATTTTTTTTTATAATAATTTTTTTTGTTTGAATTTACCCTTTGACTTAAAAACCAAGAAATTCAACCTTAAAAATTAATTTTAAAAAGTCAAACTTAAAAGTCAAACCAAAAAGCTAAATTTGAAATTCTGAAAGATAAACGAAAAAGTCAAAGTTTAAAGTCAAATGTCAAACTATAAAAGTCAAAGTCAAAATTTTAAGTAAAAAGTCAAAAATAAAAGTAAAAAATTAAAAACTAAAATTTTTGGTTGGAAATTGAATTTAAAAAGAAAAGAAATTGAATTTTGGGGTTAAAAGTGTTAATTTTGAAATTAAAACAGCGAAAATAAGATATTTGAATTAAAAACGGAAGGAGTTTAACATCTAGCAAGCTAGATGAGTTGGAGGTGGCGCTGGTTGTTGAATGGGAGGGCGTGAGTTCGATCCTTCGCCACTCCAAATTCGCTTCCCATTTTTTAAGTAAAGGCGTTGAACGAACAAGAGATGCTGCTGAACGAACCGGAGGTGGCTGCTGAACGTGCGAGGTGTGAGGCCGAGAACGAAGTGCGACCGCAAACCAAGGACCGAAAACTCAGACAGAAAACCCACCCGCTTGACTGAAAACACTGCTTCAGATCGCGAAAAAAAACGTTTTTCACCATTTTTGCTCCAAAACACGATCAAAAACTCGTTTTTATCAAAAACGTGAAGAACAACCCCCCCCCCCCCCTTATTTTGCCAAGATCTATCCAAAAATGCAAAAATATGTTCAAAATAAGATCAAATAAGCTCCAGATCTAAAAAATTTGATTGATACAATCTAAGCTCTAATACCACTTGTAAGTCCCCAAATTTGATTGTGTATCAATCAGATCCAACTGATGGTGCAGAATCCCAATCAATTGGATGATCAGATCAAAAATAAAAGAGAAGGAGAAGAAGAAGATGAATCTATGATGTATTAATGAAATGATTGATGCTCCATACACATAGTTCATGTACACTCTTCTCTCTTGTTTCTCTCACACCTTAGAATACACACACTTAAGCTCCTTGGCTATATCCCTCACATGTACTCCTCACCCTATATATATATATATATATATATATATATATATATATATATATATATATATATATGTATATATATATATATATATAGAGAGAGAGAGAGAGAGAAAGAGACCTAAGACCAAGCCCAAAATACAAATAATCCAATGCTAGACCGAAAACACATGAGTTTTCGGTCAAAGCTACAATTAATCCTATACTATTTTTTGCCCAAATAATTAAAACAATAAATGCTTAGAAAAGCAAAGTATAAACCATATTTTTGACCCAACAGTGACTGATTTCTCAACCCAATACTCCCAGCGTACTCCTAGTGTAGGCCCAATGTACAGGCAAAGGACCAAAATGCAAGAAATTTTAAGTTAAGGGCAAAATGTAACGACCTAATTTTCAAGTCCAAAAATTTCATTTTTATTTAGCTGACTCATAGAACATTCATAAGAAATACTGTGAAATCACATCATTTCATAAAACAATGTATCATGTCTGAAAACCCAAGTCATAAAAGTAGTAACATGTCAGAGTACAATCCAAGAATATCAATAATGCGGAAAAACAAAGAGTGTGTGTATGATGTGTCGCTACAACGCCAGCTCCTTCCCCTTCGCTGAAGAGGTACCTAAAACCAAAACTGTAAACTGTAAGCACGAAGCTTAGTGAGTTCCCCCATCGTACCACATACCATACAATCTCATAGCATACATACTGTCGAGCAATTCTAGGGTGCCCGACCTACCCGGTACGGCCATTCTGGGGTGCCGACCTACCCATGCGGCCATTGTGGGGTGTCGTCCTAACCGTGTCAAGCCATTCTGAGTGCTGACCTACCCATGTCAAGCCATTCTGGGGTGCTGACCTACCCGTCAGTCCTAACAATCGACCCTCGGGGACTATTCCACCCCTACTGCTACTATCACATATACCATAACATAAACGTACTATCAGACATATCTAGGGTGTCCAAACTACCCTTCAGTCCTAACAACCGAACTTGGGGACTATTCCCCTCCTACTATAATTATCACATATAACATATCATGCCAGCATATAAACATATCATCGCATACTGTCATACATATCTGGGGTTTCTGACCTACCCTTCAGTCCTAACAACCGAACTCTACTACTATCACATATAACATATCATGCCAGCATATAACATATCAGGTAGTAGCAAACCTAGATGCTATCATAAAGACAATCATCTAATCATACAACTGCTACTGGTGGGCTGACATTGTAGTCATAGACCCACCGCTACTGGAAGGTAACTCACCTCGTACGAGTAGCTGCTGATAATCTGTGCGGGAAACCTCTATCTGTTGCTGCTCTGGAAATCCTTCGACTATAATCCCCACAAAACACTCAGTCAGAAACTGATATCTACTCTTAAGGTAAAATGACTATTTTACCCCCAACTAAGTCCAAGTCAAAGTCAACTGCCGGTTGACCCGACTCGTTGAGTTGGGCTGTCAACTCGTCGAGTCCCTAACCCTTTACCCGTCCTTATCCACGACCCGACTCGTCGAGTTTGGCAACGACTCGACGAGTTCCTCTTCGATATGAACATCGAATGAACCTTCACCCGACTCGCCAAGTTGTACGAACAACTCGTCAAGTTCACCTTCATCTGATGAACAAGTTCTGACCTTGACTCGCCGAGTTGTATGAACAACTCGTCGAGTTCATCTTCATCCATAAGGAGATTGCCTTGGACTCGCCGAGTCTGTTCTAGCACTCGTCAAGTCCCATGAACTCTAGGTCTAAGGCTACGTCCAACACGTTGGATCACTCCTTCGGACCTTCTACAACCCTTCTAACACCCAAATGAGTTCTTTTGACCCTCAACAGATAAGGGACTCTATGCCTTGGACTCGTCGAGTCCCAAGAACGGACTCGCCGAGTCGATAACGTCCATGCCCTAAATTCTCGATTTCTGATGTACAACCTTTGACCAAAAGATAGATCCAAGCCCCTAAGCTCGATCTAGCACGTAAAGTTTCAAACTTTACGTGCATGAATGGGACTTTTGAGCCTATAGGGCTCTAAAATGGCTCTTATGTTGCATGGGGCCTTCCTTGGGTGCAAAAGCAACCCAAATCTGCCTTGTGACTCCTTCCAAGACTTAGATCCGAAGTCTTGACCCCCAACCATGTTTGCAATCATGGTTGGCTACCTCACATGGCTTAAAAAGCCCTAAATCTTCCCCAAAAAGGGATCTAACAAACAGGCAAGCATGGTACAGACTTTATACCTTTCAAAGACTGCAAATGATGAATCAGACTCGAATCCTTCAGTCTCCTCTTGATCCTTCTATGCTCTTCCGTCTTCCTTGAGGTCAAAACCCACAAAAATCACTCAAAAGCCTTAGATCTTTCACCAAAACACTTAGGGTTTACTATGGAGGGTTTCTGGGAGCATTAGGGACGAGTGGTGGCTGAATGAGATGATTAAATAGGGTGCAAACCCTCATATTAGGGTTTTTGTCCAGTCAGAGCCTACTCGTCGAGTCCGGGACCCGACTCAACGAGTCCATCACTTAAATCCCGCGCCCCGTCCCGCTTCTACTCGGCAAGTTGGTCCTTCAACTCGTCGAGTCCAAGGCCAAAAGTGCAAATACTTAAAAAATACATACCAAGAACCAGGTGCTACAAGTCTCCCCCACTTATTTTAGACTTCATCCTCGAAGTCTGCTACTCGCTCCTGGAACAGCTCTGGGTAATTCTCCATCATCTCCTCCACCAGCTCCCAAGTCCATTCCGAGCCTTTTCGGTGCTGCCATTGCACCATCATGAGCTCCACTCTCTTGTTCCTCGGATCCTTCGACTTCCGGTCAAGGATTGCCACAGGTCGCTCGATGTAATTCAAGCTGTCATCAACCTGAATGTCCTCCAAGGGTAACACTGTTGAGTCGTCCACCAGACACTTCCGTAGCTGGGAGACGTGGAAAGTGTTGTGGATCTGGCTGACTTCGGCTGGCAGATCCAACCTATACGCCACCTTGCCTACCCGGGCTAAGACCCTGAACGGTCCAATGTACCTGGGGTCCAACTTTCCCCGCTTCCTGAATCGGATGACGCCCTTCCATGGAGACACCTTCAGGAGAACCATACCCCCGACCTAGAACTCCAGGTCTGATCGGCGCTTATCAGCATAACTTTTATGCCGACTCTAAGTAGTCTGAAGCCTGCTCCGAACCTGCTGAATCCTCTCTGTCGTCTTGAGCACTACTTCGGTGCTCCCTATTACCCTCTGTCCAACCTTACCCCAACATATCGGGGTCCTACACCTCCTCCCATACAGCATCTTGAAGGGAGGGCGGTCAATGCTCGCGTGATAACTATTGTTATAGGAGAACTCTGCCAATGGAAGGTAAGTATCCCAACTACCTCCGAAGTCTAACACGCATGCTCACAGCATATCCTCCAGAGTCTAGATGGTCCGCTCGCTCTAGCCATCCGTCTGTGGGTGAAAGACGGTGCTAAAATGCAGATGAGTACCCAGCTCGTCATGAAACTTCTTCCAAAACCTGGAAGTGAACCGCACATCCCTGTCTGAAATCACCGAAACTGGTACCCCGTACCGCGCCACTACCTCCCTGATATAGATATCGGCCAACCTTTCGGTCGAGATACTCTCCTGAATTGGGATAAAATGGGCGCTCTTGGTCAATCGATCGACAATGACCCAAATCGAATCCACTCCCCGCGCGGTCCTGGGAAGCTTTATGATAAAATCCATCGTAATGTCTTCCCATTTCCACGGCGGGATACCCAACGGATGCATCTTGTCGTGTGGCCTCTGGTGCTCGGCCTTGACCTTCCTACAAGTCAAGCATCGCTCCACGTACCATGCTACATCCCGCTTCATGTAGGGCCACCAATAGTCCAAACAAAGATCCATATACATCTTCGTCGCCCCGGGATGAATGCAGAATCGAGATTTGTGCGCCTCCTCCATCAGAACCTAACGCACACCCCCGTGGTACGACACCCACACCCTACGGTGTAGTGTCAGTAATCCTCGGTTGTCATAGTCGAAAGAGGAAACCAGCCCCGCAATCCACTCACTCTTCCGATGTTCCTCCTTCATGGCCTCCTATTGGGCCTCCCGAATCCGCTCCAACAACGGAGTCACCACTGACATCCTCAAACAAATATCTCTGATCGGCGCTGCTTTGCGGCTAAGCGCGTCGGCCACCACATTGGACTTCCCCGGGTGGTAAAGGATCTCGCAATCGTAATCCTTCACCACGTCCAACCACCGACGCTGCCTCATATTCAGATTTAGTTTATCCATGAGGTACCTGAAACTATTATGGTCCGTGTAGATGGTACAACGGACCCCATAGAGGTAATGATGCCAAATTTTGAGGGCGAACACAACAGGCCCCCAGCTCCAAATCATGCGTCGGGTAGTTCGCCTCGTGAGGCTTCAGCTGCCTCAAAGCGTAGGCGATGACATGCCCTCTCTGCATCAGTACCGTGCCCAAACCTGAAATGGACGCGTCACAGTACACAACAAAATCCTCCATGCCCTCTGGCAGGGCTAAGATTGGCGCCTCGCACAATCTCTGTCTCAATGACTCAAATTCATCCTACTGTTTAGGCCCCCAACGAAAAACCACGACTTTCCTCGTTAGCCTGGTCAGGGGTACAACTATCTTGGAGAAATCCTGGATGAATCTCCGATAGTAGCTGGCTAATCCTAGGAAACTCCGAATCTCAGATGGAGACCTCAGAGCCTCCCATTTCATCACAAACTCTACTTTGGCCGGGTCCACCGATATCCCGTTCTTATTGACAAGATGCCCTAGAAATTGCACCTCGCGCAACCAGAACTCACACTTGGAGAACTTAGCATACAATTTCTCCCTACTCAAGGTCTCCAGAACCTCTTGCAGATGCTCCTCATGCTCCTCCTGCGTCTTGGAATAAACCAAGATATCATCAATTAACACTATCACAGACCAGTTTAACATCGGTCTACACACGCGATTCATGAGGTTCATGAACGCGGCAGGAGCATTGGTGAGCCCGAAGGGCGTCACCACGAACTCGTAGTGGCCATAGCGCGTCCGGAGCGTAGTCTTCTGCACATCTTCCTTTGTGACCCTCATCTGATGATATCCTGAACGCAGATCAATCTTGGAGAACCAAGATGCTCCCTGTAGCTAGTCAAAGAGGTCATCAATCATCGGGACTGGGTAACGGTTCTTCATCGTTACCTTGTTCAGCTGCCGATAATCTATATACATCCGATGCGACCCGTCCTTCTTCTTCACAAACAGAATTAGGGCTCCCCAGGGAGAACTACTAGGTCTAATGAATCCCTTGTCTAACAGCTCCTGCAGCTGTGTAGATAACTCCTGCATCTCAGGAGGAGCCAACCGATATGGTGCCTTGGCTATCGGAGCCGCACCAGGGACTAGGTCGATCCTGAACTCCACCTGTCGCTCTGAAGGTATCCCAGGCAACTCCTCGGGGAATACATTCGCAAACTCTCGTACCACGGGCACATCGCCCACTGTCGCCTTTCCCACCTTCCGGGTGTCCATGACATAAGTGACATATCCTGCGTAACCCTGATGAAGGTAACGCCTTGCCCTCGTTGCCGAACATAAGGTTGGCCCTCGTTGTCGCCTCTCGCCCTGAATCACTAACTCTACCCCTCCTAGGGTCCTGACTCGCACCAACCGATGTGCACAATCTATCACCGCCCCATTGTGGCTTAGCCAATCCATGCCGATAATCACCTTGTTCCCTTTCAACGGTATAGGAACCAGGTCTACCAGGTAACGCTCTTCGAACAATCTCAAAATGCAATCTCAGAAGACCTCAGATGCTCGCACTGACCGGTCGTCCGCAATCTCGACCTCTAGAGGGCAATCCTGATGGGTTTTAGCCATAAGAACATCTTATGTGCTCATGCAAAACCTAATGCTTGGATCTAGGTTTCTCTATTATACATGCATTCATCCAAGACTTTAAACCCTAAATCTAGCATGTGATAATCAATATTACCATAAGAATGGGGTTTAGATCTTACCTTGATTGTTATGTAGCTATAACAATCTCAAATCCTCCTTGTAATGGCTTTAGAAAGCTTAAAGTCACAAGTGTCACTCCTCTAATGGCTCACAAACACCAAGAGCAAGAGGATGAAGAATGAGAAGATCGGAGGCACCAAAAAACGTGTGAAAACCCTAAGGAATCAGTTGGCCACGTTTTTGGTGCCGTAGGGGTCCTTAAATAGTGAGGCTATTAGGGTTATCTAACAAGGAAACCCTAATTTGACTGCTTAGGCCCTAAGCAACCCATGGACTCCCTCCTTAGAGGCCTTGGACGATTTCTAATGGGTTTCCACATAGAATTCGTCCACTCCATCCACTATGGAGTCCATTAGCCCAATATTCAACTATCACATAATTGACAATTCTAGTCCCCTTTATTTAATTAATGTCTTTTAGCCACAAAGTTAATTCTTATTAATTCTTGACTAATATTAATTAAACAATATGATTTCTCCTTTAATATATTATTCTCATAATATATTAATAAATCATAATTAATCCTCTATCTCCACAATTCATCCTATCAAGTTGCTTTGGTGAAGGCAACCCAAAAGGACCATGCACCATCGGGTCAAGTACATACCAAAATAGTTATGGACTTAGACACTAATCCAACAGTCTCCCACCTGGATAAGTCTAATAACTATTCTGCATATGACTTCAGATCCTGATCTGCAATCGTAGCTTTCAAAAGCCGCTGTCAACTCTGATCTTATAAGATACATGTCCTTTAGATAAGGGATCATATATTCCTCCATTCTAGATATCGTATAGACTGAGACATGGATTTAAATCATTCTCTCTGTCTATGTGTTGTTTCCCAATTTCCAATTTATGACGACTGACAACAGACTACAATTGAACACATCAAATTAGTCCCGGCTTGGCTAAGCTCTTAGGTGTCATCACTAAATCATCGAGGGGCCCACATATATCGCTTTTATCCCACTTTGGATAAAAGGAATGGATAAACTTTGATTCAATTCTTGCTTGCACTTACTCACCGAATTACACACAACAATATGTTTTATAACACCAAGTTACTGGCGCGTTTACATATTATCAATGTGCAACCGACTCGCAAGATACAACTCACACATCTCGGTTTCAAGAATATAAGATATTATCGTCTCACCAATGACTCGTGATAAAATCCATGAAGTGATCCAAGTGAGCGTGGGTTTATTCCAATACTCTATTCTTATAGCAGCACTCATGAACCCTGCAGCAAACTTTTGCTATGTCTAAAACACTTTAGACAATCTACAGTCAGATTCATGACAATCTTTCATTCCTACTTCCAAAGAATGAGCGAGTGTGGAGAGTTTGAATAATCTTATTATTCAGGAAGTCAAAACATGCAAAGTGAAACACAAGAATAATACTAATCCTATATGGCCCCAAACCTTTGAGTATAAATAAAGCACTTTTTATTTAATCACCATATTGATTACTCATTATTTGTTGTTTCGGGTAATCAACTTCTTATTTGAATTATTACTACAATTGTCCCATGCTCTTAGCATGCGCACAATGTTTACTTATGGTCCTTACTTTGTGAAATAGATCAAATGAACACATTTCCAATCATACTCATTTCACAACTCCCAATCCTTATCATAAGTATAAGAATATCAAATTCTTGTCACTTATAGAATATGCTAGTTCTAACATTTTATGCAATGATCCTTTCGCAAAGTCATAGCTCAAAATCATCAAGACTTTGCCAATCTCTATCAAAAACAATTCTATAGATATGATGTCTCTCACTCAAAGTACATTCCTTTGAACATCCTTCTTGCATAAAAGTTTCTAATCTAGACATAGATTCTCAATATCCAACACCCAATATGGAAACATTTCCATATTTGCCATATGACAACTCATTCTTAATAAAATCATATCTATTCATAATAATGTCGATATGGTCCATCCAATACCATACTTCCAACTACTCACAAGCAACCAATCTTCAGCGAACGTTGGATCGTCCTTTGATAGTTGTTTAATTATTTTAGTCAAACCCGATTCTAGTCCTTTTTCCCTCTTAATTCGCTAGACATTTGGAAAATTTTAGAACGGTCAAATATTATAGCATTTGCAATCAATCCTATACCTGAAGCGTATGGGACACAATGCATAATGTCTTACATAAAGATGTGATACTTTATCAATCTCCTGCCATAATATTTTATGTGTCACGTTCTCACTATTCGAACTATGAAGAGGGATGCCGTAATCATAATCAAAATTTGAGAACACACTATGTATCCTTTGACTAAATTTATTAAAATTTCTCAATCTAAGCTTTAGACTTTGAAACGAAGTACAATATTCTCTCCCTTAATTATAGCAAAACAACTTTTCAACCCTTACGACTTTGCAAAGTATAACTCTTGTTTTCTATAATTAATATTGCTAACTTGTAATACTTGCCTTAATAATCATACAAGCATAACATTTATGCTCCCACTGTCATGATGATTATTATCATATAAGTATAACACTTATGCTCCTACTAGCTTTGACATGTATTCAGAAAACAGTTGATCTTCCAGAACACAATGCTTATTGAATTTCTTAAGTTCATATTTCTAATACTTAATCCAAGCTTCTTAAACTTATACACCTTTTCTTAGAAAGCTTACATGTGTGTCTAAACAGTTTTAGAACTTGTATTACAAAGCCCCAAATGTTCAGACTAATTGCCAAATCTCACAATTCGAACTATGAAGAGGAATGCGTAATCATAATCGAATTTGAGAATACAATTTTTTTTCAATTGCTATCTTCTTAAAATCTCTCTTAGTGAAAGCATTTCCTCACAGTCATTTTCATGAAGGAGGGAATCTTATGACACTTAGATTTTATAATGTATGTGTTCCTATCCATGTGAATTTTCCAAAACCAAAGTTTGCGACAAATCCAAACTCATATGGACCGAATTCTCTTAATCTTGATTTCTTGCCTTATGGTAACACGAGTGCCCACCATGTCTTCCAAGTAGTTTAGCATCTTATCCTTACATATCAATGTACTTTCCATCGATCAAGGTGCTTTGTCTTTATGCATTCAAATGAGAACTCATAGAACTCACATGCATAATTAACTCAATTGGAATGACACAGAAACAAAATAGTGTCAATACGATAGGTTGTAAACCTCAAGTCGTGTGCTAGTGATGATTGATCAGGTTTATTCTTGATTTGTTTTGAAACCTTTCAAGACCATTAAGACCCCCACTAGCTCCTTGACATATAAGATTCTCTTGTTAAGAAACATTCCTTGACAAAACAAATATTCAAGAGTTAGTGTAGTTCTTATCAAGACAAAACACTTCACATAATTGGTCCTAGTTGGTCTTTGTCTTATCCAAGACAACACAACTTACCAATTTCAAATGTGCAAGAATAAGAAAACTTTTCCAAATTCCACGTTTGTTGAGTGTTATAAACCTTCTTAAGACTTGTCACTCAATCACAATCTTTGAGTATAACTCTAAGACTTGATATTGGAACGAAGTATGATTGACTTCTTGATTTAACCATTTCCATAATTCTCGATTCCTCTTCTTAGACATTACAAATGTACTAAGACTCACTTAGAGGATCAATTGAGATATGGTTCTTAATCATTAAGACTTATCATAAAACACAATAAAAGGTACTCTCCCTTCTTCTTAGAATAGAGAAACTTTTATCTTTCTGCCTACTTGATTCTTCTTTATTCGTTCTGCTATTTATTGAAACTCTTTCAATCAACTCAGAATTACACTTAATCTCATAAGTATAATCATATTTACTACACCTTAGTAAATCATAACGAATATCTTTGTTACTCTTGTGGTGGACTTGATCAATACACAACTTTGTGTACTCGATCTCCTACTCCTTCACTTGACACTTTGTCAAATAATTAGTCTAATTTCCAAAATATGGAGTCTCTCATTCATCATGCAACCAAGTTGTATGATTCCAAGTTTCTGTCCAATTGAAACTTGGGCAATGAGAAACTCTCCATATTTGGTAAATTCTTGACATTTCCACAAATAACATAATTAAGAATCAAATCCATTATTGCTAATAATAGAAACCTTTAAACATCAATTTTTCATACACGCCATTGCAAGGATAAATAAATATATATAAAATCAAAATTTATTTTATTGCGGAAAAATTTGTCCTTGCAATGCAATTCAACTGAAAAACTATGTTATTACATATTTCTTAGCAATCTATTCTAACTCCAAGTAGTAGCTCAATAATTTAATCTTCAAGCAATGCGATTGAAATCCATTTCTTCACGATTAGATTCAGCTCACTTCTTCCCTTAGCTTCCTCTCTTTTCTTCGATTCTTCAAAACATCAAAATGTAATCTTATCACATCATGTATTAATAATCTAGAATAGGAACTTAAGAGAGTTAGTTAATGGATTTTACCTGAAGTAGAGCCATACATCTTAACTCTCCCATCTCTTAGATCTCTCAGGTAAATAGGGCACCTTCGTCTCCAATGCCCCTTCTCTTGGAAATAGAAGCAAATGGACTCCTTTGACACAACACTTTGGACAATCATAGACTTAGTTCTTTCTAGAGTTCCGATGTTGCCAGTGTCCATTGCAGTTTGGGAGTTTGACTCACCAGACAAATTTGCTTGACAAGCACGCCAAATTATTGCTGATTCAGCAGCTATAAGCAAGTAGGTGAGATCAATGAGGGTCACGTCGTGATCCATCATATAGTACTCTTTGACGAACACACTATATGATTTAGGAAGCGACTGAAGAACCCAGTCAACAGCCAACTCTCCTAAAATCTCAACACCCAACATCCTTAACCTATCAATGTGCGACTCCATCTCTAAGACGTGTACACACACAGGTTTCCCATCTTCATGTTTACTTGCCAAAAGGGCTTGAGTGAGCTTGAACTTTTCAAGCCTTCGAACTTGTGGGTTAGGGAGAATAATTGGAGGTGGTGGAGGTAGTGAAGAATGATCTCTTGTTCCTCGATCATATCGTGGAATATCATCTTCGTTTGGAAAGCTTCTTCCATGGGATTTGGGAAGACCATGATTGTCATAACTAGACATCTACAAAACCGGAGAAAATTCAAGTTAAGTTGATTAGAATCCTTGATGTGACACCCAAATGAAATATCGAGACTAGGATCCAACACAATACTCTACAACCTAGAAAATGGATGCCGTAATCTAGTTGCAGAATATTTGAAGGTAGGTAAATGACGATCTACTAATTTCCACCATGAAAACGAAAGGGAAACTTAAGTTTCAAATGTATTGAAAACTCCTAGATCTTTTGAGATTCATTGAACTTTTCAACGGCATGTTTAAATCTCGGTATGCCTCTCGATTTGTGACTGGGATGCCGAGGATCACAAAACAGGGTGTGAATAACCATGCAAACTTACATGGTGCCCCCAAATGTTACAGTCACCTATTCGATGTGCCGGTTAACCACACATGCTCCACCGAACTATGATAAACAATGAGTCACCCTTTATGACCTTTGCTTAGAACTATTTAGTGTGTCGGTTAACCACACACGCTCCACTAACGTCTTCGCAAGGGCACAAAGTGTAATTTCATGGAATTGCATCAATTCACTTTTGCCTAAAGTAACTAAGATAGGGAATTTTGTATAAAACATTTAGTTACTTTATACTTCATTATACTTTTAATAGAAAGGGTTTGCCCTATCCTACCCATTCGGCTAACGACCCTCCACCAATCAAGGAAGCGGTGGGTGAGAGTGGACACCCATTAAACGGCCATTTTATAGGCCATAACCTTATACCCCCCCCCCCCCCTTATAGATTGGCTTCGTGAATGAGGCCTACTAACGGTAAGACTAGCAGTTTAAGTTATACATATATAATATTAGACTTTAAATGTTATATATAGTATAAGGGTGTATTTTACACTTTTAAAATACTAGGTGGTCTAACTTAATAAATTACACTTTTAATTTAATTACATGTAAACCATATCACTATGGATTTATTAACTTTCTTTTAATTATACACTTAATTAATTTAATAAAACCATAGGGTGTAATTTGAACTTTTTCAGAACTTAGGGTTTTAGAATCCAACATTTTAAAATCAAACTTTTAATTAAAATTTAAATTCCAAAACTTGAGGGCAAACTTTAAACATTTCAAATAATTAGGGTTTAGAATTTAAATATTTCAAAACTAAACTTTTTAATCAAAATTTAAATTCCAAAACTTGAGGGCAAGTTTTGAAACCTTTCAAAACTATTAGATCAAAATACAAATAAGACAATTAAACAATTAATTGGTGATTATCTAATTATGACCTAATTCAATTTCATGCAATATAATGATCAAATAATCCAAATAATTTAACATTTATCAAATAAGGTAACAATTATCTAATTAGATGACCAAAATCTTTTATTTTGACAAAGATAATCATAAGAAATCAATAAAATTCGTATTTTATTAATTTTAAACAATTATGGCAATTATCCTAAGTCAAAATAGGCAAAAAAATCCTGAAAATCCGCCCGTCTGATAGCTAAACTCACCGAGTTCCCATATGGACTCGCCGAGTTCAACCTACTCGACGAGTACACATTGGGACTCGACGAGTTTGTCAGGCAGATGGCCAAAAACTCGATTTTACAGCAAGAATGAATATACTAGACATCAATACAATAGAAACTAATCAAGGCTCTGATACCACTGATGGGTTTTAGCCATAAGAACATCCTATGTGCTCATGCAAACCCTAATGCTTGGATCTAGGTCTCTCTATTGTACATGCATTCATCCAAGACTTTAACCCCTAGATCTAGCATGTGATAATCAATATTACCATAAGAATGGGGTTTAGATCTTACCTTGATTGTTATGTAGCTATAACAATCTCAAATCCTCCTTGTAATGGCTTTAGAAAGCTTAGAGTCACAAGTGTCACTCCTCTAATGGCTCAAAAACACCAAGAGCAAGAGGATGAAGAATGAGAAGAGTGGAGGCACTAAAAAACATGTGAAAACCCTAAGGAATCAGTTGGCCACGTTTTTGGTGCCGTAGGGGTCCTTAAATAGTGAGGCTATTAGGGTTATCTAACAAGGAAACCCTAATTTGACTGCTTAGGCCCTAAGCAACCCATGGACTCCCTCCTTAGAGGCCTTGGACGATTTCTAATGGGTTTCCCCCATAGAATTCGTCCACTCCATCCTCTATGGAGTCCATTAGCCCAATATTCAACTATCACATAATTGACAGTTCTAGTCCCCTTTATTTAATTAATGTCTTTTAGCCACAAAATTAATTCTTATTAATTCTTGACTAATATTAATTAAACAATATGATTTCTCCGTTAATATATTATTCACATAATATATTAATAAATCATAATTAATCCTCTCTCTCCATAATTCATCCTATCAAGTTGCTTTGGTGAAGGCAACCCAAAATGACCATGCACCATCGGGTCAAGTACATACCAAAATAGTTATGGACTTAGACACTAATCCAACAAATCCAACATGCCCGAAGACTCAGGGAACTTCTTGCTAAGCGCAGGAGAGACAAATGATCGGGTAGCACCCGAATCAAACGATACCTGAACTGGGATACCGTTCACATGGAACGATCCTAAACAGAGCACATACATAACATATCAAAATCACAGCAGCATAACATAAAAGCATAAATAAGGAGTCATACCCGTCACCACATCGGGTGCAGCGCGTGCCTCCTCGGTAGTCAACTGGAAAGCCCGACTCCTCACCATTGGAGCCTCAGCCTTGGCCTGTCGGCCATCAGTAAGCCGCAGGGTCGCTAGAGTTGGCACCTTCACTGGCACTGCTGCTGCTGTCAACTAGGGGCGGTTGGCCTTCTTGTGGCCCCTCTGGTTACAGTGGAAACACAACAACTCATATGTCTGAATAACCAGTGCAGGGGCGGTACAATCCCTACTGAAGTGCCCCGTCTTACCGCACTTGTAGCAACCCGACGATCACAATCTACATGCCCCCTCATGTGGCCTGCCGCATTTCCTACAGCGGCCTGGTCCTGACTGGCCTTTCAGCCTACCATCTGATTCCTTGGGCTTCTTTCCCCGAAGCCCCAGTCGTCTGCCCCTCCTCTACCTTCCTCTTCCGGACATGCTCTAGATCGATCTCCCTATCCCTTGCCCTGGCAATCATGGACTCCAGGGTAGAGCAAGCTGAAAAACTAACATGCTCCCGAATGTCGGCTCACAGCATGTCATGATAGCGGGTCCTTCTCATATCCTCATCTCCCGCATACTGGGGCACCAACAACGCCCTCTCCCGGAACTTGGCGGTGATCTCCACCACAGTCTCCGTAGTATGTCTCATGTCCAAAAACTCTTTGGCCAGCTGCTGAAGCTCTATAGCTGGCGCAACTCCTCCATGAATCTGGTCACGAAGTCGGACCAGGTCATAGCCTCAACAACCGAGGCTCCCAATGAGTCACCAACAGACTCCCACCAGTCTCTAGCTCTGTCTCTCAAACACCCTGTTGCATATCTCACCTTCAACCCCTCTGGGCAGAAGCTAGTCAACTGTGCAGACTCAATGTCTGCAATCCATCGTCTGGCAGCAATGGGGTCCTTCGCCCCATGGAAATCCGGCGCACCACTTCTCCTGAAGTCCTTAAAGTACAGTGTGAGGGATCCTGACTGGCTGGTCGCCATGTCACTCCTGAACGCCCTAAGGCGATCCTCCATCAGCTCAACAATCCCTTCCTTGATCGACCCAAAAATGACCGGGGTCGCATCAAGGATGCCTCTAGTGATCTCAGACGCGATGAACTCGCGTAGCCTCTCATCCACTGGTTCGGAGCCTGAACCCGAACCCGATCCCTCTCCTGATCTGCCAATTGCTGGCCTCGAGCATAGTACCACCATTCTGCAATACATAATGCCAACCGTCAGTGATACTAGTATATCTAGAAGGATCACACCCATCACAAGTTCCTTGGTCTTGCCTCAGCCTTCCTTAATTCGAGTACGGATCCTCCGCTTTCAGTAGTACGGGCCCATACTACCTTCCACATCTATTCGTACTTTCCTCAAGGACTGCCTTGACTCCACCAAGTCCCTTTTACCACTGCTGATCTCTGCTACTCTCATCCTAGGCTTACCCTAGGGAACCTCTGACTCCACCCAAACCGGTCCTCAGCTGCTAAAGGCTTCCTTCTGATGCCAATTAGCCATCACCTGAATACCATCACATGTAACGAGGCTTAGATTGTAACGCCTGTGTTTCCGGGCTTGCCATTTTTAGCAATGTAATAGTCTAGGTTAACCTTTGTAACCCATTTTGAAATAATAAGGATGTATTATTTGAGTATTATGTGTTTTGTGCTTAATTGCTTAATTATGTGGTCTGATTAATTAAGAATAAAAATAAGCGTCAAAATTGAAGTGTAAAATAAACTTAATATCGTTGGTTAATGTTGTAGTAGTTGAAACGAGGTTTTCGAATATATATAGAACGCCCAAATCTGACTTCGTATGAGGAAGTTATGATTTATCAAAGTTTCGACTTAGCGGTGTGCAGCCTGAAATACTCGAATTGAGATCGAGCGGTTTTTAGCCGAAGCAATCTAAATGAGAATCGAAGATCTCATTGTTGATATCGAAGCGATAAAAAGTTAGGCGAGAACGGACGTCAAATGAAGAAGTTATGAATTTATAACGAAGTTTTTCTGTCACGGCCTATTAAAAATAAATAATAAAAATAAATTCAAAATTAGCCGACGGAGTCTAAACGAAAGTTGTAGAGCATAGTCTCACCTTTCCATGGATATTAAGAACGTCGAAAACGGAGTTCGTATGAAGAAGATATGAATTTCCGAAGTTTATTAATTAATTTGTATTTATTTTTAAATCAAAATTCGGAAGCCTTATCCGAAGGCGAGTCATCGATCTGATCCGAGGTACGCGCCGCGTACTCGAGTATGCCCCGCGTACTCCGAAGGTGTCGACATCGCAGCAAGTGGCTTCGGATACGTAAGCGATGACGTTTCTCGGACCAGTACGCCCCGCGTACGTGCGAGGCTCAACCCCTATAAAAGGCTTGCGAGGGCAGCCGAGAGTTTTGTTCATTTCTTCTCTTCTCTCTCCCGTTTTGCATCGTTTTGCATGCCAGAAATACCCCGAAGCCCCGGTATCATACTCTAGCCCCGAGGCAAGTCCCGAGATCCCGAAGATCCCGAGAAGTGCGGTTCCCGAGCCTAAGCTCTGCCCGCGAGAAGTTCGATTTTTGTGGAGATCTTCCAGATCTGCTATGGATTACTACTTCTGCAAGTCGTAATGCTGTCCGATCATCTTCTGATCAAGTGAGTGTATACTACCTTTCATAAACACGATAATAATACAAGTGCGGTTTGAGTGTATTAAGTAAATTGTGGTTTATATGTGTGAGGGTGCAGTTACTTTCTTCTAACAAGTAACTATGAAGTATTTTATGCGATATACTTGTTATGTGTATATTTTGTGATTGTATGCGTGAATGGATATTCACTTTATTCCATCTCATAGATCTGAATTGCTTTCTATGAAATACGTGCTATGTGGTATGCCTCATCTGTATGTGGAATATATATATTGAATGAAAATGATATACAGGTTATTAACTATGTATGAAAATATATATTCTTATCTACTAATATGTCGGGTAGAACATGGGTAGATAGTTGGTGTGTAATAAACAGATGAGAGGCCTCGATGTTGTTGTTGTTGTTGATCTAGTTATTCAACGGAGTATGGATAACGACCACGGACTCTTTCTAGACAGTCCAGTGGAACGCTAGCAGGTTCATAACCTGTAGGTGTTGTGAACGATGTGTTCACCGGTGTACTCTATCCCCCTCATGGTTGCCTTTAGGATATCTATTGTTGAGGAAACCCCTTTGCAGTGATGTCCGTCCCGATGAAAATCCTAGATTAGGTCCCTTGAGATAGTTGTTGTTTTAGGGACGTAAAGTGAGGATAACGGGAATGGGTAATCGGGATAGTGATTGGTTGGTGAAATTAAATATAACTTATTTATTGTGGGTTGAAAACCCTATATGCTCACCAGGCTCCCAAGCCTGACCCACTCAGTTTTATTTGTATTACAGGAAGTGGCACAAGGGCGTAAGATGGATGGATCATCTTATTGTTTTGTTTACAAGTCTGTATATGTATATATTTGTTGAATGACTTGTAATGTTATCGTTTATGCTTTATGGTCTGTATCGGAACATGACATCCCGAGTTTTGATTATAATGAAAATGCATCTCTTGATGAAATGCTTTGATAAATATTATTTTATCATGTTTTGTTTTGGGAACAAATTCCGCAACTCTTTCAAATCAAAAGGATTTACTCTTAAATTATTTAAAAGCATAAATGAAAATTGGTCTTTTCTGGCCGAGATTTTGGGGATGTCACATAGATGATCCTTCAAGTAAGAGACTCGTCCCTACAACGGTTAGACTCAAACGAGAGCTGCGCAATAGGGCCAAATCCAGCACTATGAGATTATTCAATCCTAATCACATGTGACGCAACGTACTCACACAATAGCTAACTCTCATCATTTAGAGCCCTACAAGCACGAAGCAAGCAACATTCGGACACAGGAAACTACTCAAGCAACTCTATTCTCCTAATGAGAAACTGTACCAGCATACAATGCTGAGCTCATACTACCAAGCATAACCTAAATAGGCTATCCTATTACTATCTACTCAATACTAGCATGAAATTCTCATAAGCTGGAGCACATAAAGCAGACACATAAAGCATCATTCCTAGATCCTTAGTCCTATTCTAGCATGTTGTTCTACTGAAACTGATAAACATAATATAAACTTGTATGGGTACTTTGGGGAATACTTACTTGAGCTCGGCCGGTCGCGCACATCACACACTTTGTTCTTTCCCAAAACTCTTTTATCTTAGATTTTAAGAAACCATTTTTCTTGTAAAAATCTTTTAATCCCTCGATTTGAGTCCAGACACCCCCAAGGGTGTGTCCGAATCCCTCAAATCGGGGTTATGATACCAACTTGTAACGACCCAATTTTCAAGTACAAAAATTTCATTTTTATTTAGCTGACTCATAGAACATTCATAAGAAATACTGTGAAATCACATCATTTCATAAAACAATGTATCATGTCTGAAAACCCAAGTCACAAAAGTAGTAACATGTCAGAGTACAATCCCAAAATATCCATAGTGTGGAAAACAGCGAGTGTGTGTATGATGTGCCGCTACCGCGCCAGCTCCTTCCCCTTCGTTGAACAGGTACCTGAAACCAAAACTGTAAACTGTAAGCACGAAGCTTAGTGAGTTCACCTCGTACGAGTAGCTGCTGATAATCTGTGCGGGAAACCTCTGTCTGCTGCTGCTTCAAAAATCCTCTGACTATAATCCCCACAAAACACTCAGTCAGAAACTAATATATACTCTTGGGGTAAAATGACTGTTTTACCCCCAACCAAGTCCAAGTCAAAGTCAACTGCTAGTTGACCCGACTCGCCGAGTTGGGCCGTCAACTCGTCGAGTCCCTAACCCTTTACCCGTCCTTATCCACGACCCGACTCGTCGAGTTTGGCAACGACTCGACGAGTTCCTCTTCGATATGAACATCGAATGAACCTTCATCCGACTCGCCGAGTTGTACGAACAACTCGTCGAGTTCACCTTCATCTGATGAACAAGTTCTGACCTTGACTCGCCGAGTTGTATGAACAAATCGTCGAGTTCATCTTCATCCATAAGGAGATTGCCTTGGACTCGCCGAGTCTGTTCTAGCACTCGTCAAGTCCCATGAACTCTAGGTCTAAGGCTACGTCCAACACGTTGGATCACTCCTTCGGACCTTCTACAACCCTTCTAACACCCAAATGAGTTCTTTTGACCCTCAACAGATAAGGGACTCTATGCCTTGGACTCGTCGAGTCCCAAGAACGGACTCGCCGAGTCGATAACGTCCATGCCCTAAATTCTCGATTTCTGATGTACAACCTTTGACCAAAAGATAGATCCAAGCCCCTAAGCTCGATCTAGCACGTAAAGTTTCAAACTTTACGTGCATGAATGGGACTTTTGAGCCTATAGGGCTCTAAAATGGCTCTTATGTTGCATGGGGCCTTCCTTGGGTGCAAAAGCAACCCAAATCTGCCTTGTGATTCCTTCCAAGACTTAGATCCGACGTCTTAACCCCCAACCATGTTTGCAATCATGGTTGGCTACCTCATATGGCTTAAAAAGCCCTAAATCTTCCCCAAAAAGGGATCTAACAAACAAGCAAGCAAGGTACAGACTTTATACCTTTCAAAGACTACAAATGATGAATCAGACTCGAATCCTTCAGTCTCCTCTTGATCCTTCTATGCTCTTCCTTCTTCCTTGAGGTCAAAACCCACAAAAATCACTCAAAAGCCTTAGATCTTTCACCAATACACTTAGGGGTTACTATGGAGGGTTTCTGGGAGCATTAGGGACGAGTGGTGGCTTAATGAGATAATTAACTAGGGTGCAAACCCTCATATTAGGGTTTTTGTCCAGTCAGAGCCTACTCGTCGAGTCTGGGACCCAACTCGACGAGTCCATCACTTAAATCCCGCGCCCCGTCCCACTTCTACTCGGCAAGTCGGTCATTCAACTCGCCGAGTCCAAGGCCAAAAATGCAAATACTTAAAAAAATACATAGCAAGAACCAGGTGCTACACAAAAAGGGAAAATACCTAAAATGCAAATGTTACATTTTATGTTTTTTTGTATGTGGCTTATAGAGACTATCCACATTAAAGACATTTATGTGTAAATCACCATTTACTAAGACATCTAATGAAAGCTATTGTAAACTCGTAATTTTAATCCCCATTTGTGATTAGAAGTAACTATTTGTTCTATTTGCTTTGTCTAACTGCAATGCTATTGTTTTTGTGTGCAATGTCCATGAACCTTGCACGTTTTGGACCAGTGCAAATAGCCAATGTCATTCTCTTGACAATGGAGGTTGAAAGTCTTTGAAAGATGCCTTTGGGGGAAAATCCATGAAGTGTCACTGATGATAAATGCCTTTTTTATGTCAAGGTTTTGTGTTTATATGCTTATTGGCCAACAAATCCCAATTGGCCCTTTCTATATAGTGTAAAAAGGTTTTGAATTTGGATAATGCACAAGTTATGGTATGTGAAATGGTTAATGGGGCAGTGTGTGCTACTATTTTTGTGGGTTTTCTTATCTTTGTAATTGAGATTATGGAAAGTAGGTTAGATTGATATATTATGTGTAGATTGTGTTGAAGAGTAATTTGAGAAATTTAACAAAATTATATACTTATAATGTGAAATGATTGAACCAAATTTCTTTTAAAGTTGAAACATACCCATATAAATTATTTGATGTTTAGCATTATATTCCTAACTAGTAATATTTTGAACAAAGTTTCTTTTATTTGTATGCCATTTTGTTTTTTTTTTTTATAATTATTTAGTAATTTTATTCATATATTTTGATATTTTATCAATCGAAAACACAAAACATAATAGAATAGTAAAATGGTCATATTAAACATTTAGCACGCTCAGTCAGAGACGTAATCAAACAATATGATTTCAGCCAAACGCAAATTCAATCAGATCTTCAAACCTAATAAGGTCTCTAACTCAATCAGATATAACTCGGTCAACTACTATTAAACAACCCCTAGGTTATTTATAAACATCACACATATGGTGTTCCTCTTATACATCATTGTGGTTATTCCTCTTATGTTCTTTACCCTAACTACCACCCAATTTTCACAACATATTTGGTAACAAACATTGGCTAACACACACATAAACACATCGAGAGTAGAAAGTGGACCTTGAATTATAGTTTAAATAGAAGACGAGTGATTATATATTTCACATTTTTATATCATGACATAATATAAATGAATGTCTAGACTAATACATTATTATATTTTATTTTCAAATGTGCATCGTTTTATTATTATAGAAAAATCATAATTTTTTTGACCAAATTAACAAAAAAGTTCTTACTCCAAAAAAATACAAGATAATAGATAAAATATGTGAAAACGATCAAAAATGTTTTTTTTTCTAATTTTTACCTGGTATCTTGTCTTTTTTCTATTAAAAAAAGTTTAGAATTTTCCCTTAATTAGGTCAAAATATTAGATTTTTTTAATAGGTCAAAATATTAGATTTTTTAAAAAAATAACCTAAAAAAATAATATCTTTTGAATAATAAGCAAATTCATCCGGAACAAAATATAAGTAAAACTATGCCCTATTTGATTATAACTAGAGTAGGGTCCATGCTCCGCATGGGTCGAAATGATTTTTATTTTTTTTACTAAATGTGTGTGCATAAGGTAGTAAGAAGATGATTGTTTATATTACGAAAGTTGGTACATAGTCAATAGTCAGTTACATAACAAAAGCATAAGCTTCTTGTTGATCGTAGGGAGTTGTGGTTGGTTTTGCTGGATGCTGACAGAAGAAGTTGCGTTATTGTTTGGAGTCTATATTATCAAACCAATTGTTACTTGGATTAGATAACATAACAGATCCACCTGGAAAAGAATTTTCAGCGTTAAGTAATCAAATCAACAGTTAAGTGTTGGGGTACAAAGTTTTCCATGAATGACTTTGTAATGTTTGACTTTTGTAAAACCCACTTGCATGTGGTGCATTAGCCTTTTGACACATGAGAGATAGAGAGTAAGAGAGAGACATGTAAACACCTCTATATAAGGTGGGTTTGTCCACTTGTAGAGGTGTGCTTGAGAGATGTAAAAGTGAGTGTGTAAGTGTGTGTTATTTATGTAGTCTAGATCTAGATCCTTTTTGTAACACCATATACAATCAATACATCTCTTAAACACCCAAATCACCATGTTCAATTGTGCAAGCTTTAATTTTGCATGCCAAACCATGTTCTTATGTCACTATAATTGGTATCAGAGCGGGTCTTCAAGATCAAAGTGATTTTTGAAGAACGATTCTCGGTTTGGCAACATTTGTCGCAATTTGAACAATTTTTGGTGAGTCTCTCTCTATGATCTCTTGTCATATTTGATTCGTGCGTTGCGTTCTTGATTCATGATCGTTTGACTCGTTGGATCAAGTGTTTCTTAAAAAAAACCCATTTGTTGTGATCCAATAATTTTTTTTTGATCAAAGCCATATCAAATCTCATATTTGTTGTTCGATTTGATTTTCAAATTGCTAGTGTTCCTTTGAATTGAGTGCTATGCCCAAAATTATTTCGATATGTTCATACTTGAGCCCAAATATGTTGATTTGACTCTAATTCATTCAGTAACCCATAACTTTGAGCCCAAAATTTATGATCGATTAATGTTCATTTAAATTGATTGAACCCAACCATTTAATTTGCTTACTGTTCATGACCACGCTTTGAGCCCATGTTTGGATATCATATTTGGTTCGCATCTGATTCATCTCTCATCCATAAGATTCGTGAATATCGACACTGATTTGGGACTCATGTCAGTTTTATTTTCCAAATCATCGGTTGATAGATTGAACATCGTAATTGGTTTCTTGATCTTGAGCCTTGATCATTGTCATCATACTGTTTGGTTCTTTATCACGATTCAATTTACGAATCGGAAGTATTACTTGTTAAAGTGAATCGATTTTCTTATGCTTGTTCATCTGATCGATTTCTTGATCTTCTGTGCTCTCGAATCTTTTTTTTTGGAAATTAATCATCGATTTGAAGATGTTATGAAATTTATTCGATGAATTGATGATTCTTGGTTTGGAGATTTTGATTGAACTCGGAAATTGTTGATTTGGATTGAAATTGATAAACTAATGAAGAACATTCAAGAACAGATGAAGAACGGTTGAAATTTTGGTTGAAAATGGCTATTTGATCTGAAATTTGACATTGAGAAGATAACTTTGGTGTTTATCGATTTTTCATTGTCGATGGGTTAATAAAAAGTCAAAATTTGATATTTCAATTATGAAGGATTTGATTTGGGGATGAACGGCCTTGAGTTGTGAATGAAGAGATAACGAACAGATGATGAAAAAATTAATTTTGATTTCGAAGGGTTGGTGATGTGAAATCGATGATAATGCGAAGTCAAGAAAGAGAGGAATCGATGTTGGCTAATGGAATTTGATGTCGATGCGATGAAAAGCGAAGGGATGCTAACGGATTGTGGTTATTGGAGTCGATATCTCACAGTCGATGGTTGAATGTTTGATAACGAAGGATTGTAAGCTAATTTCGCAAGCTTGGAGTCTGGATTTGTTATTGGGAAGTCGTATGTTGGTTTAGATATCGACTGGTATCTTGATTTTAATATTGCGAAGGGTCTCAACATTTTGGAGTCGACACTGGTATCAGATGATTGAGTTTGGATTTTCGCATATGAGTGAATATCAAAATCGTTTCGCATCCATGTTTCAGTATGTGAAAGTTGTTCATTTGCATCTGTTGAAGTCGATGTGCGAAAGATTATTATGCGAAGCGTTTGTAAGGAACGTGCGAAGCGATCGACTTGTATAACGCGAATTGGGGAAGAAAACAGAAGTTTCGAAAAGAGTCCCTGCAGTTTCGTAATATTGGCAGTTTATACCCAACTTCGCAAATGGGTAATAAAAGCTGAGAAATTGCAGAATTTTCAGTTCTGGTCCCTGCAGTTTGTGCGAATTTACACATTTTACCCAGTTTCACAAATGGGGGAGAATTTTGCATATTTGGCTGTTTTTGGCGCAACGGGTCACTGCAGAATTTTGAAATTGACAATTTCTACCCATTTTTTAGAAATTTTGTCAAAGGCAATCCGTGAACGAAGCTAAAAATTGATTATTTTTTGGATTTTCCGGATTGAAGCACAAAGTTTATGCCACATGTTAAGGGGGAGTTTTGATATGAAAAATTCCAAATAGAGCACGTTCTTTTTCCTTGGAGTTTTATAATAAAATTTCGATTATAAAAAGGGGGAGAAGTTTTATATGGAAATTCGAACTTGAATTTTTCATATTACGCGGATTTGAAGACTGAAGTGATCTTGATGTTTTGAAGCCACGAGATGATGCAATTGGAAGTTCAGAAGTGATGTATTTGAAATGGGATTGGAATTATTGAAGATTTTTGGGGTGTGTTTTTATGCGCAACTTTAAGGTGATTATTTGGAGTTTGGAATACTCTTGATCATTCGTTGTTGCTCGGATTGTATGGTCTCACATCCTAGAGCCTAAATTGAAGAATCATGGAAGAATTGAAGATTGAAGTTCGTTTCAACATGTGTTACCTTTGAGGCTCGAACCGTGTAGTGCTTGACTTTGGAAGATTTGAAGTGGGTCATTCATTCCTAACTTTGAGGGAGAGAATGTTGGGGTACAAAGTTTTCCATGAATGACTTTGTTATGTTTGACTTTTGTAAAACCCACTTGCATGTGGTGCATTAGCCTTTTGACACATGAGAGATAGAGAGTGAGAGAGAGACATGTAAAGACCTCTATATAAGGTGGATTTGTCCACTTGTAGAGGTGTGCTTGAGAGATGTAAAAGTGAGTGTGTAAGTGTGTGTTATTTATGTAGTCTAGATCTAGATCCTTTTTGTAACACCATATACAATCAATACATTTCTTAAACACCCAAATCACCATGTTCAATTGTGCAAGCTTTAATTCGGCATGCCAAACCATGCTCTTATGTCACTACATTAAGATTGACTTATTGTGAAGTTGAGGAAAGATGTAAGTACCTAAAATAGATGTTGGGAAGGTGTCAGTCTCTCTTTGCCCCTTACGTCTGTCTACATGAATACAAACAACAACTCAAGTATTTACAAATAATAATAATAATAATAATAATAATAATAATAATAATAATAATAATGATAATAATAATAATAATAATACCATGTAATTAAGGATAGACAACATACAATAATAACAAATGAAATCACTTACCCTAACTTTTTTCAATAAGATAAAAATGTAATGAGTGTAACTTAAGTTGTTACCATAAACCAAATGTTTTTTTTAATGATGCTACCATCCCCACTGATCTCATATTAGACTTGATGCTTTTTTTTTAATGTTGAACGACAGGTCACTTGCTTTTGAGGCATATGATTCATTGGGAGTTTGGACCACATCAACAAACACACATTAATTAGTATTCATTTTAACTGTTGCATGCCCGCAAGATATTTTTTATCTACTGTACAATCTCATTTTCAATATTGACATGAATAGATGAACTAAATTTGACTTTTTCTTTATGGTGAAGTTCATGCAGATGCATAAAAAATACATGAAGCTTACCATATAAGCAGGAGATGACATCCCATTTTATTGTTCTAATTACAGAAGTTCGTTTTGAGACATCAAAGGGGAAGAAGCCAAGCCACAATCTTTAAGTTTTAGTGAAATCCTTTTCTAAATTCTCAAATACTGTATAATAAGTTACACATAGCATTTTAGGAAACCAAATTAAGCATAAAACCAGCCAGAGGAAGATAAGAACCTATGAGAGGTGAAGTGATACATGTAATTGAATGAAGGGTTGAAATAGAAATTGGTCGTTCCATTGCATGACCACCTGGTGGTATAAATGAAAACATATTAAAGTAAGTCTTCCATTTGTCATGAAAGCTGGTATTATGTCTATTTTTTCACACACCGAGGATAGTTGATAACTAAATAACCATGGAATGAAAAACAAAAATTACCCAAAACGGTACAAATTATTAACATCCCTGGTTTCCATCTGTTTTAGCAGCCGAAGAGGAAGACATACATCGATGACCTTTCATAAAAAAAATCAACATTGTAAGCTTCCACATTAATTCATTAATTTACATACAGATATAACAATTCAAGTGAATACTTCTCACAAAAAATGAAGTACTAGAACTGAAATCTTACATTTTGCTCTGGAAATATAGTGATCTATGTATAAACTTCATCCATTTCTTGTTCAGCTGTCTAAACTACAAATATATTAAAACAACGAATTCAAATTAGATATCAATTTTAAGAAATTTTAGAGATTGAAGAACATAGTACCAAAATTGAAATCTTACATTTTGTTCTGGAAATAGAGTGACTAGTATATAAACCTCATCTATTTTTTGTAGCTGCCTAACATACAAAGATATTAAAATAACCAATTCAATTTATATATCAACTCAAAGAAATTTTTAGAGATTGAAGAACATAGTAACATTTTTTATCAAAAAAATAATAATAACATTTTTTTTCTTTAACTTCGACCTCCGGAGCAGCTCCATCTTTCCACAGCTGAAAACCCTACAATCGTTGAACAATAGAAGCACAATCTGGTAGCAATTGAGAATCAGAAGATAGTGATAGGACCACCGCTGGTGATATAATTATTCAACATAAATTATACCACAATTTGTAGCTGAAAGGATCAACAAACCTCATAAGTTGCAGGCCTTTTGAAGAGCTGGTATTTGGGTGTTTACAAATTTGGAGTATATGGATTAAACAAAAAAGAAACAAACACATAATCTTTGGGAAACGAAAACCAAAATAGATATGAGGAAGATAGAGCAAAAGAACTTAAGACGGAAGATAAGCGAAACCAAATGAAACGAACAGAGGGTGAAATTGGGGGAATTAAACCCTAATCGAAATACTTCCTGTCATGACGGTAGCGAGAATTTGAGCGAACGTCTGTAAGAAAAGATAGCGGGTGTGCACCTGTCATTCAATAACAGTTCCGTCCGGTTGAACCACCCCTACCATCGGCCTCGCTACCTCCCCTCCCTATCAATTTGAGTCTGTGATGTCCCGATTTTTTCCAATAATGAATCCAATTTCGGAGGAAATAGAGTAAAGGGAAGTCGGTGGACCAAACATCGGGCTAATCGGTGGTGGTGAGGTGGAGTAATTTAATTGGGGAATAAAACGTGTGGAGGACACCATTTTGAATAAGAAGAAGACAACGCATCAACTGCTTTAATGACCCTGTTGACAACCAAAAAGGGGTTAGGGACCAAACTGCAAATATTAAAACTTATGTGGCCAAAATCTGAAAACCCATAGTATACTGTAGGTAAGCCTCCCCAAATTAAGTATATATATATATATATATATATATATATATATATATATATATATATATATATATATAATTAAATAGACCACAATTGTAAAAACAGATATAAATGAATGACGATTTCTGCCAAAAAAACCACATACTTCACTGGTAGGATAATTTTAATATATATATATATATATATATATATATATATATATATATATATATATATATATATATATATATATATATATATAATCTAATTCCAACACTTATTGCAGTTTTTTTTACTATGTTACACCGATTATATTTGAGTTTATAAATTTCATATATCCTTAATCTTTCTAATTCTATATATTGCACAACAACAAAACCGTAAATAATCAATGTCATATGAGTTTGTTTTTAGGGTCATTCTAAACATATTTTGGACCCCGAGAGAAAAAAAGACATTTAAAATACATAAATTTTATCAACTATTTTATAATAGCTCAAATAATTGAAAGAAGTTCCTTATATTAGTTTCTAAAAATAACATTTTCGACTACAAAAATCCATATATTTATTGAAAAATATTTTTTCTAACTTTTTGAGATGCATAATTATTAATGATATCTTCAAGATCAATCTTGTATAATATATTTATAATAAAGTCCATAAAGTTTTTGGTAACTTTTAATAGATGGGTCGCCGTAGACGATTGCCTATATCATCCACCATCTGGGGTGGTTTGTTTGTTTTCTTTATATTTTATTGGAAATTCCACCAATCACATTAATGAACTTCCATAAGTGAGATTTTTTCTGTGCATGTGAACTTTCAACATTCGAAACTACCACAAATTTTCAATACATACATCTCCACTCAAATACCTGACACATGACGAAACTTCCATAGGTGATATTTTTTCTTAATTACTAACAACTCAAACTTCTAAATTTTGTCTTAAATAAAACAATGATCAAGTAAGAGAAAATGAACCTGCTACCAAAAATGGTCATTTAAAGTGTGGAAAATAACTATTTCGTAAAAAGGTACTCCAAAGTGGTAAGTTTCCACACCAAAAGATGGCCACTATGAAAAATGGATCCATTTGTTCACTGAGAAATGGTCATCGTGAAATAACGTTTAGATATGGAAAATGACAATTTCCCGCACTAAAAAAATGCTACTGAGAAAATATAAAAACAATTAAAAATACAAAATTAAAATCATCACCTATAGGATATGAATTTTCAATCCGGAATTTAATTCAAAACCATTTTTGTTTTAAATTATTAATAGAATAAATAAATTATTTGTTTTTATACCGATGAATTATCATAGGACCACATAATTCCACAGACATACTGGTAAATGGTCAATGATGATGTTTCGACCATTTCGCAGACTAACTAGCAATGCAAAATTTATGGCTATGTGAGAAAAAAATTAAATATGTTTGATTAAATTTATCATCTTTTTCATTTCATTTAAACATGTAGATATTAACTATAATCATGTTTGCAGAAATCGGGATTAATCGGCGATTAATCGCTTGACATTCTCCAATCGTCGAGGATTAAGACATTAATCGGAAATTTAGGATTGATCGGCTTTAATGGGATTAATAGGTCAACAAAAGTCAAAAAAGGTAAAAAAGTCTAAAAAAAGGTCAAAAAATTTTTAAAAAATTTAAAAAACCAACTTTCTTTTTTTACTCCAAAATTTTTAAATTTTCAAAATTTCAAATATTATACCAAAATGTTCATATTTTGGTATTTTCAAATTTCCAAATTTCAATTTTTTTTATTTTCTAATTTGAAGTACTTGTTTTTCTTAAGATATATTAATATTTAATTAATGTTAAAATTTTATTAATAATCTATGGTCCCCGATTAATCCCCGCCAAGACCGATTAATCCCCTAATATCAGTCGACCGTCGAGCTATCGTCAAACGATTTTTACAACATTGACTATAATAAAATTTTGAAAATAAAAGTACGATATGATCGAATACGGTAGGAATGTCCTCTAGGAAAAGGGTCAAAATAAAATATTTTTGATTAAATTTATCATCTTTTTCATTTAAATCTAGATTTCAATTTCAACTATAATAAATTTTTGAAAATAAAAGTTACGATATGATCAAATACCGTAGGAATGTCCTCCAGGAAGAGGGTCAGCGCTTTACGCTGACGCAAGCAAAAAAGTCCAAAACTTTCATTCAAAAATACAAACTTCACTGTATCATCAACAACACCAGACCTCACACTCCATACTCTAAATTCGAATAACTTCCACAGAAAGAATCGCTGTGACAAATGCGCTTAAGAACAACAGTAACCACTTCAAGACACGAGTTTTAAAGACGCATCATTTTCTTTTAAATGCCATTCCAAGTTTGCGAAACCCACTCATCTTCCCCCTCTCTTTCTCTCTCTCACAACCGTCTAAAACCCTGATTCTATTCTACTTCAATTCGTGCGTTCTTTACGTTATCTCCCACGCCTTTCATCATTCCCCCCTGTTTTTTGTTGAAGATTCACAGTGAGAAAGAGGATGGCCGCCAATGACGATGGAAGCGGTGGTGAAACATCTGCCGATCAATTCCCGTTTGCTAGAAGGTAAACCGTTTAGTATTTGATCATCCCTTTGATTTATGCGTCATTCAAGTTTGGGGCTAACCATATACTTACATCAATCTGCAACAAGATACAAACTTGAAAAAGTAAAGTTGTTTTGCAGGAATCGATGAGTTAATATTTTGTAGGACCTACAATGATCATCGATAATTTTATTTTTTTGGGTTTATTGACATAGATGTGGTTGCAAAACACAAAACTTAGGTTAATCAAAACGGAGAATGCAGGTTAGAGAGAACATCGGAGGGAAATTGTATTAATGAAAGTTCTTGTCGATCTTTTACGAATTTAACTTTTATACGATGCTTTACTCAAAGTTTTGATAAGTTCTAAGCGTTCTTGATGCGAAATTTTGTGTATTTTGATCAGTTATCAAATAGAAGCACTGGAGCAAGCGATAAAGCAGAACACAATAGTGTTCTTGGAAACTGGATCAGGCAAAACATTGATTGCCATCATGCTTCTACGCCACTATGCCTATCTGTTGAGAAAACCATCACGTTTTTTTGCAGTTTTTTTGGTTCCCACTGTTGTCTTAGTACAACAGGTATGTGTATATATCTCTTGATATGTCTATTAATTTCTTCACTGAAGCACAATCATGAGAATTTGTATATCCTTCTTTGATGTTTAGCAAGCTGAGAATGTGAGAAAACATGTCGATCTGAAAGTGGAAGAATACTGGGGCCAAAAAGGCGTTGATTTTTGGAAGGCTGCTGACTGGAAGAAACAACAAGATGAAAACCAGGTATAAAAAAGTAATCCTTTTTTTTTTAATCTATGTATATAATCATACGTTGTTTCACCCTTCATTAATCATGCTGCAGATAATGGTAATGACACCTCAAATTTTGCTTAATGCCTTGAGCCATAGCTTTTTAAGCTTGGATGACATTAAGCTCTTGATATTTGATGAATGTCATCATGCCAAGAAAAAACATGCAATGGCTCTCATTATGAAGGTGTGTTATATGTTTTACACCCTTTTGTTTTCTTTGTTTTTTTTATTGTTAATATTATCATTACTAATACTCTATTAAATGTTCTTGAAAATTTGAAAAAATCTATCTTTGTAGGAGTTTTATCACAGGCGTTTATGTGATGGTGGTTCTGAGCTTCCTAGGGTACTAGGGATGACAGCTTCACCTGTGGAAGCTAAAGGTATTAATTTTTTTTTTTTTTTTTTTTTTTTTACTTTATTAATTTTCCAATTAGACTTTATTAGTGATCCTGATTAGCTTGTTTGTTGTATTCTAGTGTCAAACTCTGGCAAGGATTACTGGGAGCAGATTAACAACCTTGAGACTGTGATGAATTCAAAGGTTTCTAAACAGAATTTCACATTTTCTTTAATCATTTAAACTTGTTATTTGATTATAATAGCTTACATAGATTTCTTTCTTAATGAAGATATATACATGTGCAAGTGAATCTGTTTTATCTGGCTACATTCCCTTTTCAACTGTTAAGCTTAAGTTCTATGAGGACAGAGAACTTCCTTATCATGTTCTCGAGGCTTTAAAAAGCAATCTGTCAATCTTAAGAAAAAAGGTAATCTTGACTTGTTTTGACTTTTGAATATTTATCAAAATTGTATTATTAAGAAATACCAATATTACTTCACAGCATGAAGATAAAGTCAGTACTACAACTCTTTCAACATCTTCAATGCAAAATGCCATGAACAGATTGTCCAAGTTGCATTCAACTTTTGTACATTGCTTAACCGAATTGGGCATTTTCTTGGCTTTAAAGGTGTGTTTTTAAACTCTTAATCCTTTCCTCCAAACATAGAAACAGAAAATGACCTTTTAACCCCTTGTAACAGGCAGCCGAAGCATATTCATGCGAAAAAACCGATCTCTTTTCATGGGGGCAGCTAGATGTACGTGGTGAGAGCATTGCCAGAGATTTTTGTAAAGATGCTACCAAAGTTTTTTGCTCTTACATACCTAAGGGTAATGAAGACATCTATTTAATCTTTCTTTATACTAATTAAATATTGCCAATACTTTTCACAATCTTATTATTCAAACTATTTTATTTTTGGCAATTTCTAGAATGGTCCATCACTCAGGTGAATGAAGCAACTGTAAGCATTGGCTTGCTCTCAACAAAAGTTGTCTGTTTAATCGAATCTCTTGCTGAATACAGGTTTATACTTCTGTTCATTGTACTTTGTTTGTTATTATGAGTAAATATTTCTAAATATACTGCTATTATGTGTCAATAAAATCTAACTAGGAAGCTTATATGTGTGAAGAACAAAATACATTGTCTATATTTCTAAAAAAGTAAACTATGTTGCTATTTTATCATTTTATGCAATTTGCTATATCCTGAACAATCTGTAATTATTTTTTATAAATTTCTTGCAGGCATGTGAAGGATATGAGATGTATAATATTTGTTGAAAGGGTGATAACAGCAAGGGTGCTCAAAAGCTTACTTTGTGAATTGCACCCTAAACTTTTTGATTGGACAACAAAATATATAGCTGGAAATCATTCAGCAATGCAATCACAAAGCCGAGGATTACAAAATAAAATAGTGGAAGAGTTCCATAAAGGAATGGTATGTCTATTTTCTTCTTCTTCTTCTTCTTCTTTTTTAAAGAATAGTCAAATTGCATTTCTTAAAACATAATTTGGGCACTTTGTGATGTGTACAGGTAAACATCATTGTTGCAACATCAATTCTTGAAGAAGGCTTGGATGTGCAGAAATGCAATCTTGTAATAAGATTTGATTCTGCATCAACTGTTTGCAGTTTTATTCAGTCTAGAGGTCGTGCTCGAATGCAGGATTCTGATTTTCTTTTACTGGTTAAAAGGTGGAAACTTTATCGACTTTTCTTATATGTGATTTACGTGGAGATATGTTATTTAATATTTGAGTAATATCTTGTTTTGATGGTTTTTAGTGGGGATGAAAAGACGTTGAATAAGGTGAATAATTACCTTCTGAGTGGAAAGAGGATGCGGGATGAGTCTTTAAGCCATGCTTCTGAACCATGTGGGCCCCTTGAAAAAGACTTGTATGATGCTGTGGTGTATCATGTTGAATCTACAGGGGCGACATTGAGCTTGAGTTCCAGTATTTCCATGGTGTACTTTTATTGTTCAAGGCTACCTTCTGATGGGTTTGCTCTTTTACTCTTTTAGATGCTTTTATTTTTTTTTTCAATAAGATGACCAAAATTGGAATTGTTATATATTTATATTTTACTATTCTATCACTTTTAGGTACTTTAAGCCTTACCCAAGATTCGTGATTGATAAAGAAACAGGAACTTGTGATATTTATTTTCCTAAAAGCTCCCCACTTCCACACGTGCAAGTTGTGGGCCCCACGAAGATGCTGAAGCAACTTGCGTGTCTTGAAGCATGTAAGAAACTGCATAGTATGGGTGCATTAACGGACAATCTTGTCCCTGATACATTGGAAAAAGAAGCCGATGATGAACAAGAAGCTGGTAAAATAGTGTAAATTATTTCATTCACAATCTCTATTTACTTGATTCGTTTTTTAATTTAATATCTTTTTTAACAGGATTTGAGTATGTCGAAGAACAAGTTCAGTACATACCACCAGAGCTTGTTGGATTTGGAAATAATTCAACTAACGTATATTATTTTTACACAATCAAGTTAGAAAAACACTATGAATATGAGATTCCACTACAAGATATTGTTCTTGCAGTAAGCACAGAGTTAGAGTTTGACAATGAAGGGTTGACCTTTGATCTTGAATCCGATAGAGGAAACATTTCTGTTTCTTTGACTTATATTGGAACGTGTGAGCTTACTTCTGAACAGGTAATACAAAGTTCTTTAAGATCTTATCATAAAGTAGCTATTATGGGTATTAAATAATGAACATTCCACTTCAATATGTTTTATCTTTTTTTTTCAGATAATTCTGACAAAGCAATTTCAATTGATTGTGTTGAGAGTACTTATTGATCGCAACATCACAAAGTTGCAAAAGCCTGTTGATTTTTTAAAAATAAAAAATGATGATGACGTGGCATATGATTATTTGCTACTCCCATCAGCTGGCCCAGATAAAGCCCGAATGGTTGTGGAGTGGAAGGCTGTTCAGGCTGCTATGTTTGCATATGAAAGAGAAGTGAATGAACGCATGTGTTGTTTAAAGGGAAATGAACATCAAAAAGTGCATACAAAAAACGGTTTAGTTTGCAGTTGTTTTATGGAAAAATCTTTAGTGTGTACCCCTCATAATGGACGTGTGTATTGCACCACTGGAAGATTACCTGGATTAAATGGTAATTCCCCTTTGGAAATAACAGAAGGGGGAGTTGTTTCCTATAAAAGTTACTACAAAAAACGGTATGAATTCGTTTTTATTGATTTATTATTTTGGGGAAGGGTAAAACCGTAAAAGCAGTTTGTTTGAAATTGCAGACATGGCATTGACTTGAGACATGAAGAAGAAACGCTTTTTGCTGCTAGACAACTTTTTACGGTTAGAAATGCTCTTCAGAAAAGCAGACACAAGGACAAAGGTTCTGTTACTTTTTTGTTGTTATGATTAATGTTTGAGTATATTACATGTTTGGTCCCTGAGTAGCACTAATTTATTATCAGTTAAGGTCACTGAAAGTTTTCTTTTACATTTTTGGTTCTTGTTTGAGGGTTTGCAACAAATGTGGTCCCTGTTGCAAGTAAAATAACGATGTTTTTGCTTAAAATTGCCAAAGCACCAAAATTATTTCCTCTAAGAATTGTTAAGAGATTATTATTGTTGTTTTTCAGAAACCAGTAGTAGTGCAGGAGTTGAGCTGCCATCCGAACTGTGTTTCATCATCATGTCTCCCGTTTCTATAAGCACATTTTATTCCTTTTCATTTGTTCCATCAATAATGCATCGAATTGAATCATGGAATATTGCTCTGAATTTGAAAAAGATGCATCTATGTCATAGCATGCCAAATGGAAATGTTCCTGCTATGAAGGTATATTACTTTTCACTTATTTCACTACCCTTCTTTTATTTTTTTCTCTTTTCACCGTTTTGTTGGCTCTTTATAGGTTTTGGAAGCTATCACAACAAAGAAATGTGTAGAAAAGTTTCATCTGGAATCCTTTGAGACTCTAGGTGATTCTTTTCTCAAGTATGCTGCTACTCAACAGTTATTCAAAACACTTCAAGATCAACACGAGGGAATTTTGAGTCCAAAAAGGGAGAAAATTATATCCAACGACTCGTTATGCAGATTAGGATGTAACTGTAATCTTCCGGTAATGTCCTTTTTATACATCTTATTCAACTCATCTAAGAAAAGGGTATTTTGGTAATTAGTTATTGTATTCAGGGGTTTATCCGTAATGAGCCATTCGAGCCAAAAACATGGATTGTCCCCGGAGATCGTTCGAGCAGCTTTAAATTGGAAGAAGAGGTTCTATTGGATGAAAGAAAAATGTATATCAGGGGCAAAAGGGTAATAAAAAAGAAAGTAGTGGCGGATGTTGTGGAAGCATTAATTGGTGTTTTTCTAAGCGAAGGAGGTGAGCTGGCAGCGTTATCTTTTATGAGATGGATCGGTATATCGGTTGACTTTGTCAACACGCCATATACACGAGCTTTGACTTTGCATCCAGAAAAATATGTAAACATTCAGTACTTTGAGTCGTTGCTAAATTACTCATTTAGAGACGTATCTTTACTTGTTGAAGCAATAACTCATGGGTCCTACATGCTACCCGAAATTCCAAAATGTTACCAGGTTTGCTTCCCAAAATAACATCCCACTTTCATTTCTTATTATTTAGGCTTTTAGCACTCTACTTACAAATTTTTTTAAACAATTTTTGCAGAGATTAGAATTTCTTGGGGATGCAGTGTTGGATTATATGATCACAGTGCATTTGTATAATAAATATCCAGGAATGTCTCCTGGAATGTTGACTGATTTGAGGTCAGCTTCTGTGAATAATGATTGTTATGCACAATCTGCTGTAAAATGTGATCTACACAAACATATTCTTCATGGATCTCATGATCTTCACCGAGCTATTGTCACTACTGTTCATGAATTTGACCAGTTGTCCTTGAAAACTACTTTCGGGTGGGAGTCCGAGACCAGTTTTCCTAAGGTCAGCGAGTGTTCTTTTTGTAACTTTATTCTACTTGCATGTAGTTTACTTTTTGTTTGGGGGTATTATTGTAAATAGGTACTTGGAGATGTGATAGAGTCTCTAGCTGGGGCGATTCTTGTGGATTCTGGATACGATAAAGATAGAGTTTTTCAGAGTATTCGGCCTCTTCTTGAACCCTTGGTAACACCCGAGACACTGAAACTGCATCCAGTGAAAGAGTTGCATGATATTTGTCAGAAGAATCACTGTGAAATTAAAAAATCAGCCAAGCGTACTGAAACTGATGATGGTAGATTCTCTTTCACTATAGAGGTGGTAAAAGACGATATTGTCCTTAAAGATTCTTGCATGGCTGCTGACAAGAAAATGGCTGAAAGACTCGCTTCAAAGTCTGTTTTGAAGTTGCTTAAAGAGTATTTGTCGGCTGCATGACAACAGTTTCTTTGTTTAATCTGTTTCCCACTAGTTCTTGATTTTAGATTGGCATGGGTTTGAATCTGAAAGGTTGGTTTTTTGTTTTTCAGAGAGCAATATACCATTGAACTTGTTGGAGTTTTCACAAAGTACCAATATGACCGGATATAGTGAGTTTTGTTGGTTTCAAATGTCTTTTCTAGCCAAATATGGGTGTCCAAAATATGAGTTTCCGGCCAACTTTCAAATTTTTCGGTCATCTTTCCCAACCAACTAGGTCTGTTCTTGGTGTTTGTGTGTGCAAATATGGGTGGCCGAAATCCTCAAGAAGATATGAACATTAACCTATAAACTCGTTTTCAGATTCAGTAAGAAAAGACCCTTTTGTATAAATTAATTTCTAGAATTGTCAAGAAATATGCACATATACCATCTTGTTCAATCAAATTCAGATTTCAACAAGAACATACATTTATTTTTCATCTTGCAGCAAGAAAAGACCTCTGATGCATAAATTCATTTTCAGAGTTGCAAAATCGTCAAGAAGATACAAACTCACACCATCTTGTTGCTAAAATCTGAATTTGATTAAACACCTTTTATGAGCAGTAAATAATTTCTTTTTCTTTGGGTCAGTGTTTGCACCAAATCTTGGAAAGTGACCATGGGCCTAGAAGCATAAGCTAAATCTGTAAACCACTCCATTTAAAAACTCATAGCCATATCGTTCTTGTGAAGGAACACTTCAAAAAAAAAAAAACATGTTCAACATCTTCACTCTCGTGGGAACAGAACCTGTAGTTCACATAATTAAATTGTACACATCGCAAGATTAAATTAAGAGCAAAAGGAATTTCTGTATGCAATAATCTCCAAGCAAAACTGTTCACTTTAATCAGAGCTCACCTAACCCATTCTATTAGCAGATGACTTGAACCCACTTTAGCATCATCGATTATTGTCCTTAAGGATTTGATTTAATATTTGTTTGTGGGATCACCCATCCAATCCTAGGTATCATCTTAGTTTGTGAAGCCCCTTTGTCTCTCCAATAGATTTTTCAACTCAACCCATTGTCTTTGTTTGGTCCTTCTCCTTAGACCTTGCTTCAAAGTCTGCTTTGACGATAGACTTGTGATACTAATGTCATAAATCCTTTGTGAACTTAGATAAGGCGGTTCTTCCAAAACCGAGTACCATTCCCATTCCCATTCTCATTCCCACTCCTAACTTTTTTTTTTCTTTTAAATCTGTTCCCAGTTCCATCAAATCATACTCAATCTTTGTAATGTTAAACCAAATTGACTTCTTCGCCATTTTCCTATTATCAAACCCTTTTTAACTATGTATATAAATATTCCAAGCAACCCAATTAATCTTTCTTTTATTCTCCACTTCCATTAAAGAAACTTTCATGCTTTTCTTAAGTCTTAATTATTTTTTAGTGCTTTAAAGTTAGAAAATGGTATGATGACGACATACTAATTGATCAACCTTCGAGTGGTAGATTGATGAGAATGGATACTAGTCTAAGGGTTAAGTTTCTATTGCAATATTCGATCGAGAGCAAAGTTATAAAGAGAGAGGTAGGTGAAGCCTCAAGAGTGAGGTTTCGAAAACGAAGTGGTAGATAAGGTTTAAAGTGTGACTTCAATCAATACATCTGGAGCATAGTCTCGGTCAATAGATCCGGAGCATAGTCTCAGTTAGTTGATTCAGATTGTAGCAAAAAAGAAAGTCTCGTAGAAGCAACGGTACGCATTGATGCTCAATATCGATGTTTGTCAGTGCTCGTGTTAATTTGGTCTAGTAACCTAGGGACTAAGTTTGCAATCATAGGTGTAATTATGTCAGTGACGTCATTGATGGGTTTTTTTCGATTACTTCTATGTACTTTGGAAATTTCCCATAACTAATTTATGGGCACATGCAACCTATAAAATTCTATGGCTTTTCTCATAATAGCAACATACTTTGAAACTTCTAAATAACCTAGCTAAAATCTAAAATCACAAAGGTTTAAACCACATACCTTACTGCTATTATCATAGATAACAATGTACTTTCAAGAACCCTTTTGGAATGCTAGCCCCAATAGTGTGGAAGCCTCTAATGAATCACACCCATACCCTAGGATCTAAATAGAGAGATGGATAGTAGAATTTCGAAATTCCTTATGATTGTGCAGGGTTCTTAGGTCTTATGAAGGTCCCTATTTATTGTTGTAGGAAACCTAATTTGAATTCAAAATAATAATATTATTTTGTAATTTAATTCACTTTCCTTATCAATCAAGTAGGCTTCTAAAAACCCTAGAGAGGGCCTCCAAAATTGTCCCCTACAAGGAAGGTTCTAGAATGCTTCCGTGTTCAACTTTTGAAAAATTGAATTCTAACCCTTAAACCTATTAATTAATTCTAATTAATCAAGAACAATTAACTAAATTAAATTCTTAATTATTTATTTTCGTTTCTAATCAATATATTAATCATATAATATATTAATAAATTATATATATATATATATATATATATATATATATATATATATATATATATATATATCAGAATCAATCATATCATTTCCTGGTTATGAAGACAACCCAAAAAGAACTTTACTATTATTCACTCAATATACCAATTTGTTAAGACCTTAGGCACCTTAATCCAACAGTCCCCCACTTGGATAAGTTATCAAATATAATTGCAAGTATAACTCTATGAATAACTAGTAAAGAGTGCATTCCAAGCCACTGCCAAACTCTAATTAAATCAGACGTTAGCCCTAAGATAACTAATCATATATTCCTCCATTCTTCCTGATATCGTATAAACATGAGACATGGAATAGAATCAATCTCATGGTCTGTTTCTCGATTTCCCGATTTGTGATGACGTCATTAGACTACTAATTGAACACATCAATTTAGTCCCAGCTGTGCCCAACACTATATTGTTAACATCAAATCACCGAGGGGCCCAAAGATATCACTTTCCTTAAATAAGAAAAAGGAACGAATAAACTTCGACTATATATATAATTCTACATTTTACTTGTCATGTCATACATGGAAATACATTCATGACATCCAGTTACTGATGCGTTGATGCAAACCAATGTACAATAGATTCATAAATTATGACTTATATATCTATGTTTTAAGAATAAAATATATTATCGTCTTAGAATTAATCGTGATTAAAATCCATGAAGTAATCTCTAAGCGTGAGTTTAACCAATACTCAAAATCTCTATTTTCTAAGTACTCATGAATATTGCAGTAATCCCCATGCAATTTCTAATCCATATGAACAATCTACAAATGATTCATGACAACCTTAAATCAATACCAACTCCCCAGAAGTGTATTACTGACTGTGATATTTCGAATAAATTAATATTCAGGAAGTAAAACATGCAAAGTGAAACAAATAATAAATTAATTGACAAATGGTATCACACACTTTGAATACAAATAAATCCCCATTAATTAATCACCATTCAATTACAATTTATTATTGTTACATTGTTTAAAAAAATATCAACTAACTACCAAAATCTAGAACTAACATCATATCTTAGCCCAATTCTCTTAGCATGCTCGAAGTACTTAATCTTGCTCAACCCCTTTATGAGAGGATCATCAAGATTATCATTTGATGATACTCGATTCATCATAATTTTTCCTTATTTTACTGGATGTCGAATGTAATGATATTTTCGTCGATGTGCCTTGATCTACCATGATCTTTTGGTTCTTTGGTCAAAGCAACTACACCTTCGTTGTTGCAGAAAATGTCTATTGATTCTTGGATTGGAGGAATAACTCCAAGATCTCCAATAAAGTTTGTCAACCATTCTGATTCCTTCATTTCCTCGCTTGCTGCAATGTTGTCATACCCCCGAACCGGGACGACGGAAACGTCCGGGGGCGGATGACGTCATTGTATAGTATCATCACAAGTGAATATCAATGAAACATAGCATTTCAAGCGACATACATTGAAAATACACACTTACATAGTTTACATATTGCACTTGTTCATCGGTTACACAAAAGTGACAAAAAAAAATTCATCAGGTTGCACCACTTGATCTTATAGCAGAGCTGATTACCTGTTACTGGTTCCCTGAGAATACAAGTCATTTTGAAAAGCGTCAACTAAAAAGTTGGTGAGTTCATTAGTGTTTTTGTATAAAATGGTTTTATACTTGTTTAGATTAGTTCTCGTAGTCCTTTCAGAAAATCCGATATTTTCTATGAAAATGGTTTGTAAGTCTCGTTCCAAAACCGTGAATATATGCATGCATGTCCTTTGTTTTCTTTTGTTTGTAAGTGTAAAGAGTGTGTTCCCAGAAAATCCAATATTTTCTGATGTATGAAAAACTATAGTTTTAAACCCTAAGACCAAAAATGTATGAGAGTTGTTGTACTGAACAATAGTATGTAGTTATATCTTTTAGAAAAACTAATGGAGTGTAAGCTTCCCGTAAACCGAAATAGTATGTTAATCCCTATGTGAGTTCTTATAACCATGTTAATATGACCGATATGCCTAAACACGACGTTCTTCAGGTGTCGGAGCTGGGGGGACCCTTGTCACCCTAGACTTGCTGGTCTAACTGTAACGAACAACTGAGGTGTGGGGTTGTCAATTCCATATAGATTTATACACAATGGTCTCGCTCTCCTTCCAGAAGACTCTGGTTATAATGCAAGACTTACAATGTACACTAGGTAGGTACGGTGAAGAAAACGTCTCACAAGAGCATTAACTAATTTACACGAACTTTGACTCCACTTATTGAATAATGAAAACGACACTACTAGTGTAAATTTATGACTGAAGCTTTATGACACACATTTTACAGCTTTATGACTTACAGTTTATTACTCATGCTTTAAAAGTCCTATGATAGGCAGGTTATGACTCGCAAAATTTTCTGTCAGAAATTCTGTTTTGTATACCATTTTGGTTAAATTATTTATAATATTTTTCTATAAATAATCATTAATGATCATGTCTAATTGTAATATATGTTGTGAAAATAGCACAATATCTTGGGTTTTAAGTCGTCAAAATAGTGACAAGGTAGTTACGACTATTTTACTAGTAAAATTTATTTTTAGTAAATTAATCAAGTTATGAAATTTGTTTAACACACCATGTGACATCCCTATTTCACAATCAGAAAATACCAATTTTATTTATGCTTTATAAAAATCAGAGTACCTCTTAATAAAAATGTTGTGAAATTTATTCCCAATAAAACATGATAAATACGTTATCAAAGCATTTCCGTAGAAAAATATTTTTATTCATTTTAAAACATTTGGGATGTCATCGTCAATACAGAAACATTAGCATAAACAAAACTTACATTCATTATCACTAGTGATTTATATCTCCTTAATCTCTCAGTGTAATGCGACTCCATATCAACACCTGTGATATAAATAAACTGAGTGGGTTAGGTTGGGAAACTTGTGAGTACATAGGGTTTTCAACCCACAATAATATAATTATTATGTTTAATCTTCAAACAATTAATCAACCCAATTACCCATCCCCATTATCTTATTTACTCCTAAGAATCAACTATTTTTCGTTCATTTATTCCTAAGGAATTGACACGAAGTCCATCGTTACCAATATTTATAGATTACAACTGGTGAACACGTAGTCCAAAACATATGGTGAACACTTAGTTCAAAAATAACTAGTGAACACACTTAGTTCAAAAATACCTAGTGAACACACTCAGTTCAAAATACCTAATGAGCACCTAGTTCAAAAACACCTACAAGTTACGAGCCTGCTAGCGTTCCACTGGACTATCTAGTATAGTCTGTGGTTGTCATTTATACTCCACTAGACGACTGGATCACTGCCAACATTGATGTTTTTTTCATCGTGTTATCACACAACAACTATTTCATTTACCAATGTTTTACCCAACACATTTTGTAGATATAAAACATATATACAGTTTAAATCATTTAAAACATGTATAAAAATCTTTCACCCAGCATAGACAGCAAGTATTCAGACAAGATGAAAGAGACTATGAACTCACTTGAAAAGGTGGCGACTCGGTACTCGGACGACACTTTGTTTACTTTAAACAACTCCTTTGACATAACCTAGTATCATTACCACAAGAGTTTAATCTAATGCTCGACGAGACTAATTAACAGTCTAACTATTATTACTATTATATAAGTGTTAACACAATACTTTTTACCCACTATGTACAGACAGGGGCCAGACTTGGAACACCGGAGAGCATGATCATTTTGGCATATATCACTTCTGAAATCCAGCAAACCAAGCGGCCCTACAAACCAGATTCCCCGTACCGTGAGTGGTTAAAATATATTATAACGACACTTATATAACTCATAATAATAGCCCAAATATTTATTATAAGGTCCTAATAACATTACTATATTTAAATAAAAACTATATTTAAAATAACGTAGGCGTATCTTACCTATGAGGGGGTTTGGATAGAAGCCGTGCTCTGCAGGGGTAGAACTTCCGAGCCGGAAGCTCTTCTTCTCGGAGCCGTCGAGCGCTCCGGGGCTTTCTTCTAGCGCTAGGGGAGTTTTGGGAGGTTTAGAGAGAATAAAGAATGAGAAATGTGTGAAGAAAATGAGGGTGTGAGATGTTCTATTTATAGGGTGAAATATGGCTGAACTTGGTGCCACATGTCACCGTCTGGTGGCAAGATTTGGGGAGAAAGCAATGGCCAAGATTGTGCCACGCCACCCATTTTCGCACAACACACTTCCGACTTCTAAAATTCGTAACTTTCGCATACGAGCTCCGTTTTTAACGTTCTTTATATCCAAGAGTAGGTAAAAATAAGATCTAAAACTTTCATTTTGACTCCGTCGGCTAATTCTCGACCGATCTTAAATTTAACAGTATGAGGAGATTATATTGTTAAATGTCCGCGTAAAATTCATAACTTCTACATACGAACTCCGTTTTCGTCTGTCTTTTTATCTTTGAATTCTTATTAATGAGATCTTCAACTCTCATTTAGGTCATGTAGTCCAAAAACCTATCGGACTAAAATTCGAGTTTCGGGTCGTGCCCTGCTACGCCAAATCTTAGAAAATTCATAACTTCCTCATACGAAGTTAGATTTGGGCGTTATTTTTTTGTATGTTCTCGGCTTAACGTACACTAAAACATTTTTTAGATCACTAAGGCTAAAAAGTCATCTATCGTAATTTCACTATTTACGTCTCCCGGTGCCGTGCCGGTTTTGCCATAAAACTCCGACGAGCCATAACTTCTTCGTTATAACTCGGATTTCAGTGTTCTTTATATGTACGGAACCCTTGTAACATATACTACAACTTGGTTAATATTAATCCTTCTAAATAATCTTTCATTAAAAACTCATTTTTGACGCTCATTGTCTCTAAATTGACTAGCCCGGATCAGCGGGCGTTACACACCACATCCAGTTTGAAATTTTTGTAACTCAAAACATTTTATTTTTTTGTGACTCAAATAAGTCACAATTATTACAAGAATACATATAATAGCCTTGAAATTTATTATATTAAAAAATTTGTATAAGTATAATAGTTAAAAATACATGCGTCCAAGGGTTAAACCTGATTGAGCATATCACTCATATTTTCGCCATTTTTGAGGGTACAACATGACCACAAAAACTTTTATAACACAAGGATATTATCAACCTTTAGTTTAATATTTTTAGCATATGTTAAGGTCCTTTTTACAAGATCTTGTTCGATTTTCATCCCATAACTAAGATGTAAGCAATTACCCAAAGGCTAAACACATAACACAAAGGTACATGGAATTATACAATGGTTAAATACATAAACACAAAGGTACATGTAATTATCCAATGGTTAAACGAAACTTGATTTGTATTCTCCCCTCGAAAACATGAAAATACGAAAGCATGGGGTATGAATCTCACATTGATTTCGTGTGGTAGGAAGAAGAAGAAGGAAGTTTTCGAGCCTCGCTTGGTCTTGGAGAGATTCTCGAAAAGTTAATGTTCTAAGGGTCATACACACGAAAAATGAGTGTGTAAATGGAATGATCTTAATGTTGGAATAGTGTCTAAGGCTACAACTATATTAGGCAAGTATTTGACCCGATTGTGCATGGTCCTTTTGGGTTGCCTTCACCATAGCAACTTGACAGGATGATTTATTATGAGAGAATAATTATTGTTAATATATTATGAGAATAATATAAGGAATAATAATATTGTTATTTGATTAATATATAAGTCATAAATTAATTAGAATTAATTTGGTGACTTAAAGAGATTAATTAAATAAGATGGTATAAACTGTCAATTGTTTGATAGTTACACTTTGGGCTGTAAATCCTTCTTGGATAGGGTTGGACGATTTCTAGGGCTTGGGATAAGCCATAAATCGTCCAAGGGCTTATCATGGGAAGGATTTGGATTGCTTTGAGTAAAGATTATCTAACTAGGGTTTAAGGGTGAAACCCTAGGAGCCTTACAAGTATAAATAGACCCTTAGGGCAAGGGAAATCGGCACCTCTGCTAAAGAAAAGAAACCCTGGCCGATTTCTTCCCTCTCCTCTCTCTCAAATCATCCTCTTGCTATTTGGTGTTTGTAAGCCATTAGAGGAGTGACATTTGTGACTCTAAAGCTCCAAGAACAAGAAGATCAAACAAGTGTTTCAAGGTAAGCTTCTAACTCTGATTTTGTATTGTTCCTATGCTCTATTAGCTATTAGAAGTCTTGGATCCAATGCATGTTTAATTAGAGAAACCTAGATCCAAGCATTAGGGTTTCTATATGCACATAGGAATGTTCATATGGCCAAAACCCATCAGTGGTATCAGAGCCTAGATTGGTTTCTATTAAATTGATGCTTGATTATTTGTTTCTTGTTTGCAAAATTCGAATTTTGTGGTTCTGTGTCATGAACTCGACGAGTCCCATGGTGGACTCGGCGAGTCCAGTTGGGAACTCGGCGAGTCCAAGCGTTAGGAAGGGCCAATATCGGGATTTCTTGATATTTATCTTATGGAAACTTGCCTTTATCATATTAGATCAACCCTAATCCGATTTTTTGATATATATGAATATGATCTTGATCTAATTAAAGATATTTATCAATTAATAAAATATTTAATTTCCTTATGTGATAATTAATTAATTATTTAATTAAATTGGTAAATTATTTTGCAAGAAATCATTAAATAAATCAAATATGGATAATTATGGAATTAATTGTTAATTAAGATTATTTGTTATTTGATCCTCCTTGCTTTAAATGTTTAAAACTTGCCCTCAAGTTTTGAAATTTATGTTTTGTGATTAAAAGTTTAATTTAGACAATTTAAATTTCGAACTCTAGAATTTTACAAGTTTAAAAATTCAACCCTATACTAATATAACATTACAAGATTAATATGTATATATATGTATAACTAAAATGCTAGTCTTACCGTTAGTAGGCCTCATTCACGAAGCCGATCTATAAGGTGGGTATAAGGTTGCGGCCTATAAAATGGCGCTTAATGGGTGTACACTCACACCCACCGCTTGCTTGATCGGTGGAAGGTCGTTAGTCGAACAGGTAGGATAGAGCAACCTCATCCTCTCATTAAAAGTATAATATGAAATACAAAGTAAATACATGTTTTTCAAAAAATTTTCCAATCTTAGTTACTTTAGGAAAAGTGAATTGATGCAATCCCAAGAAATTACACTTTGCACCCTTGCTAAGAAGTTAGTGGAGCGTGTGTGGTTTACCGGCACACTAATTGGTTCTAAGCAAAGGTGGAAAAGGGTGATTCATTGTTAATCAGAGTTCGATGGAGCGTGTGTGGTTTACCGGCACATCGAATAGGTGATCGTTACAATGAAGGCACCATGTGAATTTGCATGGTAATTCACACCCGCTTTGTGATCCTCGGTATCCCAGTCACAAACAAGACGGGAATATTGAGATTTAAACATGCCATTGAAAAGTTTCAATGAATCTCATCTAAACCTAGGAATTCTCAAATTCATTTAGAACTTAAAGTTAGGTTTTCATGGCGGAGAATTAGTGAATCGTCATTCACTTACCTTCAAATTGTTTGCATGTTAGATTACGACATCCCTTTTCTAATATGTAAATATTGTTGTTGAATCCTAGCCCTAATTTTCTTATTGGGTGATAATTAGGGATTAATATTCTAATCTATATTTGTCCTTTCTATTTGTAGATGTCGAACGCAAACAACGCTGCTGCTAGTTCATTCACATTGATGAGCCTTTGTCAAAAGGTCACTTTCGATGGGACGAACTTCAGCGAATGGATAAGATACATTCACACTATTGCTCGCTATGAGGACAAGGAGTATGTCCTCGATGAGAAGCTCGAGAAAATCAACCCTGAAATCGCTACTCCGGCTGAAATGACCGCTTTTGAAACTCACGAGCGTGATGCAACGAAGGTACATTGCATCATGATAGCCACTATGAACTCCGAATTCCAAAAGTCCTACGAGGACATGTACCCGTATGAGATGCACCAAGACTTGTTGGAGAGATACCACCAAAATGCGAGACAAGAGCATTATGAGATTTTCACTAACATGATTTCCGCTAAAATGGGTCATGGAGAGTCTCTTACCGTGCACCTGCAAAAGATGCAAAGGTATGTCGACCGTCTTCGTAAGTTGAATGTTGACTTTGGGGAAGACCTGGCGATCGACATGGTGCTTCACTCTTTGCCTCCAAGTTACAATCAATTTAGTATGACCTACCACATGAAAAAAGAAGAGGTCACCCTAAGCAAGCTCCAAGGTCTCTTGAGGGTCGCTAAAAGCAACTTCAAGGACAAGTCTGTTGCACCAACTCCCAATCCACCTGCTGCTCCTGTTTTGGCTATTGGACAAGGAAGGGGAAAGAAGAGGAAGACTTCGTCTAAGAACTATCGCAAGGTTAATCCCCAAGATGGTGCCTCTTCTATTGGGACCAAAGTTGATCTTGCTAAACCCTGCCCTAACCCAAAGGAGGCAGAGTGCCACCACTGCCACAAGATAGGACATTGGAAGAGAAGCTGCCCAGAGTACCTGCAAGCCATCAAGGAAGGAAAGATCAAGCCGTCTTTCGTAGGTATATACACAATTAAATCTAACAATTCACCTCATGCTATTTCTTGGGTTCTTGATACCGGTTGTGGTTACCACATTTGTTCTAATGTGCAGGGACTAAGAAGAAATAGGGATGTGGAGCATGGAAGAATAAATCTAATCATGGGGAACAGAAGATCGTCGCCTGTGACCAAGATTGGAGTGTATTCTTTAGTGCTTAGGAATGGTTTATCTTTAGATTTGAACAATTGTTGCTATTCGCCAGAAATGGCTAAAAACATCATTTCATTTCATGGTTTGTTTAGACAAGGTTTTAGATTTTCTTTTAATAATGAGAATGGTTCTATTTTGGCTTATCTAAATGGTGTCTTTTATTTTGAAGCTATACCATGTAATGGAATTTATGAAACTGTTATGATTGTTGATAACTTAGGAAATGATGTTTTGAACATAAATTCTTCCAATAGTATGGATAAAGCATCCTTGTGGAGTGTACCTGGTGAACATAAATTCTAACACAAAGGACTTAGTCAAAGGACTATCATTGGGATGGAGTGTACCTGGTGAGCACACAGTTCACACAGTTCGAATGAACACACAGTTCGAATAAACACACAGTTCAAATAAACACACAGTTCAAATAAACACCTACAGGTTGCGAGCCTGCTAGTGTTCCACGGGACTGTCTAGAATAGTCCGTGGTCGTCATCTATACTCTGCTAGATGACTAGATCGTCAAGAACAGCTATAACGAGCCCTTTCATTATTTTATTTTGTCACACAACAACTATTACATCTACCTATGTTTTACCCAACACATTTTGTAGATATAAAATACATATACAGTTTAAATCATTGAAAACATGTATAAAACGTTCATCGAGCATAAATAGCAAGTATTTAGATAATATGCACACATAGCACGTAATTTATATAAAATACTTCATATCTATGTGTAAGCTGAAAGTAACTATGCACTCACCTGAAAGGTGGTGACTCAGCACTCGGACAGCGCTTCGATACTCTCAAAACGATTTTCCTTCGATAAAACCTAGTACCAATACCATTAAGGTTTAGTCTAACGATAACCGCGACAAATTAATTAGTCTGACTATTATTAAGCGTTAATAACACTCAATAATAGCCCAAATAATTATTTTAAGGACCTAATAACATTCCTATAATTATTTGAAAGCTATATAAAAAATTGCGTAAGCGTAGCACACTTACAACGAATTTTATCGAAAACCGGAACTTAATTGGAGCAGCGTTTCGAAACCGAAAAACTCCTTTTTCTCGGGACTCCGGGAGCCTCGGGGCTTCCCTAGGGTGCTAGGGGTTTTATCTAGGGCTTAGGGGTGGTTTGGGGTTGTAGAGAGAGAAAGAAGTTAGAGAGAGAAGTGAAAAAGGTGTGAAAATGAGGGCTGCCTTCGCTGCCTTTTATAGCCTGCGAGGCCTCGGTACGTTGGGCATACCTCGGACCTACGCGGGGCGTAAGGGCTCGGATAAGGCTGCCAGATCGACTCCAGCTGTCTCGCATTCGGAAGGGATAAGACCGAGGTTACGCAGGGTGTTCCAGATCTCGTACGTGGGGTGTAGGGCCAGGCTTCGTGGCATGATCTGAAGCGAGATCTGAGACCATCATCGGACGGCCCACAACACGCCACGTCATCAGTCTCGCACCAGGTTTCGCATTTTCATACTTCAACTTTAAAAACTCGTAACTTCCGCGTACGACCTCTGTTTTCGACGTTCTTTATATCCACGGGAAGGTGGGAACGTACTCTACAACTTTCATTTAGGCTCCGTCGGCTAATTTTGGCTCGATTTTAAATTTTATATTATTAACGGGCCGGGACAGGATTGGTCCATTAAATCCTCATAACTTCTTCATCCAACGTCCGTTTTCGCTCATCTTTTTCTCGTTACGCTAATATTAATGAGATCTTCGATTCTCGTTTAGGTCGTGTCGGCTAAAAATCACTCAATCTAATATTCGAATTTCGGGATGTACACTGCTATTCCGAAACTTCGAAAAATCATAACTTCTTCATACGAAGTCAGATTTGGGCGTTCTTTTTATCGATGTTCTTAGTTTAACATATTCTATGAATTTCGTTTAGATCGCTAAGGCTAAATCTCGCTCTATCGTAAATTCACTATTTACGCTTCCCGGTATCGTGTCGGTTCTGTCGCGAAACTTCGACGGGTCATAACTTCTTCGTTATAACTCGGATTTCGGCGTTCCTTATATGTACGGAAACCTTGTGACATAATCTACAACTTGGTTAAGATTATTTATTCTAAATAATCTTTTCTCGAAAAGTCGTTTTCGACCCCTATTGCCTCTAATTTGACTAGCCCGGATTTGCAGGCGTTACAGTGATGACTTGAAGGTGCGAGGGTATAGTGACGCCAACTTTCAAACCGACAGGGACAACTACCATTCGCAGTCGGGCTGGGTCTTTACCCTAAATGGAGGAGCAGTAACTTGGAAAAGTTCCAAGCAGGAAACAGTAGCTGATTCAACGTGCGAATCAGAGTACATTGCAGCGAGCGAAGCGTCGAAGGAGGCAATATGGTTGAAGAACTTCATCGGTGATCTTGGAGTTGTAACTGCCATAAAGGAGCCCATGGAGATTTTCTGTGATAATGAAGGAGCGGTTGCCTTGACCAAGGAACCGAGAGATCATGGTAGATCTCGATATATCGACAAAAAATATCACTTTATTTGACATCGTGTAGAAGAAGGACAACTCGTAGTGAAGAGGATATCATCAGAAGATAACCTAGCAGATCCGCTTACGAAGGGACTGAGTAGGGTTAAGCACTTGCAGCATGCTAGGAGTATTGGGCTGAAGGATGATATTAGCATAGATTAGATAGTAGTAGAAACGTGTAATAGATAAATGTAATTGACATTTGATGATTAAATAAAAGAGTATTATTTATAAGTAATGTTACTGTCTTATGTTAATTATTTAACTATTGTTTCATTTTGCATGTTTTGACTTCCAGAATAATTGAATTTATTAAGAATAATCGAATTATTCAAATTGTCCACAATCGTTCATATGTTGGAAGTAGATATGAATGAAGATTGTCATGAATTGGTGTGTAGATTGTCTAAATGGTATTAGACATAGCAAAGGGTTGCTACAACGTTCATGAGTGCTTATGAACTGGTTGTGAGCATTGGAACAAACCCGCGCTTGCTGGAATCACCTTATGGAATATGATATAAAAGGGTGATCGCAAGACGATAATATCATATAGTCTTAAAACCTATATATATGGTTTGTTATTTGTTAATTGGTTGTACATTGATAATGCGAAAACGCATCAGTAACTCGGTGTTATAAAACACATTGTTGTGTATAATTGATTGATGAACAAGTAAATGCATATAAGTTGAAGTTTATCTGTTACTTTTATCCCAAGATGGTAAAAGCGATATCTCGGCCGCTCGATGCTTTGATTTGACTTATGTGCCGGGCCCGGTCAGAACTGAATTGATGTGTTCGATTAAGTTCTATGTCAAATGAATCGGAGATCGAGAAACCAAATGCTAGACAACGTCTTTGAGAGCTACGATTGCAAATCGAATTGTACTTGTGCATATAGTTACTAGACTTATCCAAGTGGGAGACTGTTGGAATAGGGTCTAAGGCTACAACTATATTAGGCAAGTATTTGACCCGATTGTGCATGGTCCTTTTGGGTTGCCTTCACCATAGCAACTTGACATGATGATTTATTATGAGAGAATAATTATTATTAATATATTATGAGAATAATATAAGGAATAATAATATTGTTATTTGATTAATATATAAGTCATAAATTAATTAGAATTAATTTGGTGACTTAAAGAGATTAATTAAATAAGAGGGTATAAACTGTCAATTGTTTGATAGTTACACTTTGGGCTGTAAATCCTTCTTGGATAAGGTTAGATGATTTCTAGGGCTTGGGATAAGCCATAAATCGTCCAAGGGCTTATCATGGGAAGGATTTGGATTGCTTTGAGTAAAGATTATCCAACTAGGGTTTAAGGGTGAAACCCTAGTAGCCTTACAAGTATAAATAGACCCTTAGGGCAAGGGAAATCGGCACCTCTGCTAAAGAAAAGAAACCCTGGCCGATTTCTTCCCTCTCCTCTCTCTCAAATCATCCTCTTGCTATTTGGTGTTTGTAAGCCATTAAAGGAGTGACATTTGTGACTCTAAAGCTCCAAGAACAAGTAGATCAAACAAGTGCTACAAGGTAAGCTTCTAACTCTGATTTTGTATTGTTCCTATGCTCTATTAGCTATTAGAAGTCTTGGATCCAATGCATGTTTAATTAGAGAAACCTAGATCCAAGCATTAGGGTTTGTATGTGCACATAGGAATGTTCATATGGCCAAAACCCATCACTTAACACAAACATGAAATAAAACACTTTGAGTTTCACAAGGAACTTACCAAGATGCCTAGGACCGATTTTGGTGGTGATGAAGCTCGAGTTTTTGAAAGAAAGGATGGGAGGAAGTCCTTGAGAGCAAAGTGGGGGAAAATGAAATTGTGAGGTGTGTGTGTGTGTTTGGCCGCAGATAAAGAGGGAAGAAAGAAGTAATAACTCATTAATACATGGTGGGTAATACTTAGATATTTTGTGGATAATTACTTAGAAATATGTTGGTTAATAGTACATGTGCATGGGAAAAGGATGAAACTTCATATCTTAAGGTCAACTACTCTTGTCTTTTTCCTTCCTGTGACCGTAATCTCCTTGGGAACACCTTAGTGTGACCGAAATCACCCCATCCCTTGGGGGATTTCGGTCCTAATGGCTCTAGGATGGGGTTCACGGCCAACTATGCTCCACTAGGGGTGTTTACCGCCAAACCATTCCCCATTAAAAGTGTTTACGGCCAAACATTGATTCACTAGGGTAGTTTTCAGTCCTAGGTACTTTGTTTTGGTTTTGTTTTCGGTTTGGATCCCTCATGAAAAGGGTTTTTGGCCCTAACTTGTCCTCATAAGGATCTAACTATTATTATTGTGTTATGTTGTTTATGTGTGATTGAGACTTCAGGTAGTTTCCAAGGTTGCTGATAACTCAGAGGGTGTGTTGTTTGCCCACTGAGACTTCGTGTAGTCTTTAGGGTTGGTGATAACCTGTAACTGTTTATGTGTTCTGCCGTATGAGATATATTGGGAAACTTACTAAGCTTTGTGCTTACATGTGTTGATTATATGTTTTTCATGTACTTTTGAGGATCGCGGGATAGCGAATGTATGATTGTACACACTCGCTGGGAGATTTTGTTACTGGGCATTTTGTAGCACTTTGATATTTGTGACGATGATTCGTATTTGATACTTGTGATTTTCCAATGATTTGGTTTATGAACAATATTTTGGGTAATTTAAAAATGAAAATTTGGTTTTGAAATTGGAGGTGTTACACATCAATATTAAATATATGTAGTTGATTATAATTAATCATCTAATTCCAACACTTATTCCTTTTTTTTTCTTTCTAAAAACTATTTTACACTAACAATATTTGAGTTTATAAATTACATATATTCTTAATCTTTCTAATTCTATATATTGCACAACAACAAAACCGTCAATAATCAATGCCATATGAGTTTGTTTTCAGGGTTATTCCAAACATATTTTGGAAATTCTAGTAGGGACATTAATGAATTGAATTGCTCATGTTTGTTTGCTTTATGTGCATTTGAACTTTCCACATTCGAAACTACCACAAATTTTCAATACATACATCTCCACTCAAACACCTGACACACGACGAAACTTCTATAAGTGAGATTTTTTCTTAATTACTAACAACTCAAACGTCTAAAATTTGTCATACATAAAATACTGATCAAGTAAAAGAAAATGAACCCACTACACGAAATAGTCAAATGTGAAAAATAACTATTTCGCAAAAGGGTACTTTAAAGTGGTCAGTTTCCACACCAAAAGATGACCACTACGAAAAATAGATCCATTTGCTTACTGAGAAATGGTCATCGCAAAATAACGTTATTTTCTAGATATGGAAAATGACGATTTCCAACACTAAAAAATGTTTCTGAGAAAATATTAAAACAATAAAAAAATACAAACTTAAAATCATCACCTACATGATATGAATTTTCAATCCGGAATTTAATTCAAAACTTTTGTTTTAATTTATTAATAAAATAAAATATTTATTTTTATACCAATAAATTATCATAGAACCATTTAATTCCACAAAGGGTTTTTCTATAAGTACCACCCATCATTTTCCTATCCCACCCCTATTGATGTGACTTTTTTGTCTTTTGTGGTTTTTTTTGTTTTATCCATATTTTTTTAGTTTTTAATTTGTTTTTAATTTTTTTATTTTAATCTTATTATTATTATTATTATTATTATTATTATTATTATTATTATTATTATAATTTTCGATAACCATATAAAATTCGAACAACGTTTTAAAATTCAGATGATATTTTAGAATTTGGACGACATTATAAATTTGGACGACATAATAAAATTCAAACGACTATATAAAACGGAACTAAAATAAAGTTTGTCTTTATTTATTACAGATATATTAATGGGTTCAATATTACATTTGCGTGATGCATTAAGCGGATTGAAAGCAAACTTTACTTTTGTTCCATTTTATATAGTCGTTTGAATTTTATAATGTCGTCCGAATTTATAATGTTGTCGGAATTTTAAAATGTTGTCCGAATTTATATGGTTATCGAAATTTATAATAATAATAGTAATAATAATAATAATATAAATTAACAGAAAAAACAACAAAAAAAGAAAAAGATAAAAATGAAAAAAAAAAGGAAAAAGATAAAGAATAATGTCAAATCAAAAGTAAAAATGTTGATTAGATTGATATTAAGAGGGTAAAACTGACTAAGAGGATATTTATAGTACAACCCAACAACTTAGATGTTTGTGGTGTGACATGTGAAATTACTGATTATATATGAAAATTGTGGTTCTCTTTATATTAAAAATCTTCAAAGACCATTTTTTTTAATAAACTTAAACTTTATATTACTAAAATGAAATGTTAAATTGAGAAATATTTTACCAAACATATGAAGTAAAAAATGAAGATTTTTAATGGATGAGTAGACGACTGAAGTATTTAGGCGAACACTTTTACTTTTTTTCAGATAATGGGCTGAGAAATGGTTATATGGGTTGTGAAATGGGCATGATGCCCCGTGAGTAGTTAACGGACTGATTTAATTTATCTTTATTTATATTTATGCTATATATAATTGATGAATAACTCAAATCGATAGCTAAGTGTCAAATAAATATTATAGTAATACGATAATCAAAATAACCGAAACTCAAAAACAAAATCCATATCAAGATAATTTGGTAGGAAATGAATAATGGTGACCCCTTAATTGGACCTGAAATTTAAACCCGAATAGGCGATCCATAACATGAACCCGTAGCCACTCCAAGTGGCAAAAAGTTAGTTAGGCCTGATGACGTGGCATTTCCATATCCCAGCATACAAAATACACATTATCCACAGCAAAAGAAAAAAGAAAAATCAAAATCCAAATGACAAGCAGAATGCGAAGTTACAGAGATGACAACTGCGACTGCTTCCGCTCTACCATCCGTTTCCCTTAATCTCTCCATCACCACCGCCACCGCCACTCTCCGCTCCGGCACCAACCATGTCTCACTCTCCACCCTCCGCCGCCGTCTTTACCCAGTACGAGGTTTAATTTTTGATTACTTTTCCTAATTTTACGTCCTTATCTATCTGCATTCCGATCGTAATAGAAATCAAACCCTAAATTATCTACTGCAGTAGCAAATGACTCGAAAATAACCGAGGTATCTCCCGATCTTATAATCGGAAAGTCAGAAGCTGATAAGATCGTGGACGGAATTGACTTCGGTGAGCTCTGTAATGAATTCGAATGCATTAGCAGTCCGGCTGTTGAAGCCACCGCTAGACAACTCGTACGTGACATCTTAGAGCTCCGGGATGGCAATCGTGCTCTAGGAACGTATGCTGTTTCAGTCAAATACAAGGTCCGAATCTGATCATCAAATTTTCATCTGTTCATATAATCTCCAACCAAAATTTTTTTTTCATTGTAAATTAATATCACTTTTACATGAACTACAGGATCCAGTCAGAAGTTTTACTGGTCGTGAGAAGTACAAGAGACCACTATGGTCGATCAATGCACTAGATAACCCTACTGTGGTGAGGATCATCATATACTATTGTTATCTTATCATTTCTGTTCAAAATTTCAAATGCGAAATCGTTTCCAAAATCTGTTGAATTGCAGAGTGTGCAGGAGATGTCGATGTTGTCTACAAGTGTATTGAGCATAAAATGGACACTGAAAGGAAACCCTAAAAATGTTGTAGCTGGTGTAGGAGGACCTGTGATTCTAAAAGTCAACTCTCGGTTTACATTGAATCAGATTAGTGGTCAAGTTATTGAACATGAAGAGATTTGGGATTTATCTTCATCATCAACAATTGTTCAAGCATATTTCTGGGCTTCACGTCGTTTATTTTCTGTAGTTGAATCTACAAAAGATTTTTCTGATTCTGTCAAGAACTTGTCAAGCCGCTTTTCATCAAAGAAAGAAAATTTGGAGATTTATCCAGATCCCTCTGGTGATCCATTGAAGGTACTTTTTTTTTTCTTCAATAATGTTATGAATAAATAAAGATGTTTATAAAATTTTGATTATTCGTTGGATAATTAATATGACTTTCTATCTTCATGTGTGTTGTAGTTTTTCCAAAGTGAAGATGAGTTTCAAAGAGACGCATACCAACTGGCATTGTTTCTTGCACTTCTGTACTTCCTCGTGCAGTTTTTGAGGACAACTTTGTAAAATCACTGTAAGTGAGATATAAACTGTGTAAATGTGGTTACATATACGTTATATTTTCCATATATATATATAGAAATTTTCTGCAAGAATCCCTTTACGTTGTATCAAACTTTGATTGTTGATCAATAAATTCCGTCTGTATAAAAAAGTTCAACTTCTAACGTCATATTCACATATATGTAACATATAAAAATCAAGACATGAAGAATAATGATGTCATAAAATTACAATACAAAAATCATATCATATACTTTTGAATAAATGTTAAGGCTTATGGTATAAGTTCATAACTAAATAAGAGTCCCGACTCTCATATATGTGAGAGCTATCGGTGAGTCAATTTATATATTAGGTAAATGTGTTTTTTATTTAATTAAAAGCTTATAATATAAACATTTACCTCAAGGGTGTAGCTAAGTTGGTTCTATGGCGACATGTTTGGCGTTTGAGATAAAATAAATGATCCGAGTTTGAAGCTTGTCCATGGCATTGTTGGGACGCGGGAGCTTCCCCCTACTTGTAGTTGCTTGGAGCCTTGCAAAACATGTTCATTTCCTTATCAGAGATATGCATGTCGACACAACAAGTTAATGACACTATTAATAAGTACACAGGCACTTACACATAAGACTAAATCCAAAAACATGAAATAAAAAGAGTAAATTATACGAATAGTCCCTTGTGCAGGTGTCAAAATGCACGTTCGATCCCTATTTTTAAAAATTAACTCGGACTATCAATCGTTTGTTTAAAACTTGCACGCTTTGTCTATAATATGCGGTTTTGTTGCGAATTTAGTCCATGCAGGATCTGAGACGCCCATAATGCTCTTTGTGTATTTCTTTTCCAATTAATTTAGAGTTATTATTATTATTTTTAATTTTAAAAAAAAGATATATAGCCCCACCCACCCAACCTTATTAAACTCTTAACCTAGTATCCGTTTCTCTATATCTCTCTCTTTTCTCTAGATACCATCACCAGAATTATTCACCACCACCGCCGGGTTTTTGAGCCACCACCGTATTCACTTCCTCTAGTGAGACGCCGTCACCTACCACCATCTTACATCTTTGTCTAAAACCCTAAAAAACCCACATGAATTCTCTGATACAATACAAAGCTTCATTGTTCACAAAAGCCTCACCTTCTTTGGATCTGTCACGTGGGTTGTGACTACCTCCTTGCAGGAGAAGGTACCGAAGTAAAGAAACAGTAAACTCACACACCTTGTGCGCCGCCATCTCTATTGTTCGCATCAAACCTTATAGTCGTCATCACCGCATGTTCGCTTGAAAACCTTTGCCTTCTGGATCAACTGATTGAGGAGAACAAAGAACCACAAAAAACCAAGATTGTAAAAATCGTTCGATGTTAGCTAGTCGGTGGACTGGGGTTAAAAGATTAATCAACTAGACGGGGATTAATCGAGAGATTAAAGGGGACCAGAATTTGCTAATTCGTTGAATTTAAAAAAATTAAATATGACTAAAATCATAGCAAAGTTCGTAAATACCACTAATATCATAACAAAATAGGTTAATATGATTAAATGAACATTAGTCATTCGTTAAATAGTTACTATTGATATAGAAAATTTTCAAAGTGTTCAAATTTCATCGCTACTACTGCTTCGCTCGTTTTGTAGGCAAAGATTAATCGCTAGACACATTCAAGTCGGTCGGGTAGCGCCTAGGGATTAATCGGGACCTAATCAAGATTTTTACTATACCATAAAAACACACATACATATGTGTGTGCATATACGAGAGAGAGAGAGGGAGATGGCGGAGTAGCGGTCGTCATCCCCTTCAAACCAACGTCAATGTCCCTAATAGACCTCCGATGTCATCCCCTGCAAGCTTCAAGAAACCCCTTTCCCAGGTACTACACCTCATCGCCTTCTGGTTCTGTAACACCCCAACTGGAATCCCGAAGAAATCTGCTCCGCCGGTGGGTAGTGATTGCTAGGGTTATGGAACAAAAAGAATAGAGATCAAAGGGTTTTCTGGGAGGTGGTCAGTGGTGGTTTTGGCTGGGTTGGCTTGTGATCAAAGTATCGGAGTGGGTCACATATGTCGTTGGAGTCGCTGGTGATGGTAGATATAAGATGTACCGAAGAAGAAGAAGAAGGGTAGGGGGTGGGGGATGAGTTATCAATGTGCTTAGGGCCCATTTATTTTTTTAAAGGCAATAATAATTATTTTTGATAAAAAAAATAATAAATAACAAATAAATATAAAACAAATCAAAAAATAAATAAATAAGGGCAAAAGGGTCTTTTTTGTCCGGAGGGATGAAGCATGTAAGTTTTAAACTAATGAAGGATGATCCGAGTTAATTTTGAAAATAAGAACATAACGCGCCTTTTGGCACCTACACGAGGGACGTGTCTTCTAATTTACTCAAATAAATAAATACACAATCTAGTTTATTATTCATAAATAGTTAATGGTTTAATTAGAAGCTAAAAGAGATTGACTTATTTTGTAACAAGTCAAGGTTTGAATTTTGGAAGGTAGTTATATTAAGATGATTATCTTAATTAGATAATTACCGAAATTAAACCTAGCTAGGAGAGGAAGTAAATATCTAGTTGTATATAAGCATCCAAATCCCTTGAAAGTCGGGTGAATTTCATTCACCATCTCTCTTCCTCCCCCTTGACCTTTGAAGACACACCAACCTTTAGGGTTTCGACACGTGCTTGTTCTTTGAGAAACAAATAAATACTTGTTTACTTTTCTGGATTACTAATAAAGGAATTCTACATTGGACCTCTTTGTGGTTTCTTTTTGGCCATCAAAAGGTAAACACATTCTCATCTGTTAAAAAATATCAAAACGTAAACATATAAATACACAACTTTTTTATAGTTTAACATATGCTGCATGAATAATATGAACATTGATCCAAGGCTTGATCATGATATCTTTGATTATATGTTTCTATTGCTTTTTTTTTTGTTTATTAAATTCATATAAGCATCAAGATTTGACACCTCTAAACTTAGGTTTTCAGTGTTAGGGGTTTAAAAGATCATATAACCGACATATTTAATTCTTGGGGACTTAACTATGATGAACATAAGTTAGTAGTGTCTTAATACTTAAAATAACAGCTTATGGAAGGTTTTAGTGAGTTTGGGTGACCATTTGACTAGAAACTTGAGTGGAAGGGAAATAGTTGCCAAATGACCAAAGATTGAAATATTTGAACCCCTTTTCTCTTTTCTCCTCTCTCTCTCTTCCTCTCTCTCTCTCTCTCTCTCTCTCTCTCTCTCTCTCTCTCTCTCTCTTCTTTTTATCTTGAATGAAATATTTAGCCATGGGAGCCACAGGGGATATTTTCCTCTCAATCTCCAGATGTTTGAAGATCCTAAGTTGATTTATTGAAGCCTTGGTCAAATTTGTTCATATCCTTGTTTGTAAGGTAGCCTTTCTTCTCAATTTCGATTATGTGATTTTGTGTGGATTATCAAGTTTGAATTCCATATCATCCTTGTGAGTTTATGTCAAGTTATAGTTACTATTTAAATTCTACTTCATAATTCAACCAACAACTTTCATTTTAGTTGTTATATTTGATATTCAAGGAGGGTTAGGAAAGAACCCTGACCCAGATTCATGGATTTCAAATATAATGGTTTGACCTGTGAATCCAAGATGTTTTTATTCTTATTTCATTTGTTTATGTCATCATTCATGGTTTCAATCTTATATCTAACTATGTATATATGTGTTTTAATGGAGTTTTGGGGTTTTCCCCCTAACCTTAGCTTCTTAATTTCGGGATTCAATGCTCATATGATGTTATTAGCTTAATTTCAAACCTAGTTCATATAATCTATTCCACATCTAAGGTCATAAAAATACATCATTTGAATATATGGATTTATTGTTGAGATTCAAGCTTATAAGTTGACTTTTGAGTTTGAATTTGACCAAAACAGCACATTATGAGTTGACTATGATTTTAAGTATGCTAAAATGGTTCTAATATGTTTTTATGTTAGTTAGTACCATCATGGATGCCAATTAGGGTGAAAAATATAAACTAATGACAATTTTGGAGTTTTAAAGCATAAAAATGGAGAAACCAAAAAGGTCGGTTTAACCTATGATCCAATGATGTTTGGGATGAAATGAGGGTGTTAAAACATGTGTAATAAAAATTTAAAACTATATCATTCATTGAAAATGGTTTAGAATGGTGTTGGAAGAGTTAAAACTTAATTTAGCAAAGTATGTTGCTATTTTCGACAATACTTTGTGATGTCAGCAAACACACGGCCTATGTCATATTCTAAATCACTTCTACAAGTATGTAATAAATTAATATTAGGGCTTGGGGAAAACATTGGGGCGCCTCCAATGATAACATATAACCACAATATAAAGATTTAAGGGTTTGGATGCTAGTCCATGCTTCGTGATGCTTCTTACTCATGATTACACTTGGAGAGGTTTGGTGGAGTTTAGGTAACCTTTTGGCCAAAGTGAATTTACCGGTAGTATAAGTCCCTTATACTTACTTTAATGGTTGACTTTTATTTGATTTATTATATAAGAGTTTTGATTTGATGTTATATCTTATTATCTTGCTTACTATGTGTGTACCAATAGTACTGGTATGGATTCATGAAATTCTTATATATATATATATATATATATATATATATATATATATATATATATATATATATATATATATATATATATATATATATATATATATATATATATATTCAAATGAGAACAACTATTAGATTGGAGAATGTGAGAATAAATTTGAGCCATATACTTGATTCATTGAAGTTTAGAGTCAGTGTCTTTCTATCGAATCTGAGTTACCGGCCCTCATTTGAAAGACTTTTTTTTTTAATTTAAAAACATAAAATAATATTATATAAATAAAACACAATTAAAAAAATCACCCAACTTATCCCCCACCCACCTACATATCTTACAAATATATATATATATATATATATATATATATATATATATATATATATATATATATATATATATATATATATATATTTCTCTCTCTATAACTTTCTCAGTAGTTGCTTCACCATGATCATCGGAGCACTACCGGCTGTTTGACCATCGCCAAATTGATTGGACAACCCTGGATAACTGCTAGAACCGGACCACCCCGGAATGTATAGATCTGTTTGCACCTCTTTGCTTCGCCTCGACCCATTCGCTCGTCGGAAACCTCCATCCTCCGCCTCTCCTCTTCGTAGACGACATTTTCTTGAACCACCTCTTTCTGCTAGATCTGAAGCAAAAAGTATCATATTTGAAGCAAAAGTACTAGATCTGAAGTAAAAAGTATCAGATCTGAAGCAAAAAATAACTGAATCGATTAAATGCTTTTAAAAGGTTTCCTACATAGATTTATTTAAATTTTTCCTAAATACTTCTAATAATTAGATTATACTTTGCGTTATTGTTTTCACTCCATATGTTTGATGAAATGCGTGTAAAGGTTTTACCTATTATGTTTTAGGGTTTCGAAGTGAAGAATATTATAATAGTGTTTAATCACATGTGATTAAATACACGGGACCAAATATTGAATAGAAAACACGAAAATGAATATTGTCTACATAAATCATATGTGATTAAATACATATAATCACATGTGTTATTGGTTGCACTTCATATGTTTGATTAAATGTTTGTAAATGTTTTACATATTGTGTTTATGGTTTTTAGGTGAAGAACATGATAACAAGGTTTAGCTACAAGTGATTAAATACATATAATCACATGTGATTAAATAAATGAGACCAATTATTGAATCGAAAACATGAAAATTAATCTCGTCCACATAAATCATATGTGATTAAATACATATAATCACATGTGATTAAATACATGAGAACACTTATTGAATCAAGAATATGAAAACGAATCTTGTTACATAATCGTATGTGATTAAATACATATAATCATATGTGATTAAATAAATGATAAAAACTATTGAATAAAAAAGAAGAAAATGAATATTGTCCATATAAATCATATGTGATTAGATACATATAATCACATGTGATTAAATACATGAGAACAACTATTGAATAAAAAAGAAGAAAATGAATATTGTCCATATAAATCATATGTGATTAGATACATATAATCACATGTGATTAAATACATGAGAACAACTATTGAATCGAGAATGCGAAACGAATCGTGTCCATATAAATCCTATGTAATTGGATACATATAATCACATGTGATTAAATACACGAGAATAACTATTGAATCGAGAATGCAAAAAAAATAAAATAAAAAATTGTCCATATAAAAGAAATTTGGATATCTGGTTTTTTGTATTCGGATGCGGATATCAATTTTAGAAAATTTTGGATATTTCAGATATCTGAATATTCAAAAAAGCATAACAAAAATATCTTTTTATATTTTTTATAATGTATTTTATTTGTCTACTTATTATGAAACTTGAAATTAAAATACATAAAACAAAAATTTGGCTTTCCCACCCATAACACTTTTCTTTCCCACTTTCATATCCATTAAAGGTCATGATTGTTAGTGTTACAACCTGGAAAATACGTCATCGAACACCGTTCGTATTTAGCGATAAAATATGAAAATGTAAAAAGGACAATATTGTAACCACCCAATATGTTCAAAATTTTCGTCCTTAATTACGTCAACCTTTAGGCTCAAAAATAGGTGCATGAAAAATCGCGTCACTTTGAGAACAAGTTAACATTTTTAGATAATATTAATTATTAGCTACCGCGATCTCAGAAATATAAATTTTGCAAAAATCCAACTCAGTATGGGTAATATATGACTTTTGTAGTAAATAAACATCTACCATATGAGACGAAGAACACCTAAAACAGAAATCGTATGAGAGAGTTATGATTAAAACTAGTCGAAAAACAAAAGTCAAAACTAGCCAAAACGACGAAAAAAGAAAGTTGTAGAGTACGTCGAGACCTACATGGATATATTAGAGTCGTTGGAAATTGAGTTCATATGCGAGAGTTATGCTTTTTACCATCACGTGAGCGACGTGCAATTTGACACTCGATCTATCTGGATACGAGGTGACTTGACACAAGGAAAGAGCGACACATTGCAGCTCCATGTGGCTCGCTAAACTTGCTATAAATATCAGGCTTCAACAATCCCTTTCCTTCACACCTTACAGACTCTCTCTCACCCTCTCAATCCGTGTGGCATTGCCCCCGAGCACCTCTCGATTTTTGAACTTTCGGCTTCTTCCCTACAACAACGGTATCATAACTCACAGGTGAGTTCACGGCCCCATTTTCCCAACCTTTTTTTAGGGGAGGGGGGGTACATATTGAAATACAACTATTACTTAGTTATTACCAATTGTAGAAGATTGGTTAGATAACTATGCTCATAACTTTAGGATGATATTATGCTGTTATATACTTTTCCCAACTTTTAAAGTAAATATTTTTCCTAGTTGTTATACCGATTCGCACTGATAGAAAATATCAAATCTAGTCGTTACGCTTGCCAGTTGCCAGGAAATGCCGATGCTCTAGTCGTTATTATAGCCAACCTTTGGATAAGCTTAGTACCTAGTGGTTACTCTGCCCAAATACTCGACAACACAAATCACGCTAACTTGCTTATATATATATATATATATATATATATATATATATATATATATATATATATATATATATAATATGAATAATTTATATAATAAGTAAGTAACATAAATATAACAAGGAATAACAACATGGCCGACCAGGGGAGGCCCCTACAACAAGAGTTAGATGAGACACGATTCATCAACATGGGTTTGGGCGCAATGCTTATGCAGTGTGGGATAGTTATTGCTTATGCTTCTCGGCAGTTGAAGCCACATGAGGTCTGTTATCCGACTCATGATTTGGAGTTGGGGGCAGTAGTGTTTGCTCTCAAGATTTGGTAGCATTACTTGTGTGGGGTTCGGTGTACTATCTACATGGATCACAAGAGTTTGAGGTATCTTATGGACCATCCGAACCTGACTATGAGACAACATAGGTGGCTTGACGTGGTCAAGGATTATAACTGCGAAATTTTGTATCACCCCGTGAAAGCGAATGTGGTTGCTGATGCTTTGAGCCATAAGACGGCTAGTTTTGATCTTGGGAGTCTATGTATGAGGATATTGATTGACTATCCTCTTCTTGATCTGATTAGGTAGGCTTAAGCCGAGGGAGTCAAGAAGGAAAACTAGAAATAGGAGACTCAGGGGTGAGGTTAACAGGTTTGCTACTGATAGTCATGGGTTATTGACCCAGTATGGACAAGTTTGGGTGCCAGATTTTGATGGGGTCAGACAGACTGTTTTGGAGGAGACACATAAGTCTAGGTTTTCGGTACACCCTGGATCCACCAAGATATATTGGGATTTGAGGATTAGTTATTGGTGGCCTTGCATGAAGAGAGAGATAGCCTGGTATGCCGAGAGGTGTTTGACCTGTCAGATGGTCAAGGCTGAGCACCAAAGGCTGCATGGCAAGTTGTAGCTGTTAGAGGTTCCCATGTGGAAATGGTTACATATTACTATGGATTTCATCACCAAGTTACCTTGGACGGCTAAGGGGCACGATGCAATTTGGGTGATAGTAGATCGGCTGACCAAGAGTGCCAATTTCTTATTTATCCGTGAGAGCTCATCGGCCGCGAAATTAGCCGACTTGTACAAGTACGAGATCATTATTCGACATGGTATTCCAGTCTCCATTCTATCTGATCGAGGTGTTAGGTTCACATCTCGTTTCTAGCAGAAGTTCCACGAGGAACTAGGTATGAGGTTACATCTTAACACTGCCTACCATCCACAAACTGACGGTCAGAGTGAGCGGACCATTCGGACACTTGAGGAGATGTTGAGAGCTCATGTCATTGATTTTGTTGGGAGTTGGGACTTGTACCTTCCCTTAGCGGAGTTTTCATACAGCAACAACTATCACTCCAATATCGGTGCGCCACCTTTCGAGCTCCTTTGTGGGAGGAAGTGTCACACCCCAGTGTGTTGGGGAAAGGTTGGTCAAAGAGTCATGGGAAGAACCAAGGTAGTGTTGGGTTTTGAGCATTCTAACACTCCTATGGTGTACATGCAACCCTATAAACCTTGGATCTATGTTTTCTCTATTATACATGCAAATAAGAACTTTCCAAGGCTTTAATCCTAACTAGCATATTATGATGTTCTTATACTACAAAGTACTAGTTAGATGACATACATTTTGATGTAGCTTGATGTCTTCAAGCTTTAAGAGCTTAGCCCCAATAGTGTGGAAGCCTCAAATGGAATCACAAATCACCAAAACACCTTGGAAGACTTTAGAGAATATGGATACTTGGTTCTCTCTAGTGAAATCGGCTAGCCCTATTAGTGTATCCACACTAGTGCCAATTTCACCAACCAAGGACATCTTTATATAGTATGGAGACTAGGGTTAAACCCATGACCTTTCATTTCATATGATCCATGGGTTAAACACTCCATGGACTATCCATGAAAGCTTAGCCCAACCTAAATGAAGTTGGCCCATTCCATATATATAAGAGTCCATATTTAATTAGTTCATTTTGATCACTTAATTAATTATAAATTAATTATTGATCAATACTAATTAAATAATATGATTCCATATTAATATATTAGAACTTATAATATATTAATATTAATCATAAATATACTATTCTCAAAAGACTATCCATATAAATTGTGTCGGTGAAGTGCAACCCAAATGGATCATGCCGGGTCGGGTCAAGTACATACCAAATATAGTTATGGACTTAGACATTAATCCAACAGGTAGTTCTTCAGACGACAAAGCTCATCCAAAAAATCAGACGAAGACTTCAGACAACTCAGAGTTGGCAGAAGAGTTATGCCAACAAAAGACGATTCGAGTTGGATTTCTAGGTCGGAGATATGGTTTTACTGAAGGTATCACCATGTAAGGGTGTAATATGCTCAAAGAAGAGGGGCAAGTTGGGGACCCGATATATTGGTCCATTTCGGGTGATAGCCACGGTTGGGAAGGTAGCGTACAAATTGGATTTTCCTAGGGAGCTTAGCCATATCCACAACACCTCCCATGTGTCTCAGCTTCAGAAGTGTGTGACTGATGATTCAACGGTCGTTCTTTTGTAGGATGTTTTGATTGATGATCGTCTAATTACATTGAGAGGCTAGTGACGATCTTGGATTGGAAGACGAAGGCTCTGCGCAACAAGGTGGTGACTTTGGTCAAGGTTCAGTGGCAACATCAGAAGGGTTCTGAATGGACATAGGAACCCAATTCTGATATGCGGGAGCATTACCTAGAGTTGTTCACAATAGCGGACTTCGAGGACGCAGTCTAGTTCAAGTGGAGGAGAATTGTAACATTCCGATGATGAGGTAATTTCAATTTTAACCCTAAGTGTGAAGGTTAATTGCATTTTAGCCCTATTGTATGGAAAACGTTGCAAAATTGCCCATAGTGGCAATTTTGTAATTCTTGGGGTGTGAGCACGTACGTTACGCGTACGTGGTGAAGTACCAAACCCTAAATTTTAGGTTGTGGACCCTATTTAATTATCTTTATGGCCTACAAACCTCTTCTCTTATCAGCCTTCATCACCCCCATTCGACCTTAGCAAACCATAGTTCCTTGTTTAGGCATTCTTGACCTTTGGTGTGCATTTTTGTGGCTTTGAAGAAGAAGGAAGGAAGTGAAACCATCTTGGAAGCTTAAAGAAGCTTTGGATCTGGAATCTTCATTTATATAGAAACATCAAAGAGGTATAAAGTTCTGAACTTGGCTTGTATTTCTTTAGATCTTGTTAGTCTTGATATATGAAGTATTTTGGTCTTGGATTTTAGTTCTTCCCCATGCATGTGTTATTGGCTTTTAGTTCTCCCCCATGCATGTGTTAGGATGTCCTAATGAATTAAGGAGTTAGGGTTTGTTGGTATTAAGCACTTCTAGCCATGTAAAGTCATAAAGTTTGAAACTTTATGACTTATAATGTTATTTTTGGTTTAGATCTGGTTTTGGACGTAAGGACTTGATGTATTAAGCTGTTAATGAGAGATGGGGTTGACTAGGTGCGTATGTTGGGCGTACTAAATGGTACGTTGTGCGTACACGGTCAAAGTCCAGACTTCTGGGTCAAGCGGAGTACACCCCGCGTACAGATGAGTACACCCAACATACTCGGTTGGATTGACTCGGCTGGTTTGTTAAATTTGACCTTTGACCATGTTTGACCTATGGGTATTTTAGGTAATTTGAGATCGGTCATTATTTGGTGTTTCGGTGATCGGATGAGCTATTATTCGGAGCTATGTCCTGCCAGATATCTTTTGAGACTAAGAGGTGACTTTTCCTCACTGTACCTGTAGGTCGAAGACACCAATGCCGGCCCACTAGATTATGTATCTTGGGCATAGGATAGTACTATGCTAGTATATGACTGATTAGTAGATCTGCATGATTATTTGTATTTGTTGCTTATGTTTTTATGTTTATCTGTTACAAATGTGGATATATTATGGTTGGGTTGAGGTGGTACTGCTTTGTGCTGAAGGCCAAGACATACGAGGCGGTACGGATAGGTTGTAGGCCCTGCGAGGCGGTCCAATCATGCCGAAGGCCTGGAGAGCTGTCCGGATAGGCTGTAAGCCCTGCGAGGCGGTCCAATCATGCCAAAGGCTCGTAAAGTGGTCCAGATAGGTTATAAGCCCTGTGAGGCGGTCCATTGCAAAATAATATTTGCATGTTTTGTTTGTTATGTAGTGTGCTGGTACTTTGGGGGAACTCACTAAGCTTTGGATTACAGTTTTAGTTTATTTTTTAGGTACTTCAGAGGATCGTGGGAAAGCGAAGGTCTAATCATGCACATCCTCCTATTTTTTTTATGATATTGACTTTTGGGACACTCTGACATGACTTTTACTTTTGAAACAATGGTCTTTTGTAAACAATTATGCTTAATGGTTGTTTTTGAAAAGTTTTAAATTTTTATGATTTTGGTGTGTTACATATATCATCCACAATGGTTATCCAAGCCTCAACGAGCGTAATCTCTTATTCTCTGGTCCACGGATGGGGTTGATTTTCTGTCATTCCGGAGGTCTAAAGGTTCTTCAAAATCATTCTCTTATTGGGGTGTTACATATAAAACATTGTCATTTTAGATAGCCTTACCGTTCCTTTTACATATTTAAGTTTCAAAAGACATTACAATATTTAAAATTAGATTACATTTCCATGATAACCGAGAACTTGCATCCGATGCAAAGTAGCCGTTTCTACTTGATTGTAGGTCTCAATTAGGTTGAACCTATTATTAGTCATTTCGACTCGATCTTCTATTGTTGGAGTCATCCCACGTGCTTCTTCAATGATGTCTATTGTGTTAACAAACTATCGTATATCTTTATACATCGTAATGGGGAGCATTTGCATATTATACAATGCTAATTTTTCCTCTCCTCCGCCGCAAAAGGTGGCAATGAGATTTCAAGTATTACCATTCTTTTTTTATCACGTTGATAATATCACAAATCATTTCTAATGCAGCCGTATTAACAAGACATCGTTGCTTGTCTTCAAGACGAAATATTTAATATTCTAATGGCAACTCATCCTTTGATTGAGTCACTGGATGTTGGAGACTAAAAATAAAATATATCAACATACGCATTAAAACCCAACTTGCATAAACTTATCCAAAAATAAAGCCAACTTGTTGAAACATCTCCATAACAATTTGTTTTATTGGCAAGTAGTGTATAATAACAGGTTTGACTGAACTTGCTCTGGTCGCCGCCTTCACTGGTCGCCGCCTTCAGACTTCTATCTATTTCAATTTAAGCTTTAATACCCTTTCCGATTTCTTTCTTAATTTTATAGGTGCCTTTGGTGGATTATTATTATTATTATTATTATTATTATTATTATTATTATTTTCTAACTCAACATCTTGATTTTTTATCTACAAAAACAAAATTCCTACAACATTTTAATACACTACCAAAAAATGAGGGAAATAAAATAAAAAATCTATTACAAGTTTTTGTAATTTGAATATACCGAGTTATTAAACAATATTGTAAACTATAAAAGCAATAATAAATATATTCCGAAGTGTCATTGTGAAGCATCATTCCAGAATTGATGATCATGTTCTGGATCACGTTCTTCGTGTTTCGGACCACATTCTTCGTGTTCCGAATGGACAATAGCATCCTAGATTCTCTAGAAAACTTATTTCCAGACTAAAAACCGGTCGTCAACGCAAAATAAGATATTTACATGCGTCTCATATGTATAAAACGAAAAAAAAAATACAAAAATAAGATATTCCAGACTCGTTCTTCATATTCCAGATTTGTTCTACTTATTTTGGAATACATATACTTGTTTCTGGAATACATATACTTGTTTGTAAACTCAAATGGAAGTAACTTAAAGAGTAGAACTCACGTGGTTTGACGAATCAATGCTAAAAAATCGGTCTAAAATAAGGGTATAACGACCTTCGAAATTGTAAAATACGGAACGCTTATTCCAAATTTTTGTGTGAGGCCCATATATGTAGCATTGGATATATATAGCAGTGGGTTACAGTATTAAGCTTGGACTGTTTTGTTCTCGCCTGAATAGCTATTTCGAACCGAGTGATTAGTTTTCAAAAAAATAAAACTTTAGTTTTGTTAACTATACGCTAAAATTTGGTTCTCAATTTCCACTTATGAAGTTATGTGTGTATTAGAGATTGGAATTTTAGGTGATATATCCGTCCATTCATTTTTACTAATAAAAAAATCCCATCTTCATTTTAGGCCATACTGATTTAGTCAACTACATTGTCTATTTGAAATTTTGAGAGTTGAGTTGTTAACTTTTTTGGTTTACTATATTCAGATTTACGTTAATTCAATGCAAAATAAGATTGTTTTTGAACGATTTGTAAATCATAAATTGAATAAAATTTGCATATGTGAATTTGATATCTGAATAGTATCAATAAATTTGGATATCCAAAATTTCGGATAAGGATTCGAATATCAAAAATTCATTATCTAAAATTTCAGATATCTGAAATCTGGATATCTAAATTGTGACATCCTCAAATTTACGGCTATTTTAAAATTTTTATTTATGTTTATTTTAAAATCAGAGTATCCTTTTTGAAGAATATTATTGCGGAATTTATCCCAAAAAATATGATAAATATATTATCGAAGCATTTCCGAAGAAATGTATTTTATTTATATTAAAACATTGGGATGTCATCGTTAATACATAAACATAACCATAAACAGACCTTACATTCATTTACAGTAATGCATTACATCTCCTTTAATCTCTCGGTGTAATGTATATTCGCATCGATACATGTGATACAAATAAACTGAGTGTGCCAAGTTGGGAAACCTGGTGAGTACATAGGGTTTTCAACCCACAAGAATATAGTTAATTTGTTTATTCACATACTTCATGTCAAACAATTAACTCGATTACTCATCCCCATTATCTTCTTTAATCTTAAGGATCTACCTTAAGGATCATCCATTCTTCAATATTTATTCCTAAAGATTTTCCTAAGTAAGGAATAGGCATGAAGTCCATCGCTGTCAGGGTTTATCTAACAGGCACTAAGTCTATAGCTGTCGATTTTGTCTGTTAGGCACAACTGCCAATGCTATCCATTAGGCACCAAGTCCATAACTGCCAATGTTCATTCATAAGACATTAAGTCCATAACTACCAGGGTTTTTAGAGTACATCTGGTGAACATGTCGTTCACAAACACCAACAGGTTGCAAGCCTGCTAGCGTTCCACTGGACTGTCTAGAATAGTCTGTGGTCGTCATCTATACTCTACTAGATGACTGGATCAACTTTAAAGTCAAGGCTTCTCATCATCTTATGCCTCTCAACATCTATATCATCTTTCATCTCTCATCATCAATATCATTTTTCATCTACCCATCTTTACCCAATATATTTATAGGTATAAAAATACATATACAGTTTAAATCAAGTAAAACATGTATAAATTGTTCATCTAACATAGATATCAGGAACACAGATAATAAGCACGTGTAACATGTATTAATATTAAATACTTCATATCTATGTGTAAGATGAAAGTAACTATGCACTTACTTGTTAAGTGATGACTTGAAATTTGGGCAACGCTTCGCTTCTAGCAACTGTCTTTTCCTTTGACGTAACCTAACATTGTTATCGCTAAGTTTTAGTCTAATATTTATCGCGACTAATTATTAGTCTAGATTCATCATTAACTCAAAGTCTATTTCAAGATCTATCATGTAAGGAACAACCAGGTAGGATCATATTGGATGTAGGTTCTGTTTGGTATACGAAGTATACTGTTTGGAAATCCTACTTTAAACACCTCACTAAATCACAGCCTAGACATCATCCCCGTAAGTAGATCAATCAGTATAACGACTTGGAATCACTGATAAATCTTGTTTATAGGTTCAAAATAACGATAATGAACTTAACCATAAGTTATACTTAAAGTATGGTAAACGTAACTCACTTAAAAGGGGGGTTTAGCGAGGAACCTGACTTTGCACGGGCAAAACTTCTGAGCCGGAAGCTCTTCTTCTCGGGGCCTTCTGGCGCTCCGGGACTCGCTACTAACACCTAAGAGGTGCTAGATAAAATCTTAGAGGGTTTGGGGGTGTTTGGGAGAGAAATGGGTGAAGAGGTGGAGAAATGAGTGAAAAACGAGCTCTGTTTATAGGTTTCCCAGTGCCCAATATGTTGGGCGTACTCAACATTACACGGGGCGTAACGGGTAAAACAACAGTACGCTGGGAGTACGTAAGAGTTACGCGGGGCGTACTCATGCCAGGTGTCGCAATCTCGTTCCAAGCTGTGGGGAGGAAGTAGTGGCCCAGATCTTGTTACGTGGCACTTCGAAGTTTAATTCAAAAATTAATTATCTTCTAAAATCCGTAACTTTCGCATAGGAGCTCCGTTTTGAGGTTCTTTATATCCACGCATAGGTAGCGACGTGATCTGCAACTTTCATTTAGACCCCAACGGCTAATTTTGACTTTATTTTTCAAGTTATATTATAACATGCTTAGACAGTTAAAGTCCGTTAAAAATTCATAACTTTGTCACCCGACGTCCGTTTTCGACTGTCTTTATATTGTTGAGCTTCTATTAACGAGATCTTCAATTCTCGTTTAGGTTGTGTTCGCTAAAAATAGATCGATCTAAAATTCAATTTTCGGGCTGTATACTGTTATACTAAATCTTAGAAAAATCATAACTTCTTCTAACGAAGTCAAATTTGGACGTTATCTATATGCACACTCTCGGTTTGATGTGTACTATGACTGTAGTTTAGATAGCTAAGGCTAAAAGGTATCTTGTCAAAAATTTACTTTTTACGATACGTGGAGTCGTGTTGTTTTAATCACAAAACTTCAACTGGTCATAACTTCTTCGTTATAAGTCGGATTTTAGCGTTCTTTATATGTACAAAATCCTTGTGACATATACTATAACTTTGTTTAAGATTATTTATCCAAAATAATCATCTAACAAAAAGTCTGTAATGACGTGAAAGTTTAAAACATATTTTTCACTTTTAAAATGCATACTCTTCATAACACTTGTAAAACAATCTCATTTGTTTAATTTTCAAAACCTAACTCCACATTTGAATAGTTAAAAATCCAGGATCCTCAAGATATAACTCTTCCCCTGGTATGTACAATCAAGCCGGTGCCGACCCGCTAACCTGAAACCTAAAACACATAACACATAACACTGTAAGCAAGAAGCTTAGTGAGTTCCTCAACATACCACATACAACACATATTAGCCACTCGAGGCTATAACTCTGTTTGACCCTCTGGTCAAGGTGTCTCAGTGGGACCCTCCAGTCCCATAACTCTATGGACCCTCTGGTCGTAACTCTGTGGACCTTCCAGTCCTAACTCTGTAAACTCTGAAACATACATAGCATAAATCACATAGAAATAATGCAGTGTATCACATCATATAAATAGCATACAAAATACTTTGTCACATAACTCCAATTACCACTCTAGGTAAAGTATAGTGAGAAGACTCACCTCGGATGAAGAACATCTCCTATAATCACTGTTGCTACGCACCGGACTCTATCTCTATGCCAAACCCACAATAATCTCAATTAGGAGCTAAGTACAACCTCTCACTTATTAGGTCTAAGGATAGACCATCTATCAGCCCGTTAATGCCCTAAGCCCATTGGGCCCACCAAGGCCCAATTCCCAACCAAAAAGGCAAGTCCAAACCAAAGGCCCAAAGCACGTACATACACTTCTCTAGTCCAAGACTCTATTACATGAGGTCCAAACTCCCGGCCCAACACTCAAGGCCCAACACAATGCTTAGCCCAAAAACCCCCAGAAGGAGTTACACGGGGCATACCCCCTGGTACGCTCAGCGTACCCAAACACTCAAGAAACTGATTGGGGACCTCAACCCAGTACGCGAGGTGTACTGGAATTACGCGGCGCGTACCTTCATACTTGCTTAATCCATTTCCTGGGTCTTAACCCGTTAAGACCTTAGCTCAACTCTTGGATCTGGACTTCCTAACATTTCTTACTCTATAAAGTTAACAACTTTAAGCCTTTGCATGGCTGATAAGGTCACAACACATAAAAACTCTTACTTTCTTAACCCATAATGCTCATAACTCATGCATGGGTAGATTCACACGATCAAGGCCTTATTTTTATGGTTCTCCACCACTAGAAACACTTAAAAGGACAAGTTATTAAGCTCTGGAGTGCATCAACTCATAAAGCCTCAAGCTTGGGACCAAAAACCCTAAAATGGACCCTAATATGCACAAAACAAAAAGAGAGGGAAAGCTTGGAGCTTTATACCTTCAAATGGTGCTCTAACCCCAAGAAAGCTCAGGTCCACAACCTGTTCTTCAACTTCACTCCCTTCCATGCTCCTTCTTAACTCCCCAAAGCCCACAAGAACACACACAAGCTCACCATGGCCACTCACAAGCTCAAGAACGGATATTAGGGTTTGAGAGGGTCTATTAACTGATGAAGGTGGCCAGAAATGAGACCATCTCATTCTTTTTATAGGGACACTTCACTTAATTAGGGTTTCCTTATGTTCCTAGTACGCCCAGCGTACCCCCCTGGTACACCCAACGTACTAGGTGGCTCTTGCTTAAGAAACACGTGCATTTGTATGCTAAGCGTACGCATACATACGCTCAACGTACTTCGCTGCCAAAATCCTCACTTAGGGACTTATCTTGCCAACTCTCCCAAACTTCCATAGCATCTTCGAAATGACTCGAATTCCAAAAATCCTCATACCTACGGAAAGGTAATGAGATGTCCTACGTTTCTAGCAACTCGCCTCAACCTGAGACCTCCTAGACCCCGACTCGTGGCCCATGAACCTTAATCATGGATAATCCGAAATCGGATGTTACAAAGTCATTTTTAATGCTTATTAACTCTAAATTGACTAGTCCGAATCGACGTGCGTTACATAAATTTTTGGATATCCAGTTTTGAACATCCTTAATGGTGGGTGATTTGTAGGTGGTAGGTAGTGGTGCTGATGGTGGTGTTGGGTAGTAGGTGGTGGGTGGTGGTGAGTAATGGTGGTCGTGGGTGGTGGGTGATGGATGGGTGGTGTTGGTTAGTAGGTTTTTTTAATTGTTTTTTGATTTATATAATTATTATTTTATGATTTTAATTAAAAAAAATAAGTGACCCAAATTTTTTATCACGTTTCTCAACTCTGGTAATTGTTTCAATTTGAACCTCTTCCCCCATTCTCTCTCTCTCTCTCTCTCTCTCTCTCTCTCTCTCCCTATATATATATATATATATATATATATATATATATATATATATATATATATAGACACACACACACACACAATTTTAGGAAAAATCTATACATAGTCTTGGAAAAAGGTTTTGGAGCGTCCTTACGTGCATATATGTAGGATGAGAGACTATAGATGTCACTCATCATACACGATGGGGTTTGACAATTTGGTGTTGTTTTGTCGGTATGTGTGTAGATTTTTAGATAATTCCTACATTGCACATGTAGGGCTAACTACCCCTTATGTGGCCCAATATGATGGTTCACTAGTGCCTAGTTTATAGATGAGAAAAATGGAGGTTTATCTCATGAGCACGAATGTCAACCATATATTTTTGATGAGTTTGGACTTTATGAGGCAAATAATGGTTGGTATAGATACATGTTTATTGATACTGCTAATCTTTGCTATCCTACATTTAGGTTTGATTATGTGTTTAAAGTTATGGGTCATAAAACCCTTTAGGTTTTAGTTGTCATATCAGTTATTACTCTTTATGCTTAGGTTTAACAGAAGATTAAATTTTTATTAGGAATTATGGGTTAATTAATTCATTGCTTTTGATTATGGGATACTAATTCCCTTGTTATAAATATTGGATTATTAAGCCTTTCATATTGGATTTGGCTATCACATTCTTTGGATAAAATTTATGAGTTATTAAACATTTGGGGTATTGGTTTCAGAATATTATATATTTTCTTTGCATATGGTTCATATATATTTTGCTTTTAGTTATTCGAGTATTTATTACTCTATTATTTGGTTTAACAATGATTATGTATTGGTTTTATATTGATTTTTTGGGGGTTGGTCTCGAGTACACAATTATCATTATCATTACTTTAAATGAGTCAACCTCGAGTATTTTCACTAGACAATTTTGTTGCCTAACTTATTTTGACTCGTGCTCAGATTAAATGTTAAAGGCCAAGGGATTTCTTAGAAGACAACAAGAATATTTTGAAGGCAGCAAATTGTGTTGTTATCTTGAACTATATTTTGATATTGTATTGTCTTATCCTCACTATTTTGAACTTTTAAACTGATTTTGAACTATGAGATCGTATGATTTTCAACAATTAAACCTCTGAATTTGTTTTCTTAAAATTTATAAGATTTTAAAAGGTATTTTAAATTTACCTAACAAGATACATAAACCGAGTCCTAAAATGCTTTTACGGGTGCTACCCCCTTACTCGCCCCTTCTTTTTTTGGAATTAGACCCAATGATAAGTTTCAGGTCAAGGAGCAATCAAAGTTCACAACCCTACAATAGATATAAGTCAATTTGAGTGGCTGAATATCAAACTTTTAGCGTTTCGAGTAATATAGTTTTTTCAATGTAGATATTGAAAATACATTTTCTACGATAACAGTTAACTACTAATATATTTTTTTTTCTACAGATATATCAAAGATGCATAAATGGAGTTGGTGATGACTTAATGGGAAACATATAAAGTATAAACTTCATTTCTTACCGATCAAAATAATTTGACATCCTCATGACGTACCAAATAAATCAATGACGCATATCATGTGTGTGAATTCTGACTAATCAAATCAAACGTTATTCGTTACCAATCAAATCAATCTAACATTCTGATGACTTACCAAATAAATGAATGTCGTATATCACGTGTGTGAAATCCAACTAATCAAATCAAACGTCATTCATTACCAATCAAATCAATCTAACATCTTGATGACTTACCAAATAAATCAATGACGTATAGTACATGTTTGGAGTCCGACAAATCCAATCAAACATCATTCCTTACCAATCAAATCAATATGACATCCCGATGACTTACCAAATAAATCATTCACGTATAGCACGTGTGGGGAATCTAACTACACACCAACAAAACTGATAGAATAAAGTTTCCCATAACCTTCATTCCTAAAGTGATACATTTCATAGCCATCAAAAGAGGAGGGGTCTACAATCCGTAGTTGTCAGTATACAAAGCAACTGTAGCCGCCTTCATCTGAACCACTACTATCTTTGGAATCCAACTACAGACTAAGCTATTTGTATAATAAAACAAATGTAGTTGTCACAGACAAAACAAGAAAACATACCGACAAAACACATAAGACGTATCTATGATTCATGCATCGATAACATAATAAAACAAATGTAGTCGTCACAGACAAAACAAGAAAACATACCTAACACAAAACACATAAGACGTATCTACGATTCATGCATCGATAACATAGATATGACAGTACTACTGACTGTACTATCATACATTTAGGGTAAACCTAAAAAATATAATGACAAACCATATATAGTTGTTTGGGTTGCGTATGTAACAATTTAAATGATAATTAAAGTAAACAAGCTAATTTAGATTTATTTTTGGAAGATGATATATAAATTTTAATTAAAAGAAAACAGGTCAAACAGATCGAATATATGTATTACATATAACCTTATAAATTAGGAAAAATGACTTAATATGACAACCAGTAACAAAAAAATTGTTTTTAGGTCACTAAACTTTTATTTGTATCGAATAAGGAAACTAATTTTTTATTTTGGTTTTAAAATACCAATTATTATGATTTTTATCGATTAAAATAACAACAAATCCTGTCAACCTTGCCACATCTAACTAGAAAGCCTCATGTAATCATTTTTCTCAAACCACAACCGATAACCATTAGCAACGTCATATTGCTTTGTGACCTTGCCATTTTAATCAATAAAAATTTATTTAGTTGAACTTATGGTTTGATAAAAACGACTAAAATAGGCTATTAGTTCGATATGGCAAAGGGTAATGTTGATGTTTATTGTCATTTTAATAAAAAAAAATCGTAATCGTTGGTATTTTAAAACTAAAATAAAAAATTGGTTAGTAATCTAAAAAGCAAATTCAAGATTATTGTTTGCCATTTTAAATCATTTTCCCTATAAATTTCTCTAACAAAAAAAACTATCATTGTAATATTATGATTTCCACATCATATTTAATAAATTGCTTATTCATAAAAACTACCAATCATTTGGAGTTTGTTTGATTTACCAGTTTACCTTTTACTCTTATTCACTCCAATAAAAACATTTGATTCCAACACTTTTACCCTCTTACCCAGTCCTACACCTCTTCATGAGGTCAATAGAACACAACCCTACCTATTTCCATCCGGTTAACAATATCATCTTAACATTACTAGTTCCACCCTTTAATTCTTATGTTTGAAACTTAAAAATCTTTTATACTGTTTTTACATGGTAATTTCATTAATACCACCAATATTCCTTCCCAAATTTACCAACTTTTCCTCAAAATTCAAAATATCATCATGAGCAATAGGGGAAGGCATGTACTCTTAAAACATACTTTATACTTTATTTATTAAACACAACCATTGACCATGGTTACAACTATGGTCAATGGTTTCTAATACACAACTATTTTAGTAGCTATTATAAACACCAACCACACAATAAACCACTCATGTTTACAACCAGACGATGATGTAATATCATGGGACCCAACCTGGTACACCCTCCCCGTCTCTTCATCTTTCACTTTAATGCTCGATGAGCCTGAAACACCCAAAAAAAAGCCAAATTACAATAATACCCCTGAACAAGCTTAAATCTGAATTAAAAAAAAAGAGAGAGCAACGTATACATACAATCATATTCAATCCATCCGATAGTTTGATCTTCCATGTTATACGTAACCAACCTGTCTGTTAATACAAGATCTGCCCAAAAAAAAAAATATTAAAAACGATTAATTAAAAAGTTTAAAAGATTTGTCATAATTTTATAAAATTTTATAGTCTAACCTCCCAACAAGATCAAATCTTTACCCTCCTTAGGCTGCAACCCGTTGCTCAAAAAACCAATGCACCAATCTTTCGACTGAAAATAAATACAATAAATTTAATTATAAAACAACGATAGTTACTAGAATTAAACACTAGATTTTTATACCTGAATTTGGAAAAGATATTGATGGGGATAAACTTTCAATGGAAGTGAATTTGCAAAGTGAAACGTGACCATTGGAAACACATCATCAACACTATCAAAAAAAAAAAGCGTTACATATTTCATAACTCGAATAATTTTTTATAAAAGAAACCTTACTTTCCGGGGTTTCTGTAACACTTGAATTGATGATCAAGTGTATGAGGTACTCTATTTGTTTGTGTGGCCATAATCTATATTAAAAAAAAGAAACAATAAGTTATGATTGATTTTATAAAAAGAAAAAAGTAAAAATGGAAGGAGTAAAGTTGAACTATTTGAGAAACCTTTTGCATAAGTTGGGTGTAAATGACATGAGGAAAATAAGCCAAGGTTGTTCCACTATCAATTATTGTTCCACGTTTGGAAGGTGTGTTGAATATATTTGTTGGAAGTTGGATGAAATCATCACCCACCTCAATTGCCTTCAATTCAATATTATAATGTATCCTAAAATGTAAAAATAAAATATGTTGAGTAATAATAAATATAGGTTTGAATGTGATGTAAGGAATCTTTTTGGAAAGACTCAAATTCGTCAAAGGATAAATTGTTACATGTTTGGTTGGCAATAAATGGAGTGGAATTCAATATTAAATTGAATAGCTTTTAGATTTTTTACGGTTTTTATTTTAATTTATTTAAATATATATAATGAAGTTATTTTGGTCTTTTACATAAAAAGGAATTGAATTCCTTACATCCACCCCTAGGATCGGTGAAATCAATCAAACATGAGAATTTGAAGGAATCTGACGGAATTGCATTCCATCCATGGAATGGAATCTTGAATTCCAGATCCGTCAGATTCCGCCGTAATAGTGTATAAATTTTTGACTGTCTATAAAAAAGAGACGAAGCTACGTTAGCAAATAAAAAGGTAACAAAAAACTATAACGCAAAAATTATTTCTTACTCGTTGGGTAAAATCGGTGTTGTTTTCACTTTCGGATACACCACTTCTCCAATAGCAAAAATCCCACCTCCTTTAGAACTAGCCAAGCAATGCGAAAACGTCTTTTTTACCTTTTTAGCCAAAGCAAGCTGCGAAATTATCGAAGAATTCGCTTGACCAAACCCTAGAATCCCATCTAGTGCTTGTTGGGATAAACCTAGTCCCCCAAAATGCCGGGCCCCACACCTATTTTCAATAAAAAAAAAGAATTGTTAATTTTTCCATTTATAAAAGTTTACAACACGTTGTGAGACTAATGTCAATGGGACAAAAATCGCAGATAACTCACCCAAAAGTAATGCTTCCATTCATGGATGCGGTTTGAAGGTTCCCCGAAACCCTATCGAGCTTGACATTATCTCTAACAAAATACCCTTTTGTTGAGCTCCCATCACCATATCTAACAAGATATGAACATTGCATTCCAATAATACAAGCTTTGTTAGAGGCATCGAGGGTGGTTGTGCAAAAATCTTGATCGCAAGTAATCATTTGGGAGCTTGTGGAGGACATTGGATCATAAAATGTAAGTTCAATCTGTATACAAAACACAAAAATAAATTTTTAACGAATGAAATAGATAAAATTTCAATGGTTTTTGCCAAGATTTTGAAGAAAGTAACATACTCCAAGGTCACTTTTTTGGGGACAATTTTGACATCCGATACAGTTTATCCATAAGAGGTCGCTTCCAGTATCGACTTGCACATGATATTTCTTTGGTGGAGTTCCGATTTGAATTTCCGTGAAATATAGCCTATAAAAATCGTACAAATATTTAATAGTTAGGAAAAAAAAACTGTCTTTAAAATAATGCTTAATTCCATATAAATGTAGAGATAGATAGAGGAATTACGCGGCGGCGGAGGGGCTGCCGTTGCCACCCAGAGGGAGGTCAGTGGCGGAGAGGATTCTCCGGTGACGGTAGGTATCATGAGCTTTGTAAGCAGTTATAGACCTTCTGTTGCCGGTAAACTTGTGCTGGACCTGAAAAACGACATTTGCTGATACCCAAACCCCCAAATGTATGACAAGAACAAGAACCCTAATTACGAAATTTCGATCCATCGGAAAATTCAAGCAGACTGATTTGTGTAAGTTTCAAAAGGGTTTCTTGCAATTGAAAAACTATACGGACCGATTACAATCGTATGTATTTATAGCCTGTAATTATAGGAAAGCAATAGTAGTTGGATTGAAGCAAAGAATTAAAGAACGAAGAAACCCACCTCGGTTGTGATGAAGTAAAAAGCCAAAAATAGAGCAATGGATGAAAGAGATGAAGACTTTTTCACTAGGAGTTACGATGGATTACATAAGAAAAACTTTATTCACGTTTGTTGCGATATAGGGTGGTGCTAAGTGGCGTGGAGTCGTCCTCTTCGCCTCCTCCACCTCTTCCTTTTTCTCCATTTTTGCTATATTTAGTCGCTCGAGGTATCAAGTTATCTTGAACACTCCTACCTCGTGAAGTTTATTTAAGGAGGATGTTTGGATCCTAACTTAATTAGGAGAGAGAGAATGTGTAATATGCTATTTTGAGCTCTTTATAATTATGATGAAAACAATCACATTTGAAAGGTGATCTTATATATAATAAAAATAAAAATCAAATGATTTTCTATCAATTTTGTACGATCATGTCTTGATTTGCTATAAAGCTTTTATAAATATTTTTAGTACGCTTTTATCTCCATTTTTATTGTATAAATTGATAACAAAAACAAAGTGAAAAAATCAGTACATAAAAGAAATCCACTTCATTAATATAAATGGGTAAGAAATCTACATTAATGCATAACATGAAGTTGTTCATAGAAAACTAACTTTTAAAATAAATGTATTCCCTTTCCTATTTTGATTCGAATTATTCAATCATATATATATGAATCACTTAGACGCAAATGAGTTTCTCTCTTCGTGGATTTTCTTACTGTCAACTAGGGTTATTGGAATTCAAGATGGGGTGTGAGGGTGTTCATCGAGAGTGATCAATATGGAGTGCTTGGATTTCTTGGTAATTGCGGTAGGTGGGATCATTGCTTTTATCTAAACGTTGTTGTCAACAGTTTTGTCTGCGAGTAATTTGAGTTCAAATTTTGCTATTATGACGTTACTGTTACAATGGTTCATTATGATTTGCGATGATCGAGGGATGGTCCGTGAGACATTATGTTGATCGAAGAAAAGTAAACAATGGAAAAGGGAGAGGACTAAGGGAGAGCTCCTTTGATCATTTGAGACCTCATATACTTTTTACGTCATAAAATTTTCTTGTGATTATGTGAAAAGTTTGGCACAATTTCAGATGTTCAAGAGACCTAAACACTTGAAGATGTTTAGATTTGTCTAATTTCTTAAGATCTATGATCGAGAAGGTGGACATGCTTATCCAAAACTTGTATTCTTTGTGGTCATGGAACTATAATTTTTTCTTTGCTAGCAATGTTTAACTGACACATGAAGCAATAATCCAAGCCGGAAGGAGAGGCAAATAATGGTAATCAATATACTATTATAATAAGGACGTAAGATACTAATATATGTCCAAACTTTCATGCTAATATAGTGTCGGGGATCATGGGAAAGATGAAAACCTTCACTTAATAATTGATGGGAATCAAATAGGGTTGAATTGAGAATTTGTGGTTATTGGAAAAAGTGTACAAGGTCATTAACTATTGGTAATATTTTAAATAATAATATGGTTCTTTTGGGTTTCCTTCATGACCCATTTAAGTAATTAAAAGAAAAAGAATTAAGGAGAAAAATAGTTTATTAATTTATTATGTTTAATAAATTAATTAGAAACTACTTTAGAATTAATTGGAAATTAATTAATTCAAAATGTTAAATATTAATTAGTTAAAATATTGACTAATTGGAATGTTCTAGCACTCTTAAGGATAAAGGAAAATTCGAAATTCACTCCATTCTACTTGGGATGGAAGGTGAATTTCAAAATTCCTCCATCCCATATAGGATGGGAGATGAAACTTGGATGAGGATCTAAGGCTATAAATAGGGTGCTAAGGATTTCATTCTTCCTTGCTTCGTAACTTGATTTTTCGCTAATTCCATTCTTCCTCTTTTTTGAACGAAATTCTTAACCCTCATTAGGGTTTGTAGAATTTTGATCCTCTTCCTAGTTATCTTTTGATTCTCTTTTTGGTGTCTTGGGTGTGATACCATTGGAGGGATCCTGGTTAGGGTCCTTTCATCCAAGCAACATTGATAAGGACAAGATTTCAAGAATGGAGATCAATGACATCAAAATAGGTATGTAATTCTTCCTTATTTATGTTTTAGTAAGGTAGTAGTAATAACATTAAAATTAGAGCATTAGGGTGCATGAACATATATGATTATTGTTTTGTTTTTGTTGCACATAATCTTGTGTTTAAATGCATAGAAAACCCAACAATGGTGTTATTTCATATGCCACCTTCTTTATGTGGTCTCTAAAAATGCCAAGGAACTATCTTTTATGTCTAATTTGTGTGCAGATTATAGAAATGAAGGATTTAATAAGGTGTCAATTAATTACGCTGGAGGGATGCAAATTTTAATGGTTTTTGGTTTAACTACTATATGTAAGAAATTCCATGAAAACAATGGTGTCCAATCATTCTTTCTTCAATTGTTTATGTGGTCACGAACCTTTGTTCCTAAGGAGACACATGTATAACTTGGTATATATGGTATCCCATTAAGGGTGTGATCTAGGATTTATTTATGAAGGTTGTAAAGAAGATAATTTATAATTACAATGATTGATAGGATAATATTTATAATAAACATGTTTGTATCAACACATCATGCATTAATAACATTCTTGAATCCATTTCAATCATCGTGCATGAGAATATTTTTTGTTAGATTTAGGAGCTAAAGAGATGTGTTCATCTGATTAACAAAGAAGATACACAATCAGTGGACATTCATGTTCGCCTTCTCGGGTGATTAATCTGTAACATCCCGAATTTCAGGTGTGCCTCTTAAACCCTTTTCCTTTTCCAAGGTTGTCAAGTTAAGCCCTTAATTGAAATATTAAGGCAAATGAGTACACTGGGCGTACTAAAGAGTACGTTGTGCGTACTCATGCGCTTTAATTGGACGCGAAATCGCCTAGGTACGTTGGGCGTACCCAGGGTTACGCTGGGCATAGCGGGCCCATATACAAAACCTAATTTATGGCTTGTGCACTATAAAAGGAATGCTAAGGCCTTATCCTCAGCCACCATTTCAGAGAGTGAAACCCTAAGAGAGCATTTCCTTCGTCCTAAAGCTTGTGTGTGAGTGTTTTGAGCTAAAAGTGCCTTTGTATGTTAGTGAAGAAGAAGGAGGGGTGCTTGTGGAGGATAAGGTTTGGAGTTTAAGCTTGGATCTGAGTTCTTCAGAGGAAGTAGCTTCACTTTGAGGTAAAAAGCTCAGAACTTTCCTCTTTATTTTGGTTTGGTGTTTTATGGTCCATTTCTAGGGTTTAAGTCCCAAAGGTGGAGACTTTATGAGCAAGAGGGGCTCCATGGACCTAGATATCTCCCATTTCAGTGTTATGTGTGATGTTGATCCATAAAAATCCCAGCTTGGTCGTCGTTAGGAAGTTATGTTGGAGTTGTGGGCTTTAGAGTGTTGAAAGTGGAAAGATTTGGGTGTTGGTGACTCTCACAGCCATGCAAAGGCTTAAAGTCACCAACTTTATGGATTAAGAGGCTTAGGGGTGGTCAGATCTGAAAGTTGGACGTGTGTCTTAATCGTTTAAGACCCCAAAAACTAAGGAGCATGAAACTGGGACTTGCGCGGGGAGTAATCCCAGAACGCGCAGTGTAGGGGGTCGCGTTCCCCGTTTCTGTGAGGTTTCCGGGTACGCCCAACGTACAGGTTTGGTACGTGCAGCGTAACCCGGAGAGTTGACTTTTGTTGACTTTTAGGGTTTGGTCAATGTTAGGGTCTTTGAGCCATAAGAGGGGTAAAATGCTCTTTTACCCTTCTGAGAGTGCTAAGAGAGGGATTAGTCTAGCCTTGAGAGTTGTATTGGTTAGAGTGCTTATTCCATGTGATTAGGCGGAGGCTAGACCAGATTTTACCGAGTTCGAGATTACCGAGTTACCCGAGGTGAGTCTTCTCAATATTCGGGGAACTCACTAACCATTTATGCTTACAGTGTTGTGTTATGTGTTTCATGTACCAGTGAGGATCGCGGGAAGGCGCCGACATGATCAGTACACACATGAGGAGTTTTTATACATTATGATCTTGGGTTGTGTTTCTATGGATTGATATGTGATACAATGACATTTTTATAATATTTATGAATGAAAGTATGTTCTTAAAATGTGAAAAATTGTTTGAGAATTTCGGTGTTACAAGTTGGTATCAGAGCCTTAGTTTGAGGGATTCGTGTGTACCTTCGGGAGTATCTGAACTCAAACTGAGGATTTGAGAGATTTTCAAAATGAAATCACAAATTTTTTCTCAAGGAGTAAAAAGTTTTTGAAAAGAGCAGAGTAGAGTAGTGTGTACGATCAGCCAACGCCCCGAACAGTGATTTCCTAAAATACCCTTATATTATGTGTTATGAGATATGAGATAATATGTTATGCATGCTAGAGTAGGCTAGGTATTCTTATTGGGAATAGAGTGGTCTGATTTCTGATGCCTTAGCCTAGGGGTTTTGCTGCTAGGAGATGCTTGAGAGTGAGTAGATAACAGCGAGGAGCTTATGAGAGATCTGCTAGAGAGTAGACTATGCATAGTGAGAGTAGAGTACTTGGGATTTGGGATCCTAGGAGGAGGACTTGGGGTGAATACTGATGCGGTGTGGACGGTAGTATTGGGCCCGTACTACTGAAGACACCGGAGCAGTGCGCAACTCAAGTAAGAATCCTTGGGGTACCAGGGAACGAGTACGGTTGAGTTATCGAGTGCGAGTATGCTCGAGCGAGTCTATGATATTTTATGTTGTATTTCATAGACATCATGATTGGGACACGTCACACACCTGAGAGCAGTGGTGTTAATGATGAGGAGATCCGCAGGTTGGTTCATGAGGAGGTGGCTGCTGTCATCCGAGCCGAGATACCGGAGATGTTTGGGTCTATCAAGACCACTCTGATCGAGACTTTTGACGAGTGTTACACTGCTCTTTCTGATGCTACTGTTGTTGTGGCTACCGCAGCCGTTGCTACTGCGAGGTCACAGGGGGGTGACTCGTTGCTGTACCGAGAGTTCAGCAACATGAAGCCACCAGAGTTTGACGGGACGCAGGATCCGATCGCTGCGATGAGATGGATTTATGATATTGAAGGATGCTTCTATACGTGTTCTTGTCCGGAGCATCTGAGAGTTTGGTTCGCGCTAAACCAGCTTCGCTTGGGAAAGAAGGACTGGTGGAAGTTTGTGACAGCGCACTATTCTTCTACAGAGCTTGCCGCGGTGACCAGGGAGAGGTTCACCATTATGTTTTGTGATGAGTACGTTCCCCCGGTTGAAAGGGAGCGTTTGGACCAGGAGTTCTTGACCCTCAAGTAGGGTACCGAGTCTGTTACAGTGATCACCAGGATGTTCCATGAGAGGGTGGTGTTTTGCCCTGAGCACGTGTGTTCCGAGAAGGCATGCATGAGTCGGTATTTGAGCGTTTTGAGGAGAGACATCCGCGAGTTCGTGGCGAACTCGTTGTACCGGACACGCCAAGGAGGAGGCAGAGTCTCAGGGGAGGGATCGGCGACCGGCACAGTCCCAGCTGGCAGCCAAGCGGGCCAAGCCCACCGATTCGAGATTAGGGAACCAGAAGGGCCGCACTTATGGCAAGTGCGGCAAGAGTCATGAAGGGGGTGTGCAGAGCAGGGTCTTGCTACAAGTGTGGCAAGGAGGGGCACATGGCCAAGGATTGCCCCAAGGAGTTTGCAATCTGTTTTCACTGCAACCAGACCGGACACCGGAAGGCCGAGTGTCCGCAGTTTTGGGGGTCAGCACAGGGAGCATCACCGTGATCTTCCCCTGCTGCCGTACGAGCTACAGAGAGTCGGCCAGTGAAGGCCGAGGCGCCAAAGGCTCGCGGGAGAGCCTTTTAGTTGACAGCGGAGGTGGTCTGCGCAGCGCCTGATGTTGTGGCTGGTATGTATTTTTTCATCTATTTATTTTGAGTTTGTGGTATTATGATTATATTATGATGTGCGTAAGTACATTTCTTGTGAATTCTGTACCTACTTTGGTGTTATTTGACTCGGGTGCGAGTCGGTCTTTTGTGTCGTTAGCCTTTAGTCAGCACATCAGTATCTGTCGGGAGGCATTGAGTCGACCTTTGCGAGTTTCCATAGCTGACGAGAGAGCGGTGTATGCCATTGATGTTATTCGAGGATGTGTACTCGAGATCTTCTACATTGAGTTTCCGATTGATTTGGTCCCGATTGCGATGAGAGATGTCTGTGTCATCGTGGGCATGGACTGGTTGAGCAGGTTTGGAGCGGTTATCGACTGCGAGCGATAGTTGGTGACTATACGAGACCCTAGTGGGGGATTTCTTATGGTTTATGGTGAGGGTACCCGTTCTGGGTCAACATTTTGTTCGGCCGCTAGAGCGAGGCAGAGCCTACAGTACAGCTGTAGCGGGTTTGTGGCTTATGTGGTGGATACGAGAGTAGACGCAGAGAGACCGAGGTCGGTCGATGAGATCTCGATAGTGTGTAAGTTCCCAGACGTTTTTCCCGAGGAGTTTCCAGGAGTGCCTTCTGAGAGGTAGGTAGAGTTCGTATCGATTTGGTCCCGGGGGCAGCGCCTATCGCCAAGGCGCTCTATCGCCTTGCGCCACCAGAAATGCATGAGTTATCCTCACAGTTGCAGGAGCTGCTGGGGAAGGGGTTTATTTGGCCGAGTAGCTCGCCGTGGGGAGCGTCGATCCTTTTTGTCAAGAAAAAGGATGGTTCACACCGGATGTGCATTGATTACCGGGAGTTGAACAAGTTGACGATCAAGAACCGTTACCCCTTACCGAGGATCGATGATCTGTTCAATCAGTTGCAGGGAGCGTCTTGGTTCTCCAAGATTGATTTGAGGTCTAGATATCATTATAGGAGAGTGCGTGATGAGGATATCCAGAAGACAGCGTTCAGGACTCGTTATGGGCATTACGAGTTCGTGGTGATGCCCATCGGGCTCACCAATGCACTGGCGGCGTTCATGGATCTCATGAACAGGGTGTGCAGGCCGATGTTGGATCGTTCAGTGATCGTGTTCATTGATGATTTATTGGTGTATTCGAGATCCAGAGAGCAACATGAGGAGCATTTGAGGGAGATCCTCGGAGTTCTGAGATCGGAGAGGCTTTATGCCAAATTCTCCAAGTGTGATTTCTGGTTACGAGAGGTCCAGTTCCTAGGACACCCCGTCAACCAGAATGGGATATTGGTCAATCCGGCCAAGATTGAGGCTGTGATGAGTTGGGAGGTTCCGAGATCCCCTTCAGAGATCAGGAGTTTTATGGGGTTGACCGGTTATTATTGGAGATTTATCAAGGATTTCTCTAGGATTGTTGTTCCTCTCACCAGGTTGACCCGGAAGGGCGTGGCTTTCAGTTGGGGCCTGGAGCAGCATGCCTCATTCGAGACACTTCACTAGAGATTATGTGAAGCCCCAGTGTTAGCCCTTCCGGAGGGCATGGAGGATTTTGTGGTATATTGTGACGCGTCGATATCGGGAGTGGGTGCAGTGCTGATGCAGAGAGGGCATGTGATAGCATACGCATCGAGGCAGCTGAAGCCTCATGAGACGAGGTGTCCTACTCACGATCTGGAGTTGGGGGCTGTGGTGTTCGCCCTCAATATCTGGCGTCACTATTTGTATGGGGTTCGGTGTACCATATACACGGACCATAAGAGCTTGAAGTATCTGATGGATCAGCCCAACCTGAACATGCGCCAGAGGAGATGGTTGGATGTGGTAAAGGATTATAAGTGCGAGACCCTGTACCACCCGGGCAAGGCTAATGTTGTAGCCGATGCCTTGAGTCGTAGGGCGGAGAGTGCCCCGATACGGGATGTTTGTATGAGGTTGACAGTGATGACTCCGATGTTGGACACCATTCGGGAGGCCTAGGTAGAGGCCATGAGACCGGAGAACCGCAAGAGAGAATGGGTGACCGGGCAAGTATCTGTGTTCATTGCCGATAGCCGAGGGCTTATGACCTTCCAGGGCCGGATTTAGGTGCCATTTGAGGGCGGGCCACGTACCATTTTGATGGAGGATGCACACAGGTCGAGGTTTTAGATCCATCCTGGGGCCACTAAGATGTATTTGGACCTGAAGAGAGACTATTGGTGGCCCTGTATGAAGAGGGATGTGGCATGGTTAGTAGAGAGGTGCTTGACATGTCACAGGGTTAAGGCCGAGGACCAGCGACCGCACGACAAGCTGCAGCCACTTGAGGTTCCCCAGTGGAAGTGGGAACAAATTTCCATGGATTTATCACCAAATTGCCGAGGACTGCGAGAGGTGTCAATGCAATTGGGGTGATCGTTGACCGGCTGACAAAGTGCGCTAATTTTCTTGCTATCAGTGAGAGCTCTTCTACGGAGAGGCTGGTAAAGTTGTATGTGAGAGAGGTGCTATCGCGACATGGAGTACCGATCTCGATCATGTCTGACCAAGATGTGCGTTTCACTTCCAGGTTCTGGAAGAAATTCCACGAGGAGTTGGGTACGAGGCTGCATTTCAGGACTGCATACCACCCACAGACGGACGGTTAGAGCGAGCGGACGATTCAGACACTTGAGGACATGCTTAGGGCATGTGTGTTGGACTTCGGAGGAAGTTGGGACACGTGTCTGCCGTTGGCTGAGTTTTCTTATAACACCATCCACCATTCGAGTATCAGTATGCCTCCCTTTGAGTTGTTATATGGGAGGAGGTGTCAGACTCTCATCTGCTGGGGAGAGGTCGGGCAGCGAGTGTTGGGTAACACTGAATTAGTGCTTCAGATGACAGAGAAGATACAGTAGGTCAGGCAGAGCTTGTTGACAGTTCAGAGTTGCCAAAAGAGTTACGCGGATAGGCGATGATCCAAGCTCTAGTTTCAGGTCAGAGATTTTGTACTCCTGAAGGTGTCTCCTTGGAAAGGAGTGATCCAATTCAGGAAGAGGGGCAAGCTGGGGCCCCGGTACATTGGTCCATTCAGATTGTCCGCGAGGGTGGGCAAGCTAGCATATCGTTTGGAGCTACCTGCGGAGTTGAGCCAAATTCGTGATACCTTCCACGTGTCTCAGCTGAGGAAGTGTATAGCCGACGAGTCGGCAGTGGTGCCATTGGAGGATATCCAGGTGGACGCGAGTCTAAATTATGTTGAAAGACCGATTGCGATCTTGGACCGGAAGATCAAGGTTCTGAGGAACAAGGAGGTGCCTCTGGTTCAGGTCCAGTGGCAACATCGGAGAGGGTCCGAGCTGACTTGGGAGCCATAGTCAGAGATGCGGGAGCAGTATCCGGAGTTGTTTACGGCATGAGACTTCGGGGGCGAAGTCTAGTTCTAGTAGGGGAGAATTCTAACATCCCGAATTTCAGGTGTGTCTCTTAAACCCTTTTCCTTTTCTAAGGTTGTCAAGTTAAGCCCTTAATTGAAATATTAAGGCAAATGAGTACGCTGGGCGTACTGAAGAGTACGATGCGCATACTCATGCGCTTTAATTGGACGCGGACTCGCCTAGGTACGCTGGGCGTAGCAGGCCCAGATGCAAACCCTAATTTATGGCTTGTGCACTATAAAAGGAATGCTAAGGCCTTATCCTCAGCCACCATTTTAGAGAGTGAAACCCTAAGAGAGCATTCCTTTCGTCCTAAAGCTTGTGTGTGAGTGTTTTGAGCTAAAAGTGCCTTTGTGTGTTAGTGAAGAAGAAGGAGGAGTGCTTGTGGAGGCTAAGGTTTGGAGTTCAAGCTTGGATCTGAGTTCTTCAGAGCAAGTAGCTTCACTTTGAGGTAAAAAGCTCAAAACTTTCCTCTTTATTTTGGTTTGGTGTTTTATGGTCCATTTCTAGGGTTTAAGACCCAAAGGTGGAGACTTTATGAGCAAGAGGGGCTCCATGGACCTAAATTTGTCCCATTTCAGTGTTATGTGTGATGTTGATCCATAAAAATCCCAGCTTGGTCGTCATTAGGAAGTCATGTTGGAGTTGTGGGCTTTAGAGTGTTGAAAGTGGAAAGATTTGGGTGTTGGTGACTCTCACAGCCATGCAAAGGCTTAAAATCACCAATTTTATGGATTAAGAGGTTTAGGGTGGTCATATCTGAAAGTTGGACGTGTGTTTTAACCGTTTAAGACCCAAAAAACTAAGGATCATGAAATTGGGACTTACACAGGGTGTAATCCTAATACGCGCAGCGTAGGGGGTCGCGTTCCCCGTTTCTGTGAGGTTGCCGGGTACGCCCAACGTATAGGTTTGGTACGCGCAGCGTAACCCAGAGAGTTGACTTTTGTTGACTTTTAGGGTTTGGTCAATGTTAGGGTCTTTGAGCCATGAGAGGGGTAAAATGCTCTTTTACCCTTCTGAGAGTGCTAAGAGAGGGATTAGTCTAGCCTTGAGATTTGTATTGATTAGAGTGCTTATTCCATGTGATTAGGCGGAGGCTAGACCAGATTTTACCGAGTTACCCGAGGTGAGTCTTCTCACTATACTTTACCTAGAGTGGTAATTAGAGTTATATGACAGAGTATCTTGTATGTTATTTATGTGATTGTGATACACTGCATTATTTCTATGTGATTCATGTCGTGTATGTTCTAGAGTTTACAGAGTTAGAACCGGAAGGTTCACAGAGTTAGGACCAGAGGGTCCACAGAGTTATAGCCTCGAGTGGCTATTATGTGTTATATGTGGTATTTTGGGGAACTCACTAAGCATTTATGCTTACAGTGTTGTGTTATGTGTTTTAGGTACCAGTGAGGATCGCGGGAAGGCGCCGACATGATCAGTACACACATGAGGAGTTTTTATACATTACGATCTTGGGTTGAGTTTCTATGGATTGATATGTGATACAATGACATTTTTATAATATTTATGAATAAAGTATGTTTTTAAAATGTGAAAATTTGTTTGAGAATTTCGGTGTTACATGATCTATACTTGAATACAATAGAAGTGAAGCACTAAATGTGACTTGAGCATTTGGAGCATTCGCATGAAGAATTTGAGTTCAATGGTGTAACGCCCGTAGATCCGGGCTAGTCAATTTAGAGATAATAGGGGTCGAAAATGACTTTTCGGCAAAAGATTATTTAGAATAAATAATCTTAACCAAGTTGTAGTATACGTTACAAGGTTTCCGTACATATAAAGAGCGCCGAAATCCGAGTTATAACGAAGAAGTTATGACCCGTCGAACTTTCGCGACAGAACCGGCACGGCACCGGGAAGTGTAAATAGTGAATTTACGATAGAGCGACTTTTAGCCTTAGCGATCTAAACAAAAGTCGTAGAAAATGTTAAACCGAGAGTGTCCATAAAAAGAACACCCAAATCTGACTTCGTATGAGGAAGTTATGATTTTTCTAAGATTTAGCATAGCAGTGCACAACCCGAAAACTCGAATTTTAGATCGGTCGATTTTCAGCCAATATAATCTAAACGAGAAATGAAGATACCGTTAATAGGAGTTAAACGATAAAAAGACAGTAAAAAACGGAGCTCGTATGCGAAAGTTAAGGACGAAGCTTAGTCTCTACTTTTCGAGCGCGACAAATTCGATGAAGAATTGTAAACCCGAGATAGATTGAGAATTAGCCAACGAGGTCTAAATGAAAGTTGTAGTACTCGTAAATACCAACGCGTGGATATAAATAAAGTCGGAAACAGAGCTCGTATGCGAAAGATATGGACGAAGCTTAGTCGCTACTCTTCGAGCGCGATAAATACGATACAGTTTTTGTAAATCTGAGATAGAAGGAGAATTAGTCAACGAGGTCTAAATGAAAGTTGTAGTCCTTGTAAATACCAACGTGTGGATATAAAGAACGTAGAAAATGGAGCTCGTATGCGGAAGATACGGACGAAACTTAGCGGCTACTATACTATAAATCCCTATAAATAAAGGGTGAACCCTTCATTATTTCTTCACACCATAAGCATTTCTTTCTCTCTCTAACTTCTCTCTAGCCTCCCTAAACCCCTCCCAAGTGTAGGGAACCTCCCTAGCACGAGAAGGAAGCCCCGGAGCGCCCGACGGCTTTGAGAAGAAAAGCTTTCGGCTCGGAAACGCCGCTCCAACGAAGCCCGATTTTTAATAAAAACCCGTTGTAAGTGAGCTACGCCTATACTATATTTAATATAACTTTTATTTAATTATAGTAACATTATTAGGACCTTAAAATAATTATTTGGGCTATTATTATGAGTTATATTGAGTGTTATTTAACGCTTATATAATAGTAATAATAGCTAGACTGTTAATTAGTCGCGGTTAACGTTAAAAAAACTAAACTCTAGTGGCAATAATACTAGGTTTCGTCGAAGGAAATTATTTTTAAGAAGCAAAGCGCTGTTTGAGTTTGGAATCACCACCTTTTCAGGTGAGTGCATGGTCCCTTTCATCTTACACATAGATATGAAGTATTTTATATAAACTACGTGCTATGTGTGAATATTATCTGTATAATTTCTATCTATGCTGAATGAACGATTTTATACATGTTTTAAATGATTTAAACTGTATATGTATTTTATATCTACGATAATGTTGGGGTAAAACATGGGTAGATGTAATAGATGGAGTATGAGTTGGATGATGAGTTGAGAGGTGAAATAGACCGTTAGGTGAGGGTGAGATTTGGACGATGTGAGAAGCCTTTTTCCCAAATGATGGCCCCGTCATTCAGCAGAGTATGGATGACAACCACGGACTATTCTAGACAGCCCAGTGGAACACTAGCAGGCTCGCAACCTGTAGGTGTTGTGAACGATGTGTTCACCGGTGTACTCTAAGAACCCATTAACATGTATTGCGAGTGGATACTGTCGATAAACGAAATAGCCCTGGCAGCTATGGATTTAGTGCCTTTTGAGAAAACCCTGGCAGCTACGGATTTAGTGCCCGTTGAGTAAACCCTGACAACAATGGATTTCGTGCCGATTCCTTAAGATGATCCTTATGAATGAATTAACGAGGAGTAGCTGATTCTTAGGGTAGACCCTTAAGAGTAAAGAAGATAATGGGGATGGGTAATTGGGTTAACTGTTTGACGATTTAACATAATAATTATATTATTGTGGGTTGAAAACCCTATGTACTCACCAGGTTTCCCAACCTGACCCACTCAGTTTATTTATATCACAGGTGTTGATATGAAGTCACAATTACACTGAGAGATTAAGGAGATATAGATCACTAGTGATAATGAATGTAAGTTATGTTTATGCTTATGTTTCTGTATTGACAATGATATCCCAAATGTTTTAAAATGAATAAAAATACTTTTCTTCGGAAATGCTTTGATAACGTATTTATCATGTTTTACTTGGAACAAATTCCGCAACGTTTTTATTGAAAGAGATACTCTGATTTTTATAAAGCATAAACAAAAAAATCGGTCTTTTCTGGCCGTGAAAATGGGGACGTCACAAATGGAGCACTTGGTGTTCATGAAGCATGTGACAAAGGAACAGATCATTTAAGAAGACAATGGATCATCTGACAAAGGGACGAATTACATGACAAAGGAACAAATCTTATAAAAGGGGGTATGGAGCACCTACGAGTGGAATAGAGTATCCTGGTGCATGGATGTGCCATCTATGATCTAAATGTGTCATCCTATGCTTGGATGGGCCACTTTGGAGACAAGGTGTGCTACTTAGATGCAAGGTGTGCCACATTGGGATTCAAGTGTGCCATTTGTGAAGGGGGTGTGCCAATTAGAAGGAAAATGTACAAACTAGAAGAAAGATGTGCCAACTTGAAGGAAGTTTTGCCATTTGTGAAGAAGGAGTGCTAAGTTAGACGTCAGTGTTCCACTTGGAGGAAGATACGCCACCCTTGGAGAGGTGTGCCATTCCTCGCACAAGATGCACCGTTTTGGTGCAAGGCGTTCCACTTGTGTTCCTTAATGTGTCATGGTATTCCTGATGTGCCACTTATGCTGTGATGTTCACTATGATGCTCAATGTTGTCCAACGATGCTTAGAAGTTAAATATGCTCAAGGATTATTGCATGATGTGCCACCATAATGTTTGATGTGTCACGCTTGCATCAAGATGTGCCACTATACATTCTTGATGTGCCACTCTTGCATCATGATGTGCCACCATGGATCATGAGGTACCATAATGTTGTGCCACAAATATGAATGTTCCTGAAGCTATTGTATGGCGGATTGTGATTGGTTGACAGCATTCGTGGTCTTATGGGCCAATGAGCTTGGCCCATTCGGGTTTTAGGTCTACTGCATTCATTATAAATAGATATGTCTTCTAAGTCATTTGAAGTGTATTTTGTATCCTTAGTGAGTATGTCGCACCCCCAAACCGGAACGGCGGAAACGTTCGGGGGTGGTTGATGTCACGCATAGTATCACAACAGTTGTATCATAGAAAGCATAGTAAACACAACCAAACATTGAATACATATATGAAAAGGTTTACACTGTATTAATACAAAGTTTTTTTCTTATCGAAAGTAGAATATAACGCGCTGACTTCTCCAAAAGTCCTGGAAGTACCTGTTTACTAATTCCCTGAGAATACAAGCAGTTTTGAAAGAATATCATCATAAAGCTGGTGAGTTCATAAGCATTTAGTTTTGGTGGAAAATGATTCTTTGATTCTTTTGTAAAGTGTTCCTCAAGAAAATCCTATATTTTTCTTATGAAAAGCGTGTTTGAAAAACCATTCCTTCCATGACATCCAGATTCATACAAGGTATGTACAATCCAAGGAGTTGTGGAATGAATATGAATATATGTTAGTTTCATGTAAAAACAATCCGTTTATGAATAGCCGAATTATCCCGAGAAAATCCTATATTTTCCCTAAAAGTTGATGGTTGGTGATCTGTTCTAAACTGAGGTGTACAAGTATCTACCATACTTATATCGGTAAACGTAGTTTTCTTTTAAAAACCCTGGTTACTCCCACTGAGGTATATTAGACCTATTTTAGAAATAAAATTAATAAAAGAAAACGTGTTGAACTAAATCTTGAAGGTACTATTAATACCCTCCAGTAATCAAATCGGTTATTACTTTGAGGTTAGTTCACTTGATTCATTATTACAAAAGTAAATCTCTGCTATCTAGGTTGCGAGTTTCATAACCATAACTGACGGGATACGGCCCGCAACAGCCGATATCCTTTATGACTTTGTCACTTGTAGACCTGTCGGTCCGACTGTAGCTAGCAGCCAGGTGTGGGGTTGTCAATCCCGTATAGATCTATACACAATAGTCACGCTCTCCCTACAAGAGATTCTGGTCACAAGTGCTAATCCTACACTCTGTTTCCTGTGGTGAGTGTTACCAAGGACGTGTCTCCAACTTAGATTAACAAATTTACAAGTAATAATATAGAAAAATCCTTTTGTGATTAACATGAATCCTTTATAAAACGATACATTTTGCTACATGATTCATAAGTTCATTGCTCTAGTTTAGAAAACTATTTCTACGAGTTGAGTTGTTAATTGTTTGGTAAAACTATTTTCTGTATTAAAAGCATACTGAAAATATAATTATCTTAAACAAAATAATATATTTTGAGCACAAGTTTCCTTGTACTTTTGCTTGTATTCCCCATTGAAAACATGAAAACTCAGAAAGACGTAGGGGTGTGAACTCACCTAGGGCGATTTGAATGACGGATCGATATGGAATGCGGGATGTTCAAGTGAAGCCTTGAACACGATTTGATCTTAATTAACATGTAATGACACATAAAGGAGTCAAATGAAGGTATTTCTATACTAAATGTGATGGAAAACCACTCTAATAACTTGGGACTACCTATACTAAGTGCTACAACCTTAAAGGAGTGCATCGGGGAGGTGTATGGACACCATAATGGTGTGTGAGGCCATGGGTGTGCGGCCCCAAGGGGTATGCGGCCATACACTCATGATGGAAGGAGCTTTTGAGGTGTTTTCAAGGTCCATACTAAGTAGTAGTACAAGTTTAGGGTCTTAGAAATGAGTTTGTGGTCCTAGGGAGTGTGTGGTCGCACACGGGAGTGTGCTGCCACACAAGGGTGTGGGTGGCCATACACAGGTGTGTGCGGTCGTACACCCCACATGAAGATGTCCAAAAAGCCAATTCTAAGGTGTAGCAAAGCTAGGTTCATGTCCAACTCGAATATGGAAGTCCAACTCTCACTTTGGAGGGTCTTTTAGGAGTGTGCGGCCAACCTTATGAAGGTGTGCGACCGTACTCCTTCAAAGAGTGAAGAACATGTTGATTCAAGGCTTAGATCAATAGGTATTTCATGTATGATAAGCTAGGTGATGGAAAACTCACGTTTTTGAGGCCTTGAGGGGGTTTGCGGTTGAAGAATCTTGAGAGGAAAGGAGTAGTGTGCTGCCAAGGAGTGAAGGGAATGAAGGGAGAGGGGTCTACCCTTTATATAGGGGTGGGTGTGTGGCCATGAGAGGTGTGTATGTCCGTACACCCATGTGTGCGGCCGCACACTCCTCCAAGAGGGGTGTATGGTCCAGTTGCGTCACTATACAACTTGTTGACTCATTCCTAATCTTGACCTTGGTTGTACTCAAGCTTATAATGCTTAAATGAACCCTTAATCAGTGTTAGGAGTTAACAGAAACTAGTTTAACTTAGATTAACTGACTAGATGTACCAGGTAGAAGTTTCGGGTTGTCACAGAGTAGGTCGAATCTTATAAATAAAGAATACTCCTCTCCTGCCCATGGATGTAAGCCACTTTGACCAAACCACATAAATACTATGTCTTTGTGTGCTTTTGGTTGCATGTGTTATCCATATTACTTCATAACAAGGGTCATCAAAACTTGCCAAGTAGCATCAGATTTTTTCTGAGTCTTGATAAGTATCGTTTGTTTACCTAACATGAATAAATGTTTGAGGATGTCTTTTACTCAAATGGGGTTCTCGATACCTATATTTCAAAATTTCATCAAAACACTAGGCAATGAAAAAGATGATTAGTGTGTGTTGCTTATACGAATAAGGTGAACGATATCTCAAGAAAGTTAAGTAACCACAAACCGAAAAAATTTGTTAGTGTAACATTCCGATGACGAGGTATTTTCAAATTTAACCCTAAGTAGGAACAATTGTTGCATTTTAGCCATTGTGCATGTGAAAGCTTGTAAAATGGTCCATAGTGGCATTTTTGTAATTTTGTGGCGGACTCACGTACACGAGGCTTACCTAGCGTACGTGTCTGATCCATAAACCCTAATTTTTAGGGTTTGGAACCTATATAAACATCATTATCTCTCAAGTGATCACCCCCTCACCAACCCCTAACTCTTATTCCATCCTTTGCAACCCTAATCCCCTGTATGTTCCTTTGAGCTCAAAAGTGTGTTTTATGGTGCCTTTGAAGCAAGGTGAAGAAAGAAGCATTAACTTGGAAGAACAAGACCTCATAGATCCAGGAACACCTTACTTCTAAGCTTCTTTTGGAGGTATAAAGTTCTGAACTTGATGATCTTATCAATAGATCTTGCTTATGTTCAAAGTTTAGGCTTTTTAGCCCCGTATTCTTGGTCCTTTTGGGTATGATATACCCTAGACCCAATGAGTTGTCCTTTTGAACGTTTTAGGGTAGTTGGAGTGATAAAAATATGATCTTGGTTCTTAGTTCTTCTTCATGCATGAGTATGGTGGTCTTAATGATTTAAGATGTTGGGGGTTTTTAGTTTTAAGCACTTATTGGCCATGAAAGGCCATAAAGTTGGAAACTTTATGGTGAAGGACAACATTTTGGACTTGGATCTGGTTTTGGACGAAAAGTCTTAAGGTATTAAGCCCTTTTAAGAAGGGGTTGCTGACCAGGCGCATACGTTGGGCGTACCGAAGGGTACGCTGCGCGTATGCGGTCTTCACCCTGACTCCTCGGTCAAAAAGAGTATGCCCTGTGTACATCCATGTACGCTCTGTGTACGAGGCTGGTTCGATTCGCCTGGGTTGATTCGGCTGGGTTGACTCGACTGGGTTGACTTGGCTGGTGTGTTAGGTTTAACCAATCTTGACCAAAGGGTATTTTGGGTAATTTGGTATTAATTTTAGTTGGGCAATATTATGGATAATAGGTGTCTAGTAGAGCCGGTTTTCGGAGTAGAGATTTATTCAGCTTGTGTTCAGAGTGAGTGATGAGTTTTCCTCATTGTACTCGTGGGTTGAAGGCATCAATGTCGACCCACTAGATCATTTATCCCGATTAGATAGTGTTATGCTAATATATGGCTGATTAGTAGATATGCATGATTATCTGTATTTTCAGGTTCTATGTTTATGTTTATATGTTACGTATGTCGACATATTGTGGTTGGGTTGAGGCGGTCCTGCTTTATGTTGAAGGCCAAGACACCTGGGGTGGTTCAGATAGGCTGTAAGCCCTACGAGGCAGTCCAATCATGTCGAAGGCCCAGAGAGTAGCCCAGATAGGCTGTAGGCTCTAGGAGGCAGTCTAGTCAGGTTGGAGGATCATATTTGCATGCTTTGTTTGTGATGTAGTATGTTGGTACTTTGGGGGAACTCACTAAGTTTTGGCTTACAATTTTAGTTTATTGTTTCAGTTACTTCTTAGGATCGTGGGAAAGCAAAGGTTTGATCGTGCACATCTTCCTATTTCTATGATATGGATTTTTGGGACACTCTGATATGACTTTACTTTTGAAACAATGACGCTTTTTGTAAACAATGATGGTTAATGGTTGATTTTAAAATTCAATTTTTTTTGTGATTTTTGGAGTGTTACAAGTTGGTATCGGTAACATTCGGATTTTCAGAGACATTACTGTGTATGTTAATCTTGGGATTGGAGGAGGGACTTGACGAGTTGAGGGACCAACTCGCCGAGTCTAGTCGAGTTGACCGTGCAGATTAATGAGTGGACTCGACGAGTCAAAGGAGGGACTCGCTGAGTAGGTACTGGGCAGAGAAACCCTAATTGTCCGGGTTTGTGACCTATTTAAAGGCCCTTATGGCCTTCATTTGCAGCCACACTTTCCCTTGAGAGCCTGAGAGAAACCCTTAAACCCTTCTAACCTTGGTGAAGTGAGTGTGTAATCATTTTGGTCAATCTTGGTGCATTTCTATGAAGAAGGAAGAACAGCTTCATGATGGGGAACAAAGGAAGGCAGTGGATTTGTGGTATTGAGTGTTTCAGCTGCTAAAAGAAGGTACAAAGTCCTCATCTTGCTCATTCCTTGTGCTAAATCTCATTTTGGGAGTTTTAGGGCTTTGCTTCCATCCATTTGAATCTATGATTTGAATGAGACATGGGTTGAGGTTGGAAACCTCAGATCTAGACCTCCTAAGGTCCTTAGAGTCTAGTTGTCCCAACTTTAGTGGTTCAAATGAGGGTTGTTGAGCTAAATCCTTCATGAAATGCATCTAGTAGCATTTTGGAGCTATAGCCTCATGTATGAACGTAAAGATCGAAGCTTTACGTGATTATTGAGCCTTAGGATGATAGATCTAGTGCTTGGAGTAATAGATCTGATTGAAATCGTCTGCATGAAAATTTGGTCTGAATGAACTCGCCGATTCGATGAGCCGACTCGACGAGTTGGTTAGGGTTTGTCCCAAAGAGCTGAATCATGCGATAGCTCGACGAGTTGGGGGTCAACTCGACGAGCGGAGTTGGACTGTCACGAGACTTCTGAGGAAAATAAGTGGACTCGACAAGTCGCAAGGGTGCACTCGGCGAGTCGGATCAAACATGGACTGTTGACTCGAGTTTGACTTCTGTTGACTTTAGGGTTTGGTCAACATGAGTAGTAGAGACCATGGAGGGGTAAAATGGTCTTTTATCCACTTCAAAAGAGTTAATGAGAGAAAGAATAGCCTTCGGTCATTATAGTTGTGATTAGAGTATCACTTAGAGATATTTATTCCTTGTGTTAGGTGGAGGCTAGTTCGAGATTCGGGAGCGAGGTCTTTACTTGGTGCTTGTCAGGTGAGTCTTCTCACTATACTTTACCTTGAGTGGTAGTTATGTGTGACTGGAAGGTCTTATGTGCTTACATTGGGTATTATGGTATCCTGCCTTATGTTTTATGTTGTGCATTATTTCTTTGTGATTTATGCCATGCGAAGCTTTACAGACCGGACTAGAGGGTCCAACGATTTATGAGGCCAGAGGGTCCTCAACCAGACCGGACCGGAGGGTCCAACGAGTTAGAACGGACCAGAGGGTCCAACGAGCTATGGGACTGGAGGGTCCCGCTGAGACACATTGACCGGAGGGTCTTACAGAGTATAGCCTTGAGTGGTGAATTTGTTGTATGTGGTATTTTGTGGAACTCACTAAGCTTTGTGCTTACTGTCTATGTGTTATGTGTTTCAGGTTTCTCAGGATTACAGGACGGCACTGGCGTGATTATACACATCAGAGAAAGAGTTATGAGGATCCTGGATTATTAATGGAGTTGTGATTTGTAAATTGAATAAATGAGATTTTTTATACAATATGTTATGAAAAGTATGCGTTTTTTTTTAAATGAAAAATTTGTTGAAAATTTACGGTGTTTCAAGTTGGTATTAGAGCCTTGGTTTGAGGGATTCAGATGCACCTTCGGGTAAATCTGGAGTCAAACTGATGATTTGAAAAAGAATTTCAAAAAATTGATTTTGCTAGAGCGAACAAGAGTTTGTAAGAGAAGACAATGAAGAGTAGTGTGTACAATCAGCCAGAGCCCGAATGGTGATTTCCCAAAATACCCTTACTTTTGTATTATGAGATATGTTATGAGGTATTATGAATGCTAGAGATAGGCTTGGTATTTCATATTTTAGGACTAGAGTGGCCTGATTTGTGATGCCTTAGCCTAGGAGTTGCTGTTATCTGTGATGTGCTTTCGAGTATGTGTTGAGTAAGAGTATGCAGCAGGAATCCTTTTAGAAAGGGATTTGAGTAGAGGAGTAATCTAGGAGAGATACTAGTTGAGCATTGGTGGAGCCTACCGAGAGAGTAGTTAGCTACCCGCGAGGCGGTAGAGTTGCTGAGTTCGGTGATATATTTTGAGTATGAGTAGAGCAAGTGGAGTTATCACCTTGAGTGAGTTTTGCGAGTTTATTCGATGCCCAAATGTTGTTTGCTTCATGCTTTGTGGAACTCCCGATGGTGGGAGTCAGCTACCAAGTGAATGTGACGATATTCAGGAGGTAGATGACTGGCACCATAAGGAGTTTCTCAGCAGCTGAGGGTGGAGAAGTATGAAAACCTAGGAAGAGCCTAGGAAGTGACCATATTCAGATGAGTACGCTGACAGAGTAGAGCATTTCGCTGGGAAGCAAGCACGTGTGTCGGGAATTGGTGATTGAGAAGGTTGAGCAGCTACTTAGGGACTCTAAGATGGTCCGTGTAGAGAGTATGGGTAGATGTGACAGGTAGTATGGGCCCGTACTACTGAAAGCAGAGGACCCATACTCGATGCAGGGAGTATTCCGGAGGATATAAGTAGCAAATCGAGAGGTGATGCCATGGTTCGAGTACCATGATTTGTAGCAGATCGAGAGGTGATGTCATGGCTCGAGTACCATGATTTGTAGCAGATCGAGATGTGATGCCATGGTTTGAGTACCATGATTTGTAGCAGATCGATAGGTGATGTCATGGTTCGAGTATCATGATTTGAGGCGGATTGAGAAGAGAGAACATGGTTCGATGTAATACCATGTTTATTTATTTGATAAATAAATAAATTAATGAACAAATGGTAGCCCTAAAATTAATAATTATATAATAAGAGTTGGTCTCGAGGAGTTACTGGGCATAATTGAGAAGTTAAGGGTTGCTTAGTAAATTACGGAGTTGTTTTGAGAAGAATTTTAGATGTCAGGGTCTAAAGGGTAATTACTAGATTAATCTGGAAAAGATCCCAAGGGGAGGGACCAAGTGTGTAATTATGGGAAAGTTGTAATAAACCCGGGTATATATATGTTGCGATGACATCGAAGAACCCTATGGCAGCCGACATTCTTTCTTCTCCCATTACCGGCGCCGCACCAGCCTTGAGGTCATCCTCACCGCCGACGACCACCGTGGCTATTGGAGTCGGTGGGACCGTCGCCACCTTAATATTGGTTTCCCGACCAGTCAAACCACCCATTCGGAGCCTCTTGGTTACCGCCATCACCATGGGAAACCCCCTCGGCCTCCGGTGCAGCAACGAGTTCGCCAGCTCGGTTCCGACACCGCTGTATCGTCATATTTGAGCCTCCTTATCGCCGACAACATTGAAGACTGACGAGGGGTAGAGGGCAGCCTCTAGGCGCTGCTACTTCACCTTTGCTGCCGACGTGTGATGCTGTCGCCGCCTTCTTCTTCCCCTTTTCTTCTCCTTCTTGCTGTTCGTCACCGCCATCGTCGGGATCGATCGCCGCCGCCTTGTATCGTTGTTGTTGAAGCCGAAGCCATCATCTGTCGCTGCTCAAATTGGTCGCTAAGGGTACTGCCGACCCCTAGGACCGTTAAACTGCCCTTCACCGCCGCTTGGTGTTCATGTAGATGCGTATTTTCTCGGGGCCCGGTCTCTAGTTTGGAGTTTGTGCTCGTGTTTGGGTGTCTTGCCGGAGTTCATGGAAGAGCCACTGCCACCACCGTGAGGTGGTGGCTGCCACCATGGGTGGGTGTATTTTCTTTAGTGTGTGTGTGATTTCGGATCTTGAGTTATAATTGTAACATGAATGGTATGATGAAAAGAAATTGAAAACCACCACCTTAGGGTGGTGGCTGCCGCCACCGGCCGCCGTGTCGGGTGGCGGTGCGCTTTGCCTCTTGTGATAGACTCGGTTGGGGATGCTAGAAACCCTAATGGGCCCAATGAAGCCAGATGGGCTTAGTGAAAACCTTAATGACTCTAATGGACTCTAATTGACCCAATAAAACCCTAATGGTCTCAATGATATTCTAGTGGGCTTGATAGGCCCAATAAATCCCTAAATAACCTAAAAGTCCAACAAGTTAATAATGGGCTAGTATTTGTGTTTGAAAAACCCTAATGCCTATAAAACCCTAATTTGGGGAATTAATCGGGACACACGAGAATTATTTAATAACAGGAGATATTAAATAATAATCATTGGCAAGAAATCAATCTAAGTAATATTGGACTTAATGGATTAAGTCCTTAATGGGTTAAGTGAGAAAACTTAACCCTAATCATCATTTTATGTGAAACCCTTATTTCACTTGGGTTTATTATTGGGCCTAAATGATTGAGATAATAATGGATCATCCAAGAGCAAGCAATTGAACTAGAATAATTTAATGGGCCTAGGGTAAGGCCCATGTAAGGGGTTTAGGCCCAATTTGGAAAATTGGGCCATATATGGGGCATAGTTTGGGCCTTAATAATTACATGATGTTGGGCCTCAGAATAAGACCATGCATAGGCCTTGGCCCAATTTAGAAAATTGGGCCATGTGTTGGGCTTTAATTCCTAGTTGACTTTGGGCCTACGGATTGGGCCTTGGGCTTGAATAAGCCAAGCTTGGGGTAATGTAGTTATCAAAAGTAAGTGTTTATGGTTATATAGTGGGACCCAATTATTAATTGGGTGATGTTTCGATATTGACAGATCGGGAATCTGTCATCCAGCAGCTGGGGTTGAGTCTGTGGGACTTCAGCAGTGTGGGATTGTGTCTATGGGACTTCAGCAGTGTGAGGTGAGTTACCTTCCAGTAGAGGTGGGTCTATGGCCACAATGTCGGCCCACCAGTAGGAGTTGTTGTTAGATGAGTGTCTTTGTGACAATTGCCTATGTTTGCTACTACATGTTATGTTTATGTGCTAGCATGATATGATGTTATGTGATAGTGGTAGTAGGGGGTGAAATAGTCCCCGGTTACCGGTCGATAGGGCCGAATGGGTAGATTAGTACCCAACTATGTTAGACAGATTATGATATATGTGATATGATATTATGTGGTAGTAGTAGGGGGTGAAATAGTCCCCACTTGCTGGTCGACAAGATCGAAGGGGCTGGCCAGCACCCAGATGTGCTAGGCAGCATATAACTTATGTGTTTATACTATGCTTTTATGTGGTAGTGTTAGGGGGTGAAATAGTCCCCCGTTACTGGTTGAAAGATACCGAAGGGGAGGCCAGCACCCAGATATGTAGGCAGTATCCGGTCGAGAGGACCGAAGGGGAGCCCAGCACCCAGGTATTCTAGGCAGTATCCGGTCGCGAGGACCGAAGGGGAGGCCAACACCCAGATATGCTAGGCAGTATCCGGTCGAGAGGACCAAATGGGTAGGTCGGGCACCCAGATATGCCTGACAGTATATGTATGTTATATGATTGTGTGGTATGTAGTATGATGGGGGAACTTACTAAGCTTCGTGCTTACGATTTTTAGTTTTGGTTTCAGGTACTTCGTGTTTAAAGGAAAGGAGCCGGCTTGATCACAGCGCATCACACTATGGTTTTCCGCACATGAGATCTTTGGGATTATACTCTGATATTGTTTTATGATAACATGTTTGATTATTTATACTTTTGTTTTGTCATGACATAATATTACAAATGTTTTATTACACTGATGGTTTTAAAATGATGTAATTAAAAATGAAATTTTTGGCCTGTATTTTTGTGATGTTACAAGTTGGTATCAGAGCCTTGGTTTGAGGGATTCGAACATACTCTCGGTGTGTCTGAACTCAAACTAAGGGCTTGGTATGAAAATTTGTCAAAAGTAAAACCATTTTATAAAAGGAGTTGAAAAGAATCTGAAAAGAGAAAAGTACTTTGAGAAGAACAAAGTGTGTGATGCGTGCAATCATTTGAGCTCAAGTAAGTTTTTCCCCAAGATACCCATACATGTTATGTTATGATATGGTTATGAGAATTGCATGCTAGATTAGGGCTAAGGATCTAGGAGGATGCCTTATATGCCTATTGTATGTGCTTGTAGACTTGCATGCTAGGACTAATCAGTTAGTAATAGGATAGCCTGTTTAGGTTATGCCTGATTGTATGAGCCTTTGAATTGCATGTACAGATTCCTAATTAGAGGATAGAATGATTTTATTGGAATATGATGGTTAGATTTTCCATTGTCTGAATGCTGCTTGCTTTGTGCTTTGTGGGACTCTTAGCAATGTGAGTTAGCTATTAAGTGAATATGCTAAGTCACATGTGGCACAAGCTGGATAATCTCAGAGTGATAGATTTGACCCTATTGTGCAGCTCTCGTTTGAGTCTAACCGTTATAGGGATGAGTCTGTTACTTGAAGGATTATTTGATCTATGTTGCATGTGGCTATATTCATGAGGTAGCTAGTTGACATTACTGGGAATCTTTCAGTAGCTGAGGACTGGGTGAGTTCGGGAGCCTAGGGAAGCCTAGGATATATTTCAGTGAGTTAGTAGTGAGGCTCAGTTAGATTTGGGTGTACCAGTTTGAGGAAGTGACTTGGAGGATTCGGGAGGATTGCTGAGGAAAGTATGGATAGGTGTGGAAGGTAGTATTGGGCCCATACTACTGAAAGCACATGATCCGTACTCGAATCAGTGAAAGTCTTGGAGAATCTAAGAAGCTTCAGGGAAGAGTTTGTGACTCAGTTTGGGGACAAAGGATGTTCTAGTGTTGCAGCTTGGCCATTGGCTAGTGAGCTAGCGAGCATGAAAGGGTGTCAGACCCTGAAGGATATGACTTCCAAGAGTTTATAGATACGAGACCGAATTGGAGCGCTTCAAGAAGAGAGGTTCGTACCAGGTGCGTATAGTTGAGGGGTCGCGGGAAGAGACCCGTCACCTCCGATCATTGGGTGAAAGGCCAGCAGGGCCAGAGTCAATACAATGCATATGAGAGAGTACACGAGGGAGTTTGTCACTCCAAGGGTTTAGGATGCCACAGGTGTGGCAGCGTTGGTCATGTCTGCAGAAGGTGACTAGTATTTCCTCCAGATGTTGCGGGTATGTCATCTTCTATGATATTAGGTGGATATTTGGGATACGAATCGCGTTGGAGTTATGAGTAAGTTTGGATAGGTTAGATCTCAGGTCGGTTTCCTGCTAGTGTTTGGGTTATCAAGGATCATATATGCCATCCTGCAAGCCGAAAAGTCATTGATGAACCCACAAAGGGATGCATCTTGCGGAGCGGGTTCCGCGTGTACCGTTATCATTTCGGATCTTTGTTGAGATCTGTGCAGGAGTATTGTTTGGGAAGATCCTCGGTCATGGTTAGAGTAATAGTTCTACAGTGAAGTCAGCATTCAGGGGTTCTATCATTGTTCAGGTATGGTCGGTAATTGTCTATGGATGAACTTTGGAGTTCAAGGCACTACCGTTGCTAGGATAGAGCTGGTGACATGAAAAGGGTAGTGTCAGTCGCGGGTGTTAGATGCATAAGTGGTTGGTCATCGCATGTTCAGGATAATTGTATTTTCGCATGGGCTGTGTTCGGCTAGAGTTCAGTGGTATTGCAAGATTGGGAGTGGAAACGAGGATTCATTAGCTAGAGTGAAGATTAAGGTCTTCAATTGACAGCATGGCAGGTGGATTAAGGTGTCAGATTGGACCAAATTTCAAGAGTACTCTTCAAGATGTCATAGGAAAGACGATCTTAAGGTTTAATCGGTGATTAAACGCTAGCATTGGTAAGCATAGGTTGTCATCAGTGGGATACTAGAAAGCGAGAAGGATTGGGAATCCCTCAATTCTCGCAGGCCGTAAAGACTTAGTTGAATCTAAGCGAAGGAGAGACTTTTTATAAGGTTCTCCAAATGCGAGTTCTGGTTGCACGGGGTGCAATCTCTTGGTCACCTTGTCAACCAGAAGGGTATTCTAGTTGATCCGGCCAAGATCGAGGCTGTGATGCCGTGGGAGATTCCGAGGTCTCCATCTGAGATTCGGAGTTCCCTGGATCTAGCGGGTTATTACCGGAGATTTATACGGGTCTTCTCCAAGATTGTGGGTCCTTTGACCCGACTGACCAAGAAGTCGACGACCCTTCATTGGGGGCCTGAACAGCAGGCAGCCTTCGAGGCTCTCAGACATCGGTTGTGCGAGGCACTGATTCTCACCTTGCCAGAGGGTGTAGATGATTTCGTGGTTTGATGTGACGCTTTGATCATGGGCATGGGTACGGTACTGATACAATGGGGTCACGTGATAACAGGTTTCGGGAACCAGATTTGAGTTCCGGTTACGACTCAAGTTTAGTTGTGTGTTAGGTCGAGTGCATGTTCGACCCAGTATGGAAAGTGTTGTAAGACTACGAGGGTAGCTGTAGCATTCACCAGCAGTCAGATAGTTTGGAAAGTGTTGTAAGACTACGGGGGTAGCCGTAGCATTCACTAGCAGTCAGTTATCATGGGAAGTGTTGTAAGACTACGGGGGTAGCTGTAGCATTCACTAGCAGCAGATCGTGTGAGGGGTGTTGTAAGTCTGCGGGTGTAGCCGTAGCATTCACCAGGTTAGCAGATAGTACTAGAGTGTTATAAGTCTGCGGGTGTAGCCGTAGCATTCACTAGGTTGGTAGATGGCATGAGCGTGTTGTTAGAATGCGAAAGGAACAGTGGTACCCACCAGTTCGGGTGCGGCAGTGAGGATATGGAAATCCCCATATTGGACTTCGGTATTACCCAGATTGATTTGATCTGGTTGAGCCAGTGATAAGACTGTAGGAACGCTACTACAATTGTGAGATCAGGGAAGTAATGGGCTGCGCAAGGGCGTTGGTGATGTAAGGCTTCCATTGGTTAGGTAGCGATCACTTTTATTCTTTAATTGGATGATGACAGGATGTGATGCATGGACCCGATCGGTTAGATCAGAAAGTCGTTTGAGTCACAGTGGCATGATAACTAGTTCCAGAGAAGGATCTTGTTCAGAAGTCGTGTGAGGCGACTAAGTAGGAAGTCCTTTGGCTCTGCATCCGGGTGGAAACCCAGTATTTCAGAGGATTGGCAAGCGAATTGAGACCCAGGAGGTCTCGATAGCTTTTGGTAAGTAGCTATGTAGCAGCGTATACTGCTTCATGAAGTTCAGTGTTCGGGTAGTTTCAACGTTTGGGCAGGGATAATATGTGTGTTTTAGTTGCATATGCGCACGAAATAGCTGGTTTATTGGGGAGTGACAAGTCACCCACACAGGGATTAGCTGAGCCTTAGCCGAGAATAAGTGATCTACAGAGGTAATTGGGTTTGTGACCCAGGTTTATGGTGGGAACCACATGCTATCAGAAGTTAAGTAGTCAGTTGAGGGATAAGCGGGCTGGTTCCACCAATAATGATTTAGTATGAGTGGTCTACTAGGGATTCAGACCATCTCGAGACAGCAGGTTTCAGATAGAGTACATGTGGTCTTATTGCAAGGAATTTGACACCTGCGGATTTTAGGGCTTTACGAGGATTGGTCGTGGCTACCCTGGGAAGGCTAGGGCGTGCCCAGATTGGTGACCATGCTACTAGAGTGGTTGGGCGAGTAAGGAATGGTAAGGAATGATTTCGAGGACGAAATCTAATTTAAGTGGGGGAGAGTTGTAATACCCTGTTTATTTTTTGATAAATAAATAAATAAATGAACAAATGGTAGCCCTAAAATTAATAATTATATAATAAGAGTTGGTCTCGAGGAGTTACTGGGCATAATTGAGAAGTTAAGGGTTGCTTAGTAAATTACGGAGTTGTTTTGAGAAGAATTTTAGATGTCGAGGTCTAAAGGGTAATTATTGGATTAATCTTGAAAAGATCCCAAGGGGAGGGACCAAGTGTGTAATTATGGGAAAGTTGTAATAAATCCGGGTATATATATTGCGATGACATCGAAGAACCCTAACCCTAAGTATTATGGCAGCCGACATTCTTTCTTCTCCCATTACCGGCGCCGCACCAGCCTTGAGGTCATCCTCACCGCCGGCGACCACCGTGGCTGTTGGAGTCGGTGGGACCGCCACCACCTTAATAATAGTTTCCCGACCAGTCAAACCACCCATTCGGAGCCTCCTGGTAACCGCCATCACCATGGGAACCCCCCCCCCCCCTCGGCCGCCGGTGTAGCCATGAGTCCGCCAGCTCGGTTCCGACACCGCTGTATCGTCATATTTGAGCCTCCTTGTCGCCGACAACATTGAAGACTGATGAGGGGTAGAGGGCAGCCTCTAGGCGCTACTACTTCATGTTGCCGACGTGTGATGTTGTCGCTGCCTTCTTCTTCCCCTTTTCTTCTCCTTCTTACTATTCGCCACCGCCATCGTCGGGATCGATCGCCGCCGCCTTGTATCGTTGTTGTTGAAGCCGAAGCCGTCATCTGTCGCCGCTCAAATTGGTCGCTAAGGATGCTGCCGACCCCTAGGACCGTCAAACTGCCCTTCACCGCCGCTTGGTGTTCGTGTAGATGCGTATTTTCTCGGGGTCCGGTCTCTAGTTTGGAGTTTGTGCGCGTGTTTGGGTGTCTTGTCGGAGTTCATGGAAGAGCCACTGCCACCACCGTGAGGTGGTGGCTGCCACCATGGGTGGGTGTATTTTCTTTAGTGTGTGTGTGATTTCAGATCTTGAGTTGTAATTGCAACATGAATGGTATAATGAAAAGAAATTGAAAACCACCACCTTAGGGTGGTGGCTGCCACCACCGGCCGCCGTGTCGGGTGATGGTGCGCTTTGCCTCTTGTGATAGACTCGGTTGGGGATGCTAGAAACCCTAATGGGCCTTGTTAGCCTAATGGGCCCAATGAAGCCAAATGGGCTTAGTGAAAACCCTAATGAGTCTAATGGACTCTAATTGACCCAATAAAACCCTAATGGGATCAATGATATTCTAGTGGGCTTGATAGGCCCAATAAAGCCCTAAATAACCTAAAAGTCCAACAAGTTAATAATGGGCTAGTATTTGTGTTTGAAAAACCCTAATGCCTATAAAACCCTAATTTGGGGAATTAATCGGGAGACACGAGAATTATTTAATAACGGGAGATATTAAATAATAATCATTGGCAAGAAATTAATCTAAGTAATATTGGACTTAATGGATTAAGTCCTTAATGGGTTAAGTGAGAAAACTTAACCCTAATCATCATTTTATGTGAAACCCTAATTTCACTTGGGTTTATTATTGGGCCTAAATGATTGAGATAATAATGGATCATCCAAGAGCAAGCAATTGAACTAGAATAATTTAATGGGCCTAGGGTAAGGCCCATGTAAGGGGTTTAGGCCCAATTTGGAAAATTGGGCCATATATGGGGCATAGTTTGGGCCTTAATAATTACATGATGTTGGACCTCAGAATAAGACCATGTATAGGCCTAGGCCCAATTTGGAAAATTGGGCCATGTGTTGGGCTTTAATTCCTAGTTGACTTTGGGCCTACGGATTGGGCCTTGGGCTTGAATAAGCCAAGCTTGGGGTAATGTAGTTATCAAAAGTAAGTGTTTATGGTTATGTAGTGGGACCCAATTATTAATTGGGTGATGTTTCGATATTGACAGATCGGGAATCTGTCATCCAGCAGCTGGGGTTGAGTCTGCGGAACTTCAGCAATGTGGGATTGTGTCTATGGGACTTCAGCAGTGTGAGGTGAGTTACCTTCCAGTAGAGGTGGGTCTACGGCCACAATGCCTGCCCACCATTAGGAGTTGTTGTTAGATGATTGTCTTTGTGACAATTGTCTATGTTTGCTACTACCTGTTATGTTTATGTGCTAGCATGATATGATGTTATGTGATAGTGGTAGTAGAAGGTGAAATAGTCCCTGGTTACCGGTCGATAGGGCCGAATGGGTAGATTAGTACCCAACTATGCTAGACAGATTATGATATATGTGATATGATATTATGTGGTAGTAGTAGGAGGTGAAATAGTCCCCACTTACCGGTCGACAAGACCGAAGGGGCAGGACAGCACCCAGATATGCTAGGCAGTATATGACTTATGTGTTTTGCTATGTTTTTATGTGGTAGTGTTAGGGGTGAAATAGTCCCCGGTTACCGGTTGAAAGATACCGAATGGGAGGCCAGCACCCAGATATGTAGGCAGTATCCGGTCGAGAGGACCGAAGGGGAGCCCAGCACCCAGGTATGCTAGGCAGTATCTGGTCGAGAGGACTGAAGGGGAGGCCAGCACCCAGATATGCTAGGCAGTATCCGGTCGAAAGGATCGAATGGGTAGGTCGGGCACCCAGATATGCCTGACAGTATATGTATGTTATATGATTGTGTGGTATGTGGTATGATGGGGGAACTTACTAAGCTTCGTGCTTACGGTTTTCAGTTTTGGTTTCAGGTACTTCGTGTTTAAAGGAAAGGAGCTGGCTTGATCGCATCGCATCACACTATGGTTTTCCGCACATGAGATCTTTGGGATTACACTCTGATATTGTTTTATGATAACATGTTTGAGTATTTCTACTTTGGTTTTGTCATGACATAATATTACAAATGTTTTATTACACTGATGGTTTTAAAATGACGTAATTAAAAATGAAATTTTTGGCCTGTATTTTTGGGATGTTACATTCGAGTACCATGATTCGTAGCAGATTAAGAAGAGATAACATGGTTCGGGTACCATGATTCATAGCAGATCGAGAGGTGGTCACATGGTTTGAGTACCAGGACACGTGGCGGTTAGTGCTTCTGGTTTTACCGGTTATTCTGTGGTGGTTGTCTAGACTGAGATCAGATGTGAAAGAGTATGGGGCCAGAGGGCCATGATAAACGAGTTTTAGTGGATCATCCCTTGAAAGGGAAATCGAGTTAGCTTCGAGGAATTGTTGGTGAGATGCCAGTCGGAGTCGCAAGACTCAGGGATGAGTAGGGATAGTGCGTTATGGGAGAATACGGTCTGGGCTGAGCGACTAGCCGATAGTGGAGATGTCACTTTCTGTGACTTGAGCGGTGGTATTTCAGTTTTCTACGGGAAGCTGGAGAGATATGGAGCTTTTGGTTAGAGTTGAAGGTAGACCCCATGGGGTAGCAAGCGTGGTTACCTTATCACCAAAATATTGGGGTAGTATGTTGGATGTAAGGTATTCTTATGCCAAGAGAGAGAGTCATTAGTGGGACTAAGACGGATGAGAGCAAAGAAGTGCCTTGTTGAGGTAAAGGTACTTGTATTAGTAATTTCCGGTGGTTAAAAGGAGTATATCAGGGCAGTGACCCTCGTGGTCTACATGGTGTATCGACAATGAGAATGATGTCTATGCTTTTATGATCATTCCTATTTTGGGAGGAGGATTGATGAGTTGGAGTCAAAGTGCGTGGCAGGGCAGTATTTCCGGATCTGAGATAGATTGGGTTCGGAACAGTGGGGTTTCTGATGGTATGTCAGTCTGAGTCTTTAAGGTGGCTAAATACAGTCACGTGTGGAGGATTCCAGGATTTTGTCAGGAGCGGGATATTGGTGATTGTTTGGTGTCCTTTGGGAAGGCCCTGACATGATTGCGAAATACGTTAAAGAGTCAAGTGTGGCGTGACTGGTGAGACAATCTACTGAGTAGACCGCGGATGTGCCAATTAATGATTGTTCGAACCCTGAGTGGGGGACAACTGGTTCTCCAGTTAGGGGATCAACGATCCAATCATGTGTAGTTATAGGAATGGTTATGGGAATCTGAGGTGCCAGACTAAAGATGTAAGAGTTTGTGTTTAAGAAAGGACGAATGGGTCCACAGCAGGTGGCCGTGGATTGGGAAAAATTCATGGTGATTGTTGATTGTCATAATTACCATATGTCGAGTTGTAGTGCGATCGGATCGCTGGATTGCGGATGCAATAGCGGTGATTTGCAAGTGAAGGTATAGACTGTGATCTATACCCCTGGAAGGGCAGAAGTTGTTTTGTCGATCAATTTCAGGGTCGATATGAGTAGTTCCGTACGGGTAGTGACCAGTTGAGGGAGAACTTCAGGTCTTCGTCAGCATGTTCGGAGCCATTGACGATGCCTCTGTATTTCAAAGTGGGGGATGGAATTCTTTGAGGTTCTAGTGGTTCGAGAGTGGGATCGGTGGTTTGGGCAAAGCATCATGAGATTCTGTGTTGGTTCCGAGGTATCCAAGTATGATGTCCTTATTTCCAGATTATTTTGAGTTATGAGTCGAGATCTGGCAAATGGTGTAGCAAGTATCTATAGTTCCGGTGGGAGCACTTCGGCTAATTGATGTTAAGTGAGATTATTCGAGAATGTGGATTGCAGCAGGGAAAGGCGTTTTGTTATGGAGAATGTCGTCAAAAATAGCAATGCATAATTTGGGTAAGTGTGTACACCTATCTTTGATTGGTACGCAGGGCATGAGTTAAGGATCACAGGGTGGCGTCGAGCTGAGGATGAGATTGTGAAGTGGTAAGAGCAAGTGCGGTAAGACTGCGGGGAGCTTCAGTTTCAACGAGTTAGTGCAAAGGGTTGTGGTGATACTACGGGAAACCATAGTACTCACTATTCAGTGAGGGTTGTGGCGATACTACGGGGAGCCGTAGTACTCACTATTCAGTAAGAGGTTGTGGTGATGCTACAGAGAGCCATAGTACTCACTATTCAGTGAGGGTTGTGGTGATACTACGGGGAGCCGTAGTACTCACTATTCAGTAAGAGGTTGTGGTGACGCTACGGGGAGCCGTAGTACTCACTACTCAGTGAGAGGTTGTTGTGATACTGCGGGGAGCCGTAGTACCCACTAGTCAGTGAGAGAATGTTGTGATGAAGTACCCTTTGATCAGAGCATGATGCAGAAGAGTTTTAGGCTTGGGTAGCCCTAATATTTGAGTTGTGGGAGCCTGGTGGTCGAACCAGGGGCGAGACTGGGGTCTCCATATTTGTCGGGAGTCGTTATATTCTGAATTGAGTAGTGGTTTCGCAACCAAAGGGAAGTGGATAAGTGGGGTACGCATGGGTTGCGGATCATGAGTCATGAGTTGAGTGCTCATTTGGGTCGAGTGGCTCCAACTCTGGATCAGACCAAACTCTCGAGTTTGAGTTTGCATCTAGTGGTGCGTTGGGTAGGTGAGATGAGATTCTAGATTCTGAGATGGGTTCCATGTTGAGGGGTATTGTTTATTATCGGATGTCTTAGACCTGTGTAGGTCAGCACTCAGGCACGGGAGGTACCGCGAGATGCATGGAATTATGAGCGGTAAACGACAGAGGTCAGGGTGGAGTCGATCTTCAGTTGGGAGTGTAACATTCGCTTGGGGTAAGGAGAACTTCGTGATTTGTGTGTCACAATGGGCCGTTGTAGTTATTGTGAGAAGGAAACCATTAAGACGGTTGGGATAATGCAATGGATAACCTTGGAGGTTCATCTGTTGGGTCGGGAGATGACCTGGTACTCAGTCTTGAAATGGATATTGAGAAGGGAGTTGAGGTTTATGATTGTTAGATGTCAGAGGATGCTTCTGAACAACCATGATCATTTTTCGTTCCTGAGGTCAGGGTGTTGAGGGTTCGTTGTTCAAAACGGTTGTGATTGCAATGCAGTGGGTGGGTCCCTGGTGTGATGGGATCCTTTCATTCCTTGGTATATGATCTGGATTGTTTATCATGTCTGGACGAGTGATCGGTAGCCATTTTTGGGCATGGTCTTGTTTTTATCAGTCCCCACTATAGAATCAGAGGGGCAGTGAGTTATCAGGGTTTGTTATTCAAGGAGCGAATAACGTGGTGATATCTTGAGAGGGCGGTCTAGCTGTGTGTCAGGCTACTAGAGTTTCCATATTCTTTAGAGTCAGAAGGGGTAGCGTAGTGGCAGATGGGTATGTCATTTTCCAGGGAGGAGTTCATGTTTGGATTCAGGTGTCCAAAGGGGAAAATAGTTGTGTGTTATGAGATCCTTTCGATGGTACTGTTCGGTTATTGGATTAGATCAATTTGTTGTTGAGGAGCGATTTCGAGGGCAAAATCTAATTCAAGTGGGGGAGAACTGTAACATCTGGATTTTCAGAGACATTATTGTGTATGTTAATCTTGGGATTGGAGGAGGGACTCGATGAGTTGAGGGACCAACTCGCCGAGTCGAGTCGAGTTGATCGCGCAGATTAATGAGTGGACTCGACGAGTCAGAGGAGGGACTCGCCGAGTAGGTACTGGGCAGAGAAACCCTAATTGTCCAGGTTTGTGACCTATTTAAAGGCCCTTATGGCCTTCATTTGCAACCACACTTTCCCTTGAGAGCCTGAGAGAAACCCTTAAACCCTTCTAACCTTGGTGAAGTGAGTGTGTAATCATTTTGGTCAATCTTGGTGCATTTCTATGAAGAAGGAAGAAGAGCTTCATGGTGGGGAACAAAGGAAGGAAGTGGATTTGTGGTATTGAGTGTTTCAGCTGCTAAAATAAGGTACAAAGTCCTCATCTTTCTCACTCCTTGTGCTAGATCTCATTTTGGGAGTTGTAGGGCTTTGCTTCCATCCATTTGAATCTATGAGTTGAATGAGACATGGGTTGAGGTTGGAAACCTCAGATCTAGACCTCCTAAGGTCCTTAGAGTCTAGGTGTCCCAGCTTTAGTTATTCAAATGAGGGTTGTTGAGCTAAATCCTTCATGAAATGTATCTAGTAGCATTTTGGAGCTATAGCCTCATGTATGAACGTAAAGATCGAAGCTTTATGTGATTATTGAGCCTTGGGATGATAGATCTAGTGCTTGGAGTAATAGATCTGATTGAAATCGTCTGAATGAACATTTGGTCTGAATGAACTCGCCGAGTCGATGAGCCGACTCGACGAGTTGGTTAGGGTTTGTCCCAAAGAGTTGAATCATGCGATAGCTCGACGAGTTGGGGGTCAACTCGACGAGCGGAGTTGGACTGTCACGAGACTTCTGAGGAAAATAAGTGGACTCGAAAAGTCGCAAGGGTGCACTCGGCGAGTCGGGTCAAACATGGACTGTTGACTCGAGTTTGACTTCTGTTGACTTTGGGGTTTTGGTCAAAATGAGTAGTAGAGACCATGGAGGGGTAATATGGTCTTTTATCCACTTCAAAAGAGTTAATGAGAGAAAGAATAGCCTTCGGTCATTAGAGTTGTGATTAGAGTATCACTTAGAGATATATATTCCTTGGGTTAGGCGGAGGCTAGTTCGATATTCGGGAGCGAGGTCTTTACTTGGTGCTTGTCAAGTGAGTCTTCTCACTATACTTTACCTTGAGTGGTAGTTATGTGTGACTGGAAGGTCTTATGTGCTTACATTGAGTATTATGTTATCCTGCCTTATGTTTTATGTTGTGCGTTATTTCTTTGTGATTTATGCTATGTGGAGCTTTACAGACCGGACCAGAGGGTCCATCGATTTATGAGGCCAGAGGGTCCTCAACCAGACCGGACCGGAGGGTCCAACGAGTTAGACCGGACCAGAGGGTCCAACGAGCTATGGGACTGGAGGGTCCCGCTGAAACACATTGACCGGAGGGTCTTACAGAGTATAGCCTTGAGTGCCAATTTGTTGTATGTGGTATTTTGAGGAACTCGGTAAGCTTTGTGCTTACCGTGTATGTGTTATGTGTTTCAGGTTTCTCAGGATCGCGGGACGGCACCGGCTTGATTGTACACATCAGAGAAAGAGTTATGAGGATCCTGGATTATTAATGGAGTTGTGCTTTGTAAATTGAATAAACGAGATTTTTATACAATATGCTATGAAAAGTATGCGATTTTTTTAAATGAAAAATTTGTTGAAAATTTATGGTGTTTCAGTATTAGAGCCTCGGTTTGAGAGATTTGGATGAACATTCTTGTGAATCCGGACTCAAACTAGGGAACTACAAAAGTTTTTAAAATGATTTTCAAAATTGTTTTCAAAAGTAACCAAGGAAGGATACAATGTGTACGATCAGATGGAGCAAGAAAGTATACCCCAAGTTACCCACACTATTATTGATACTATGTTTATGTTAGAACAACATGATAGTTGTAGGCTAGGGATCTTCAGGAACTGCATGATAGAATTGCTTGATATCTGATGCTTGACAGCCTAGGATTATTTCTTGTTTGGAATTGACATCATTACTGTAGTTAGTTAGTGTATGCATCATAATTGTACATAACTAAGATTCTATAGCCTGAAAATGTTTGGTTTGGCCTCATTTCCTGTTCTTGTTTGATGAAGGGATTAGGGTAGAATCAAATATTCGACTGTCTATAGGATCCTTTGTTATGTATGATTAGTATACACCAATGTTGCAGGGTTGGTGGAAGTTTCATGGATGGGTTTATGTGTGAGCAGTCGGCCAGTTGAGGAATGTCTAACCTTTCTCTAGGGAGTGAGAATAGGATGTATGCATATCCTAGTGTGTGCTGTTAGGGTTGTTGTGTTGATATTCTGCGACAAATACGGGTAGATGTGGAAGGTCGTATGAGCCCGTACTATCGGAAACACAGGACCATTACGCATAACATGGAAATCACAACCCCTAGGGTTTCATCATTTAGAATAGATCGTATGGTATGAAATGCGTCTTGTCTGATATTTTCTAGTTTATTTTCAGTATGGTGCTCACGAGGGGATTAGATTCAGGAGCCGGAGCTGGAAGCCAGGATAGGTAGGGTTGACTGAGGATCAGATTAGGGAGTTGATTTCTGTTGAGTTTGTTAATGTTGTCCGGGGATCGATATCGGAGTTATTTGGGTCTATCAAGACCTCCATGATTGAAATTGACGATAATCGTTATGCGGCACTTTCTGAGGCTGCTGGTGCTTTAGCTACCATGGATGTTGCAGCCGCTGGGGTTCGTGGAGAGAGAGCCTTCCGATACCGGGACTTCGATAATATGAATCCCCTGATGTTCGATGGAGTTCAGGATACGATCATTATGATGAGGTGGTTATCCGATGTTGAGGGGTATTTCTTTACGTGCTCCTGCCCTGCTGACCAGAAGGTCAAGTACGACCTAAACCTTCTTCGGTTAGGGCGAAGGACCGGTAAAGATTGGTGATTGGTTTATACACCCCTAAGTAGAGGGATGCTATAGCATGGGAGCAATTTTCTAAGATGTTTTGCATGAGATATGTTCCATTAGTGGAGAGGGATAGGCTCGCCCATGATTATTTGGATCTGAGGAATGGGACCAAGTCGTTGACTGAGATCACCAAGATGTTTACTGAGAGGGCTCTGTTTTTCCTTGAATTTGCTACTTCTGAGCAAGGTCAGATGACCTAGTACTTGAGCATGATCAAGACGGACATCCTCCAGTTCATGTCCACTCAACGTTATGGTACACTTATGGAGCTACAGGAGGCCCTGAGGAGGCATGAAATTGAGATGAAGCTCTAGGCGAGGGAACAGAGACAGGATCCGGTGCAGACGCAGCCTGTGTCAAAGTGGCTCAATGCCACTGATGTGAGATTTGGGGGCCAGAGGGGTCGCACGTGTGGCAAGTATGACAAGTGTTGAAACATAAAAGTGACCCTTTTGAACTTATCTACCGCAACGGTTCAGTACCTGCAGCCAATTCAGCATCGGAGTCAATCTCTACAACTGAGACCACAACCATTCTCCATCAGCAACCATATCAGCATCCGGAGTATTCAAGTCTTACTTATCCGTAGTCTTAGTTATTTCCTTTACTATGTAATTCACTCTATTGTCCAGCATGTCTTGCACAACTGCTCATAGAGTTGTTCTTTTCTAAACTCTATAAATAGAGACTCTTTCTTATGTATTATGTACCGGTGATATATCTGAGTGTGAAAACTCTTAACTTCTTAATACACAAGGTTTCTCATTCAATCATCTTTCTTATCTTCATCACACTCAAACTGCTACTGGAACATAACCTCTCTTCGGAGCAAGTCTTCTAGACTTAATCACTAAACTTGATCTCGCTTACTAACTTGGAGTGACTGCATTCCTTGTTATGAATCAGTTTAAGTGTATTCTTGATATAACTTTTGTCATTTATATTTCTTTACTTTCCGCAACTAACTATCTAACTATCTAACTATCTAACTTTATTATTGTTGAGCTTTTAGATCCTTAGAGATTAACTATTCCGCAACTAACTTGTTCTAACGTTTGTTTAAGTGTGTCTCCAAGTTTTTCTCTCAACAACAAGGATTGTCGCCAACAGGTCCCTGCACTGAGCACTAGGATCTGTTATCATTGTGATTAGGTTGGCCATATTAAGGTCAACTGTATGTTGCTCACTGCGGGACCGACACAGGCTCCAGCACCAGCTACGTTGAGGATCACAGATGGGCACCAGATTAGGGCGGAGCCCCTAAGGGCTCGAGGTCGCGCTTTCCAGCTCACAGCAGAGGAGGCCAGGGCAGTGCCAGACGTCTTTATTGGTATGTTTCCATTTATCATTCTGTAAATTATTTTATGGCATGCTTATGTTTATTCTTATGATAAATACCTTCTTAGTGAATTCTTTGTCTGCTCTTGTGTTATTTGACTCAAGTGCAAAGTCAATCCTTTGTATCTCAGTCTTTTAGTAGGGGTTTCAATATGACCCTTGGAGAGCTGGAGTATCCGTTGCGGGTTTCTATCGCCAACGAACATAGGATTTCTGCATCGAGTGTTTTTTAGGATTGTGTTTTGGAGATTTTTAGGGTGCCTTACTTGATTGATCTGATCCCTATTCCCATGGGAGACGTGTGTGATTGTAGGGATGGGCTGGCTGAGTAGATTGGGGGCTATGATCGATTGTGAGGGTTAGCGAGTGATATTTTGAACCCCAAGTGGGGGAGAACTAGTTATTTATGTAGGCTGATGCTCGATTGATCAGTCATTGTTTTCATCGATGATATCTTGGTGTATTCTAAGACCAGGGAGCAACATGAGTAGCACATTTGAGAGTTTTTGAGAGTGTTGAGGCGAGAACGGTTGTATGACAAGTTCTCGAAGTGTGAGTTTTGGCTACGATAGGTCCAGTTCTTGGGACATCTCGTTAACCAAAATGGGATTTTGGTCGATCCGGCAAGACCGAGGCCATGATGTAGTGGGAGATTTATTTAGGATTTCTCCAAGATTGAAATACCCCTTACTCATCTGACGAGGAAGGGCGTGGATTTTCAGTGGGGCCTTGAGCAGCAGGTGACATTTGAGACTCTGAGACAGAAATTGTGTGAGGCCCCAATGTTGACCCTACCCGAAGGTGTTGAAGATTTTGTGGTGTTTTGTAATGCATCCATCATGAGTTTGGACGTAGTGTTTATTCAGCATGGGATAGTTATTGCTTATGCTTCTCGAAAGCTGAAGCCACATGAGGTCTGTTATTTGACTCATGATTTGGAGTTGGGGGTAGTAGTGTTTGCTCTCAAGATTTGGTGGCACTACATGTATGGGGTTCGGTGTAGGGATGAGCATAGGCAGGTACCCGCCTCATTTGGCGAGAATCGGAACCGGAACCGGAACCAGAGGTTCCTAGAAAGTTAGAACTGGAACCGGAACTGGAACCGGTCTAGGTAGTTCTTAATTTTTTGGAACCAGTCCCAAACCAACGGTTCCGGTTCGAAGAGCGGGTAAACCGGTTAGCTATTAACTTTTGTCAATAAAACCGCAATTTAGTTCGATCCAAATTGAATCAATTTGGACTAAATACGGACAAAATCAAACCAATTAATTCTAAATTGGTCTAAATAACATACATATATTCATACGAAATACTAATACACACACACACACACACACACACACATATATATATATATATATATATATATATATATATATATATATATATATATATATATATATATATAAACCGGTTCCGACGGGTATCCAGCGGGTACCGGTTCCGAAAAAATGAGAACCGGAACCGGAACCACGTAAGGTGGTTCCATAACTTTAGGAACAGGAGCCGGAACCACATAAGGCGGTTCCTGTTCCAAAACCGGCAGTTCCGAGGCGGTTCCGATTTTGAAAGCGGGTACCCAATTCCGATGCTCATCCTTAGTTCAATGTACTATCTACACAGATCACAAGAGTTGGAGGTGTCTTATGGACCAGCCAAACCTGAACATGAGACAACTTAGGTGGCTAGATGTGGTCAAGGAATATGTCTGTAAGATTCTGTATCATCTCAGGTAAGTGAGTGTGGTGGCTAATGCTTTGAGCCGCAATGCAGCTAGTTCTGCGACTGGAGGTCTGTGTATGAGGATTTCGATTGACTCGCCAATGTTGGATTTGATCAGAGAGGCTTAGAATAAGGGAGTCAAGGAAGAAAATTGGAAGAATGAGAGGCTCAGGGGTGAGAGTGGCAGGTTTGCCACTAACAGCCGCAGATTATTGACCCGATATGGATGGGTTTGGGTGCCAGAATTTGGAGGGATCGGACAGACTGTGCTAGAGGAGCCACACAAGTCCAGGTTTTCGATACACCCCGGAGCCACCAAGATGTACCAGGATTTGATACTCAGTTACTGGTGGCCGAGCATGAAGAGGGAGATAACATGGTATCTCGAGAGGTACTTGACATATCGGATGATCAAGGCTGGACACCAGAGACTGCATGGCAAGTTGCAGCCACTGGAGCTTCCCATGTGGAAGTGGGGACATATTACTATAGATTTCGTCATCAATTTACCTCGGACGGATAAGGGGCATGATGCAATTTGGGTGATAGTAGATCGGTTGACCAAGAGTTCCCATTTCGTAGCTATCTGTGAGAGCTCATCAACCAAGAAATTGGCCGACTTGTATGTGTTGGATTAGGTGTCTAAGCCCATAACTATATTTGGTATGTACTTGACCGGATAGTAGCATGGTCCATGTTGGTTTGCATTCACTGGAACAATTTGATAGGATGGATATTTGAGAAAGAGGTTATTTGTGATTTATTAGTATATTACAAGTATAATATATTAATTGAGAAATCATATTATTTAATTAATGTTGGTCAAGAATTAATTTAGTGATCAAAAGAGATTAATTAAGTTAAGGGGAGTGATTATGTAAATCAGTTATACATATAGTTTGGGCCAATGATCCATGATTGATTAGTGATGGACTAAGTTTATGTGAGAGTCCATGAAGTCTTAGTCCACAAGGCTTATCATATGGATTATTAGATTAAAGGCCCAAGGAAGTGGATTAGGGTTTACAAGTTGAAACTCTAGGAATTCCACACTATAAGTGTAACCCCTTAGCTCCAAAATTGGCACCCAAGAGTTCCAAGTAGAACCCTAGTCGATTTTGTGTGCTCCTAACTTCTATCTCAAAGTCCTCCATTTGTTCATGGTGTTTTGTGAACCATTTGAGGCATCACACTTAAGGTGCTAAGCTCTTGAAAGCCCAAATTCTACAAGCTACAACAAGAGGTAATTATCTAACTAGTTTTATATTTCAAATATCTATGTTGTATGCTAGTTATAGGTTTCATGCTTTGGATAATTTTTTGTTGCATGTATAACTATAGAAAACTTAGATCCGAAGCATTAGGGTTGTATGTACACCATAAGAGTGTTATAGTACATAAAACCCAACAGTATGTACCCGAGATTGTTACTCGGCATGGTATTCTAGTGTACATTGTATCTGATCGAGATGTCAGGTTCACATCTCGTTTCTAGCAGAAGTTCCATGAGGAATCGGGTATGAGATTACATCTAAGCACTGTTTATCATCCACAGATGGATGGTCAGAGTGATTGGACCATTCAAACACTTGAAGACATGCTGAGAGCTTATGTCATTGATTTTGGTGGGAGTCAGGACTTCTAACTTCCTTCAGCTGAATTCTCTTACAAAGACAGCTACCACTCTAGTATCAGTGCACCACCTTTCGAGCTCCTCTATGGGAGGAAGTGTCGCACCCTAGCATGTTGGGGAGGTTGGTCATAGGGTCATGGGAAGGAATGAGGTAGTCCTTTAGGCGACAGAGCTCATCTAGCAGATCAGTCAGAGACTTCAGATAGCTTAGAATCAGCAGAAGAGGTATGTCGACAAGTGACGATCCGAGATGGAGTTCTAGGCCGGAGACATGGTTTTACTGAAGGTATCACTCTGGAAGGGTGTAATACGCTTCAGGAATAGGGATAAGTTGGGGCCTTAATATGTTGGGCCATTTTGGGTGTTAGCCAGGGTTGGTAAGGTAGCATACATATTGGATTTTCCTGAGGATCTCATCCAGATCCACAACACTTTCCATGTTTCATAGCTTCGGAAATGTGTGGTGGATGATTCGGTAGTTATTCCCTTAAGGGATATTCAGGTTGATGATCACCTGAGTTATGTGGAGAGATTAGTGGAAATACTAGACTAGAAGACGAAGACCTTACATAAAAATGTGGTATCATTAGTCAAATTTCAATAGCAACATCGGAAAGGTTTCGAATGGACATGGGAACCCGAGTCAGAGATACGTGAGCACCGAAGTTATTCGCACCAACGAAATTCGAGGAAGAAGTCTAGTTCAAGTGGTTGAGAGTTGTAACATTCCGATGATGTGGTACTTTCAAATTTAACCCTAAGTATGAAGAGTTATTGCACTTTAGCCCTTGTGCATGAGAAAGCTTGCAACATGGTCCATAGTGGCATTTTTGTAGCGGACTCACATACGCGGGGCATACGTGTCTGATCCATAAACCTTATTTTTAGTGTTCGGACACTATATAAACATAATTAAATCTCAAGTGCTCACTCCCTCACCGGCTTCCAACCTTCATTTCGTCCTTTGCAACCCTAATCCCTTCTGTGTGTTCCTTTGAGCTCAAAAGTATGTTTTGTGGTGCCTTTGAAGCAAGGTGAAGAAAGAAGCATCAATTTGGAAGACCAAAACCTCATAGATCTAGAAACAGCTCACCTCCAAGCTTCATTTTGAGGTATAAAGTTATGAACTTGATGATCCTATCCAAGGTTCTAAAAAGCTCGCCATGGCGTGTAATGGCTCCAAGGCTTGTGTCTGCCGCCAAGCTTTACCAAAACGCCGCCTTAACTCATATATGTGTATAAAATAGAATAATAGTTAAAAATACATATAACAATATTAATTATGTATAAAATTGCAGCCTTAAGTCATGCCTTACAAACAACGTGGCTCGCTAAGGCTTGGAAAAGCTTGAGGGTTGACATTGCCGCAAAGTCATGCCTTACGTTATTTAGAACCTTTGATCCTATCATTAGATCTTGCTTATATTCAAAGTTTAGGCTTTTTAGCCCCATATTCTTGGTCCTTTTAGGTATGAGCTACCCTAGACCTAGTTAGTTGTCCTTTTGGATGTTTTAGGGTAGTAAGAGTAATAAAAATATGATCTTGGCTCTTAGTTCTTCTCCATGCATGAATTTGGTGGTCATAATGGCTTGAGATTTTGGGGTTTTTAGTGTTAAACACTTATTGGCCATGCAAGACCATAAACTTGGAAACTTTATGGTCAATGGAAACATTTTGGACTTGGATCTGGTTTTGGACGAAAAGTCTTAAGGTATTAAGCCATTTTGACAAGGGGTTGCTGACCAGGAACGTATGTTGGGCATACTGAAGGCTACACTGGCTGTACACAATCTTCACCAGACTCGTCAGTCAAACAGAGTAAGCCCCGCATACATCTGTGTATGCCCCGCCTACTCAGCTAGTTTGTTAGGTTTGACCAATCTTGACCAAATGGTATTTTGGGTAATTTGATATTAATTTTAGTTGGGCAATATTATGGATAATAGGTGTCGAGTAAAGCCAGTTTTCAGAGCAGAGGTTTATTCAACTTGTGTTAAGACTTAGAGGTGAGTTTTCCTCATTGTACTCGTGGGTCGAAGGCACCAATACCGACCCACTAGATCATTTATCCTAGTCAGTATAGTGCTATGCTAATATATGGCTGATTAGTATATCTACATGATGATCTGTATTTGTTGGTTCTATGTTTATTTTTATCTGTTACATATGCCCACATATTATGTTTGGGTTGAGGTGTTCCTATTTTGTTCCGAAGGCCAAGAGACCCGAGGTGGTCCAGATAGATTGTAGGCCCTGCGAGGTGGTCCAGTCATGCCGAAGGCCCGGAGAGCAGTCCAGATAGGTTGTAGGCCCTGCGAGGCGGTCCAGTTAGGATGAATGCTCATATTTGCATGCTTTGTTTGTTATGTAGTGTGTTGTTACTTTGGGGGAACTCACTATGCTTTAGTTTACAATTTTAGTTTATTGTTTTAGGTACTTTTGAGGATCGTGGGAAAATGAAGGCCTGATCATACACATCTTCCTATTCTATGATATGGATTTTTGGGACACTCTGATATGACTTATTTTTCAAACAATGACTCTTTTTGTAAATAATGATGGTTAATGGTTGATTTTAAAATTTTAAACTTTTAAAATTTTGGTGATTTTTGGAGTGTTACAGTTATGTTGGTGTTGTGGCGAATTGTTTCTCAAGGATAATGAGCCTTAGAATATTCAAGAGGGTGAAACAAAACATGTTGACATAGATAATGTTACATCGAATTTCCCTCCAAGGTTTACACCTTTGGTCTTGTTGGAGGTTGAAATACCATATATGTTGATCCTCTTCGACAACATCCACATGATGGTTGGAATGGCGCCCAACTTCAATAACACCTATAGTTCGTAGAAGCATTTTTACAACATGTCAGATTCAGATGCTCACAAATGAGATGGTGTGTGGAAGGATGATAATGTAAATCATCACATGTGAAATAAAAATAATAAAGGGAATGAATATGGGAGCTCTAATAATTAAGGAAAGAGTTGTTCTTCTTTATGGAAAATGAAACCAAAACAAAGGTGCGTGTATTCAGAATAGTTCTTTTATACTAACGAATTTGGGAGGGTGAGGAAATATAATGTGAAAGGGCATGAAAGAGATATCATTTCGATTGTAATGGGATAAGGTTCATGTGGATTTTGAATGAGTATTTTATCTAAAAATGCCCAAACTATTAGGATAGGAAAAGTGTGGGTGGATACAAGGGTTTATGTAAGGATTATGGTGTTAATTTTTTAGGAGTTTAAGAAATTATGATGACCGTATTGGATATTTTGGTGATGAGATGTCATGTACTTTTCATTTTGATTATCCTTAGAGTCCTGAGAGGGGGATTATGAGGTATCATTTTCTATTTGTGATTCTTTTATGTTTTAAAAAGAATAAGTCATAAGTATGGACAATTCTTTAAGGTTTTTGTCTCTCCCAAACATGAAATGACTACTATACCTTTAGTAAATAGTATATGTATCTTTTTCTAATTTACTTATTTCTTTATTATTATAAAATTAAATAAAGATCCATAAATATACAACCATCTAAGATTAGGTACTACCACCACACTTGATGTCCCCCTCCTCAATCTCATCATATTCTTCTTCAAACCCTTAAACCCTCCACCATTTTAAAACAAAAAGTAGATCGCTAGAGCAGGTGACCTAGCTGATATGAAACCGAAAGTACTTATGTAGTTCTAGAGGAGTAATTCATATCATTTTGTATCTTATTCAAAACATCTTTGGATGAGAACATTAATATTATTGCTTTTGATTTATAAACGAGATACTGACAAGGGCTATATAAAAGGTAAGATTAAGAAGATTAGAAAATAAAAATGTTTAAAAATACAAGTGTGACGTTTTGGGTTAATTACGAAAAGATGGGTTTATATTGATATGGAAGCAATAAACAAGATATTGAAAATGTTTTCTTTTATCTCTAAATAAATAAAAATGTGGATGATGATGATGATGAAAATTTTAGTCAGAGTTTCAAATGAATATGATGTTTGAAAATGTCTCTATTATTATATAGTAGATAACCACAATTTTATCACCATTAATAATAAATATATTAATAGATAAATGGTAAAATATTATTAATGTTTTGCTTCATTTTGTTTGGCTATCAACTTGAAAGTTAGATAGCAATTTAATCAATAGCGATTACAATAAAAAACAAAATAAAATAACTATAATAAGTGAAATTAAATATTTTCCCATCGTCTTCGTCGTCGTCATGTGTCTTCTACATTTTTATTTCTTTAGAAATTAAAAACATTTTCAATATCTTGTTTATTGTTTCCTTATCAATATAAACCCATATCTTCCTAATTAACCCAAATTTAAACGTCGCACTTGTATTTTTAAACCTTGCTATTTTCATATAACCCTTGTTATTGTCGCGTTCATAAATCTAAAGCAATAATACTAATGTGCCCAAGGAAACATGTTTCGAATATGATACGAAATGATATGAATTAATCTTCTAAAACTACTCAAGATTGGAGATTCAGTTATCGAGTATTATCTCAACAATGTTGAGAGTTACGATTAAAAAACAATTCACATTCGATGCACCATGTCAATGAGGTGACGCACTACGAATCCTGTTTGACTTTTCTTAAATAGCAATGTACTTTTGGTTCTTCATTTCCTATATTAAAAATGCCAAATACTTTTACTTTATGAGTCTTATAAAGAACTAGAAGCCCATCATTGATCACTTTTAATTCAAATCTCTCGATATGAATACCCAAAGCTTTATTTTCCGCCGGGGGGGAGGGAGGGAGGGATTAACTCTTATAAAGGTGGTCCTTGAAAACTTTCCAACATACTATCTCTTCCTCTTCAAAGCTCCAATGGGGGTGGTGGATGCTTTGGAAAATAAATGTGGCGCTGATCCCTATGGGAAGGTTATGACTCCAAGTCTAAAATCCATTGGGTATCATGGGATAAATTCATAGCTTCAAAAGAAAAGGGTGACTCGATGTAGGGTCATTGCATACACTTACATTGCACTAATTGTCAAATGATGGTGAGATTGAGGCTGGATAATTTTTCTCTTTGGCGCCGGGTCATTGGTGGTATACATAATTTTACACAAAATGCCTTTGATTAGATGTTAAGAAAATTAATTACTAGCATGGGGAACAACATTGATGGGACTTCCACTGATTAAAGAGGTTTGGGCTTGGATTCAACAACGTTCTCAATAAACTTATTGGATCATGCCATAATACGTAATTTTGGAGGACGAATGATGGGGTGTTGTGAAATTCAAATTTTTATTTCTTGAGCCGTACATCTTGGAGAATCAGAAACAAATTCTTGGTTGCTGATAGAGTAACACCTAACAAGTTCGTTTGGGATTGGAGGGATGATCAGACTACATCGATTTTGTCCCAAGATTTGGATCAATTAGAATATGCCACTGATTTGTTTAATCCCAATAATGACCCCAATGCATGTCGATATGATCTCACCTATGATGGTCAATATACTGTTGATGCCCTTCAGAGTAAATGCTCGTGATGTAATGGGCACTATAATTGAATGGTTGAAAGAAGTCCCATTGAATTGAAGGTTCCATGTTTTATAAGGAGGGAAACATAGGAAGAATTCCATCCGCAACATCACTTGCAACTAGGGGCATCAAGGTCACCCCACCATTTGTATGTACTATAATAATGCAATAGAATGTGCAAACCATGTACTTATGGGGTGTGATTTTGCCAAAATTACGAGGGAATGGATTATGAGTTGGTGTGGTATCATCCGAGGCCTATTTTTGCAATGGATGAACGGCTAGACTTTGCGGCTAATGGGGGTCATTGCCATAAGAAGAGGAAGAGGCTTATGACTATTTGTTATGGCATGATGTGGTGCCCATTAGGCACGTAATGATAAAATCTTTAAGCAGGGCAAAACTTCCCCAACCATAATCGTCGATAATATACAATGATCGGTGTTTCTTTGGCTAAATTTTTTTAGATAAATAAGGATCAATAAGTTAAATTCATGAAAAAGCTATAAAAAAAACTGAACCATTAGAGAGATCATTTTAACTAGAGCTCAAAGCTATTAGAATAATAAGATGGCAAACATATTAAGTGATAAGATAGCTTTATCATAATTGGATACGATTTTATAATATTAATGTTATGTGTTGGCAGTGTAGCGTATAAATTTAATAAGATAAAAAAGATATTTGAGGGTAAAATTAATCAATCCTTTTCACTGGTACTATATAACTAAAATTAATGACTTAATTTGACTCATTACCCTCTTAATTGGCTTATTTTGTAAGTGGATTTATTAATTAATATACTAATGTTCTTTCCACATCAAGCCGGTAAACTTGACTCTTACGATTACAAATTCAACATTACAATGGAAAAACATATTGCAATCACCATTAGAACCTATATGGCATAAACTTTAATTGTCACATATTAAAGCACATCAGGCAATATTTCACGCAATAGAACTGCACATCTCATCTCAACTTTGCACAACAATGCACAACATTTCTTTGTCAAGTTTCATATTTCTCATCATGAATTATATAACATGTATTACATGCATGTGTTGGTAGTGTAAAGGTGACGTAACTAGCATCAATCTTGGTTAGTTTGTTTTCTACCTTGTAAGAAGTCGAAAAAGAGAGTCATGAGGGTGGATATAAGGAGTAGAATTGACCTTTTAATGCTTTTCTTGTTGCGTTAAAACTTGCTTTTACATGGTTTATAATGTGTGACTTGCTATGACTACCTTCATGTTTTCATGTGACAAGTACTCACAAGACACATCTCCTTCATAGCCCCGGCATCCTCTATATAAAGAGCTCAAATAAGCATAATAGATACACAAACACAGAGTAAAATGTTTGAATATCTTCAAGTTATTAGAGAGGTTGTTGGAGACATGCCACCACTTTTACCTACGTTTCCTATGACAGTGTATTATGGAAACGAAAGGGTGTTCAATGGTCGTGAATTTAAGGCATGTGATGTTGACATTGCTCCAAGGGTTTTCATTGGAGGGGGACCAAGCGAGTTGTACACGCTGATTATGATTGATCCAGATGCACCAGACCCAAGTGATCCATGTTTGAAACAAGTTGTCTCATGGTTCGTCTCTCTCTATAAACAATCAATTTAGCTATTGTTGATTTTCCGTATCTTAAACACTATATGATCACAAACCAATACATTTTTTTTACTATTTTTATTTTTAGTGTCACAATGTTCATCATATGTTTATTAACACTTAAGCAATGTGTTGTTTTTAGGATTGTGATCAACATTCGTGGCGGGACTTCACATTCTCAAGGTAAAACAAGTAATTTTCGGATGAATATAATTTGTGTCATGTTTCTATAAAAACCCCGATTGAATTACCAATGTGTTTTTTTTATGAGTTTCATATAATTAATTATTAAGTATATTATAGGCACCGAAGTTGTACCATACGAGGCATCTAGTCCTGAAGTTGGTATCCATCGTAACATATTCGTTCTGTACAAGCAACAATCTCAACTTGATAATATTGAAACACTTGCATCTCGATTTTGCTTCAACATTCGAGCTTTCGCAACCGAAAACAACCTTGGAAATCCTGTTAGGGTTACTTACTTTAACATGCGACAAACTAATAAAAGAAAGAGAGGAGAGTGATTAATGGCACATTTCTTTGTTTCATATTATTCTATATGTGTACAAGTGCTCTTTACTTATTATCGTTGTAACCAAAGGGCTTCTAGCCCAGCGGTATCAGATGTTGCCCTCCCTTCTTGAGGTTGATGGCTCAATTATCGTATGAGATATATGTGGATTTAGAAGTAGTTTAGGTCCTTTAGGAATATATTGTATTTGTGGTTCAAAAAAAACTTATTATCGTTGTAGCTATTATGTGTATGTAATAATGAATTTGCATCTTAAATAAATAATATTATCAAGAATCTAAATGTAACAGTGAACCTTGCATGTTAGATAAGCTGGTGGCGCTCAATGTCGCAACTAATACCCCTCTTGTTGCTAAAGATGTTGTCACTCTCGCTATATCCTCATGATAACTAGACAATCCAATGATTTTTCTTAGTTCTCAATAGGGCAACAGCGGTGACAACTTGTCGCCGCTAAGACTTTCCAAAAAATCTACGACACTTTCACCCCATAATTTCACTGTCACCACTAATGATGTCGCCGCTATCGCCACTAAAGGAGTCACTGCTATTGCCTTGTTGCAACTAAGGTCACCATTGATTTCTCAGAATCACATTAACCCCTTTTCCTTTCTCTTTTCGTAATTATGAGCCACTACATTACACTTTGTTGCTGCCAATGACGATGATCTCCATATTCCCGACTCTTATGCCTCCAATTTGCTACTGTCGCCATGTATTTGCTTGGTAATATTCTTCATCATTCGTTCTGGCCTTTTCTCCATGCCCCTTTTTAGTGTCCTTGCTCTTCATCATTTCTTTGGCGGCAGAACACTAACACCACCACCATCAGTAACCAAACTCCTCCTTTGCTATCGGGCGAAGACCACCGCCACTACCCACTAGGTAAGTAATACTATTCTTTCTTCATGGAACTTTCTCCAAAGCTAGCCATGAATTTCATGCTAGTGATCTCGTTTAGATGTCTAGAATGAATCCTTTATGATTACGATTTCATGTTGATATGTGTTTAGAACGAATCCTTTATACTTCTAATTTCGTCTTAGAACTAGTAAAAGACATCCTCTATGCTTCTGATTTGGGGATTGTTTCTGATTTTTGGGACTTTTCTAAATTTTGAGTTTGTTTCATAATTGTGCTTATAATTTTTGTGTGTATCTATACTTAAAGAAACAACCCCATATTGGATTATGTGACCTTTTATGCTTTCTTAGGGTATCCACAATGCATTATACTTATTAGAGTTTAATGAATTGACACATCATTATTTTACTTACTATACAACTCTACATTAATTTTTCCACAATGCATTGAACTCAACAGAGTTCAATGAAATATATATTTAATAGTTAAAAGGTTTCATTTTTTTCCATTGAAGAGTTCAATGACCATTGAACTCCATATCCATTGAATGTCAACATGACATCTCACAATGGTAGAGTTTAATCTATTGAATGCCAATTAGGCACGTCATCTCATTTAACTTTCTCATTAAATTATGCATTGCTGATGCTCTTAATGCGTGCAAATATATCCCTGTATTGGATGTGTCTCGTCTTTGTATGCTTAGAATCGAAGAAACAACCCCATATTGAAACGTCTAAGAGAGATGTTGAAGTATTTGAGGAAGCATATGATTAAAACACTTTATTTGTAATCACACTTGACTCGTTGTTATAGACAACTTTATATAATATTCTTGTTGTCATAGAAAACTTTCACTAGTTTCCTTTCATGTAGTTTAGTCTCAACTAAATATTAAAATAAGAACATCATAGACATTTCCAAATACCATATAGTGTCATTTAATTCTTATAACTCACACTTTATTTATTTTTAACCATATTACTTCATTTTTGCAATTTACTTCAAATCTTATAACAATGTAACGATTATGTTATTATAGTCGTTCTATCATCATTCATCTCTTATTCCAATAGTTTGTATACTTTGTAAAGGCATAATTGTTATTTTTGGCAAATTGTCCTAAAGTGGACTAATTAGTAGTCTTTTCCAAAGTGTCATTTTCATACTCATTTATGCTTTACCAATTGTTATTTTACTTTCGATACATCACATAAGTGGTTTCTACATAAATTAAGTTCCAATAAACCATTTAAACAAACTTTTATTTTGATATTCTTATTTAGGTATCCTACTCATTATAAGGTAATTTCATGTATTTTAGAATGCCTTTCATGTAGATTTCAGGATAAAATTTGTTTGTAAGTATATACCAATGCTTATACACTTGAAAAAATTATGAGATTCTATACTTAATGCTCATTAGCATAATCTATTCTCAACAAAATTATTAGAAACATAAACAATTTGTCTAACATACCATTTTCCATATAGTTTGTTATCAATATGCTTCCAACATTATTTTAAACTCATTTCCATACTAAAATATCTACTTTACTTATGTGATAAAAAAAATATAATATCCAAACATTTATGGAAACTTTGATTATTTTTCACTGTAAATAATTTACTTCTTTTCTCGACCAAACATGGCCTTTTATTTAATTTTTGCATTATCATATAACAAGGGAACATAGTAATCATGCTTTTATCATTTATCATACTTACATTTTATATGTTCCAGTTAGTATTCTGATTTCCAAGTTACCAATTTGGAACATTTTTTATTAGACTTTTCAAGCATCCATATCTACTTTCTTTGTTACACATATTAATTCTTGTTATTTTCCATATTATTCACGCAATATAAATGGTTCAGTTTTTATGCTTCTTTTTATCTATTTGATAAATCACATGTTAGTTAACCAAATATCATACTAAGTACTTATTAGTTTTATATGTTGGAACATACAATTTCCTTTACTTAGATTCTATAACTTATTGTATTAACATATACTAGTGAATAAGTTTTTATCATTCTTTCTATAACATACTTCCATATTGAAATACCATGTTAAGGTTTGACCAATAGAAAAGTCAAAGATTTCTATTTTGAACTAATCATCTACTTTTAATTGGTTCTATTTTGATCATAAACTTAACTAGAAGGGATTCATGCATTGCGTGGGGTGGAAGGTGTTCATTTTGTGTGTATGTTTATGTATTTCATACATTATTATTATCTGAAGTACATTGCCTGAATTGGTATCCACAGTAAAGTATGTTGATATTCTGTGTAAATTGCCATCAATCGTCTGAATCTATTGTATTTGAATAGATTTTCAAAATGGATGAAAATTCAAAATTAACTTGCAAAATAAGTCGATTTATCTTCCAGATTCAAAAGTTGGCTAAACCTAGTTAATAAAATACCAAAAATAATGTTTTTTCAGCTAAATTTTAACAATCAAAAGTAACATTTTAAAACGATGAGTACACCTATTTTCCAAATAAAACCACAATATCTAGTAGTCTTGATTACATGAAGAAGGAAGTAGATTTACACAACCTCAAATGACCGAAAATTAAGTATTACCACTTGCCAGAGGGCCGAGTTTTAGGAAACAACCATCTTCTTTTCCAATACTTTCAACTTTTAAAACCTATCCCAATATAAATAAACGACATTATTTGAACTCTAATACGAAAATGCAAAATGACACTAACAGAGAAGTTAAAATGTCGATTCGCTGAAAATTCAATTTACACTTTAGCATGGTGATTTGTTTAATAAATGAATAACAACTTCACTGTCTCTAGGAACCTCTTCTTACATTGATTTAGGTGCTGTTTGTTTTTTCGAAGCAAAAATTCAAAAAGTCTGCGGACCATCTCTGCAAACCTCTGCAGCAGAAAAGGTGGACCAAACGGCTGCAGACTGTAATAAGAAGCGTGTTTGTTTTTATTAACATCTGCAGACTGCTGCAGACATTAAAAAATTAAAATAAACTAATTTAATAAACCGAAAATTGTTTTTAAACACAAAAAAATTAATAATTGTAGTCTTAAAACATTGAAATAATAAAATATAATATGTTATATGTTTTATTACAATCTGTTTTTCCATTTTATTTTTTATATCATCATTAAAACAAAATAATAGACACTTATTTAAAAAGAAAATAAAAAAATGAAATTCTAGACACTTATTTAAAAAACAACATTAAAATTAATTAACTTATGTAAATTAAATGGGAGAAAAGAATTAAAGGGATATAAATTTAATGTATTAAATGTTAAAGGGATGAAAATAGAATTTAATATATAAGTAAAGGACTATAAATGTAAATTTAAATATACTTCATGAGGACCATTACAAAATGTAATATTAAACACATTCAATTTTTGGAAAAAAAACAAAAAAAGCACCCATGGTTTTTTGGGGTTGGATTTTTTTAGTTTAGGTTTGAAGGGGTGGGAAGAGGTGGGGAGAGGTATAACAAGTGCTTCCCCAAGAAGCACACGGGCAGAGGTTTTAAGCCCCGAAGACTTCCGAAAAACAAACTGCTGCGGGACAAAAAGTGTTGCGCGTGTGCTGCGCCGCGCAGCAATAAGAGTTTTGAAGAGATTTTTTAAGAAAAACAAACAGCACCTTAGTTATATTACCAGGATCATAAGCATTTAAATTCAAGGATTTAGATTGTTCGTTTGCATCAAATTTAGCTACTTTAGGCTTTTGACTAAAAGTCGAGTACTCAGCTCTCAATCTCTTGTATATGCAAAAAAATATAAATACCCTCCAGTGTAATTAACAAACACAACTTTAATGTATAACGTATATAAAACACACATGCAAAGGTGAGAGAGAAAGAACCTTTCACAATGCAAAAAATAGAAATTTCATGCCACTTTGAGCATGATTAAAATTTGGTCTAAATCGTTCCATTAAATAAACATAACACCAAAAAGTTTCTGATTCATCTTCCATGACATAAGGAATTGGGGATAAGAAATCATTCATACCCCACAAAAGTTTATTATTGTATTTCATCTATTAAGAAAAATAAATAAAACTAATATTATATCAAGGGAGTTAAAAGAATTAATAAAAAAAATATTACCTGACAATAACCGATTTCAAAGTTGTAAGATGAGTATGTCATCAAAATATGACTTAGAATATTCACATTTTCATTGTTATCACCTTGGAAGCACTAGATTAGTTCTTACCTTGAAAAAAAATACAAATTAAGGTTAATTAAAATTTATAGAAAAAAAAGTCCAGGTATTTAATGAAGAATATGTTGTTATAGTTAATTAGTTATACCACGTCTTTATCAATAAGAAACTTTGTTTTTTTTAATTGGGTTTCTTATATGGAAAGTGATTCGTACACAACAATTTTTATCCATACACAACAATTCCTGTTTTATGGGGTTGTAAAATACAATACTTTAATGCACAAATTGTTGTGTATGGAAAAAAATTGTTATGTACGAATCATTTCCCTTCTTTTATTGATTGCGATGTGGAAATGCTTAGCAAATGAAAAATAAATAATTGTTACAGAGATTTTTTTATAAAAAATAAGATATGTTGCTAATTAGTGGCAAACTTGTCATTGGTTTTTTGAGGGTTTCATATTCTAATTTCTTAATAGTGGAAAGATAATGCATTTGTGTATATGTAGAATCATATGCATGATATTTCGATAAGAATTTCCAAATTCGAAATCACATGAGATTAAAATTATAGTTTACGCTCAACTTGACAAAAAATAAAATAAATAAATAAATAAAAACATTTTTACACAAACTGTGATCCACTCCTCCATAGAAAATTCTCTTCTTTAAATCATTTGAAGACATAACTCGGCATTCAGCATCCGAAAATGTTGCCCACTACAAAAAATTGTTCACCTGTTAGGCTAAGTATGTAAAAAGACATAAATGTTCTTCTCATTCGGGTTATAAAAAATAACTCTAGAAAATTTGTCCAAACTATATATAGATAAAGAAAGTAGGGAACTCAAAACTAGTGATTATATACCAGGAAAATATCACTTTGACCCAACAAACTATCACATTCTTTTAAAGGTTCCTTGATCTTTTTTTAAAATATCCTAAAGATGTAAACTTGATTTTTATGTTTTAAAATATCCTTATTTTTTAATTTGCTAATTTTTTTTGGAACCGGCAAATAGATATATAAAAAGGCAAGCCTCTAGCAAGAGACTAGAGGTCGCATAAAGAGTTTACAAAGGAAAAACCAAGACAGAACAAAAATGAATAACAAGTGACCATGTAACAAGAACTATAATCAACGGAATGGACTACTGCACCAATCTTTCCAATCCAAGCTAGAGTTTTTCCCCCTATTTTTTTTATCCAAAGAAATGTAGTGGACTGTATGATATCTGCACATTTGACGGAAGGCAACCACTGCCTTTTAAAAACTCTGACATTCTGTGCTTTCCAAATATTCCAGAGGGATCCATAGCAAATCCCGAGTAGTAGTTTCCTCCATAGCGGGCAATCGAAGCATTTGGTTGCATAGTCTATTACGTCACACACCGATAGGAGATTGAATGTTGGAATCCCACACCATTTGAAAATCAGTTCCCACACTGTTCTAGCATACTGACAGCGAACCAGAGCATGATCTGCGCATTCTTGTATGTCGCCACAGAGACTGCAAAAAATATTTTCCAGATTTACCCCTCTCTTGGATAGAGCCAGTGCTGTAGGAATCTTACCCATGTGTGCCCTCCATACAAAACACACCACCTTGATGGGGATATCAGTCGTCCATTCGAAGCGCCCGATAGGGATAGTAGGGTAGGATTCCTAGACTTTCCGAAGAGCTTTGATAGTAAAACTCCCATCAGAAGTGAGACTGTAGGTCCAAAAGTTTTCATGTCCGTATGGTTGTTTCTTCAATATCCGTTCAATTGCAATTTCTTTTTTCATCAATTCCTTTCTTACCCCTGCTATATTCTTCCAAACTCCAGGTAGTTTATTATTAGCATAGTAACCCTCCAGATTCGAATTAAGAGCATGCAGACCTGTGATTGCAGCTGCCCAAGTGGTTGATGGACTCACCTTTAGCTTTCACCACCATTTCACTATAAGAGACACATTTAAGGATTTAATGGTTCCTATTCCAACCCCGCCAGCTTCTTTGGGTGCAGTAACCATGTCCCAAGAGGCCCAGTGGATTTTTATGATACCCTCCGAACTCCCCCATAAAAACTTCTTTCGGATACCTTCTAGTTTGTCGATCACCCCTTGAGGCGCCACAAATAATGACATGAAGTAGCTCGGCATGTTCCCAAGAACCGATTGTACCAAAGTTAAACGGCCTCCAAATGAGAGTGTTTTAGAATTCCATTTTGAAATCTTTCAATTACCGGTTTCCAGTTTTTGATATGCTTCATGTTTGCCCCAACTGGGACCCTTAAATAATTGAATGGTAGTTTGTACGGTTCGCATCCTAAAGGTCTGGCATATCTTGTAACTTCTTGCATGCTTACCCCCACTCCAAATACCCTAGACTTGTTAAAGTTGACTCTAAGACCTGCGGAGACATGAAAGCAGTGGAGAATCCTGGCGAGATTTTTGATGTTGTGTTCGGACCACTCACCAAGGAATAGTGCATCATCTGCATATAGTAAATGCGAGATTACCGGTCCTCCATTAGGGATTTGCAGTCCTTGGAAGACCCCTCTTTCGCAGGCCGCTCTCATCGCCACACTCAACCCCTCCATGGCTATTATAAAGAGGAATGGGGATAATGGATCTCCTTGTCTTACTCCCTTGGAGATGCAGAATTCCTCAGTCGGACATCAATTGATAAGAAGCGAAGATTTTGCTGATGTCAAACAACCGAGAATCCACTTCCTCCGCTTGACTCCAAACCCCATTGATTACATGTTTGAGTCTAAAAATTCCCAGTTTATAAAGTCAAATGCTTTGTTAAAGTCGACTTTGAATAATAGTATCTTCTTTTTTTACAGTTTTTGCCCACGAACAAATTTCATTAACCACTAGAGGACCATCTAGTATATTCCTTCCCGACACATATGCAGATTGTACCTCGTCAATGCAGGACCCCAACACCTTCTTGATTCGATGTGCAAGAATTTTCGCAATGATCTTGTATATCGAGCCAATTAGGCTGATGGGGCGAAAGTCACTTAGCACAATGGGGTCTTTAACTTTAGGAATTAGGGAGATAAATGATGAGTTGCTGGCATTGTCAATTATCCCATATTTTTCAAAATGTTTCACCACTGCAGCAATGTCCCCAAGTAACACATCCCAATATTTTTAAAAAAATTTAAACGAGAACCCATCGGGTCTCGGGGCCTTCTCATTTCGGCACGCCCATACTGCTTCTTTGATTTCCTCCAGGGTAAAAGGGGTTTCGAGCATTATGTTTTCTGTCGGTAGAATGCTTTTAAAGTGACGGCTCACCAGCTTGGGTCTAGAAGGCCATTTCTCCTTAAATTTCTCAGCAAAAAAACTGAATGATTCTGCTTTTATCACCCCCGGATCAGTGCACCAGCTACCATTGATCATAAGTCCCTCAATCCGATTTTTTCGATTATTATTATTAACATATCCATGGAAGAACCGCATGTTTTCATCACCATCCACCGCCCACTTGATCCTGGATTTTTGTTTAATATCCAGTACCTTGTATTTCTCCAGCTCGGATACCCTCTTGAAACTATCTCGCCTTTTTTCTCTTTCTGCAGTAGTTAGTGATCGTATCTCAGTCACAAGGTCTAATTTGTCCATCACCTCCTTGTGTTTACGTAGTTCCAGTTCCTCTTTGGGATGATCAACAACTCTCCATTTCTTTAATCCTTTCTTCACATGTTTCAATTTGGCTAGTAGGTATTGGTCAGGTGTTCCGTCTCCCCTGAAGTTGTTCCAGTAAGAGATAAAAGCCTTCTCAAATCCATCTCGTAACAGCCATGAATTGAAAAGTCAGAATGGGGGTGGACCAAAGTCAGGTGTGGAACTGGATAATAGGATCGGACAATGATCAGATAATTCCCGAGGGAGAGCAGTGACAGTAGCTGTGGGGGAGAAGTCAAGAAACTTGGGGCAAAGAAGAAATCGACCCAACTTACTAAGCTTCAAATCTTCATCACGGTAGCACGTGAAGTGGAATCCACCCATTTTAGGATCGATTAGTCCGACTTCCTTGATGGAATCATTAAAGTCGCGAGTTGTACGGTGACAGAAGTTGGAGTTAAATTGTTCTTCTGGTCTTCGGACATCATTAAAATCCCCCATGAGCACCCAGACTCCTTCGTTAGCTTCTATGATTTCTTTTAACTCATTCCAAATTCTGGATTTATCCTTTACTGCTTGTGGACCATATATATTAGCAAAGATTACAGGTTGATGAATGCCCACCCAATTTCCAATATTTATGAGATAATTTCGTGAGGATATTATCACCGTCGAAGTACTTAAATGCCATGATCTTGAATGTACCCCACTGTAATCTACACCTTGTTGACCAAGGTAAAAGAAACATATAAATAGGAAGTGTAGAAGAAGGGGACGAACATAGGGGGAATAAGAACTTAGGAATAACATAAAACAGAGGAAATATAATTACTTGCTGCCAAAAGTAAGACTTCTTATTAAAAACTGATTCTGAATAATTTTACAAAGTAATGATTATATCTATCTATCTATCTATCTACCTTTCCTAATAAATAAAATCTTTTTGACATATGTTATATTCTCATTTATTTTGTCACATGTAATTTTATGGTTATTTTAAATTAATTTTTATTTCACATGCCATTTTATGGTTTTTTATTTTATTAAATTGTAGATAGTATTTAAATGCAATAATAAATGCATATAAATTTCATTAATAAAATTTCCTTCTAATTTTAAAATTACTAAATTAAAGATTTATTAATTTTCTTTATTTATTTATCTAAATTATTTGTTTAAATATAAAAGATAAAACAAAACACTTTAATTTTTATAATTTAATATTTTCTCACTTTTCTTATAAATTCAAATTTCTCAAATGTTTAGAATTTTGTATTTAGTTTTTCTTTAAATAAACTCATTTAATACATGGGTTTCACACCTAATATATAATAAATAAAAAACAACGATTGCATCTATATATACTAAATAAAATAGTATACTGGTCTTACTCTAAAACTGGGAAATAAACTTAATAAAAGGTAAGGTTCCAAAAATACCCCCTGCACCATATCTTGAATTAAGCAAACACTCATTTCATAGCTTCCCATCCATCTTCGTAAGCACAAGGATATAGGTATTCTGGTGACCGCATGTAGTTTACTTAAACCACCATGCCTTTGATTAATCCAGTGAGACGACAACAGAACATGTCATAGATGGCGCTTTTAGCAAAGAAATGAGTGATTAGTGGAAGAAGATTAATACCAAGACGATATTGGTATTGCTTAGTGTTTTTTTGAGTTCCAAGACTCCAGCTTCGGGTTGATGTTAAAATTCGTTTTCTGGCGGGGGAGCATCAATAAATCCGGTTGAGGAGACTGGTGGCGCTGTCAACTACATCAAAAGAGTAAACACCATCCATCTGAATGGTGTTGAGCGCCACTTTTCGGTCAAGAAACTCCTTTAACTCACAATTGAAGGTGTCGTCTGGTCGCCAGAACATGTTATATGCTAACTTGATGTTGGAAATTAGGATTCATCTGCGAAGGGACATTATTTTCTATAATTAAAAAAACAAGACGACGGAGAAGAAAGTGTGTAAAGTGGAATTTTCAAAGACCCATTTTGATTTTGATGTATGTTTTGTAGAAGTGACGAGGCTTACGAGTTTCTATCCTATTTAGCATACTTAACCGGTTATAATAGATTCATTACCCAAATTAACCGGTAAAACACAAGTTGACGCCCCTTAGATGTAAAAAAATAAAGATGAAGGACCTTTTAAAACAAAAATGATAAATTGGTTGGGCTACAATGACAATACCCTTATATATAATACAAACGTATTACCTAGTTTAAAGTCTAATTGCAACATGCATCATGGAATTTTAAATTATACTTTTCATTTTTCTAATTCTTGTATAATTTCATCCCAATAAGTAAGTTAATGTATATATTTTTAGTGTTAGGAATTTTTGCTAACCCATATTTTCTTACCAACAATTCTTAAAATGCAAACTTTTTTGTGTCATATTTTTTTCCAAACAAAGTGACATAACACACCAAATCAGTCATATACAAGCATATTCACGAAAAAAATATTGAAAAAAATGTGCATATGTGCAAAAAAGTCGAAAAATTCACATCTTCGTAAAAAATGCACATATGCACCTGTCGTATATGCATATTTTTTTTGAGATTTTATTATTATTATTTTTTTGCGAATATGCTTCTATAGGACCGGTTTTGTGCTTTATGTTACCTTTTTTGAAACAAAAAGTATCACACAAAAAAGTTTGCATTTTAAGAGTGGTTCGTCGGAAAATATGGGTTCACAAAGGATCCTGAATATATATATATATATATATATATATATATATATATATATATATATATATATATATATACACACACACACACACACTAGGCGTAACCTCGCGCGTTGCTTAAAAATGCATTTAACTGGTTAAAATAATTATGGGAAAAAATAGAAATATGTTGAAATTTACATTTTTAGTCATGTTTTGGGCATTAACTGAATTATCAAATAACATAAAAATCCATCAACTTATATTTGATACTATCTAATATACTCCATACCTCATAAACTTTACTTTTACTTTTATAATATCCAATATATATTATAAGTTTTTGTATAACATTAATATAATCTACTTTACTTATATCCGATAATATTTTTTGGATAAAATAAGAAATACGTTGTTTTGAATGAGCTATAAATAAACAATATTGAACTAATAAACTTTGTATTACACTATTTATATTACACCAAAACATCCAAAGTTTCATATATGAACTTTCAAATATTAAACATTGAAATTAAGAATGAATTCATACAAAATATATCATTATACATAAATGTCATCAAGAGTTTTAAAATAAGTCGATTAGTAAATATGATATTTAATTTTAATTACATATTTTGCAAGGCGTACGTTTGACTTTATGTTGGTGCGCCGAGAATCCTCTTCCTTAATTTGTACCTAAAAAATTAAGGTGAATAGGAATATAAAATATATATTACAAAGCGTAAATATAAATAATTAAAAAGGGTATGCGGATCTCCTATTACCGGTTAAAGACAACATACATCTCTAGTGGTATCGATTCCTATGTGAAATTGAAGTAGTCATTCTATGTACACCTTGTTTTCTAATTACATAAAGAAATATGAGTAACCAAACATAAAATAAATATTTTAGTTGACTAAAAAATTAAATAATATAAGTTTAAGAGTTAGGAGTTTCAAAACATTAGTATTTTTATTAATCAATCAATTAAGTAATACATGTTGAAATTTTTATAATCATTATTAAAAAGCATTTGAAATATTAGATTTTAAATGAATTTTGGTTGAAGTGTTTTGACATCTAGTATAATATATATATATATATATATATATATATATATATATATATATATATATATATATATATATATATATATATATATATATATATATATAGAGAGAGAGAGAGAGAGAGAGATACAAAGAGAGAGATGGAAAATATAACATTTGTATGAGTTTTAATTAATTGTCTTTTTGAAACGGTACAATTACAAAACAAAAAAACATATTTAAAATATTTAATTAAATATTATCGACATTACCATATATAACATATGATCAATATATTAACGATTAAACCACAATATACAACGACTGTATTATAATAATCTAAAAACGAAGAAAATATAAAAACGAATTAATATAACAAACTTACAAATTAAAAACTCTAATATAATAGCATATCTCCAAAAGTGGTCATAAGACCTCAACCCAACACAAAAACCTTCATGTTTGTTTTCTTTCTAAAATTTGTATATTATTTGTATGCATGTCTTCCCAAAAGATTGACCTTTTTATAGTAAACTTTTCACTAAATGCTAATTAAACATAATATCAGTTATAAAACTTTTGAGTGTTAAATCATAATTAAGTAAACTTTTGAGTTGCATTAGTTAAAAAAGGGGGTTTCAAATGAATGTGGTTTGAGGAAGTTAAAAAGGGGGGTTTCAAATGCATGAGATTCAAGAAAAAATGCTAGCTTTATAAGTATGTATGATGTATGATATATATATATATATATATATATATATATGTATATATATATATATATATATATATATATATATATATATATATGCTTAGGTTATTTTGTTTTTACTAGCTATGTGTGCCAGAATGCACAGATTGGACCAACGGATGAAATTAATAAATGGACATAATTTGAGAGTGTATGATATTACAATGAGATAACATGTACCATATAATCACACAAATTTTACCAAAAGAGTATTTTGGACAATTAACTACGTTTATAAAAGGAAATTTTCGGATTTTTAGGGATAATTAATTCCCCTAATTTTAAAAATGTAATTTTTTTAATTAATTCAATTTTAATTCTAATTTAATTTTTTAACATAACCGATTTTATTCTATCAGAATATTTTTTTGCTAGAATAATGTTTTTTCAGAATTTTATTCTATTAGAATATTATTGAAGAACAACAAAATTCTTGAATCCGAGGTTGTAAAATAACAACATTCTAACATATTCTTTTACATCTAAGCTTATATACAAATTCATAAATATTCTTACAAACTAAAAGTCTTATACATTTTAATATAATTATACATCTTCTAAAAGAATATCAACAAAAATGAATAAAATTCTTAAAAAATAACAACATTCTTAAATTGTGAGTATGATTAAACTTTATTCATTCTTCAAGTTATCCCTATTAGTTCTTCAACGCATTCTTCCAGCCATTCCTATCACAAATACAACATAAACTAATATTGGTTAAAAACATGTTACTTGCAATTAACTATCACTTTATATATTCTAGTAAAATACATAGAATATGACAGAATACATAAAATACATTCTGGCAGAATACATAGATTTTATTATGGCAGAATACATAGAATACATTCAAAAAGTATTGTATTTACTACTAATTTTAGATTCCAAATATACAATAATGAGGGACAGTAGAAATTGGAATTCAAAATCACAAATTGGACCAAAATAATACACAGACAAATTAATTACCTTTTTAAACAATTACATAAAACATGTGTAGCTAGTAATTCTGACAGAATGCATATCACAAGGTTAAATTCTTTAGATTCTCTTTCAGGTATTTCAACAAACACTTATTAGGCATTATCATCAAACAAGCCAAAATCCTATGAAAGGCTTAGTGTGATCAGAAGCAAAATAAAAAAAAAACATAAATTCTTCGAGAACATCAAAGTTTAAGTTTTTCAATACCAAATAAAAATAAAGAATCTATCTCAATGCTATCGGCCACATCAGGCATCAGGAACTGAAGGTAGGGGTGACAATTTATGACACGACACGACAAAAATACACGACACGAAACAAAATTGGGACGAAACTAAAATTTGAATTCGTGTTCGTGTTAGCTATAAAAAACACGATGTCGTGTCGTGCCGTGTTCGTGTTCGAAATTCGACACGAAATTGACACGATTTAGCAGTTCTTTATCGTGTTTGTCGTGTTTATCGTGTTATATTTGATATATTATTCATTAAATAAACTAGTTTTTAGTATATGTTATATCTGTCGTGTCGTGTTTGTCGTGTTAGTTAAGAAAAACACAACATCGTGTCGTGTCGTGTTCGTGTTACCAAAAACTTTGTCGTGTCATGTCGTGTCAGAAACACGAAACGATAGCACAATTTGCCACCCCTAACTGAAGGTACTGAAATCGGCATAAATACAAACATTGTATTGTGCATCGACGATATCACGTGCAAAAGCCTTAACCTTTTCCATCTTACCGTATGTGGACGAGTGCAACATCAATTATATATATATATATATATATATATATATATATATATATATATATATATATATATATATATATATATATATTCATTTAGTTGTAACTAAAGAATCTATCTTGATGTTGTAAGATATGTGGTTTAGGATCGGTGATAAAGAAAAAATGGACGAAGATCAAATTGTTCATCACTCATTTTTAACCATTCTCAAAAGAAATTTGATTGTAAAATCAGAAATTAGGTTTAAAATTAGTAATTCAGTTCGAGAACATACCAAGGCTATGATGTTGGTGTACGGCGACAGCTATAGACCGATTTCGGTGATGGAATACGAAGTCGACGAAGGAGAGGGAGGAAGAAGAAGATACGACTGTGGCAAGATGAGGGATACAAAGGAATGTTGATGGTTATAAAGAATGTATATTAGGTCAACATATATTTATTTTGTTTCCTTAATTGCAAATGTAAAAAACCAAAAATACCCTTTTTGATTTAATTAATTATTTAATTATTTGCTAATCTGTGATTGGTGCATTTAGGAGCACAATAGTTACTAGAAAACATTTGAACCTAGCGCTCTCTCTCTCTCTCTCTCTCTTTATATATATATATATATATATATATATATATATATATATATATATATATATATATATATATGTATATTGTGGGGTCCATCAAATTTAAGACTAAAGTCTTAAAACAAGGAGGTAGATTTTTGACCATTAGATTATATTTGATGGTTATGATTAAAAATGGTTATGTTCATAAGATAATGGTGATCCATGTGAAAAGACATTTAGCCAATCAAGAACATATACAACACACTATATAATTCATGAAATTATTTTACTAACCATAGTCCTCATTCAACCATACTCTCAAACCTTCTAAACCCTAATATCTTTCAACAGACAACCTCCACAGCCACCACCATTGTCGGCCACCACCTCCACCACTATACAAGACGATCCAAAACTACGAAGAGCCTCACCCTCATGAAACTACCTTCAACCACCAAGAGCCACCACCACAGTCACCTAATCTCCGCCACCACCATCACCTTCGCATCGTCTACAGCAGCCACCACTACTGCCACAACCTGATATATCCATGGTTGCTCTCTTAATTTCCTTTTTCTGTCTAGATCTATAAGAAACACGAAAGTAAAAATATATATTAGAAAATACAATGATTTGTTACATTCATATACTGATTTACTAGATCTGTTTTTTGTAGTTGAAAAATCAATGGGATACAACTAAACACTAATTTATATCTCACACGAATCTTATTTTTTGGTTTTGTTGCAGATATGTTCCATATAATAAAGGTTTATGGAACTTTCAATTTCAGGTTCAAGGATTGTTAGTAGATTTAGTATTAGTTTTTAAAAGTGTTGTTTTTGTAATGTTTTCATTCTCAGTTTAAAGTATATGATTGTGGTTAAAGTATAAAGATTATGTGTTGATTTTTTTTTATTTGTAGTAATTTCAAATACATGATTCTGTCGAGTTCTTTTTACCAAATCACAGTAAACATAAAAATTATTTACCAATATATGGTAGTTTCCAATATATTTACCAAAAAACAGTGAAATAGTTTTGAACCAATATTTTTTAATTTTTATATTACAAAAATAGGTAAAAAAACTGGACCGCTGGTCCCTTTATCTTCCTCCTATTCCATCGCCGTTTTATGTTTTCTCTATCATCAGAGTATTCATCATTTTTGTTGTTAAACTTGACCACCAGTCCCTGCATCTCCCTCTTCCTTGATTACTATTGATCGGTGCATAAAAAACAAGAAGACACCAGAGAAGCCATCATCGCCTGCATCTAATGGGTTACAATACTTAAAGAAATTTGTTCTTTTTATTTTTTTAATTGGAATATGACGTCTATTAATCATTTAATCATGCCACTTTTGTGATGTTTATTGAAGGAATGTTTTTTGTAGAACTCCTAATGCTACTTGTATGAGAATTATAGAATTGCAAATTAAGAGATGGATGTTTCTTCTCGTAATGCTAATCTTGATGTCTTCCTAGGCCATCCATCAATGCAACCGGTAGTGTTTTTGTTTAGCGTTTCTTGGTTATGAGTATTTTTCAATTTTAATTTTTTTTATCAGAGTTTTGCTGTCGGAAAAGTGTTGATGGCCGGAAACTATTAATTCACGCACCAAAACTGTAATTAGTGACAAGAACAATTGCTATTCCGATCATAGGAACTAAAATAAACCCATACTATTTGGAGCTGTCATTGCTTACGATAAGGAACCTGTAAGAGAGAACAGGAACCACAGATGATCATATGCATGTTCTTTTCCTCTATGTTTTTTCTGGATAACCTCCCACAATGATGACCCCTTTGATCATCATGATCATCATATGTAGGGTCGCCGATGAAACGCTTCTCTCCTGCGTCAAAGTTATTCTTTTCGAAAAGACGTGATTTTGTTTAGTTTTTATTTTCTTATAAAATAAGTTGGACCCACATAAAAACACTCATTGCAATACATTTCTAAATAGTTATGAAATAATGATACTTATGTAAATATTTTTTTGAAAATACCATCCTTAGGTAGAAAACTCCAACAGTGGACATAATGATTTTTTGCACATCAGAAATTTTGATGTATTGTGTGATATTTATGAATGTTTAAATTATATAAAAGATATAAAAAGAGTTTTATGTTTTAATGAGTAGTTTGTGTATTTTAAGATATCTAATTTTTAACTCTTAGTTTATCATTTATGTTGTCATTAAATTATATGTTTCAATGATACACCATGTTAATTAACCGTGGACAAACACCATGTGTTTTTGGCAATCTTAGTTTTTGAACTTTTTTATATTTTTAAGCGTAACAAATGAAGATTATATTGTTTCCACTTCTTATTAGTTAAATATCTTATTTTTATTTAAATGTTTCAAGTGATGTTATTTATTTTTAAATAAAAAATATATGAGTAACATACATCTTAACAAGACAAAAATAATAAATTTATAACAAACCACTACGTAATGTGTTTAGATAGAGAGTAGTGATTAAATCTGAAAAATATTAAAATAAATGGCTATTATACATAGATAATAGAAAATGTAAATGTGTTCATGATGGAAAAATAGTTATTTAAAATAGTGAAGTTGAGGATGAAATGTATAGGGAAACGGTTTTCCAAAAGTTACACTTCAAAATTATTAATGTGAGTTCATTATAAGTTTTGATATATAAGATCTCGAAAAAAAGACAATAAAATAATAAAGAATCATAGGAAATTGGTCACTTCATTTACATGTTGGTTATTATTATTATTTTTTTTAAATTTTCTAATTCTCTTTATAGTTTATTTTTTATAATAAAATGTCATAAAACTTATCATTTAAAAACTTAATATTATACTCATTCAATAATATATAGAAACTGTAACAACCCGTTGTTTCGACTCAATGTAAGGCAAAACTTGTTCAAATAAAAGCCTAAATATTAACCAAGTATAAATGAATTCACAACATAAATTGAGACCATACAACTGTGAAAGCCTAGAATGCATGCTTATTTAACTTACATGTAAGTATATGTATGGAAAACCATGTTAAGTAAGCTAGTACAAGCTTAATACCTAACTTAAAATCATAGTATATCATGTATATATATGTAGATTTCAGTTTTGGGAATCAAACCCTAAAGCCAAAACTGAAAACCCCCTTAGAATAAAGCAAAACCGAAAACCCTTACCTTTTTGACCAAAAATCGAAAACACTCCTTTGTTGACTATAAGGCCGAAAACACCTTAAGGCCCATAATATAGGACCGAAAACACCTTCTTAAGGCCCATTAAGGACCGTAAACCCCTTCTATATATATATATATATATATATATATATATATATATATATATATATATAGTTTCAACCGTAAACACAATTCATTTATCAACTTTTAGGCCGCAAACCTTCATATCTTCATAGAATATTGCCTAGATCTTCATAATTCCACCAAGAACACCAAGAACAATATTCAAATCTTCAAGTTTTCCTCAAGAACACCAAGAACACTACCAAACATTCATATCACTCCGAAAACCCCCAAAAACACCGAAAACGCCAAGAAACCTCCTCAATTAATTCCTAACACTTTTTGTAAGTATTTCTTACATAATTAAGTGTTTTCTAACACTTAATTTATTATTTAGTTTATTTAAATTAATATCTTATTAATTTAAATACGATATCATGTATAATTATTATTAGGACACGACAATGTACGCGGGTTCTAACCCGTGGATCATCGCTACCACTTCGCATCCAAACACGAACTTACATTCGAGGTGAGTTCATACCTCTACGTTTTCACTATTTTTCCAAGTTTTTAGGGGGGCGGGGGAGGGGGGGGGGGGAATACAAGTATAATACAATTAAAATTTGTGTTAACATCCAAAGACTTTCTAACTATTTCAGACGTTTCAAATTATTTCAACTGTTTTCAACTATTGTTTTTACCAAAACATCATATATATATATATATATATATATATATATATATATATATATATATATATATATATATATATATATATATATATATATATATATATATGGCTAGGTTATAATGTGGATGGACAACTATTGTGCGGATGTGTGGATAGTGCTATTCTATGAGAATTACTAAGAGAATAAGTTGTTTAGTAATGTGAATACGTTCAACCTCACACAACTATCGTCATTTTCTTGCATTCTCACTAATTCTTATTCATTTTTGTTCTCACACATTGTTTTTCACTCATTTTCAGTCTTACAGAATACGACACAATAAATATTATGACAGAATGAGAATAATAATAATAAGTCTATAATAACATTATATATGATTTAATTAGTGAGAATGTATGATAATAACAGTAGTTATGTAAGATTAAACGTATTCATATTATCAAACAATATATTTTCTTTGTCATTCTCATATAATAGCATTGTCCACACGTTCATACAATAGATATCAATCCACATTGGAACCTAGCTCTCTCTCTTTCTATATATATATATATATATATATATATATATATATATATATATATATATATATATATATATATATATGAGATTCAACAGGCTTATGATTGGTGTTTTCGCCTTAACTCATGTTCCTTGTTTGGTTTTGGGCTTATGGAAAATTCACTTGTCCGACTGTATTTTTAATTTCAATTATATATGCCCTATATATATGACTATAAAACTTTAAACCTTTGTAACATGCTGAGCAAAGGAGAATTTTTCAGAAATATTTTCATTACAAACATAACATACATATAAACTATAATAGGTATAGTTTGGAGAACACTACACTACTTTCTAAATTTAAGAATTGTTACAAGAACATACATACAAACTATAATAGGTATAGTTTGGGAAGCACTACGCTATTCTACTAAGTTCAAAACACTATACAAGAAATAACTATATAAACTATAGCAGGTATGGTTTATAGAACATACACGCTATTTCACTATTTCATGGATACACTACTATAATAATTATTTAAGTATAATTATTTTACATTATAATTACACTACTACATGGTAATACATACATTTTAAAGTACAAGAGAACACTATAACACTATACGTAAACTAGCTAATACAGGATTGTGAAGCACTACTTCATTGTACCCACTAGAGTACATGTTAAAGTCCTATAAATTATAACTAGAGTCTTCTTGAGGGAGAGCGTGAATTTGTGTATAGATCTATACGGGACTGACAATCCCGCACCTTAACTGTTAGCTACAGTTAGGCCGGTAGGCCTGGGGTGACAAATGTCATAACATTCCGACACCTGAAGAATGTCGTGGAGGCCACTAGTCATTTTAGCATGGTTATAAGAAAACCACAATAGTATCAACTAAACCATTGTTTAAGGGGCTAACACTACTTCAAGGGTTTTATTTTAATAATAAGACTGCATTACACTATTTCACACTACAACTGGTGAATTCCAGGCACATATACAAAAGGTGTTTCATACAAACATGACTAGGATATACCGCTTTTCTAGTTTCAGTACATTTTTGAGAAAATAATTACTCATATGGTTTCATTCACTAATAAAACTGCCAGTACACTATTACAGCGTACACTAATATACATACTTTTTGGTCTTAAGGCCTAAGACTACATTACATTCACTACAGAAAAATATAGGATTTTCTGGGAGAACTCCCTATCATTTACATGATTTCAAGAAAGACTTATAAAACAAAATACTTATGAACTCACCAACTTAATTGTTGATACACTTTCAAAATCACTTGTATTCTCAGGGAACCAGTAGACAGGTACACCCACAGGTTTTCGAGAAGACGGAGCTTTATAGAGTCGCATCTTTTATACTTTTGCTATACACTTTTGGTGTCATACAAACAATGTTTGAACACAATGTAAATATTGTTTTATCAATGTATTGGTTGTTGTTTACTTTGATTACTATTATACATTTGTTGTGATACTGCACATGACATCCTTCGCCCCCGAACATTTTTACTGTTTCGGTTTGGGGGTATAATAGAAACAAACTCATGAAACCTAAAATATTTTCATGTTAATGTCTTTTTACAATTTTTTTGTTGATAATAATTATAATATATATAAAAGTAATTAATATTTCTTTTTTATTTATAGCTTTTAAAGGATATAAAAAATAATAGTATCCAATACAAAGAATAATAATAAATCTTATTACTATAAAAATATTATAATATAATGTGTTGCTCATGTAAGCTTATTTTTTGAAAGCAAATTATACCTTTAAAGGAAAGTTCTCGTCAAGAGTAAACCATTTATAATGATCGTTAATCATTCACTATATTAAGTTACCCTAAAAATAAGTATTTAATACAATTTTCGGTAAAGTGTTTTCATTAATATATACTACTTTATAATCTCTCTCTCTCTCTCTCTCTCTCTCTCTATATATATATATATATATATATATATATATATATATATATATATATATATATATATATTGTGGGGTCCTTTAAATTATAAGACTAAAGTCTTAAAACAAGCAGGTAGATTTTTAACCATTAGATTATATTTGATGGTTATGATTAAAAATGGTTATGGTTAAAAGATAATGTTGATCTATATGAAAGACATTTGGCCAATCAAAAACTTATACAACACACTATATAATCCATGAAAGTATTTTATTAACCCTAAACCTCATTCATCCATACTCTCAAACCTTCTAACCCTAATATCTCTTTACAAACTCTTTCCACGCTCTTGAATCCCTAATATATTTCAACCGATAACCTCCACAACCACCACCATTGTCGGCCACCACCTCCACCATTATACAAGATGATTTCGTCGAGTTTTTTTTAGTAGTTTCAAATACATGATTCCGTCGAGTTCTTTTTACCAAATCATAGTAAACATAAAAATTATTTACCAATATATGGTATTTTCCAATATATTTACCAAAAAACAGTGAAATAGTTTTGAACCAATATCTTTTAAGTTTTATATTACAAAAATAGGTAAAGAAACTCGACCGGTGGTCCCTTTATCCTCCTCCTATTCCATCGCCGTTTTATGTTTTCTCCATCATCAGAGTATTCATCATTTTTGTTGTTAAACTGGACCACCAATCCCTGTATCTCCCTCTTCCTTAATTACTACTGATCGGTGCATAAAAAACAAGAAGACATTGGGGATCCGAAGAAGCCATCATCTCCTACATCTAATGGGTTACAATACATAATGAAATTTGTTCTTTTTATTTTTTTAATTGAAATATAACGTCTATTAATCATTTAATCATGCCAGTTTTGTGATGTTTATTGAAGGAATGTTCTTTGTAGAACTACTAATGCTACTTGTATGAAAATTACCAATATATGTTAGTTTCCAATATGTTTACCAATATTTTTTAATTTTTATATCACAAAAATAAGTAAAGAAACTGGACCGCCGGTCCCTTCATCTTCCTCTTATTCCATGGCCTTCTTATGTTTTCTCTATCGTTAGAGTATTCATCATTTTTATTGTTAAACCAGACCACAAATCCCTCCATCTCCCTCTTCCTTGATTACTACTGATCAGTGCATAAAAAACAAGAAGACACTCTCTAGAGATGCCATCATCGCTTGTATCTAATAAGTACAATACATAATGAAATTTGTTCTTTTTTTTTTAATACATAATGAAATTTGTTCTTTTTTTTTAATTGGGATATGACGTCTATTAATCATTTAATCATGACAGTTTTGTGATGTTTATTGAAGGAATGTTCTTTGTAGACCTCCTAATGCTACTTGTATGAGAATTATAGAAATGCAAATTAAGAGATAGATGTTTCTTCTGGTAGTGCTAATCCTATAGTAGTCCTAGACCTTCCATTGATGCAACCCGTAGTGTTTTTGTTTAACATTTTTTGGTTATGAGTATTCTGCAATTGTAATTTCTTTATCAGAGTTTTGCTGTCGGAAAAATGTTGATGGCTGGAAACCGTCAATTCACGCACCAAAACTGTAATTAGCATGGCAAGAAACAATTGTTATTCCGATCATAGGAACTAAAATTAACCCATACTATTAGGAGCTGCCATTGCTCACGATAAGGAGCCTGTAAGAGAGAATAAGAACCACAGAAGATCATACACATGCTCTTTTCCTCTGTATTTTTTTTGGATAACCTCCCACGGTGATGACCCCTGACATCATCATATGTAGTGCCGCCGACGAAATCCTTCTCTCCTGCATGAAAGTTAATCTTTTCGAAAAAACATGGTTTTGTTTAGTTTTTATTTTCTTTTAAAATAAGTTGGACCCATATAAAAACACAATTTGCCATACTTTTTTAAATAGTTTTGAAACAGCAAGACTTATGTAAATATTTTTTCAAAATACCATCATTGGGTGGAAAACTCCAATATTGGACGTAATTATATTTTGCACACCTTGAATTTTGATGTATTTTGTGATGTTTATGAATGTTTAAATTATATAGAAGATATAAAAAAGAGTTTTATGTTTTAATGAATAATTTGTGTATTTTTAGATATCTAATTTGTACCTCTTAGTTTATCATTTATTTTTGTAATTAAATTATTGGTTTCAATAATATACAATGTTAATTAATCGTCGACATACACCATATGTTTTTGGCAATCTTAGTTTTTGAATCTTTTTATAATTTTAAGCGTAACAAATCTACTATAATAAATGAAGGTTTTTTGCCACATGTCCTCTTCTCATTCATTTGGACACATGGCATTTTCTAGAATTTTTAAAATTTTTATTTTCCACTTGTCATTTTATTGTATTTTTTATTTTATTAAATTAAAATTCCACATTTAATGTCTAAGGTAATATATATGTAAAATATTTATTAGAAAAAGTTTATATATGTAATGTATTCAATACATTAAAGTCTCACTAATTTTAATAATTCAAATTTTTCTCATTTTTTTTATAAATTCAAACTTTTCAAATTATTAAAATTTTATATTTTTTTTTAATTAAACCCATGTAATACATGGGTCTTACACCTAGTGAAGATTATATTGTTTCCATTTCTTATAAGTTAAATTTCTTATTTTTATATAAATGTCTCAAGTGATTTATTTATTTGAAAATAAAAAATATGTGTAACTTACATCTTAACAAGACAAAAACAATAAATTTATAACAAACCACTAAGTAATGTGAAAGAGTAGGGATTAAATCTAATTTTTTTTTTTAAAAAAGAAATGTATATTATACATAAAAATAGAAAATTTAAAGGTGTTCATGATGGAACAATAGTTATTTAAAATAATGAAGATGAGGATGAAATGTATAGGGAAAAACTTTTTCATACTTTACACTTAAACTTATTAATGTGAGTTCATAATAAGTTTTGATATATAAGATCTCGAAAAAATACAATAAAATAATAAAGACTAATAGGAAATTGGTCCTTTCATTTACACGATGCTTATTAATTATTATTTTCTTTTGAATTTTCAAATTCTCTTTGTAGTTTATTTTTGATAATAAAATATCATAAAACTTGCCATTTAAAAACATAATATTATACTCATTCAATAATATATAGAAATAAACTCATGAAACCCAAAATATTTCATGTCAATGTCTTTTTTTTACACTTTATTTTGTTAATAATAATTAATATATATATACATATATATAAAAGTAATTAATATTTATTTTTTATTTATAGTTTTTAAAGGATATAATAAAAAGATAATATCCAATACAAAGAATAATAATTAATCTTAATATTATAAAAATATTATAATATAATGTGTTGCTCATGTAAGCTTATTTTTTGGAAGCAAAATATACATTTTAAGAAAAGTTCTCGTCAAGAGTAAACCATTTATAATAATGGTTAATCATTCAATATATTAACTTACCCTAAAAATAAGTACTTAATACAATTTTCGTTACAGTGTTTTGTTTGATACCCTAAAATCTTTTTTCATACTTTCAACCCTCGACCATTAAACTTAACCATTGAGTTGTTAAACAAATATAAATAGACAAATAGTTGCTCACCTTAAACTAACGATTAGGTTTAATTACGAGAACTCACTCCACGATTAGGTTTAATGACAATCAGGCCATTAGAACACAAATAGAAATTGGTATAAACTATAAATCCTAAATCTTAATAACCGTAACAAAAACTATTGGCTAAAACCAAATTAGTTACCAAAAAAAAACTATTCATAGTCCCTATAGGACGCTCGCTACATTGCGCGGGTATACTACTAGTATATATATATATATATATATATATATATATATATATATATATATATATATTAAAGGGGGTGTGCTTATGAACAGTAACCGACAGAGCAGGTTACTGTTCATCGGCTTCTCGCTCTAATGTTAAGTTACGTCACCACCATCTACTCTATTTTTTACCCAATTTTACCCCTAAAAAGTATATTCCATTATTCAAACTTATATAAATTGTCAAACACCCATTCTATTAATTTGGTTTTAACAAATATATAATCTATATTTTTTTCATTACAATAATATTAAATAAATAATAATATTTTTATAATACTTAATTATAAGCTTTTGTAAAATATGTTATCGTGTTTTAAAATTTCAATATGTATTTAAAATTTAATATGAATTTGATAAACAAATATATAATTAATTAATATATAACACAATATTATAAGTATTAAATATTACATTTAAATTATAATTAGTAGATAAAAAACCAGAAATGTATAAATATAAAAAAATAGGGACTAAAATCGACAATTCAAAGTTCATCCCCATTTTGGGGGAAATGAATAGTATAACACCAAATATTGTGTTATACTATTCATTTCTCCGGGGGAATAAATGGGATAGGGTTGGAGAAGAATGGGGGAAGAAATGGAGGAAATAATGAAAAATGGGAGTGAGTGGAGATGCTCTTAGGAGCTTTATATGTACATACCCCAAAAAAGTAAAATCAATCCTGTGTGACTTCATTTCATAACCGACACACACATCCACATACACATAACTGTTCGAGAGATAGAATCGAGAATGTTTTTTTGGAGATTAGGAGATGAAGATGTGGAAAGTTCATTGAGTTGAAAGGCGGCGAGTTTCTATGGTGGAATCAATCACTTAAGCCATGAATTAGGAAATTGTGAGAACGCTCTAATTCTGATCCGCTGTGCAAACTGCAAGTGAACATTGGCAATGGTATAGAGGCCGAACCCTAAATCGATAGTGATATGTCGAAGAACATCGAGATTTTAGTAGGAGACAACATGGAAAGCGAAGTGTATTTCGTTTATAGAAAAACGAAAGCTTCTTCTGAAGGGAAAGTGTTTCATATATATCTGGAGTAGTCGTTGTTCTTCGTCTTCGTCATCGTGAAGCATGTTAATTGGAGATTGTGGTGTCGCTGAATCAAATGAGGAAATCGGCTAAAACCTTGTATTCATACCGCTGCTTTCACTAACCTAAATGTTTAGGAAGAATTGATTTGTGGAGTTCATCGGAGACGTGAACTGTTCATTTCATGGATTCAAGAGGAGATAAAGATACAATGAACAAAAAAGCAGAGAAGACGCAAATTTGAGGATCAATAGAATCCAACGGAAATTCGAGGATTAGAATAGCAAAAATGAAGAATCGGTGGAGAAACAGATGGTAACGGAAGAAAAAGGGGAAGTCTGTGTTCTAGGTTGAAAGAGGCGGTGACGCTTAGATTGGAGCCAAATAACGGTCATGCAAAGGAGAGGAGAACACGTGTATCGTCTTCACCTGCAAGCCGATGACGATGTAAATGAAGCCCTAGCTCCAGCACAACTGATACGAGTTATATACGCTAAACACAAAACCACCAACTTCAAACTCGAATTATAGATAAGAATGCTTGGTTTTTGTTGTATGACAAATTATACAATTATGAAAGGCATATGGACGCTTGAAAACTAAAATATAAGTAGCAACCTATTACATTTAAATAATTGCAAAAATATAGAAATCAAAAACAAAAAAAATCATATATATATATATATATATATATATATATATATATATATATATATATATATATATATATATATATATATATATTGGATTTCGGATATATCCGAAAATTCTTAAAGCTATTATCCGTATCCGAATCCGAAAAATCGGATATCCGAATTTTCGGATAATTTTGTTTCGGATTCCGGATTTTTCTAATCGTATTTCGAATAAGGATATTTTTGAACGCCCCTAATTGTGAGTGGGCTGAATGGTGTTGCTTGGCCTAAACCATATTTAATTTTGTTCTTTGTATTTTGTTTGTTTTTCAACCCGGTTGTAGTTTCCAGCTCCCCGGGTTGCTTTTTGCTTTAATATATTTCTTTGTTTCCAAAAAAAATTCAAATTCAAATTTTGCATTAAAGGATATTTGCATTTCTTTTTTATAAATTTCATAAAAATATAGAAATAAATTACGTAACTTTCCATAAAGACATAATCAACAAAATTACCCTATAATATTAATACGTCGTAAAAGAAAGTAAACATTTGGTTCAGTACTAAATCATTAAATTAGTACATTGTCCAATACAAATATACATTTAAAGCTTCGTTCTCCTGATAAATGCTTACTTCTTTTTAGCAATTTGGGAGATATCATTAGCAATATTCTTTGCATCATTTGAAATACCGAACAATCCAGCACTTGCAAATCCTACACAGTAAAGACCATGTTCCCCTTTCCAACGATTCGGGCTCTTAAGATGTGGCATTCCTTTTTCATTAAACAACCCTCCATCATGCTAAATCAAACCAAAAAAATTTGGATTAACCATAAACAAAATCGTAAGTAAATATAAATCTAATCACATTAGATATATACCTTAAGCCATTTCCTCACATTGCTTGTAAAACCAGTAGCAAAGACTATGGCATCAAATCGTTTCTCTTGACCATTTGAAAACTTGATTTGATCACCTTTTATCTCTTCAATTGACTTCATCACCTTATGACACAAAGAACATATCATAAAAGTTAGTCATTGTTTAAACTGTTATGAATTTGATATTAAAAGAAGATATATAACAAGGTTTACCTCAATGTCTCTCGTTTTGATCCTTGCAACTGTTCCAACATCAATAACGGGTGATCTTCCAGTTTCACGTTTAAGATAAAATGGCCCTTTTGTTGGCCTATGTATTCCATGTTTACAAAGATCTCCATACAACAACTTACTAAACATTAAAACAATTTTATCCACAAAACTACACGAAAGATATTTCAGTAAATACATCCCGAGTTGCACTAGCTCCTTTGTAAGGACATGTACCTGTCACAACAATAAACCATTAAAAATACATGAAATTAATGCATTTTAAAATCCAATTATAGTATATCACAAGTGCATATTCAAACACCGAGTGGGAGAACCTTTAGATGAATGAACGTAAGATAACATGGAAAAAAGAGAAAGTACTTACAGGGCTACGAACAACAATCGACGTTTGGGCACCCCAGTTGAACAAATCATAAGCGATTTCCATGCCAGAATTTCCAGCACCAACAACAAGCACATTTTTGTATCCAAATTTCTTTCCATTTTCATATTCACTAGAGTGTATGATTGACCCTGTGAAGCTATCTAAACCATTAACACTAGGGATATATCCTTCACTGTTTTCACCTGTTGCCACCACAAGAAACTCTCCGACATACTCTTCCACAAGACCTGAAACCCCATTTTTGGCTTTAACAACCCATCTCTTTGTAACCCTGTCATACCATGCACTCTCGACATTACGATTGTACAATGGATCCACATTGAATTCAGTAACATACTTATGTAAGTATTGAACAAACGTATATTTGGGTACAAATGTGGGTGCTGAAACTGGAAATGGCATGTGAGGGAGTTCACAAAAGTTTTTAGCTAAGTGAAGCTTCAAACAATCGTAAGCCTTCTTTTGCCATAAAGATGCATAACAATCATCCCTTTCCAAAATGACATTTGGAATAGAGAGAAGATTGAGACATGCAGATGTTGCAAGTCCCGCAGGTCCTGCTCCTACTATCAGAACAACGGTTTCATGCTTCATCATCTTTATTCAAGCTCTTAAGTGTGGTTAATTTTGTTCTGATGATTGTACGGATGAATGGATGATGAAGTAGACCATGCAATTATAACTCTTTATATAGGAATACGATGAACAGACAAACCAGACTAATTTTCCTTGATCCAAGGAACCGTTACTTTGAAATTATTTTGTTCATATTGTTCTTAAATACGTGAATGAAATTGCATCACTCATCGAATTTGTCCCCGCTTTATTGAAAACAAGCTTTGAGAAGATTATTTAACGTTAAAAACTTCATTCAACAGAAATCTATGTGTTCATACTAATGGTGTACCCGGGTCGGTCAATGAGCCCAATACCGACCCGGTTATAACAACTCAGTACGTAAGAAACAAAGAGCAGTCATTTAACCCATAAGCAATCCATACCGATAGAGCTGGTAAAAATCGACCCAACCAACCAACCCAACCTGAACCCAACCAAAAATAACAGGTTGGGTTGAGATTTTCAACCTATTTAGGTTAAATATGTCAACACGTCTAACCCATTTAATTAAATAAATTAGGTTGGGTAAAAGTTATCGACCTGTTTTAACACACCAACCCGTTTAACTTTAATATATATTTAATTTAATAATTATTTAAATATTACCATATATTAATCTAAGTATTAATTTATAACCGATAATGTTTTATTGTTATTTATTTTTTTAAAAAATGCAATCGTTATTCTTATCTTTTTCTTTGCGCCGACAACACTAGTCACTCTTCAAAATCATTTCCAAATTACATATATTTAATGTCTTTTGAACAATTTCTTTGTATTTCGTGATTTAGAATTTGGTAAAAACTGTAATAAAGTTCTTACATATTGACTTTATAATCGATTTAATTTTTATTACTTTTTTATTCAATTAAATCCCAAAAAATGATAATTGTATTCAATTTGACCCTTTTACCTAGTCATCAGGTCATCCAATTTTCAAAAATTACATTTTTGGCCTATATTTCAAAACTTATTACAAATTTGGACCAAAATGTACACTTTTGGTCCAAATTTTACATTTTATTACAAACTTTGTCCAAATTTTACCCTTTTGGTCTAAATTTTAGAATTTTATCATTAATTCATCGTAACTTTAGTATTTTTACAACTTTTTTTTTCTCAAAATTTTGTTTCCATTACATTTTTTCTTTATAGAATCATATTTATAAAAAAACATATTTTCACATAAAAAATCTTATATTTTCTATATAAATTAATCTTTTTTTGTATATGAAATACCTATTTATAAAAATTGGTATTTTCATAAGTACATAAATATATACAAATCTGTATTTATAAAAAAAAATGTATACAAATACTTATTTTATTATAAATACATTTGTATACAAACACATATTATAATATATATATATATATATATATATATATATATATATATATATATATATATATATATATATATATATATATATATATATATATACAAACACTTATTTCATAGTAAACGCGTATATATATATATATATATATATATATATATATATATATATATATAAACACCTACTTTATAATAAATGCATTTTTATTCAAACACTTTATATATAAAATATATATAAACACATATTATATAAAAAATTATTCAAATACGTTTTTATAAAAAAAATGTGTACAAACATGATTTTTGAAAAAAATATAGATACACACATATTTGTGTTTGTGTGTGTGTGTGTGTGTGTATATATATATATATATATATACACGTTTATTAAGAAATATGTGTTTTTTAGGTTTTTTTTTTATAAATGTGTTTGTATACAAATGTATTTATAATAAAATAATTGTTTGTATTCATTTTTTTTTGTAAAATATGTGTTTGTATATTGATGTGACATAGAACTCCGACCACCTGCTCTCAGAGTGTGCTTCTGTGCCAGAGAGGATCTGCGAGGTCACAACAAACAAGGCTGTTAGAACTGTCCCAATGACTATGCCTTGGGAGTAGGTTTCGACGATAAAGTTAGATCAACTGATAGATCAGAGATGCTTCTCCTTAGCTGGAGAGAACCATCTAGATGTTGGTGGTGGTGTATTGTGGCTGACAGCGACGGGTGACAGCTATGCCACCCGGGCGGAGTATAGTGTGGCAGTTGAGCCATTGGCTGAAGTCTAGTGGTGGTTGAGCCACTTGGGGAAGAGTCCTCCTTCATGGAGGAGGTGCTATTCTATTTATAGGGGACAATTAGGTCAAAGGGAATTAGGTTAGGCCTTAGGCCGGCCCAATTCAGACTCAACTAGCAAGGAGCTAGGCAAAGCTGCCCAGAGGCGCCAGGCGGGGCTAGCGGGCGCGCACCAGGAAAGGCCAGCAAGGGGGCGCCAGGCTGGGCCTTCAGGAGAGTCCCCAGTAAGGCTGGTAAAGGAGCGCCATGCAAGGCCGACGCTAGAGCTGTTTAGGCCGTGCTAATGGACCAAATATCATCAAGTCCCCCCCAGTCTGATGTGGTTGGTACACGGCCAATGACATTGGACTGGACTCAGTCAAATAAATTGTGTGTCGTCAAGTCCTCCCTAGTCCGATCAGATCAGACTAGACAAAGCACCAATGCATTAAATAATAAAGAGAACGGTCGAACCTCGCCCACGAGAGTCGTGGTGTTGTGCGAAGAGCCAAGCATTGCTTATGCAGCTTGAGCTAACTTGGCACTCCTTCATTGAGAGGAGTATGATCCGGTTGGTGTGACACAACGTAACTGTTGTAGCGATCATACATAGCAAAGCTGCTAATCATGTTATTGTGAAGCGGGGCTGCTGTACAATATGGATGTCGTCGCGTTTCTATTGTCTTGGGGGAATGTCATCGGTGATTATCTTCATATTCTATTTTGCATGAGCATTAATAACCATTTTGAAGGTGTTTCTTGATCGAGCTATACCTAGCTGGATTTCCCCCAGTTATATCAGACTATGGTGCACATGGAAAGGTTGCTATAAGATTAAGCAACGAGGTTGTTTCCATGACAATAGACAACCAGACAGTTGCCAAGAGTCAGACAACATAGATGTTAATGGATTATAAGTGACAACGTTGTTGTCAATAACGTTCTTCTTAAAGATTAACCTTGATATAACAAGATGTAACGTAGGAAACGCCTTATTGATAGTCCGAGCATAAGAAAACCATGCTAATTATAAGACAAGAGACACCAAATGTGGTGTTAAGCGTACTTATGATGCGCGACTTACGATGCACGACATTACACGACTTATGTTGCGCGACTTAGAAGAATAGTTCGGGCTTAGCAACCAGCGATCATGGAGATGTCATGCGGGAGATCATTGGGTGGAACAGATCGGGCTTAACAACCAACGATCATAGATATATCACGTGGGAGAGCATCGCATGGAATGGACCATGCTTAGCTGCCATCGATCATAGATACATTATACAGGAGAGCATCGCGTGGAATGGATCAGGATTAGCTGCCAATGATCGTAGACACATCACGCAGGATATCATCGCGTGGAATGGATCGGGCTTAGCCGCCAACGATCGTAGACACATCATGCGGGAGAGCATTACATGGAAAGGATCAGGCTTAGCTGCCAACGATCGTAGATACATCATGCGGGAGATCATCGCATGGAATGGATCAGGCTTAGCTGCCAACGATCGTAGATACATCACGCGTGAGAGCATCATGTGGAATCATATAGGTGAAGGTTGCAAGCCTTTGAGCCTCGTTGGCGGAGCATGCCGCTGTAGTGAAGCCGGGCTGGGGAGCCAGGTGAATCCAGGCAAAGGTATTGAATTTTGCACGCAGAGCTTGCCGCTAGAATAGAGTCGAGCTGCGAAGCCAAGCAACTTAAGGAAAGGATGTTGAACCTTGCCGGTGGAGCTCGCCGCAATAATAGAGTCAGGATGAGAAGCCAGACGAATGAAGGCAAGGATACTGGACCTTGCATACGGAACTTGCTGTTGTGGTGGAGTCAGGCTGAGAAGCCAGACGACTCAAGGCAAGGATACTGGACTGTAACATCCCAAAATTCAAGGCCAAAAATTTCATTTTTAAGTAAGTTATTACATAAAACCCAAGTGTTAATAATCCAAAATATAACATTATGAAACCATATCAGAGTATCATCCCAAGGATCTCGTGTGCGGAAAACATAGTGTGATGCACTGCGACCAAGCCGACTCCTTTCCTTCGAAACAAAGTACCTGAAACCAAAACTGTAAACCGTAAACACGAAGCTTAGTGAGTTCCCCCATCATACCACATATCACGTAATACCATTGGTATCTTTCAACCGGTAACTGCCATCGGTATCTTTCAACCGGTAGTCGGGGACTATTTCACCCCTACCACTATCACATAATAATGTATCCTAACATACTGATCACATACTAACATCATAACATACTGATAACATATTAACATCATAACATACTGATCACATACTAAAATCGTATCATAATGATCACATACTAACATCTTATCATAAATAGACAGATAAACATTGCATGGGTTCTGTATACCCCATCGGTATCTTCCAACCGGTAACTGCCATCGGTATCTTTCAACCGGTATCCACCATCGGTATCTTTCAACCGGTATCCACCATCGGTATCTTTCAACCGGTAACTGGAGACTATTTCACCCCTACCACTATCATATAATATCATGATATAATCATACAGTCAGACATTTCTGGGGTACTGACCTACCCTTCAATCCTAACGACCGAGTCAGGGAAAAACTATTCCCTGCTGCTACAACTAACACACATAGCATATCACATAAGCATATCACATAAACATATCTCATAAGCACATCACATAAGCATATCTTATGAGCATATCACATAAACATACCAAGATAATTATCACAAAGACACTTATCTACCAACTACCCCTGTTGGTGGGCCAGCATTATGGCCTTAGACCCACCCCTAGTGGAAGGTAACTCACCTCACACTTATCTACCAACTACCCCTGTTGGTGGGCCAGCATTAGGACAAGGAGAATACGATAGGGAGTTGGTCGTCCGACATCCAAACAACGACGACTAGGCTAACTCGAACCCCCATTGCCCGTAACTGGACATCGACTTCGCAACCCACACTTCACCGTTCAAAGCGAAAAGAACTCGGTCTCGGTAGCCCTTGTCATTCACGGTGTCGTCGGCAGCAAATGACGACCTGATTAGATCGGAAAATGAGAATAAGTGAAGTGATGCTTCAATGGCGATTTGGTGCAACTTAACTCCCATTTCCCGCCGATCTTCTATGTTGTCGGTGACAAGCTACTCGATGGTGCTAGGTGGCCGGTAAACAAATGAGTTGAACGGTGGCAGCGGTTGGAGGAGGGAGACATAAGGTGGTGATGATAGTAGAAGATCCGGAGATGGCGGCTGAACAATGAGGCTAGGGTTTGGGGTTATGGAACACTTTTATACCCGGCACCCTTATAGAATTTGTTCCATAATGGCATAAACGACCCCTCCATCCAGAAATAATTTCAATTTCACTCCAATATTTATTCAATAAACCCTAACCTCTATAATTCCTCTCATATTAGGTCTAACAGTTACCAAACAGCCCCTCATCTACAAATTATTTTCTAATGAAGGTCTATATGTTACTCTTTTAACCCCCAATCTCTTAAAGTGTGACAATTAACTCCTCGAGACCAACCTTTGACATATAATTATTTATTTTAGGACTACTATTCGTTCATTAATTAATTTATTTATTAAATAAATAAACAGGGTGTTACATGGACCTTGCATGATTGGGTGTAGCGGCCGACAATCTATGTATTCGGCCCAGGTTATCAAGAGCAGCCAAAGTGTAGTGGCACCTGATGATCTGCCGTATCACTAGTTGTAGTGATGATTTGTGCCTTATCTTCTAATGACTTTATCGAGAGATATGCAGTGAGGCTATTGAGAGCAGGATTGTGGAGCTGCTGGTATGTAGTGGGACTGTTGTTAAGAGTTAGGCAACATGGTCGCTGAGGGCTGGGCAGCGAGCTGCTAGCGATAGATAAGCATTACGACTATCGAGAGTTAGGAAATGAGACTACTGAGGGTTAAACCACGAGGTTGCTCTTTCGATCTCGAATATTAATGTCACCTTGGGAATACGCTATCATGCATAGTATCAACTCTTTGCTTACTTTAACTTTGCTGTTTGGAATAAAAATATCTTCTACATAGTGTCATGCTAATCCTCCTACTCCCCCCTTTTTAGAAAAGTCGAGAAGTGAAAATGAATGGATATATGATATTGGCTTGTGTTTGGATGTTTGAGCCTTATTCGTTTGTACTTTGCAAGTCCCTTATTCATGTTTTACAGACTGAGCTTTGCTTCGTTGGCGAGCTGTGAATGTCGCGACGCTAGAGCAACTATTTGAAAAGACAACACAACCATATTTGATAGTTAGTATATTTTCTTGAAATAATAAATTAATTAAAATTGCGATAAGTTTGAAATATTTTGTGAGTAGCAGTAGTAGTAATTCACTACTCTTCTCTCTCATTTTACTGAAAATGTTGTGTGGATAGGAACGCAGAAGCAAATGGTCTAAAATTGGGATTTGTTTGATGGGGTTGTAGTACACGAACACTGAGCGGCTGACTGTCAAATTTGTCTCGTAAGATTAGCCAATTTTATTGTTGTTGGTGCAACCTAATGAAATGGAGGAGCCAACTTGGAGGGAGCCCAAAATAAACTAAGAGGAGGCCCACTTGTCATAAGAGCTTAGGATAAATATTGGCAGCCTATTTTTAATTTGATGAAAGCTCCAAAATAGATCTATTTGGGCCCGGTTTTCTCAACTATTAGCCCGAACTGTTTTTTTTTTTTTTTTTTTGAAAATTTTGGGTGAGTCCGAGCCGCAATGTATTTTATAGAATCTGGCTTGTTGGGCGAAATTACAACATCTGAGCATTGACTGATAGATTGATAGGCATATTTTTACGATAACTGGGCCATTTTGATTGTTTTTTAGGCAGCCTAGGTACTAAAATGCTTGAAAAGCCCAAATTGATTATTAGCCCAAATATAACAATCTAGGCCGTTAGGGTTTAGGGTTTAGAAGCTGTAGGCCCGAATTCCACTTTTGTGTTTGAAACGCATCAAGTAAGAATATCCCGACAGTTCTTCACTTTCACGCTTTGGTTCAAGAAAATGCCCAAAAGGAGGAAGTCGGCCGCTGTTGAAGAAAATCAGAGCAATGATATGGCTTCCAACGACGGTCTGCTAGTCGTCGGTCGCCAATATCGGCGATGATCTAGCTGTCGTTGCTTGGGGTCGCGGTATGGTCCGACGAAGGGTTGAGCGGCCTTGAGATGCAGCTGGATGGCGATGGGGATGTTGTTGCTTTGGGAGACCAGAGATGCTATAGCTCCAGCTGGTGGTGATGTTTGAAGCAAGTCCAACAGGTCAGTGAGTACTAATCGAAGTGAGAGATGGCGGTTGACCAACGATGGCCGTGAGATGAAACTGTTGTGGCCAAAAGGTGGTTCCAGAGATCGCTATTGGTTAGTTGGAGCATATTTCACCGGTGACCGGTATTGAAGGTGGTTTGCGTTCAAGCTGCTCGTTGGTGTTTAAAGCCCGGTTAGTGACGACTGCTTTCAGATGAGTCGATGAACTTGGATATGGAAAAGCAATGGAGAATCGCATCTGGACTTGTATCAGGCACGCCAACTAATGATCTTGGTGGGTCAAGAAATCTGCTGCGTCACCAGTTGAATGCGAGTTTTCCGGGTGTGTTTCATGGTGATGAAATGGCAGGCAACTGCTTTTTGCGGGTGCCTCGTCAAAGCTTGGATGCAATAGGTGATGGTCAATCTTCGCTTAGCGGCGAGGCTGATTTGTCTAGGAGCTCCGGTTGCTGGTTACAAATTGAGAAAACTGAAGTTGGAGACAGTTGCAGACGGAGCTGCTGGAGACGACGGAGCTATAAGTGGCTCAACGTCTGTGAAGTTAGATTACCGCCCTCGCTGTTCTATTTACTCGTTTTTGAAGGTGACCACGGTAGGCGGTGGTCTACGGTGATAGTGGCGATTTAACGTCCGGGCTGCTGTCATTGCGTGTCGACAGACGGTCATGGTAGCACTGAGGATGCTGTTGTTGCTCTGGAAGCGGCTACCGGTGCTCCGACCGGTGACATCTTGGCTTTGTTTTCCGGCGACGGGAATTATGACTTGTTGCGGATGCTTGTCGATTAACCGGAGGGGCTCTCGTCTGTGAAAGGGTCCAGGTGGGACCCGGTTGATGGAGCTGTAGCTAGTATCAAGAGATGGGCTGCGTCTTTAGAGTATACCGAATCAGTATAGCTATCTTTCTTCTCACACAGCAACGCCCTTTCAATGAGGATTGGAAGGAGGTGCCAAATAATTTCTTTCTTCCGTGTTTATCGATGTAGCCCCCCCCCCCCCCCCCCCCCCCCCCCCCCCCTTATTTTTTTTGTTCTTTTTGTTGGCCAAGAAACGACAAACAACAATATGCACATCTGCTGGATAACCATTCTTGAACTTTGTTCATACTCTTTTTTTTTTCTTCATTTTTTCTGATTGCTTTCTTGTATCGGTTCATCCTTACACTCTTTTTTCTCTTTTTTTTAAACCATTTACTGAAACGGTAACTAAAGTATAGGGTTAACTTTGAGGTGGGTTAAAAATAAATAAATAATGGGTGAAAAACATACGAAAATACTCAGCAAATAGAGTTTTCTTGGTAATACCCATTCCCTCTTTTTTTTTTTTTTGGCTCAAAAGAAACATATATCACTATTTTTCTATCTTTTTTTGAATAGTAAACTGTAAGGTTAATAGCAGGAGGGTAATTTTTTTTGGTGATGTTTTAACTAATGGGTTCTGATAGGCTGGGATAAACGTTTTTGAGGGTTTTGTGAAATGTACAATGTACACTGCTGTATGTATGTTGAAAATGTTCATTTATCTTCTTACAATCTCATATTTATTTTAAGAAAGTTGTGAAGGGTATATTGTGTAAATATTGTATTCTGGAAGGATGATAAATGTATGCAGGTTATAGAAAAAACACTGCGGGTTGAATTTGGGTCGAATCTGGATCGGATTATATTTGTGGGTTTTATCCAAGATATAAATAGAGGGAGAGAAGGTTCTGGAGAAGGTAAGTTCAAAAGAAGATATCAGATCTAGATTTTTTCTCTCATTCTTATCTCTCGAGAGTCTTGTTGTTAGCTTGATATATACGTCTGATTTGTTGTATTTGAGTATGAAAAAAGGTTTTGTAATCAATTCTATTTTTCTCATCTTTTGATCGTTAGAAGTAGATTAGGTTGAGTGACAAACTGAGTGTTTTTATGTAGTGAGTTTTGAGTTGTAAGTAAATTGAAAACCACCTGTTTCTTGATCTTAAATTGATATGAGAAATGGTGATGTTGGGAAATTTGTCTTGTGAGTTTTTTAACATGGTATCAGAGCTTAATGCTCGTCTTCGTTGATCCTGACGGTCGCTTCTTGTTCGTCTTCTCGTGTTTCTACTTTTGACGATCTGTGAAAGGGATGCTGTGATTCGAGATCTGACTGAGCGTTGCTGTGAAGTAGGTTAAAAGTCTCCAACGTAGTCGATCAATCCCTATTAATCTGAAATAATCCTCTAGGGGTCAGATTTCATCACTGATAAACCCTTGTAGGAAACGGATTTAGGGAGTCGACGTAGTCAATCTTTTTTGCCTATTGCACTGTGAGGGTTTCTCGTTCCCTTCTCTCTATTTTCTAGTTGTAGATCTGGAATTTTTTTGATGTTTTGAGTACATCTGTTATTTGTTGTTGCTTCTTGAAGCTGTTCTGTTTTTTTCCACACTGTATTGATTGTCTTGGGCCCCGACATACTGTGGTGACCATCTGGACTTTAAGTCAACACTAGTGTTGGTTTTTTGTTCTTGATCTCTTTTGCTATTTGGTTTCTTGATTGTTTCTTGTGATTTACTATGGCCGGTGAAACTTATGATGGGAGTGGTGTTCCTAAGGAAACTCCTGTAGATTTTGATGATCCTTTATATGTCCATCCTTCTGATAATACTGTGACGTCTATTATAACTGTTAAGCTGACTGGTAATGAGAATTATCGATTGTGGCGTAGTGCTATGTCTAGAGGTCTTAAAGCTAGAAATAAATTGGGCTTTGCGGATGGTACTATTACTCTTGAAAGTACTGATAAATCTAAAGCTTCTAAATGGGAACGTGTAAATGCTGTTGTCTGTAATTGGATTCTAGGGTCAATTTCTGAAACTATATATGCTAGTCATGTGTATTCAGATAATGCTAAAGATATTTGGGATGAATTGTTTGAAACATATAATAAATCTGATGGATCTGTAATTTTTAATATTCATCAGCAGATTAACACATTAAAACAAAATGGTTCTTCTCTTTCTGATTATTTTAATAAACTAGATTTTTTGTGGAAGGAGTTTGATGGTTTAACTAGTTTAACTGAATGTGTATGTGAGGCAGCTACAAAACTTAATGATCATTCAAAATTGATGAAACTAATGCAATTTCTTAGTGGACTTGATGATGTTTATAATCAAGTCAAGAGTCACATTCTTTTGATGGAACCTTTACCCAATGTTAAATCTGCCTTCTCTATTCTTTCTAGAGAAGAGTCTCTTCAAAAGAATGGGTCTCTTGGGTCTACTGTTTCTTCAAAACCTCAAGTTTCTGTGTTTAATAGCAAAGTTAATGATTTTAAACGAGGGCAGAATCAAGTTAGGTTTAAGAACCAAGGATTACAATGCAAACATTGCAATCTTAAAGGTCACACTATAGAAAGATGTTATAAACTAATTGGTTATCCAAAGGATTTTAAATTTAAAAATGAAAGTAATAGTCAAAACAAATCTGGTTCTGTCAACTCTTCTTCTGCTAGTGCTAACAATAGCAAGTCTGTTTCTTCTGAGTCTGGTCTTGGGAGTGATGCTCATTTTCTCACTGGTGAGCAATATTCTAAGTTTTTGCGTCTCATTAGTGAGAATTCTGCTTGTGATGATGTGTCTGCCACTGCAAATATGGCAGGTATGTCTATGTTTCAATGTTGTAATTCTTTTGTTAGTTCAAATGATTCTCAAAGCTGGATTGTTGATTCGGGAGCTAATCAACATATGATAGCTTCTGATTCACAACTTAAAGATGCTATAGATGTGTCTAAACTGAATCTGTCTGTTAAACATCCTAATGGTTCATCAGCTTCTATAAATAAAATAGGGAATCTTCAATTGTCCTCACATCTTACCTTATTTGATGTCTTTGCTGTTCCTGATTTCAATGTTAATCTTTTGTCTGTCCATAAACTTTGTAAAGACAGTAGCTGTGAGGTTGTTTTTTCTGAACATACTTGTAAAATCCAAGATTCACTATCAAAGAAGATGGTGGAGAATGGTAGAGAGTCTGGGGGATTATACTATCTTGATTGTGTTCCCTCAGGTATTTCAACAAATAATGTGTCTAAGTGTTATGTTTCTAAACTAACTTGGCATAGTAGACTTGGTCATCCAGTAGACCAAGCTTTAATATCTTTAAAAGGTGTTCTAAAACTTGGAAATGAATCTCTTCCTCCTTGTGATGTTTGTCATAAATCAAAGCAAACTAGAGAATCTTTTCCACATAGTCAACATACATCAACCAAGTTAGGTGAATTGGTTCACATAGATGTCTGGGGTCCTTATAGGCTTGCTTCTGTTGAGGGGTTTAAGTATTTCCTAACTATTGTGGATGATTTTACTAGGGCCACTTGGGTATTTCTTTTAAAATCTAAAATTGAGGTTTTTGATTGTTTTAAATCCTTTGTTAATATTCTTTTAAATCAATTTAATGTTAGTGTTAAAATAGTACGTTCAGACAATGGTACTGAGTTTGTTAACAATCAAATGCAGTTCTTTTGTTTTGAAAAAGGTATAATACATCAAACATCGTGTGCTTATACTCCACTACAAAATGGAGTTGTGGAGAGAAAGCATAGGCATATCCTTAATGTTGCTCGATCTCTTTTATTTCAATCAGGAGTTCCTATTAAGTATTGGGGAGATGCTGTTTTGACTTCTGTTTTTTTAATAAATAGAATGCCTACTTCTGTTTTAAATGGTCAATTACCTTATGAGCTTGTTTTTCAAAGAACTCCTAGTTTTGATTATTTAAGGGTTTTTGGTTGTCTATGTTTTGCTGTTAAACCAAATGTTTCTGATAAATTGTCTGAACGTGCTGAAAAATGTATTCTTTTGGGATATTGTTCTGATAAAAAGGCTTATAAACTTCTTAGTTTGGATACTAATTCTTCTTTTGTATCCAGGGATGTGAAGTTTTATGAATCTGTTTTTCCATACAAGTTGAAATCAACTTCTGTTGATAAAGTTACAAATAATTTTGGCCCTAGTGATCTCTTTTCCTATGATGAATTTGATAATAATAAATATATATAAATGATTATATTAATCTTGATGAGCTGAGAGTAGAGTCTCAGTTGGATGGTGCTGATGCAGCCATTGGTATGGATGATGTTGAGTCTAGTAATTTTGTCAACCCTGGTGGCGAGGCAGTTGTGCCTCCTACTGATTCATCTGTTCCTTTTTCTTCGAGTGTATCTGAGGAAAGTAGTCAGTCAGTCTTAACCCCTTCTTTGGATCAGTCTATAGGTGTCTCTAGATCTAGGCGTGAATCTCATATGCCTGTTAAGTTTTCTGATTATATTGTAGAAGGTAAGTATAAATATGGTGTTGAAAGATCTATTAACTATTCTTTTCTTGATTCTGAAACTAAGTGTTTTATTTCTAATCTTGATAAAACTGTTGAACCTAAAAGTTATAATGAAGCCTTCTCTGATCCAAATTGGATTAAAGTTATGAATGATGAAATGGAAGCACTTCATCGAAATAATACATGGGAAATAACTGATTTACCTAAAAATAGGAAACCAATTGGATGTAAATGGGTTTATAAGATTAAATACAAGTCAAATGGTGAAATAGATAGATATAAAGCACGTTTAGTTGCTAAAGGTTATAATCAAAGAGAGGGTATTGATTTTGAAGAGACTTTCTCTCCTGTTGCAAAAATTGTAACAGTTCGTATTGTTATTTCTCTTTCTGTTCATTATTCTTGGTCCTTATATCAGTTGGATATTAACAATGCTTTTTTATATGGAGATCTTACTGAAGATGTTTATATGTCACTTCCACCTGGTTATTACTCTAGTAATGATACTAGAGTATGTAAGCTTACTAAGTCTTTATATGGACTGAAGCAGGCTCCTAGGAAATGGAATGAAAAGCTTTGTGCTTCATTGTTTATGTTTGGTTTTAAACAGAGTATAAGTGATTATTCGTTGTTTATTAGGAAAGTTGAAGGTTCAATAACTGTATTGCTAGTATATGTTGATGATATTATTTTAACTGGAAATAGTGAAGAAGAGTTTAAAAAGGTAAAGAATTTTATGAGTAGTCAGTTTTTAATTAAAGATCTCGGAACACTTAAATATTTTTTAGGGATTGAAGTAGTTAAATTTGACAGTGGTTTATGTTTAAACCAAAGAAAATATTGTCTTGAGTTGTTGCATGAATATGGTATGCTTGGGTGTAAGCCTGTGACCACACCTTTGGAAACAAATTTCGTTATAAACTCTGATAATCATGATGGGAAAAATGAATTGTTGGAAAATAAAATTGAATTTCAGAAACTAATAGGTAAACTTATCTATCTTACAGTTACTAGACCTGATATTTCTTATGCAGTCCAGGTCCTTAGTTAGTATATGCATAGTCCTAGAAAGTTACATTTAAATATTGCTTTTAGACTGTTAAGGTATTTGAAAAATAGTCCTGGAAAGGGAATTGCTTTAACCAAATCAAGTGTGTTGGAATTAAAAGGTTTTGTGGATGCAGATTGGGCTAAATGTTTAGCCACAAGAAGGTCTGTATCTGGGTATATGGTATATCTTAATAATTGTCTTATTTCTTGGAAAAGTAAAAAGCAATCTACTGTTTCAAGATCCTCTACTGAGTCAGAATACAGGGCTCTTGACTCTATCACATGTGAGATAATTTGGATTTTAAAAATTCTGTTTGAACTAGAGGTTAAAAATCTTATTCCTGCTTCTGTTTTTTGTGATAATAGTTCTACAATTAAGTTAGCTCTTAATCCTGTGTTTCATGAAAGGACAAAACATTTTGAAATAGATCTGCATTTTGTTAGAGAAAAAATTTCTAGTGGTGTTTTAAAACTTGTAAAAATTGGTTCTGATGAACAAAATGCTGATATACTAACAAAGTCTTTAAGTGTGAAACAACATGAATTTTTATCTAATAAAATGGGTCTTATTGATATTTTCAGAAAATAAATATTTCGATTGAGGGGGGATGTTGAAAATGTTCATTTATCTTCTTACAATCTCATATTTATTTTAAGAAAGTTGTGAAGGGTATATTGTGTAAATATTGTATTCTGGAAGGATGATAAATGTATGCAGGTTATAGAAAAAACACGCGGGTTGAATTTGGGTCGAATCTGGATCGGATTATATTTGTGGGTTTTATCCAAGATATAAATAGAGGGAGAGAAGGTTCTGGAGAAGGTAAGTTCAAAAGAAGATATCAGATCTAGATTTTTTCTCTCATTCTTATCTCTCGAGAGTCTTGTTGTTAGCTTGATATATACGTCTGATTTGTTGTATTTGAGTATGAAAAAAGGTTTTGTAATCAGTTCTATTTTTCTCATCTTTTGATCGTTAGAAGTAGATTAGGTTGAGTGACAATCTGAGTGTTTTTATGTAGTGAGTTTTGAGTTGTAAGTAAATTGAAAACCACCTATTTCTTGATCTTAAATTGATATGAGAAATGGTGATGTTGGGAAGTTTGTCTTGTGAGTTTTTTAACAATGTATAAGTAAATAATTGTAGGGATAGACATTTGCATGGAAAATTATGAGCTCTAGGGTTTTTTTTGAAGAGTTTGTAAGATGTACAAGTATGACAACTATGCTTACAAACATCTCTTTTCTTCTTAATTTTTTGAAGAAACCACCAAAAATACAGCTGAACACAGAGCTGAAGTTGTGGGATGGAGTTGTATATAGAAAAATCCAACTAAAAAAGGATTTTCTGATCTTATGAACTGAAAAATATGGGTAAAAACTCATAAAACTGCTTTTCTTCTGAACTTGCTTAACAAAACCCTAGAATATAAACAAAAATGGATCTAAGAAGGTTTTTGCAAGTAGGCCTGACAATCGTGTCGTGTTCGGGTTGGTGTGTCGCGGGTTGACGGGTGAAAATATGTCAACACAAACACGACCCATTTAAATATACATGTCACGTGTTGGCGGGTTTAGAACATAAACCCATATATGACCCACCAACCCATTTATTTATACGGGTTCACAAGTTGGCGGGTTCGTGGGTCTGATTTGGGTTTGTGGGTCCGAATTTTAGATATTTAAGTCTTAAACATCCAAATGAAAATTAAAAGCATTCATAGAAACATGTTACAGACTTAGCCTTATAGGTTACGACTTATGACCTTAGACCATCTACCACGAGTTATAATGTCAAAATAGTCAAATGGTCTATGAATAAATAATATATATTATATAGTACTTATTAAATATTAATACTTGATACATAAATACATTTAAAAATAAAATAATTTTTTTATTAAGAATATAAACGGGTTGGCGGGTCAACCCGTTTATTTTTTGAGAAACCCATATATGACCCGTTTAATAAACAGGTTGGCGGGTTGAAAAACTCAACCCAAACCCATTTATTTCGTGTCGTGTCGCGGTTCGTATCGCGTGTCGTGTCGAGAATTGTCAGCCCTATTTGCAAGCTTGGGGAGTGTTTGAGTGAAGAAAATCGTGTAGATCCATAGATTTGAACTAAAAACGAGATGGATCTACATATCTGAAAGATGGTGAAGCAAATTTGAACAGATCTTGGTAAGAACCAAGAAAATCTAAACAAAAGATGGGTAGAAATGTACAAATCTAAGCAAACCTGATGTGAAATGCAACAGATCTGAACGGATCTGAGAGAAAAACGAGCTTGAAATCAACTAAAGCTTTTGCTACTTGCTCGGATCTGGGATGACACCAAATGATGTGACATAGAACTCTGACCACCTGCTCTGAGAGTGTGCTTTTGCGCCGGAGAGGATCTACGAGGTCACAACAGACAAGGCCGTTAGAACCGCCCCAGGGACTGTACCCAGGAAGTAGAAGCAGGCTCCGACGATCACGTTAGATCACTGATAGATCTGAGATGCTTCTCCTTAGTTGGAGAGAACCATCTTGGTGCTGGTGGTGGTGTATGGTGGCTGGCGGCGGGTAAAATGGTCAAATTTTTGAAATTCGAACTTAGGCCAAAAGTGCAATTTTTGAAAGTTGGATGACTTGTTGACCGGGTAAATGAGTCAAATTGAATACAATTACTAGTTTTTGGGACTTAATTCAATAAAAAAAGATATAAGGACAAAATCGATTATGAAGCCAATATATAAGGATTTTTTTTTTGTAGTTTTTCGTTAGAATTTTGTGCTTTTATTATACTTTGAAAGTTTGAACTAATTTAAGTGGTGTAATCTTTCATTATTTTATTTTATTTTTTATTTTAATTGGGTTAACCCAGGTTTAACCCCTTTATTTAATAGGTTGGGTTGGGAATTATATAAACGGGTCAACCTGGTGACAACCAATTTATCTAAATGGTTGAGTTAGGTTGGAAATATCCACCAATTTAAATAAAAAGGTTGGGTTGGGTTGGAATATTCAATCCAATTAATAAATGGGTTGAACCCGAACCCAACCCAAGTCGACCCATTGCCAGCTCTATATGCCGACCCGACTGTTACAAATCAGCCTATAATCGACAAAAGACAATTGTTAAATAACTAATCCATAAGGAAATACCAATACATAACAAATAAAGAATAAAGAAGCAAGACAAATCCCACAAATTATGCTAATACAAAATCCTGACAATAAAGTATAAAAGTTGTACACACAAGATAGCTGTCATTATCCGGGTAATGAAGGAGGACCGGATACAACTTTTTACCCTAAGATATGGGAAGACCTATAAGAACTTTCAAGGACCGAGCAACAAGGTAAGTTTTCGAAAGGGACTAAAACCTCTTTGCAATTCATGTTTAGTGCATTAAACAATGTCTAACTTAGGCATCAGAGAACAATATCGAAGTCCAACCATCGATGTAGCTTTCTAACATAACAGTTGTTCCATTTTTCAATTATTACCGCCATCAATTGAATTTTTGTAACACTTGAATCCTGGCAAGTTCTTATTTTGCCCATATTATAAAAAGATTTACATTTTGGTCCCTAAGCAGTACGCGGGGCATACCACTTGGTATGCTTAATGTACAAGATGTAAATAGAGTATACATGGCGTACCACTTGGTACGCTTAGCGTACTCATGCGAGGGTGCGGCGGGACTCCAGGCACGTATGCTGGGTGTACATACTTGTATGTGGGCGTATGTACGAGATGTTGAAACCCTATATTAGGGTATTGTACCCTATATATACGGCCTTAAGTCCTCATGCATGGCCTCCTTACCAGCCTCTATTTCCATAAAAACCCTAAAATCGATCCTTTAGTCTCTTGGTGGTGTTCTTGAGTTAGTAAGAAGTTCTTGGTGTTGATTTTTGGTCTTTGTGAAGGAAGTGGAGAATCTTGAAGTTGTCTTGCTTGGTGGAAAGGCTTTGGATCCATAATCATATTCTTTTGTGCAAGCTTTCTAAGGTGTTAAGTTTGAACCTTGACTTATAGATGTTTAGATCTCTTCATATTGTGCTTTGTTATGCTTTTGGTCCCTTTTTGGGTTGATGAGAGAGTGAAGTCGTTTTAAGGGTTTGCTAATCCAAATCTGAGTTTGTTTTGGACTCCTTCAGCATAAGGTGCAAGCTTTATGAGATAATTGGTTCCATGCATGCATTAACTCACTTATTAAGTCCCTTTTTATGCTTAATAGCTTCATTTAGACATGCATGAACGTAAAGTTGGCAACTGTACGTGGTTTTCCAGCTCAAGGAAATCAAATCTATGTTTTGGGGCTATGTCTTAAAGGATTAAGGACTGAAAATGAAGTTTTGGCTGAATGGGTGAGTACTCTAGGTATACAAGCAGGTATGCTTAGCGTACAATCCCTCAAGCAAGTACACTGCGCGTACGTGCTGAGTACACCCTGCGTACTAAGTCAGGTGGGCTTCGCATAGTTGGGCTTCAGATTTGGGCTTTTCTTTGGACTTAATGGCTTGGGCCCTGTTGGGCCATCTGAATGAAATAGCTTGCATTAGAAAAAATAGTGGGCCTTAGGGTAGGGTCCATGGAAGGATTTGGGTCCAATTTGGAAAATTAGGCCATATGTGGGCCTTGGATGGATATTTGATCTTTGGGCCTTTAGATTGTACGTTGGGTTTAAGTCTTGGACCAAAAATATATAGGGAGTAAAATGGTCTTTTTACACTAAGTGTGGGCTGAGTGATATAGTTTTGACTCCAATGGTTAATTGGGTGTTTTTTGGTTATTGATAGCTCGAGAACTTGTCGGACTAGCAGCCATGGATTTCATTGTGACTCAGCAGTGCGAGGTGAGTTTCCTCACCATGTTTAGCGGGTCGAAGGCACCAATGTTGAACCATGATTTGTTATGTTAGATTACTCGTTGTCCGTGTGACACGAGTATGTGTATGTGCTTGTGTGTTACTGGGCGGGGCTCGATGATTATCCTGTATGCTATTATCTGTTGTTAGGTATGAATTGTATGTGGGCGGGGCTCATTATGCGAGTTAGAGCGGGGCCCATTATACTCTTTGGGCGGGGCCCGTTATGTGTTTTATGTTTGGTATGCGATATCTTGAGATTGTTGACCTTGACTTATTGACCGTTGGATTTTTTTCTTTGACCAAGTTTGACCTATAAGGGGGATTGGGGCATTTTGAGTCGTATCTAAGGAATTGTTTCTGTTTAGGGGTTGAGTAGAGCTGATATTCGGAGCTGGGACCTATTTAGCTATTGTTCAGCATTCGCGATGAGTCTTCCTCACTAGGTTTGGCGGGTCGAAGGCACCAATGCCGACCCATTTTATGTATGTTATTACGCTAGCTATGTTCATGACTCTTGCATGTGTTATGTGTTTATATGCTTGTCGGGTTAGGGCCGGATGAACAATTGTATGCTATGTATCTTTGTGATTATTTCATGTGTGTGATTACTTATTATATGATATATGTATACTGGGTGGGGCTTGAACTATTACCGAGTGGGGCTCGATGTCGGGCAGGGCTCGATGCTGGACATGGTCCGATGCCGGGCAGGGCGTATTGCATGTTCTTGTATGTACGGTATGTGGTACTTTGGAAAACTCACTAAGCTTTGTGCTTACGGTTTTCAATTTATTATTATTATTATTATTATTATTATTATTATTATTATTATTATTATTATAGTTTTTAAAGGTATATTATTATTATTTTAGTGTTTAAATTTAATGTATGTTTATTGTTTTCTTTATTTTAGGATAAGATTCAAGCAGAGTATAGGAAGATGCAAGAAGATCTTGGGGAAGGCGAACATGTAAATGAAGAAAATTGTCTCACTCGTGCCCTCAGTGAATTGCGGACATGTTCGCTGAGTTGGAAGGAAACCAAACATCAATAATCATTTAATTCCAAATCAACATTCCAAACATTACAAATCTTCCAAATTCCAAGCTCAAAATACAGACAATGCCCAAACTGTTGCGTTAGCTCAACAAATGCAACAAGTGCAACAAGTGTATAACAATTCATTGGTATCCGTAATTCCTAACTTCCAACAACCACCAATGCCACACTTTCAATTAGAGGTGGCAATCGTGTCGTGTCGTGTCGGGTCGAAACACTAAACGGGTTGAAAGTGCTTGACTCTAACCCGACCCATTTAATTAACGTGTCGTGTCATGTCAACCCGTTTATTTTCGTTTCGAGTTCGTGTCGGGTTTCGGGTTAGGGCTATACCTTGAAATATGTCGTGTCATGTGAGGTTAAAAGATTGAGCATGTTGAAAGAGTAGGAGTTGGGTAGGCGGAGAGGAAAAACTAATAGTTTGGAGACAGAATAGATGAAGTCATAGCAAGTTCAGATGACAAAATTAAAAGAGTGGGAGTTGGGGAGGCGGATGAAAATGTTGCGAGGATGTGAGAGTGGTGAAAAAGAGTGGATAGTTTGGGAGAGAATGGAAAAACTGAAATTAAGTCTTGATCTGGACGGCTAAGTCATTTCAACATTACAAAATGACTCAATTCAAAGGTTTTCTTTTACTTTTGGTTTTGGTTTTGTATCTTTCTATTTTATTTAAATAATTCAAAAAATTTGCATATAAATAAAAGAGTCATTTTCGAGTCATATTCGAGTTGAAATTCTCAACCCTAACCTTACTCGTTTAATTTTCATGTCGTGTCGTGTCGTGTCAACCCGTTTATTTAAACGGGTTGAAATATCTTACTCAAACCCATTTATTTTGTGTCGTTCGTGTCGTGTCAATTTTTGCCACCTCTACTTTCGATTCCATCCATAAAATACCCCATGAATCAACCAACGAGACCGAGGAGAAGGAAGGGACCGAGGAAGATTGTGATTAATCTTTTATGTTATTTTGAACAATGTTTATTGAACACTTGTCTTTTTTTTTTTTTTTTTTTTTTTTTTTTTTTTTTTTGTATGTAGTAAATCTTTTAGTGTTTGACATTATTCTGAATATATAATGTTTGGATTGAGTGTTAAAAAATACGTTTGGTATATATATAAAATATGTGAAATATATTTAAAAAAACCTATACCAACGACATATCGTCAGTATAGCTAAAACGATTTTAGCCTAAAAACCGTTTTAATCTTTACCGACGACATGTCGTCGGTATTGCTAAAACGAAATCAACTAAAACAGAATCAACGGTTTCCTATTTTTCCCGACGACATGTCGTATGACCAGCCTAACCTCTCTCTCTGGATGACTTGTCGTCAGTATAGATTGTCTCTATACCGACGACTTGTCGTCTGTAAATGTATACAATAAAACTTTTTTTTTCTTGAAAATTAGTTCCGACGACCATGTTTCAGCTACAAGTCATGTGAATTGGTTGACCTATACCGACAACAACTATCCTAAGGACATTTTCTACTTCTACCGACGAGGCTATTATGACGAACTATTACGGACAACAAATTGACGGTATATGCTTTACCGATGACTTATCGTCGGTAAATGGGTTGAAATGTCGTCTTATCCTTGTAGAAAGCACAGAGTTTTTGCCTTTTTTTTTCTTCATATATCCGCTTACGGTATATGTGATTAACGTGATGCAAGGTCGTATATTCCATATACATTTAACGTGGACATGCAAAACTAAAAAACAAAATTAAAGCCATTTATGGGGGTGTTCGGATAGAAAAAAAAGAGGTGCTTATTGCTTATTCCCACAATAAGTTAATTTGAGTGTTTGGATAAAATCCAGCTTATTAGGCTAAATAAGCTAATTTTAATAAGCATTCATTCCCATGCTTATTGCTTATTGCTTATTCCCACCACAAATAAGCTATAAGCAATAACCTAAAAATCTAATCCAAACACCCCCTATGATTCTTGTCTACAAATCGAACGAAGAATATCAAGATGATATAGTTATTTTTAGCTGAAAATACGGACGGATATTGGGAAGAGTTTCTATATAATGATTATAGTTGATTAAAATTTACAGGAACCGAACATGATCAATGAAAACATAGTCTTCTTATGATGTTAATTTAAGGGACTTAATACAAAGTGAACCCTCTCAAATTTACCACTCGAGGAAAATGACTCTTTCAAGGACCTAATCACCTAAACCCAAAATATTGCATACCACAAAGACCATTTATGCACTTTGCACTAATGTTTAAGTATATATCACGGTAAATATCCTATGGTGAATTGAAAATTGATTGAACACCCGAGACCTTTAGGCTAAAAGCCCTTAAATTGCATACTTTTAGTAATTTCAAATAAATAAAGAAATAAATTACGTAACTTTCCATAAAAACATAATCTACAAAATTACCCTATATAAGGAGGATGCGTCATAAAAGAAAATATACATTTGGATCACTAAATCCTTATTAGTACATTGTTCAAGACAAATATACATTAAAAGCCTTTCCCTTCTGATAAATGCTTACTTCTTTTTAACAATTTGGGAGATATCATTAGCAATATTCTTTGCATCATTTGAAATACCGAACAATCCAGCACTTGCAAATCCTACACAGTAAAGACCATGTTCCCCTTTCCAACGATTCGGGCTCTTAAGATGTGGCATTCCTTTTTCATTAAACAACCCTCCATCATGCTAAATCAAACCAAAAAAAATTGGATTAACCATAAACAAAATCGTAAGTAAATATAAATCTAATCACATTAGATATATACCTTAAGCCATTTCCTCACATTGCTTGTAAAACCAGTAGCAAAGACTATGGCATCAAATCGTTTCTCTTGACCATTTGAAAACTTGATTTGATCACCTTTTATCTCTTCAATTGACTTCATTACCTTATGACACAAAGAACATATCATAAAAGTTAGTCATTGTTTAAACTGTTATAAATTTGATATTAGAAGAAGATATATAACAAGGTTTACCTCAATGTCTCCGGTTTTGATCCTTGCAACTGTTCCAACATCAATAACGGGTGATCTTCCAGTTTCCCGTTTAAGATAAAATGGCCCTTTTGTTGGCCTTTGTATTCCATGTTTACAAAGATCTCCATACAACAACTTACTAAACATTAAAACAATTTTATCCACAAAACTACACGAAAGATATTTCAGTAAATACATCCCGAGTTGCACTAGCTCCTTTGTAAGGACATGTACCTGTCACAACAATAAACCATTAAAAATACATCGAACGCATTTTAAATCTAGATTTAATATATCACAAGTGCATAGTTAAACACCAAGTGGGAGAACATTTACATGATTAAATGTATGATAACATGGAAAAAGAGAAAGAACTTACAGGGCTACGAACAACAATTGACGTTTGGGCACCCCAGTTGAACAAATCATAAGCAATTTCCATACCAGAATTTCCAGCACCAACAACAAGAACATTTTTGCGTCCAAACTTCTTTCCATTTTCATATTTACTAGAGTGTATGATTGACCCTGTGAAGCTATCTAAACCATTAACACTAGGGATAAATCCTTCACAGTTTTCACCCGTTGCCACCACTAGAAACTCTCCGACATACTCTTCCACAAAACCTGAAACCCCGTTTTTGGCTATAACCATCCATCTCTTTGTAACCTTGTCATACCATGCACTCTCAACACTTCGATTGTACAATGGATCCACATTGAATTCAGTAACATACTCATGCAAGTATCGAACAAACATATATTTGGGTACAAATGTGGGTGCTGAAACTGGAAATGGCATGTGAGGGAGTTCACAAAAGTTTTTAGCTAAGTGAAGCTTCAAACGATCGTAAGCCTTCTTTTGCCATAAAGATGCATAACAATCATCCCTTTCCAAAATGACATTTGGAATAGAGAGAAGATTGAGACAGGCAGATGTTGCAAGTCCCGCAGGTCCTGCTCCTACTATCACAACAGCTGTTTCATGCTTCATTTTTATTCAAGCTCTTCAGTACTGTGGTTTTGTTCTGATGATTGTACGGACGAATGGATGATGAAGCAGACCATGCAATAACCCTTTATATAGGAATAGGGCGAACAGACAAACCAGACTAACTTTCCTTGATCCAAGGGACGGTTATTTTGAAATTATTTTGTTCCTATCCTCTCTAATGAATAAAATGAATAAAGGTTTTTTTTTTTTTTTTTTTTTTTTTGTTATTTGTTAATCTTTTATGAGTTTTGACACTTGTCATTTTATGGTATTTTAAAAAATATATATATTATCCACTTGTCAATTTCTGATTTGTTTCGATTTTTAAAATTAAAATCATAATTTATATATGTAAAGTATTAAATATAATATATATGAAATTAAATTGTAATAAATATGTTTCTTTATTTTTTATTTTAAAGTTTTACATTTAAAAATATTTACTACTTATATTTTAATGTTTAATTTCTTTTTTAAATTATCCCGTATAATATATGAGTCTCACACCTAATTGATCTTAAATAGATAAATGAAATTGCATTCATCGAATTTGTCCCTGCTTTATTGGAAACAAGCTTTGAGTGGATAATTTACCCGTTACAAAACTTTATTCAACAGAAATCTATGTGTTCAAACATGAGAAATTGAATTGATTCAATTTTTACCACCATCAATTAAATTATTTTCCTTATCTTATAATGTAATGGTTAAAAATAAAAATATCAAAATTAATTAATGAAAACCCATATAAACTTATCAATTATCAAATATAAAAAGTAGTTTTGACCATATCCAAACCATTCAAAAGGACTGCAATTAAATTTATATCGTAAACAAATTATTGTTCTTAGGAAAGAAAACTAAAATTTGTTATGGTAAATTTCATCCTTTTTTTAATAGTTATAATATATCATGTTCTAACTAATATGTAGCTTTAAAATTAAAATTTGATTTATAACATGTGATATTAATTTCTAAATGAATAGTGCATAATAACAAATAACTAATTACATGGATGTTTATGAATAAAAACTAAGTTATATCATGTATTAATGACATTTAAAAAATATTAGTTTAAAAAGGTTTAACAATGTACTTTCGTCTTGTATTAAATATTAATGCAACACATTAAAAATATTATTTTACATGGAGAATGTATCACTTTCAAACAAGTCTTCCATTTAAAAGCTTTAATCAACAATTGCAGCATGTTTTTTTGCTACCCTAAAAAAATGTTGGGTATTTTACAACGTTTATTTCAAAAATGTTGCTTTAGAATCAAAACAACAATTTTCTGAAAAGAAGCTTTTAATCTTGCATAGGGATAATGATTTAGGAGGATAATAACGTTTTATGTTTGTCAATTTTAGGTCTCTAACGTATTTTTTATGTGTATTACACCATTAAAGTTATTATAACCGTTTACAAATAGTCCTTTTAACAGGAAGAAGCCGGTAAAAGGATTATTTATAAACGGTTATAACAACCTTAATGGTGTAATATACACAAAAAATACGTTGGGGACCTAATATGGACAAATGGAAAACGTTATTACCCTCCTAAGTCATTATCCTATGAAACTATAAACCCCTATAATAAATTTTTACTTTTTAAATAAGAAACTTATAGGTCTTGGGGTTGGTAGTTTGGATGTTTTTAACCTCAGCCATTTTTATAAATGGAAGTGGCGGTTTCTTAATCACAAGGGAGCTCTTCGGGTTAAAATTGTCAAATTTTGTCATGGGGAAGGTGGTGGTTTTTCGGAAGATTCGAGAATAGGAATTGGAGGGGGTGTTTGGCAAAAGATTGTAGGATCCATTAATCACCTCCATGAGAATGGTTGTATTCCTTCTAATTACATGTATAGAGTGGTAATGGATGAGACTCAAACGAGGTTCTAGAATGATGTTTGGTGCTTGGATATTCCTTTTAAGGAGCGGTTCGGGAGGTTCTTTGCTTTGACCTTTAATCAAGATGCTCGAGTAAGTGAATAATGGGATCCGGGGGGGGGGGGGGGGATGTAATTTTCATTGGCCCCTCCTCTAATCCTCCAACGCCAATGAAAATTACATCCCTCCGGATCCCATTATTCACTTACTCGAGCATCTTGATTAAAGGTGAAAGCAAAGACCCTCCTGAACCACTCCCTAAGAGGAATATCCAAGCACCAAACATCCTTCTAGAACCTCGTTTGAGTCTCACCCTCCACCACTCTATACATGTAATTAGAAGGAATACAACAATTCTCATGGAGGTGATTAATGGATCCTACAATCTTTTGCCAAACACCCCCTCCAATTCCTATTCTCGAATCTTCCGAAAAACCACTTCCTTTCCCATGACAAAATTTGACAATTTTAACCCGAAGAGCTCCCTTGTCATTAAGAAACGACCACTTCCATTTATAAAGAAGGCCGAGGTTAAAAACATACCAACCTCAAGACCTACAAGTTTCTTATTTAAAAAGTAAAAATTTACTATAGGGGTTTATAGTTTCATGGGATAATGACTTAGGAGGGTAATAACGTTTCCTGTTTGTCCATATTAGGTCCCCAACGTAGTTTTTGTGTATATTACACCATTAAGGTTGTTATAACCGTTTATAAATAATCCTTTTACCGGCTTCTTCCTGTTAAAAGGACTATTTGTAAACATTTATAATAACCTTAATGGTGTAATACATACAAAAAATACGTTAGGGACCTAAAATGGACAAACATGAAACGTTATTACCCTCATAAGTCATTATCCCATCTTGCATATATAATAGAGTAACCTTATAGTGGTGAGCTTACATTTGTAACTGATTTTTTTATAAATAAATGTTGGATAAAAAATGATAACATAAATTATCTTGAATCGTTAATGTTTGTTTAGGTATATATATATATATATATATATATATATATATATATATATATATATATATATATATATATATATATATATATATATATATATATATATATATATATATATATATATATATATATATATATATATTAGATGTGTGCCCGCGCAAAGCTGCAGTGATAAATTGCTATTTTGACAAATAGTTCTGTATGGAGAAATAATTACTAGATTTTGTTATTCGTTATTATGTAATAACAAATTATCATTTTAAAATAAAATATTTATGTTTAGAACTTATACTTATATTGTTTGTTTATATATTTTCCATAAATTAATTATTTTGGTGTCTAGTTCAAGAAATATAAATTAATTTATATAGATAAATTTAATATTTTAAAATTGTCATTTTGCTCCATATTAAATTTCTTAATAACTTTCCTTAAATCATGTCTTCAAACTTTTGGCAAGTATTAATGATTTGTTTATGCATAACTGATTTGTACAAAAAGTTGTGTATGTTGCACCTCTTAAAATTCAAGATATGACTAATATGCTTTATAATATATATATATATATATATATATATATATATACACACACACACACACACACACACACACACACACACCATGCCTTTAGCGGCGACACAAGCTTTTAGCGGAGACAAATGGTAGAGTTGCCCCTAAAAGCCCGTGTCGCCGGTAATTGTGTCGCCGCTAAAGGTTTTTCACCCGAATCCGCGTTATCCCCTTCTGATAGATATCAGCTGTTCGATCGAGTATCTAATCCAACGGTTGGGGCCTCTTATCCGCACAAAACCAATACTGGTGACATTTTGTCGCCGCTAAAAGTCGAAAAAGTCGTCGCTAATAGTGTAGCACCTGGTTCCTGGTATGTAAAATGTATCTAAGTATTTTTGCATTTTTAGCCTTGGACTCGGCGAGTTACAGGCCCGACTCGCCGAGTAGAGACGGGATATGGAACACGTTTAAGTTGGCGACTCGGCGAGTCCATATTCTGGACTCGGCGAGTCTCCGCTGTCTGGTGAAACCCTAATTCCAAGGGTTTGCACCCTATTTAAACCATCATGTGCGCCCCAAGCTTGCCCCCTTCACCCTCAGAGCCCCCTATATCGTTCTAACATCGTTCATTGTGAGATTAAAGTGCCTTGATGTGTTTTCTTGAAGACTTTGAGAGAGAAAGGAGAGTAGATCAAGAGGAGAAGAAGGTGGCCAGACATCTTGGTGTTATTTCAGAGATACCCTTGAGGTATAACTTAGTTTCCCCCTGTTTTCATGCTTATAGTCCCTTAGAGCTCCATTAAAGTCCTTCTTGAGCCATTTCCAAGCTTGGGTATGAAGTAGGGTCTGTGACAAGCTGATTAACCTTTAGATCTAGGCATGCTTGAGCTCCAGGAGCTCGGACCCACTGCCTTTATGAAGCCATATTGCATGAAAGCCCTAGATCTACTCTTTTAGTGCATTTTGAGCCCTAAAACCTTCATTGGTGTTTATTTACACGTAAAGTTGGAAACTTTACGTGTTAATCAAGCCCTAAGAACCAAGATCTATGTATGGCATGAGCTGGATTCAAGCAAAATCGAGTATATAGTATTTGCATGTGAAAGACTCGGCGAGTCGTTCATCGGACTCGGCGAGTCGAGTCGTGAGTCCCCGAGTTTTCCTCCTTTCGTGTTTGCTGAGTGGAGTAGTGAGTCATGGGGTGTGACTCAGTGAGTCGGAAGCCAGACTCACCCATGAAGGAGCTCGACGAGTCAATGCCCTGACTCGGGGAGTCCAAGGCAATCTTCTTGCCTCAAGAACAGACTCGGTGAGTTGTTCATACAACTCGGCGAGTCTCAGCATAGAATGTTCTTCGAATGAAGATGAACTCGACGAGTTGTTCATACAACTCGGCGAGTAGGATGAAGGACTATTGGACTTCGGTTTAGAAGGAAAACTTGTCGAGTCAATGCCTAACTCGACGAGTAGAGACGGGATTATGGTCAATCGAATAGATAGGGACTCGACGAGTTGGCGAGCCAACTCGGCGAGTCGGGTCAACTGGAAGTTGACTTTGACTTTGACTCTTAGTTTGGTTAGGGGTAAATGGTCATTTTACCCTGAGGTCGGTTAGCAGTATTTGACTGAGTGTTTTGTGGGAATTATAGCCGGAGGATTTCCGGGGCAGCAGCAGCAGTAGACAGTCAGTTCCCACGCAGATCAGCAGCTACTTTGAGGTGAGTCACCTTCCAGTAGCGGTAGGTCTACGACCACAATGCCAGCCCACCAGTAGGAGTTGTATGTTGGATGATTGTCTTTGTGATATCATCTAGGTTTGCTACTAACTGATATGTTATATGCTGGCATGATATATATATATATATATATATATATATATATATATATATATATATATGTGTGTGTGTGTGTGTGTGTGTGTGATAGTAGAATAGTTCGGTTGTTAGGACCGAAGGGTAGGTCAGACACCCCAGATATGTCTGACAGTATGTGATGATATGTTTATATGCTGGCATGATATGTTATATGCGATAGTGGTAGTAGGAGGGGAATAGTCCCCAAGTTCAGTCGTTAGGACCGAAGGATAGATCGGACACGCCAGATATGTCTGATAATATGTTATGTTATGATATATGTGATAGTAACAGTAGGGGTGAAATAGTCCCCGAGGATCGGTTGTTAGGACCGATGGGTAGTCAGCACCCCAGAACGGCTTGACATGGGTAGTCAGCACCCCAGAACGGCTTGACACGGGTAGGTCGGCACCCCAGAATGGTCGTACCGGGTAGGTCGGGCACCCCAAAATTGCCCGGCAGTATGTATGATATGTGATTGTATGGTATGTGGTATGATGGGGGAACTCACTAAGCTTTGGGCTTACAGTTTTCAGTTTTGGTTTCAGGTACCTCTTCTTCGAAGGGGAAGGAGCTGGCGCGGTAGCGGCACATCACATACATGCTTTGTATTCTGCACTATGAGTTTTTCCTGGGGATTTGTACTCTGACATTATTATATTTTATAAAATGGTTTCCAGACACGCGACATCTTTTATAAATTGATATGATTGGTGAATGTTTTGCTAAGTATATGTTTTAAAAATGAAATTTTTGGCTCGTATTTTTGGGACGTTACAAGTTGGTATCAGAGCCCTGGTTTGAGGGATTCGGACACACCTTCGGGGGTGTCTGAACTCAAATCGAGGGATTAAAAGATTTTAAAGAAGAAAATATTTTCTAAAAATCTAAGTAAAGAGTTTTAAGAAGGAACGAAGTGTGTGATGTGCGCGATCGGCCGAGCTCAAGTAAGTATTCCCCAAAGTACCCATACAAGCTTATGTTATGTTTATCAGTTTCAGTAGAACAACATGCTAGAATAGGACTAAGGATCTAGGAGTGATGCCTTATGTGCCTGCTTTATGTGCTTCAGTGTATGAAAATTGCATGCTAGAATTGAGTAGACAATAGTAGGATAGCCTGTTTAGGTTATGCCTAATAGTATGAGTTTAGCATTGTATGCTAGTTTAGCTTCTCTTTATGAGGACGGAATTGCTTGAGATTGTTCCCTTTTGTCTGAATGCTGCTTGCTTTGTGCTTCGTGGGACTTTGAGTGATGGGAGTTAGACATTAGGTGAATACGTCACGTCACATGTGATCAAGGTTGAATAATCTTAGAGTGTTGGATTTGGCCCTATTGCACAGCTCTTGTCTGAGTCTAACCGTTATAGAGATGAGTCTGTTACTCGAAGGATTATCCGAGCCTCACCACATGTGATGGTATTCAGGTAATGGCTAATTGGCATTACAAAGAGGCCTTCAGCAGCTGAGGACTGGGTAGGGTGGAGTTAGAGATTTCCCTAGGGCAAGCCTAGGATGAGTATAGCAGTGATCAGCGGTAGTGAAAGGGATCTGGTGGAGTCAAGGAAGTCCTTGAAGAAGGTACATATAGATATGGAAGGTAGTATGGGCCTGTACTACTGAAAGCAGAGGATCCGTACCCGAACCAAGGAAGGCCAAGATGAGACCATGGAACTTGTGGTTGGTGTGATCCCTCCAAAGGTATTAGTATCACTAACGATTATTATTTATGTATTTCAGAATGGTGGTACTACACTCGAGGCCAACAGTTGGCAGTTCAGGAGAGGGATCGGGTTCGGGATCAGGTTCCTAGCCAGTAGATGAGGGGCTACACGAGTTCATCGTGTCAGAGATCACCAGAGGCATCCTTGAGTCGACCCCCATTATCTTCGGGTCGATCAAGGAAGGGATAGTTGAGTTGATGGAGGAGCGCCTCAGGGCATTCAAGAGCAACATGGCATCTGGCCAGTCGGGATCTCGCACATTGTCCTTCAAGGAGTTGAGGGGTAGTGGTGCGCCAGATTTTCATGGGGCGAAGGACCCCATAGCTGCCAGGTGATGGATTGCAGAGAGTGAGTCTGCACAGTTGATTAGCTTCTACCCTGAGGGGTCGAAGGTGAGGTTTACAGCAGGGTGTTTACAAGATCGAGCTAGGGATTGGTGGGAGTCCGTGGGTGACTCGTTGGGAGCCTCGACTGTCGAGGCTATGACCTGTTCGGACTTCGCGACCAGGTTCAGGGCAGAGTTTGCGCCGGCTCTCGAGCTTCAACAGCTGTCCAGGGAGTTCTTGGATATGAGGCAGACGACGGAGACTGTGGCGGAGATCACAACCAAGTTCCGGGAGAGGGCATTGTTGATTCCCCAGTATGCGGGTGATGAGGACATGAGGAGGACCTGCTACCGTGACATGCTCCGAGCTGATATTCGGGAGCATGTCAGTTTTTCAGCTTGCCCTACCTTGGACTCTATGATTGCTAGGTCGAGGGAGAGGGAGATAGATCTGGAGCGCATCCAGAAGAGGAAGATAGAGGAGGGACAGGTAGGAGGGGCTTCGGGGAAGAAGCCTAAGGGACCAGATGGTAGGCCGAAAGGCTAGTCAGGACCGAGTCGCTGCAAGAAATACGGCAGGCCTCATGAGGGGGCATGTAGGCTGGGATCGTCGGGCTGCTATAAGTGTGGCAAGACGGGGCATTTCAGCAGGGATTGTACCGCCCCTGCACCTGTGATACAGACGTCTGAGTTGCTGTGTTTCCACTGCAACCAGAGGGGCCACAAGAAGGCCAATTGCCCCTAGTTGACAACATCAGCGCCGGTTAAGGCGCCGGCTCCAGCTACCTTGCGGATTACAGATGGCCGGCAGGGCAAGGCAGAGGCTCCAGTGGTGGGGAGCCGGACGTTTCAGCTGACTACTGAGGAGGCACACGCCGCACCCGATGTGGTGACGGGTATGATTCTTTCCCTCTATTTTATTTTTATGATGTTATGATGTTGATATGTGCTCTGTGTATATGCGTTAGGATCGTTCCATGTGAATGGTATCCCTATTCAGGTGTTGTTTGACTCGGGTGCCACCCGATCATTTGTTTCCCTTGCGCTTATCAAGAGGTTTATTGAGTCTTCGGGCATGTTGGATTGCCCTTTAGAGGTAGAGATTGCCGATGATCGATCGATGCGAGCATCAACAGTATTCAAGGATTGTGTTCTAAGGTTATTTGAGGAGAGCTATTTGGTGGATTTGGTTCCCATCCCAATGCGGGGGAACAAGGTGATTATAGGCATGGATTGGTTGAGCCCTAATGGGGCGGTGATAGATTGCGCACAGCAGCTAGTGCGGATCAGGACCCCAAGTGGGGGAGAGTTGGTGATCCATGGCGAGAGGCCACATCATGGACCCATAGTATGTTCAGCAGCAAGATCTAGGTGCCACCTTTAGCAGGGTTGCGCGGAATATGTCGTGTACGTTATGGATACCCGGGAGACGGGTAAGGCGACGGTAAGCGAGGTTCCAGTGGTGCGAGACTACACTGATGTGTTCCTAGAGGAGCTTCCTGGAATACCTCCGGAACGTCAGGTAGAGTTCAGGATCGACCTAGTTCCTGGTGCAGCTCCGATAGCCAAGGCACCCTATCATTTGGCTCCTCCTGAGATGCAGGAGTTGTCTACGCAGCTGCAGGAGCTGCTAGACAAGGGATTTATTTGACCAAGCAATTCACCCTGGGGAGCCTTGATCCTGTTTGTGAAGAAGAAGGACGGGTCGCATCGGATGTGTATAGATTACCGGGAGCTGAATAAGGTAACGGTGAAGAACCGTTACCTACTCCCGAGGATTGATGACCTCTTTGATCAGTTATAGGGAGCATCTTGGTTCTCCAAGATCGATTTGCATTCAGGTTATCATCAGATGAGGATCAGAGAGGAGGACGTACAGAAGACCGCGTTTCGTACGCGTTATGGCCATTATAAGTTCGTGGTGATGCCGTTTGGGCTCACCAATGCTCCTGCCGCGTTCATGGACCTGATGAACCCCGTGTGTAGACCGATGCTGGATCGGTCTGTGATAGTTTTCATTGATGACATCTTGGTTTATTCCAATACGCAGGAGGAGCACAAGGAGCATATGAGAGAGATTTTGGAGACCTTAAGGAGGAAGAGCTTGTATGCCAAGTTCTCCAAATGTGAGTTTTAGTTGCGCGAGGTGCAGTTTCTTGGGTACCTCGTCAACCAGAACGGGATTTCAGTAGACCCGGCCAAGGTGGAGGCCGTGATGAGATGGGAGGTTCCGAAGTCTCCATCCGAGATTCGGAGTTTCCTAGGATTAGTAGGCTACTATTGGAGATTCATTCAGGATTTCTCCAAGATAGTCGTACCCCTGACACGGTTGACTAGGAAAGCCATGGTCTTTCGATGGGGGCCTGAGCAGCAGGCAGCGTTCGAGATTCTGAGGCGGAGATTGTGCGAGGCGCCAATCTTAGCCCTGCCCGAGGGCGTAGAGGATTTTGTGGTATACTGTGATGCGTCTATCTCAGGCTTGGGCGCAGTATTGATGCAGAGGGGACATGTCATTGCTTATGCCTCGAGGCAGCTGAAGCCTCACGAGGCGAACTACCCAACGGATGATTTAGAGTTGGGGGTGGTGGTCTTATCCCTCAAGATTTGGCGGCACTACCTCTACGGGGTTCGATGTACCATTTACACGGACCACAAGAGTTTGAGGTACCTCATGGATCAGCCAAATCTGAACATGAGGCAGCGTCGGTGGTTGGACGTGGTGAAGGATTATGATTGCGAGATCCTTTATCACCCAGGGAAGGCCAATGTAGTGGCTGATGCGCTTAGCCGTAAGGCGGCACCGATTAGGGATGTGTGTATGAGGATGACGGTGGTGACTCCACTGTTAGACCAGATTCGGGAAGCTCAGCAGGAGGCTATGAAGGAGGAACATCGGAAGAGCGAGTGAATTGTGGGTCAAGTCACCTCCTTCGATTATGATAGCCGAGGATTATTGACACTACACCGTAGGGTGTGGGTGCCGTATCACGGAGGCGTACGCCAGATCTTGATGGAGGAGGCGCACAAATCCCGATTCTCTATTCATCCAGGGGTGACAAAGATGTATAGGGATCTTCGTCTAGACTATTGGTGGCCCTGCATGAAGCGGGATGTGGCTTGGTACGTCGAGCGATGTTTGACCTGCAGGAAGGTCAAGGCTGAGCATCAGAGACCGCACGACAAGATGTAGCCATTGGATATCCCATTGTGGAAATGGGAAGAGATTATGATGGATTTTATCACAAAGCTTCCCCGGACTGCGCGAGGAGTAGATTCGATTTGGGTCATCGTGGATCGATTGACCAAGAGCGCCCATTTTATTCCGATCCAGGAGAGTATCTCGGCTGAAAAGTTGGCTGATATCTGTATTAGGGAAATAGTGGTGCGGCACGGAGTGCCGGTGTCAGTGATATCTGACCGAGATGTGCGGTTCACTTCCAAGTTTTGGAAGAAGTTTCATGATGAGTTGGGCACTCGTCTGCATTTTAGCACCGCCTTTCACCCGCAGACGGATGGTCAGAGCGAGCGGACCATCCAGACTTTGGAGGATATGTTGCGGGCTTGCGTGCTAGACTTCGATGGTAGCTGGGATACCTATCTTCCCTTGGCTGAGTTCTCATACAACAACAGCTACCATGCGAGTATCGACCGCCCTCCATTCGAGATGTTGTACGGACGGAGGTGCAAGACCCTGATATGCTGGGGTGAAGTTGGCCAGAGGGTCATGGGGAGCACAGAGGTGGTGCTCAAGACGACCGAGAGAATCTAGCAGGTTCGAAGCAGGCTTCAGACTGCGCAGAGTCGGCAGAAAAGTTACGCAGAAAAGCGCTGATCAGACCTGGAGTTCCAGGTCGGGGATATGGTTCTCCTGAAGGTGTCGCCTAGGAAGGGCGTCATTCGATTCAGGAAGAGGGGCAAGTTGGGCCCGAGATACATTGTTCCGTTCAGGGTTGTAGCTCGGGTTGGCAAGGTGGCATATAGGCTGGATCTGCCAGCCGAGCTCAGTCAGATCCACAACACCTTCCATGTCTCCCAACTGCGGAAGTGCCTAGTGGATGATTCAGCGGTAGTGCCATTAGAGGATATCCAGGTTGATGATAGCCTGAATTACATTGAGCGCCCAGTCGCAATCCTCGGCCGGAAGTCGAAGGATCTAAGGAACAAGAGGGTGGAATCAGTGAAGGTGCAATGGCAGCACCGAAAGGGTTCAGAGTGAACTTGGGAGCCGGTGGAAGAAATGATGGAGCATTACCCCGAGCTGTTTCAGGATCGAGCAGTAGACTTCGAGGACGAAGTCCAAAATAAGTGGGGGAGATTTGTAGCACCTGGTTCCTGGTATGTAAAATGTATCTAAGTATTTTTGCATTTTTAGCCTTGGACTCGGCGAGTTATAGGCCCGACTCGCCGAGTAGACACGGGATATGGAACACGTTTAAGTTGGCGACTCGGCGAGTCCATATTCTGGACTCGGCGAGTCCCCGCTGTCTGGTGAAACCCTAATTCCAAGGGTTTACACCCTATTTAAACCATCATTTGCACCCCAAGCTCGCCCCCTTCACCCTCAGAGCCCCCTATATCGTTCTAACATCGTTCATTATGAGATTGAAGTGCCTTGGTTTGTTTTCTTGAAGACTTTGAGAGAGAAAGGGGAGTAGATCAAGAGGAGAAGAAGGAGGCCAGACATCTTGGTGTTATTTTAGAGATTTCCTTGAGGTATAACTCATTTTCCCCCTATTTTCATGCTTATAGTCCCTTAGAGCTCCATTAAAGTCCTTCTTGATCCATTTCCAAGCTTGCGTATGAAGTAGGGTCTGTGACAAGCTGATTACCCTTTAGATCTAGGCATGATTGAGCTCCAGGAGCTCGGATCCACTGCCTTTATAAAGCCATATTGCATGAAAGCCCTAGATCTACTCTTTTAGTGCATTTTGAGCCCTAAAACCTTCATTGGTGTTTATTTACACGTAAAGTTGGAAACTTTACATGTTAATCAAGCCCTAAGAACCCAGATCTATGTATGGCATGAGCTGGATTCAAGCAAAATTGAGTGTATAGTATTTGCATGTGAAAGACTCGGCGAGTCGAGTCGCGAGTCCCCAAGTTTTCCTCCTTTCGTGTTTGCTGAGTGGAGTAGTGAGTATTGGGGTGTGACTTAGTGAGTCGGAAGCCAGACTCACCCATTAGGAACTCGGCGAGTCAATGCCCTGACTCGGGGAGTCCAAGGCAAACTTCTTGCCTCAAGAACAGACTCGGCGAGTTGTTCATAAAACTCGGCGAGTCTCAGCATAGAATGTTCTTCAGATAAAGATGAACTCGACGAGTTGTTCATACAACTCGACGAGTAGGATGAAGGACTATTGGACTTCGGTTTAGAAGGAAAACTCGTCGAGTCAATGCCTAACTCGATGAGTAGAGACGGGATTATGGTCAATCGAATGAATAGGGACTCGACGAGTTGGCGAGCCAACTCGGCGAGTCGGGTCAACTGGAAGTTGACTTTGACTTTGACTCTTAGTTTGGTTAGGGGTAAATGGTCATTTTACCCTGAGGTCGGTTAGCAGTATTTGACTGAGTGTTTTGTGGGAATTATAGCCGGAGGATTTCCGGGGCAGCAGCAGCAGTAGACAGTCAGTTCCTACGCAGATCAGCAGCTACTTTGAGGTGAGTTACCTTCCAGTAGCGGTAGGTCTACGGCCACAATGCCGGCCCACCAGTAGGAGTTGTATGTTGGATGATTGTCTTTGTGATATCATCTAGGTTTGCTACTAACTGATATGTTATATGCTGACATGATATATATATATATATATATATATATATATATATATATATATATATGTGATAGTAGAAGAGTTCGGTTGTTAGGACCGAAGGGTAGGTCAGACACCCCAGATATGTCTGATAGTATGTGATGATATGTTTATATGCTGGCATGATATGTTATATGCGATAGTGGTAGTAGGAGGGGAATAGTCCCCAAGTTCAGTCGTTAGGACCGAAGGATAGATCGGACACCCCAGATATGTCTGATAATATGTTATGTTATGATATATGTGATAGTAACAGTAGGGGGTGAAATAGTCCCCGAGGATCGGTTGTTAGGACCGATGGGTAGTCAGCACCCCAGAACGGCTTGACATGGGTAGTCAGCACCCCAGAACGGCTTGACACGGGTAGGTCGGCACCCCAGAATGGTCGTACTGGGTAGGTCGGGCACCCTAAAATTGCCCGGTAGTATGTATGATATGTGATTGTATGGTATGTGGTATGATGGGGGAACTCACTAAGCTTCGTGCTTACAGTTTTCAGTTTTGGTTTCAGGTACCTCTTCTTCGAAGGGGAAGGAGCTGGCGCGGTAGCGGCACATCACATACATGCTTTGTATTCCGCACTATGAGATTTTCCTGGGGATTTGTACTCTGACATTATTATATTTTATAAAATGGTTTGCAGACACGCGACATCTTTTATGAAATGATATGATCGGTGAATGTTTTATTTCTAATGTTTTGCTAAGTATATGTTTTAAAAATGAAATTTTTGGCTCGTATTTTTGGGACGTTACAAATAGTGGCCTTAAAAAAGACGCGGTATCCTTCCCTCCAGACAGTCGCCGCTAAAAGTGTCGCTGTTAAAGGCTATCGCAGATAAAAAGAAAAAAACGGACGCATTCTTCTCTTTTGCTTCCTGTATTTGATCAAAACGTTGCTGCTCCTTCTTGCCCTATTTTCTGTGATCGGTTCCAATAATTCCAACAAGAAATCTCCCCACATTGTGAGATTAGGGATCAAAGGTGTTTAGAGCTTCAAATAAAATGGTCAACTCATGATTTCTAGCTCTATCTCAGGAAAAAAGGTAACTTGAAGTTCTTATATCTCTTTGTCTTTCTCTGTTAACTTCGATTTATAACTCCATTTGATGATTAATTGCAAATTATTTTTTAATTTTAGTGTTTTTGGTAGTTTTGTCTTTGGGTTTATTGTACGGGTGAGGGTATTTTCCGGTGAAGACCAATTTTTCCGGTGACATATTCGTTGATTTCTACCGCTACAGGTTCTATTTACTCCAATTTATTGTGAAATTTGAGTTTAATTGCAAGCTATGTGTAGTTGTATCAATTATGTGAAAATTGCCATATGTATCTATATTTGATGTTTGTATGAATCTATGTAAATTTGGTGTATATATGTCAATGGATGTGTGTTTGAAGTATATGTTATATATGAGTATTTGGTAGAAGTATGATGCTATTATCTATATATGTGAAATTATATGTATTTGTTATAAGTAGGATGTTACTATGTGTGTATGTGAATGTATGTATTTTTGTTGTATATGTGGTATATGAATGTGAAATTTATGTATTTGGTATAAGTAGGTGAAATTTATGTATTTGGTATAAGTAGGATGTTATTATCTATATATGTGAAAGTATTTGTATTTAGTCTAAGTAGGATGTTATTATATGTGTATGTGAATGTATTTGTATTTGGTATATATGTGGTATATGTATGTGAAAGTATGTGAATTTGATGCTCTTATGTATTATGTGAAAGTATGTGGTTTTGTATAAGTAGGATGCTATAATTGAAAAAAAAAATTATTGTTATAGTTGGAAAAAAACACAAAAAAATGTTATAAAATTGTTTAAAAAACTTATATACGAATACTAGAAAGTTTCTAGTTTGCTCCCAAACTAACATGAAATTAAGCAATAAGTTCTATAGTTAACTTATAATCTTCAACTTAACTTATAATGTTATATTTCTATAGTTTCATATTTATATTTTCATGTCTTTTTTAGTTTTAAAATTTTTTATTTGCAAGATATTTATACAATGCTATAAATAAAAAAATATATAAAATTTTTAATCTCGACAGTAAAAAAGAACAACACAACAACATAATAAAATTGTTTAAAGTACAATGCTATAATTGGAAAAAAAATTATTGTTATAATTAGAAAAAAACAAAAAAAAATGTTATAAAATTGTTTAAAAACTTATATACAAATACTAGAAAGTTTCTACTTTGTTCCCAAACTAACCCCAAATTAACCAATAAGTTCTAAAACTTATATATTAACCAATAACTTCCAAAACTTATATACGAGTGCTATAATTAAAAAATATATTTAGACAATGCTATAAATAATATATATATATATATATATATATATATATATATATATATATATATATATATATATATATATACTTTTTAATCTCAACAGTAAAAAAGAACAACACAACAAGTGTTCTACATCAGAGAGCCAAACAATAACCATCGGTGTGTTGTCGAGCGTGTTAATCATCGAAGTATTTGGGATCTACTTTCGAACGATGATCATGTCCCAACTTGTTTACAATGACTCTGTCCAAAATGTTGACAATGGTTCACACGAAAATGTAGACAATGTCGACGTACTTCAAAATATCTCTTCATCCGATGCTCCACATTTTATAGATTTCAGCATGTATTTTCAAAACATTAGAGTCATTGTTAATGCAGAAAGTGCAACTGAAGTTCCTCCTCCAACTGGTAGAGTCAATGATGTTTCTGATTATGAGACTGATTACGATGATATCGATTCTGATTATGATACCGAAGAAGACACTGAAGGATATGAGGAAGATTCTGATTAGAATATTTTTAAGGAAATACGTGTTTGTAATATGAACTTTATTTGGATTCCTAGTTTAAATAGAAATGTTTATTCCTATGTAAATGTTTATTTCTATGTAATGTGTATTTGTAATAAAAATTGTATAAGTATTTTTATAATTTTTGAGGAAATGTTGTCAATATGACTTTTGTTTGTGTATACCATGGTTGCTGTTATGGGCCGTGGATATGGGGGTGATGGAGTTGTGGATCCACCTTTCTCAGGTGGTAGAGGTGTTGGTCATCATGAGCAGGACCATAAGTCTTATTATGAATTTTTAGTTACTATTTGTATTCAATTATTATAAATTAAATACCGTTTCTAATAAATTTTAATTATATTTGTAGTTGAGCAACATGCATGTACGAAAGTCCGAGGCAAAGCCAAAAATATAAAGCTTGAAAGAGCGATATTACAGAATAAGGCAAACTGATTACCATGGAGTATGATAGTGATATAACATATAATCCTGTAGGAGAGCCGAAAGACATGTTTTCACGAGAAATTGGAAAAACAATGTGGCATATGGTCCCTTTTGATAAATAGACTTGGAAAAAAAATTTCCCTGCAATAAAGGACACCGTAAGACAACTTTAAGGGTAATTATTTATTTATAAATATTTTATATGGTTAATTATGACTGGTTTTTACTTGGTTAACTTTTTTTTGTAGACAAAGTTTGATTTAGATTAGATGTACAAGCTAATATGTTGACAGAGAGTTTTCAAGCAGCTTTGTTAAAAGGTTATCGAGAACGGAAAGCTGACGCAAAAGAATATTTGTTGATAATCGCAGGGTATGATGATATCCCGAGAACATTAGCCAACCCTCCAGAGGGTATGGATGTTGATAACCGAAAGAAAGCTGTTGAGCATTTCCAAATGGACGAACTCATAATTGCTTTAGACAGGAACAAAAAAACCCGTCAAATGCAAACGAACGTGAATCGTGGGGGGTCGAGCTCGTATAGAAGTACTTGATATAAGAAGGTAACATATGATACATGTAATTATTTATTGAAAATATAATCTAATTTTTAATGTTAAACAGAACCTTAAGAGAGTGGAAACATTTCGCAAGGCTCATACCGATAGGGTTGGTGTATTTGTTACTACCGAGGCGGAACAACAATATGTAAGTATTTAATTATAATTTTATCATATTATTAAGTATTTATTTATACTTAATTCTTACTCGCTTCTGGGAATTACAGAATCGGTTAGTCGAAGAGGTCTTAGAACAAACCCAAGGTGAAAGTGAGTTAACACCCGCTCAAGAAAGAGTCGCTTTTGAGAAAGTATTAGGAGAGCGACATGGACATATTAGAGGCATTGGCTGTAAACCTTTTGCTCTCCCGCCGATTTCACAGCCATCACAACCATCACCACAACCATCACAACCATCACAGGTAAAACAATCTACTTTAGTTTTTTGTGGTGATCATTTGCTAAAAGCTTTGGAAATTAGGTTTTTGTCCCAAGTGCAAGAAATAACAATGTACTTTGGTTTCTTGTCTAGTTTAAGAATAGCATTCTAATTTGGCATCATAAAATGCATGCTGATTTGGTAATTTTGGTTTTGTGGTGATTATTTGCTAAAAGCATTGGTAATTGGGTTTTTGTCCCAAGTGCAAGAAATAGCAATGTACTTTGGTGTTCTGTCTTAGACCCCATTTGATACGCATCTTTCCAGGTCCAAACAGATCTTTCTGGCTAAATGGACCGGAAAGACTGTTTGATTTGCACAAAAGAATGGGTCTTTCCCGGTAAGATATGTCTTTCCCAGAAAGCCCCAAAATCATATCTTTCTGGCTGAATAGGCTGGAAAGACAATTATACACCAAACCCCGCCTCTTTCTTTCTTTATTGGATTATTAATTTTTTTTAAAATTTATTTTTTTATTGAATTATTACTTTTTTTCATCATTCAGCACAGCCAATCAGATGTACAATCAAACATCATGATTTCTTTCCCAGTAAGAAACTTTCCCAAACAGCACTTTACTGGACAACACCTTCCCAGACAGAAACTATCAAACGGGACCTTAGTTTAAAAATAGCAATATACTTTAGCATCATAAAATGCATGTTGATTTGGTAATTTTGGTTTGTGGTGATTATTTGCTAAAAGCATTTGTAATTGGGTTCTTGTTCCAAGTGCAAGAAATAGCAATGTACTTTGGTTTTTTTGTCTTTGTTTAAAAATAGCAATCTACTTTGCATTACAAAATGCATGTTGATTTGGTAATTTTGGTTTTATGGTGATTATTTATTAAAAACTTTGGTAATTGGGTTTTTATCCCATGTGCAAGAAATAGCAATGTACTTTGGCTTTTTGTCTTAATTTAAAAATAACAATGTACTTTGATAGTTTTTGTTTATGTTTGATAATTTAACTTATAAGTTTATATATGTTGTTATTTATTATGTAGCTGGAAAATCTTCGTGCAATACTCAATGACCCGGCATGTAGGGATGAGCTTTATTCGTTTTTTTAATCACAAAATAATCAAGGAAACGATGGGAACGAAGATGATGGTATGTAGGGAGGAGTTTTATTTGCATATTACACTTGTTATCACATTTTGCTTCTTGTTAGATTATAGAACTTTTGGTTGTTTTCTGTAATTACCGGCGACATTATTACCGGTGACACTATTACTTTTGATATTTAATCGGATGTTTGTTTTGTAATTACTGACGACACTATTATTTTTGATATTTAATCGAATGTTGTTATGTAATTACCGGCAACCAAAATCGTTGATTAAAAAAAATTAAAAAATGGAAATTGTTATTACCGGCGACACTATTACCGATGACTATATCATTAGCGGCGACTGCACTCTTTAGTAGTGGGACACTCATTAGCAGCAACAATTCTCTTTAGCAGCGACAAGTTGATCAATAGCGACAAAGCAGTAGCGACAACTTATTACCGGCGACGTCTCACCGCTATTACCATTACCGGCGACAATGAGGCCCTTTAGCGGCGACTTTTGTCGCCGCTAATTGCCTTTTTTCCTTGTAGTGTATATATATAACACAAAAAGACACACATAACACTACAAGAAAGCAAATAGGTTATTTGTGACGATGTTAATAGCGGTGAAAAAACCTATTAGCGGTGACACCAAGTATTGTCGTCGGTAATAGTGGTTGTTGCCGCTAATGCTAAAAGACCGAATACATGTGATGTTTTGTCGAATAACCCATCAGGTTCAATCCAATGTTGTATGAGTGGAGAATCGTACACGAGCAGTAGTGACGCCATCAATAGCGACGACTTTGTCGCCGTAATACTCTAAAAGATCAAATCCGTGTGATGCTTCGTCGAATAAACCCATTCGTTGATAACCTCGTTCAATCCAACGACCTATAAGTGAAGAATCGTACACGAGTAGTAGCAACCACGTCAGTGGCGGTGATTTTTAGTCGTAAATGCTCTAAAAAATGACCGTGAGTTATTTTCCTCTGTTTACCACTTGAAGTCGCCGCTATTTCCGTTTGCCATTGCAAAAAAAGTCGTCGTTATTGGCCTTCATCGGCTTATCCCATTCATTTTCCAGATTACGTTGTTTTTGAGTTTCTTACATCCTCTCCGGTGATTTCAACCATAGCACATCAGATTATCGTCGTCCAGTCACCACCACAGCACATTATTGTCGTTTCACCACCTCACCACCGGAGATTGACTACCAGTGACAAAAAGTCGATTAGCGGCGACATTTGGCGCATGAGAGTTGCCGATATGCCTTTGTCCTTCCTCTTTTCTCTTTTTCTCTATGGTATGACCTTAATAAGCATTTTAATTGAAAAAAATTTGGGTTTTCAGAATCTCAATTTTCTCTGCCTTTCTCCTTTATGTTCCTAGTTATTGCAGCTCACCACACCACCACCACTACTGATCACATGTCAGGTTTTTACATATTTTGTGTATTGTTTTTGGTTTATTTTAGTGAAAACAAAAAACAAAATATGTGAATGTATATGTATTAGATATGTACATATACATAATCTATTTAAATATATGTGTATTGGATATGTTGGGATGAAAATCCTTGATGATCGATTAGATTCAAACAGGTAAGTAAAGAACACAAAGATGATCAAACAGATGCTGAATGATTAAAAGTCATGCCCCAGATGAACTCGATAAAGAATTTCAACTGTAGAGGTGTGTTAGGGTTACAAAAGATATCTAAGCAAAAACCTTAACAATCTACGGTGCATGCATGCACTATAAATACTCAAACCCTAATTAATGAGACGGTTGGAGATGCCCAATACTGTATACAAAATGTACTAACTATTATAAGCCCAATGACGCAACATCTAACACCCTACAATTTCCCCCTTTGCGTCAATTGAGGTGAGAGATGCTTCACTGTTGAGTCTTCTTAATTGTCTTGAAGAGCTTGGGTATCACAGCAAGCAAAGTTCTGCAAAACAAGATATACCACCGAATCATATCATTGAAGTTTTTCTTTGCATCAGCATCATTTAGGTTACACTTGTTAACGATCTCCAAAACATGTTCTAAGCAGGTTGTGGAGAACAAGTTTTTGTCAGGTGAAGCGAAGAGGCACTTCTGGAAAGCTCCAGGAACATCAGTCCCACGTTGAAACATCACAGTCAAGTGGACTGTATCAATTTTACCTATACTCACTTCGCTCATGTCGCTGGCTTTTCCAATCGGATTGACGGTGGGCTTTCACTTCAGAACTTTAGCAATCTCAATGTCAAGCTTCGCCACTTCATATATATACGATACCAACATTCGCTTCAGGTGAGCCAAAACGGGTTTGTATTTTTGTTCTTCAGTCAGCAGGAGGTTGAGCAACAAAATCCAATCACGAGGATTAAGATTGGGCAGATCAGCAAGCATGACTCATGCATAACATTTTTAGAACCCCTTGTTGATTTAAACTTCGCATTCACAGAGCCTCCTGTAGCGATTGGACCTGTAACCTTGATTGTTGTTAGATTCTGAGGACTCCAGGTTAAATACTGAGGTTTGCTATGAGTGAGATAAAAGTCAATTAAGGCTTTATCTACTTTCGCATCAGGAGAGGGAACATCAGCAATCAAATCAAAACAGTGGAAAACGAAGGATCTTCTTGTTATTGGCATATCAAACTGAGAATCCTTCGTGTTAGCCAGATCAAACGAAATAATCGGATCCAACGAGTGAACACTAGGGAATTCAACTGCCTCATGCATCAAACGCTCCAACGTCCACAATGGAAAGAGCATTTTCCTAAATTCCAAAGTGTCATGAGCTTCTTTTTCTTTTCGTTCCTTCTCCTCAATTTCTATCGCAATGCGAGAACTTTCGTTTATCTCATGTTCGCATGTTTTTTGCTTTAGATGATCCTCTTCACTTTCATCTTCTTCATCATCAACAACCATTTGATCTTTTCCTTTTGAACCCGAAGCTACATTAACCTTTGGTTCGTTTTTCTTCGGTTTTCCCCCTATCTTAGTAGCTTTATCTTCTCCCCCTTGTTTCGGAGGGACAGGGACCTCAGGAACACCCTTAGGATGTAGCTTATCAGCCAAGTGTCTGCGAATGGGCTTTCGTACTCTGATTGGAAGGTTTCTCTCTGCGAACATAGTTGGAATTTTGGGATTGCCAAAATTTCTTCCTGTCATTGAGATTGTTCTGGTATCTTCGATTCCTTAAACGTTTTTGCTCAACGAGTTGTTCAGCGTACTTGTGAATATTCAATTGAGGTTTTGGTTTCTTGGCATAGGTTTCATCCTTCGGTGACTGAGGATTGGTTTCGCTTTGAACTTCCTTGGTACCACTTGTGCTTCCCTTCTCAAATGTTGAACGATTGTTCAATGGTTCTGCCACATATCTACCTTTAACTCCCCAAGAGGCTCTTTTGGACAGATCCTTCGTTTTGTCTGCATTATCTATTGGCGCGGACCAAAAGAATTCATCACAACCATCTTTGTTGTCTTCATTAACGATGGACGTTAGCTCGATAGTTTGATTTTTGTCTAGTCCTTCAGTGGCAAACATTTGATTGGGTACAATTTGGACTTTAGGAAAAACAGTTGTTTTCGCTTTTAATGTTTTTGGTTTATTCTGAGAAATACGTGCGAATTCAACTGAATTTTCAGAAATTAAATCTTTCATAGGTTGAGGTTCATTTTTAACGAACTCTGAGCAATCCACTTCATCCTCCACTGAAATTTCACTCATATCACTGTCCTCATCGAATTCAGATGTACTTTTAACATTTATTTTATTTTCGGAACTCAATTTGGCACTCAATGAGTTAAATTTCAGAACAATATCAAATTTGATTTGCTTCTTATCGTTTTCATCCAAAAGTTGTTTCAACATATTTTTGTGGTCTTTGGACTTAATATATGATTCAATTCGTTCTAGTCCAACCCTTTATGCGTCAGAAGTTTCTTCTGACGAAATTATAGATTTGCATTTGTAACAGTCGGCGTCTATTTCATCTTCCTTTAATTCAACAAATGGTAAGATCATCTGATGAATTTTCTCACCAATTCCACAATCAAGGTGTAAGCGAGTAATGTTGAAGTAAAACCTTTTAGCAATCAAACAGAAAATGTTACATTGTTTTAAAAGCTTTAAATTGTCACGTTGCAAGTAAATTAATTGATCCCTAGACTTAGATGACTGACTCAATGTTCTCAATCCACATTCTCCTCTCATCTCTTTTTGATGAAACCCTGCTCAATTGATCGGTTAGGTTAGAGTTTGTTAACCATGTTCGTTTTAAACTATCACTAATTCTTGAAAAAGTGAATTTTAGATCGTTTAATTCAGTTTCATATTTAGAAACAGGTATATTCTGGGATTCAAGAATGGAGTTTACCTTGTTAATTAGTTGTTAGCACTCATTGATCTGCTCTGGAACTGGTCGTGCTGCGAAACAGCTGTCATCTCCTCTTCCACTTCCAGTGGCACTCTTCTGTATTTGTGACCCCTCATCTGTCACCATCAAGCACCTGCCAGCAAACTGGGAACTCTCTTCCTTCGCAACGAACTCCTCCAAACTCATCTTCAATAATATTTTACTACACAATCAAAGCAGACATAGAGTTATTAGTAGTTTTCTTCTTCTTGATCTCCTCTAACTTTCGCATGTGGTATGCCTTATCATGTTCTCCTTCTTTCCTCTCATTCAACCTCCTCAGCATGCAATCCTAGGCCAAATGGTTTTTGCCATGACAATATTTATAGTCATAGGTAGATTCACCAATGACCTTTTTCTCCTTTTTCTCATCTTCCTTTTGAGAAGCGCTTTTACTTTCTTGCTTTACCTTTTCTGAGCTACAACTTCATTGCCAATTTTGGTTTTTGTTCAATGGAAATTTCTTCCGTGCGAACCACTTGAGATTCAAAACCATGAAGGAATACTCCTCATTTGTATGACCACATTCAAAGTGATCGGATTCAGATTCATCCTCTGCAACACTCTTTCCTTTCGCAATAAGAGCTAGAGACCCCATACCGGAAACAACTTTCGCTTCCTTCGACACTTAGCTTTCATGTGCCTTGAGAATTCCAACCAGCTTAGCCAAAGAATAACTTTTAAACTACTCGTGTGCCTTAAATGTAGAAACAACTGCCATCCATTCGGACCTAAGCCCATTCATAAAAGTAACCTTTTGCTCGATTGCTTCTCGTCCAATACTGTGTTTGGTCATCCCGCTGAGAAGATGGTTGTAGCGATTGAAGGTCTGACTTAGATTTTCCTCTGCTTTTGTGCGAAAACCCCAAACTCTGAAAGCAGGAGTGTTTGAGTCAAATGCTCAAGATCTACATCAGTGGAGTAAAGTTCCTTGATCCTGTCCCATATATCTTTCACAGTATCACACGAACTAACCAAACGAAATGTGTCTGCCTGCAAAGCAAATATGATGATCCTCATATCTTTAACGTTGCTAATAAGTTTCTCTTTCTCGTCTTGAGGCACTTCTTGCATGTCAAGAAGCAGTTGGTTGTATTCTTTCTGAGTTTTGATTTTTCTTTTGATCTCTATGTGAATGAATGGACCTAGAGTAATGGCTTCCCATATCATATAACCATTATCGTCTTAAACGAGAACATAATCTTCAAAATGAAGTGCCCAAACTTCATACTCATGTGGGAAGAGAATCGGGATCCTTGTACTTGATCCAATACATCTTGAGATATTCAAGGATTTAATGCTAGAATCATCGTGCTGCATGATGATGATTTCTTCTATACCTGTTATGAATCCGATATGCAAACTAAACAAAAAATAGGGTAAGATAAATATCACTTGTAAGTCGTCAAAAAACAAATAAAGACAACTAATCAAGAGCCTATATTAACGAAAACCCTAGTAGCTCAACAAACAGAAGAGATGCGTATAGATTACACAATCTCCTGCTCTGATACCAATTGTTGGGATGAAAATCCTTGATGATAGATTAGATTCAAACAGGTAAGTAAAGAACACTAAGGCCCCGTTTGATAGTTTCTGAATGAGAAAGTGCTGACTGAGAAATGTCTGTCTGAGTAAGAAATTCTGACTGAGTAAGAAATCATGTTGATTGATTGAAAATCTGACTGAATGTGCCGACTGGTGTAAAATGACCATTTTACCCCGATGCTCTACGCATTTCTATGCAATATGATGATGATGATGATGATGATAATAATAATTGTAACACCCAAAGTTTTGAAGGCCAAGAAAGGAAAGAAAAAACCCTAATTTTAAGGGGAGACTCGGCGAGTCCAAGGAGGAACTCGGCGAGTCGGCCAAGGAGACTCGGCGAGTCTGGTCTGTGCGAGGAAAACCCTAATTCCGGGAGTTGTATCCTATATAAAGGGTGTTATGTCCCTCCCTCAGCCTCCATATCATCCTAGAGAACCTGTAAACCCTATATTTCGTGTGAGCTTCCATCATTTGAGAGAAATAGCTTTGGAGGAAGGAAATTTTGGAAAGGAACTTGAAAATCAAGAAGGTTGTTTCAAAGAAGAAGTGTATATCTGAGATCTACTTCAGTTTGTGTTCATCTTGGAGGTATTAAGCTGCCATTTTCCCTTCTTTGCATCTAGATATTATTGTTATGAGATTTGGGGGTTTTATGGTTGATTGAGGCCCAATTCGAGTTTAGGGTCTTAGATATGTTGTTGCCACTTCAGATCTAGTGTTAGGATGGTCCAATATGTCATAAAGCATCAGAAGATGAGTAGTTGGTGAAGCCCTTTTGTCCTTAAACCAAACCCTAGTATGTCTTGAGCCTCGATCTCTTTAGTTATACGTAAAGTTTGCAACTTTACGTAGGGATTGAGCTTTGGAAGTATGGATCTATGGTTTGGAGTACCTGCATGACACAAAAGTCCTCTACATGTATGAAGATCTGAATGGACTCGTCGAGCCCTTCGAGTGGACTCGGCGAGTATCATGAAGATGAGGAGGAACTCGACGAGTGGGATGAACAGCTCGTCGAGTCGGATGAAGTTGGGCATGAACTCGGTGAGTTGGATGAACAACTCGGCGAGTTGGATGAAAATTGCCTTGAACTCGGCGAGTCTGTTCTTGGACTCGGCGAGTCAGGTTGCGAAGCCCCAAACCCTTCGAGTTAAGACTCGAATCAGTGAGTCGGGTGGAGACACAGTGAGTTGGACAGGTCAGGACTCGGAAATCGTTGTACTCGGCGAGTCATGGACTGACTCGGCGAGTCGAGTCGCGAATGGAAAGGACTCTGAACATATGAACTCGGAGAGTCAATAAGGTGACTCGGCGAGTAGGGTTGACCTGGAAGGTTGACTTTGACCTTGAACAGAGTTGACTTGGTTGTCTTTCGGGGGTCAGTTAGACTCAGTGTTGCATTGATATTGGTAGCTTGGGGAGCGAGTGGAGTAGGAGTTCAGAGAGTTGTCGGGCAGCAGCTAGTGGGTTCATCAGCCAGTTCAGCCAGTGCAGGTGAGTTTCCCTTTGTATGAATGGGTCTATGGCCACAATGTCGGCCCATGTAGTTATGAGTAGAAGACCCGGGGGTTAGCCCTAGGCACAATATGCTAGTATGATATTTGGGATGAGGTCCAATGATAGAGGGCGGGTGCCCAAGGAATGGTTTATGTGATAGTTTATACTTGTTTTTTGTGTGATACTTGTATGTGCCTGGTAGGGAGGTGAGTGTGGGCGAGGTCCCGTATCTCACCAATAGCAGAGTGTGGATGGTGTTCCATATCTCAGTAGCAGCAGATCAGGGGCGAGGCCCTAGTTAGGGAAGGAGTGAGGATGGGCTGGGCCCGCACCTCACTATCAGCAGGAGTATGGACGGGTTCCATGACTCATCAGTAGCACGACAGGGATGGGGCCCAGAGATAGGCGAGGCCTTACAGCAAGATCCGTTAGTATGTGTTTAGCTTATGAATGTGATGTAATATGTTTATGTGCTATTATATGTTAGTGGGCGAGGCCCTGTGATAGGCGAGGCCTAAGTGAAACAGATCTGTATCCGAGCGGGCCTCGAAGCCAGGCGGGGCCTGGAGCGGCGGGGCCGTTGTAGCGGGCGAGGCCCAGTATGTGCAGTATTTGGTTATGCATGGTATGTGGTAGGGTGGGGAACTCACTAAGCTTCGTGCTTACGACTTTTAGTTTTGGTTTCAGGTACTTTCGGTAGCGGTGGGAAGAGCTCGGGTGATCGCATGACACACACCATAGTTTAGACAGCCTGGGAATATTTACTCTGATAGCGAACATGTATTTTGGAAACTAACACTCTGTTTATGTTTTGAAATGATGAATTTGCTTAAAGTAATGTTTAATTAAAAGAAATTTTTAGTCTTGAATTTTGGGACGTTACAATAATAATAATAATAATAATAATAATAATAATAATAATAATAATAATAATAATAATAATAATAATAATAATAATAATAATGTATACAAAAGCTTCCAGCATAATAAACATTAAATATATTATTTTAAAGATAAAACACAAAAAGCCCTTTAGCTTGCTGGTAAACACCATTGTTTCTACAAAGGAGACCCAAGTTCTATTCCTGTAACCTTCATTTTAGCTGCTAATTTTTATTAAAGCCAAGGGTACTATTGGAAAGTCTTGCTTTCTTTCTGAGTCAGCCATCTCCCAACTTCTTTCTCGGCCAGACCTTGATTTCCGAGTCAGACGTCAATATTTTTTCTATCAAACACCTTTTGTCTGATCGAGTCAGCCAACAATGTCTGACCTGACTCGGTCAGATGCATATCAAATAGAGCCTAAGATGATCAAACATATGCTGAATGATTAAAAGTCATGCCCCAGATGAACCCGATAAAGAATTTCAACTGTAGAGGTGTGTTAGGGTTACAAAAGATATCTAAGCAAAAACCTTAACAATCTACGGTGCATTTATGCACTATAAATACTCAAACCCTAACTAATGAGACGGCTGGACAGGCCCAATACCATATACAAAATGGGCTAACTATTATAAACCCAATGATGCAATATCTAACACCCTACATGATATATACATAATCTAGATATACATGCATGTGTAATTGCATAATATGTGAATAGGTAATTATATATATATATATATATATATATATATATATATATATATATATATATATATATATGTGTGTGTGTGTGTGTATGTGTGTGTTTGTATGTGTTTGTGTGTGTATTGCTGGTTTATGAACGTCTTAGAATCATCTTGCATTGCTTCTTCAATTCCATAAGTTCATCAAAATCCTTATGTTCTTCGTGTAATATCTTGGAATCATCTTGGATTGCTTCATCTACACCATCCATGAAGAAGAATTCATCATTGCTCGCTTGTGAAGACTTAATAGCTTGAATAACTCCAAACACAATTTCTTTATACCCCACTCTTACAGTTAACTTAGAGTCGTGAATGTCAACTATGGCTCTTGCAGTGCTTAGGAATAGTCTCCCAAGGATGATCAAGATATCAGCGTCTTATTTCATGTCGATGACAGCAAATTCGATTGGAAAAACAAATTTCCCAATCTTAACGAGTAGATCTTCGATTATACCTTGAGGATATGTAACGACCCAGTTTGCCATATGAATAGCTATCCTTTTCGAATTTAATTCCAGATAATCTAGTTTCTTGTAAAATGAGTAAGGCATTAGATTAATGTTAACTCCAGAATCTCCTGCATAACTGTTGTCGAACATTGTTCATTAAGAACTACCTTTGAAGCTTGCTCTAACTCCTTTCGATTTCTAAGAATTCCTTTATAAATTTCGAGTATCCTAGCGTTTGAGTAACGCATCTAAAGAATGTCATGTTGATTAATAGTGCTTTGACCTACTTCATGAATTTCTTGTGCTCTTGTTCTAATTGGAACATCTTCTGTCTACCCAGATATGGCAATGGCAGTTGGTACGACTCAACAAAAGGAATTTTAGTATTCTACTAGATTGACTGCATCGTGGTGGTATGCTCACCAGGTCGCGAGAAATCGGTTGCAGTTCCATTTTCTTTTTTTATCTTTTTCAACTTCTTCTTTGGGCTGTTGTTTATCGGATGCATGGGAAGTATGTATGAGTACCAATGCTTCATATTTTTATTCTCCTTGAGTAGTGACAGTTAATACATAAGCTCTCAGGTTAGTCTCAATGTTGCTCGAAAGGGTGCCCGGTAATCGTTTGTACAAAAGTCTCAAAAAATTTCTGACTTGTTTTTCTATGTTTAGGATGGAGGCATGCTGATTTCTCAAGGTAGCTTGTTGGTCTTTCAATTTAGCTTCGATATCATTATAGCGCTTTTTGGAGGCTTTGGCAAAATGAGCTAAAATTTCCTCGAAATCAGGTTTCTTTTCGGGTGTTGGTTGCTCTTTTTGGTAAAAACCGCGACCTTGTTTCAAATACTTTTCTTCTTTCACTTTCTTGTGCTTATCGTATGGTTTCCACTCATTCTTCAGTTTTCTCCAGTTCATCATATCTATCTCCACTTGAGTAACAAGATTGTGCCTTTTTGCTCTCAATCTCACAAGTCACAATTTTTTATAAGATGTGGATCGCTACAATTATCACACCCTACTTGTATGGTGTGAATATATAGAGTAATATTCTTAATGCTACGATCCATGCTGTCAAATTTTGTGACAACTACTAAAATTAGGTCATCGTTCACCGGTCTAAGTCACCGTGAGCACACAAATGTAATAGACCTAATGTGTTATATTCCACACTTTTAATGCAATTGAAGTTTTTACACTTAGAAATACATATAGAATACCATTTTAGTCTTTGATGGATTTAGATCGTTGACAAACAAACACTATTCAATATACATAAGTAATGAATTAATACGTTAAAAGTAAGATTTATGTATTAAGTATTATTATGTACAAACAATACTCTAATGAGATAGGGTACAAGAATATGATTTCGTGGATATAAAGAACGTCAAAATGGAGTAAGTATGCAAAGGTTAAGACCGTTTAAAGTTAATGAACCGTAAAATATCAGTATGCCGCATGTAACGACCTGAAAATGTCACTTCAAACAATTAGTTGGAATAGTTACTCATTCGTTAAGTGATTTTGAAAATGTTTTTGGAATCAGACAATACTTTAGTATTTGATTCTACTTTCAAAAGTTTTACATCACGAAGTTATAACACTTTCACAAAACCTCAGTCGAATCGTTGAACTGAGAATCCCCCGAAAAACGATTTTGACGCATATTTGACATACTTATGTCTTTCTTTAGGTAAAAACATTTACATATTTCGAACTGTAATTTTCGGGATATCGAACTAGTATTTTCAAAAAAAAAACATATGAGATATCGTTTTCGTCGGAATATGGCACACGGATCAAGAAAGTGACACGTATCACCATTAGAATGGTGACACATGGCACGCAATTTATGGAGACATTTTTCAAAATGATGTGGTCACAAATTCTCTATATAAGAGAGAGGGTGTTGCCCCTTTCTCCACGATCTCTCTCTCTCTCTCTCTCTCTCTCGGTTTCCAACTACCGGAGCCACCCGACACCGTCGTTGCTTTGCCATCGGGGTATAGTAGCCACTTGTTTCTCCAACGAGGTCCCTTGAGCATCGACGAACCCTTCCCACATACCTCATCTCTCCTCCGTCGCAGCCAACAACCACTACAAAAGCCCACAGCCAGTCGTCGCCGATGAGGATTCCAGCAAGATTATGGCGAGCTCCGAGGACAAAAAATGGAGTTTTAAGATTTGTTTTGACTAGATATACAACCCTTTTGAAATGTTTCTTAAAAAAATAAGTGTCATCTGTGTCGTTCCAAATCTGGACCCCGATCAAAACTTCGCAATGGTTTAAAAGCATGGAATGAAGTGAGTATTCACAACCCCACTTTTAAACTCTTTAATGCTTTTCTGGGGAGAATACATGCTATATATTCGATATTTATAATTTGTATAAATTTTAAATATTTATTTATAGTTATATACATTTATGAATGTTAAATGACAATTTATATTATATAATTATAAATCATTAAATATTTATTATGTCGTCAACTATTAAATTAAAGAGAGATATATACCTAGTTAGAATCATTACACATATTTGGAATTTTTGTTTTACATTCATCTCAAATGATGTCTTTTATGTTCTTTAACATTTAAGATCAGGTGTGCTCGGTTTGAATCAAGAACATGACCTCAAAAAGCTTGCAATCTTCTCATAGACATCATATTTCGAGATTTTTTTATAACTTCGAGTTCGAGTCTCTTTTCTAAAACACTTGGACTTTTCTAAAACACTTGGATCTATTTATGGCATATTCAATATTGATAAGATCAGTATTTAGCCCCCTTAATCTTGATTGGGTTTGTGTTGAAGTCTAGAACTAAGAAACAACATCTTTATACTCGATTGTAACATCCCAAAAGTTAAGACTAGCAATTTTATTTTTAGTTCAACCACAAACACCATTTAACCATTTCAATTATTCAATTGTATTTTAGAGTAAAATAGTTATTAGAGTACAATTCACAAAATCATAAAGTGCAGAAACCTAGGTGGATGTGTTGCGATCAAATCGGGACCTTCCTTTTGAAAACATAAATACCTGAAATATAATTTGAAAACTATAAGCACAAAGCTTAGTGAGTTCCCTAAAACACCACATACCAAAACATACAGGAGCCATGGGCTACCCCATGGTCTTTCCTTGCAATGTCGAGGGCCAAATCCCAATCTTACATACGAGTGTCTGGGGCCAGATCCTAGTCTTTCATGCAATTGCCAGGGGCCAGATCATGGTCTTTCATGTAATTGTCAGGGGCCAAATCCAGGTCTTTCAAACAATTGCCAAGGGCCAAATCCTGGTCTTTCACACAATAGCTAGGGGCCAGATCCTGTTCTTTCATGCAAGTATCATAGAGACAACTAGCATTCCACATAACAAGTAATGGGCTGACATTAGTACCTTTGACCCATGGATATAGTGAGAAGACTCACCTCTAGCTACTGAATATCTCAGATAAAAACTCGGGCTGCTAAAGCGGAAAAATCCCGCTCTAACACCATCAAATAACATCCAATTAATAGCTAATCCACGACCCATAATCAAAATCCTAGTCTGATGTCCAACCCTCAGAGTAAAATTCCATTTTACCCTTTCCTTACTTGGTCCAAATCCAAAGCCCAATCCAATAGCATCAAAAGACCAATAAGGTCCAACCTCCTAATTAGGCCGAAAACCCATCATGGACCCAATCCAAGAAGACTAATGACCCAAATCGACAAAGTCAATCAAAGTCAACGATAGCTGAGTATGCCCAACGTACTCAGGCTTACGCTCGACGTTCTTCAAGGATTCCTAGTATGCACAGCGTACGAGCTGGGTACACCCAACGTACCACCAAGCGAGCCATGATCGGGGAATGGGCAGCGTAACCATAGCGTACACATACATACACCCAACGTACATGCCCATTAAGCACTTTTTCATTAATTGCTTAATGCTTGCAACCAACAATCCAAAATTCATATCCAAGTCTTATCAAATGTCTTAAGCAATAATGTCATGAACTTATAGCCTTTTTCATGGCTTATATGGACCCAAACCTCACTTTTAGCATTCTACGTTCACCGTAATGGCCTAAACTCATGCATGGTTGATCCAAAACCATCAAGATGCTAACTTTATGGACTTAGGACCTCAGTAATATCAAAAGAAGAAATTCCTAACTACTGTAGTGGAAGGAATCCACTAGACCTCATCATATGACCAAAAGGGGACCAAAACTTCATAAAGAGTAGATCTAAGTAAACAAGGAGCAAGTTCCAAGCTTTATACCTCAATGAAGCTGGAAATGATGTGAGAATTATAGATCTACAAGTTCCCTTTGATCAAAGCTCCTTCCTCCAAGCTCCTCTTCTTCAACTTTTACCAACACACACTAAAACACACACTCAAGAGGGTCAAAACTCTTTAAGGAAAGTTAGTGTTTCGAAATGGTACTCTAATGGCAATGGTGGTTGAGAAATGAGAAACTAAGGGGCTATAATGTTATTTAAATATGGTACAAACCCTAAAATTTAGGGTTTGTCGCCTGCATGTGTATGCCAAGCATACAAGGAGTACGCCCAGTGTACTCCAACTTTTCCATAGTTGGTTAAACTGCCCCCGAGGGACCAAATCTGCAAAACATTTACACACCAAGGATCTAAACAAAGAAGTACTTTGAATCGGGTGTTACAAATCTCCCCCACTTAAATTATATTTCGTACTCGGAATCATTCCTTACCAAACTAAGTATGCCAGACAACTTCACAATTCATCCACAACCGCGATAAGGACAGAGAAGTTGACTGTTACAAACAATGGTCTTCTATGACTATCACCAAACCCAATGTTAGCAGGGTTTCCAAATCCTGATGATGAACAGACCCTTACCCTACAAGTGTTAACCACTGAGGAATAACCATCACCACCTTGCCCGAAATCCAAAAGCCTAAGACCTTGTCTGAATCCCTGACATACAAACCATTTTGAATCACTGCCAATCCAACTCCATTTTGCAATCCCAACTGAGCAATAACCTTTCCAACCCTGGCCAATAAACCATTCACTTGATAACAAGGCAACTCCTAACATGAGTTTCCAACATTAGTACCATCTCAGGCTCATCTTTTTCTCCCACAATTACATTTCTGATGCAACCGATACCTCCGTGTTCTTGTACTTACCTACCAATTAACCGATATACCAGATTTCTGACTAGTTTCTGAGCTGATAGTCTCAAGTAGACGCACCAACCGAACCCTGAATGAGGGTCAATCTAGCAAGAGCTATCCTAGCTCGCCTGCCATAATGGCTGCAAAAGGCCTCTTAATCCAACCAAGGATATCATATCCAACCATCCATTACTATTGAATTCTTCATTTGAGATTTGGGGTGATTTCCAATATGACTCTCAACCCCCCCCCCCTTTGCGTCAACCGGGAATATAACTCCCATCCTGAAATCCAAGGGTTTACACTTGCATTTTATCCAAACTCTTCCAATTCTAGGGCAACCTTTCATTGAACTGAAATATAAGGTCTTCAACCCACTGTAGAGCCTAACCACCACACGGATGCCAACCATTGACCCAGAATTTATCTCTCTTTAAATGAACTCGATACCTTCCTCTGTTCAATCCCTCCAGCTCTCACCTATACTACATAATCGAACGACCCCACATTGCCTAAGATCCAACAATCCTTGTACTATGCACGGAGTGGTTCTCCATCAATAATATCCGCCTTGACCCCGGTATTTGCTGATCTTTCCTTGGTCCAACCGACCAATCACACAATGGCCTACCTCATGTTGATGAATGCTACGACCCCGTCGCAATCTTACAACACTTACACAACTATGTAATAACTTGGTGAATGCTACGGCTACCCCGTACTCTTACAACACTTCCATACTGTCATGGGCCCACCCATGGTCTTACTGTCCATTTACATACCAGCCCCAATCATCATGAGTCGAACCCGAATCCGACTATAATCCAATCGGGTGGTTGGGTTATGCATCGAACCCCAGAGCCTTAATCAGACAAGAATAGACAGCAAGGCTCTAACATAACTTGCAACCTGAATCCATTCTTGTGAAACCTTTAGACCCATGATTCCCCCCACTTAGATTCGACCGCACTCTTCCAATCCACAAAGAATTTGATGGATTCCCAATCCATCTCACAACCTTACAATGCAGACTGTCTACAACTAGGGCATACAAGAACTGGCATTCCATTACTAGTCAACCTTAGCGATCCCACATATTCTAAAACTAGATGAACACTTCCCGAAAATTCAACGGGCTCATTAATCCCCAATACTTCCCATAATACAACTCCAAATCCTTAAACCACTTCAGCTCATGTCACAGAACTGTAACCGTTGACCAGAATGGATGGACCGCCAATCCAACTACCTACTTATCAAAAAATAAATGCAGCATATATATTTCCATTGATGTCCATTTAAATCCTCTCAACAATCCAAACAGCCAAACTAACCTACGCGATTAAATCATCACTCACACCCTAGAGTGATGGTTTACTTCGGCTCTTTCCATAGCAATTGTAGTAATTGATTCAAAGCTTGTCAACAATAAATGGACATCCTTCCTTAACGATACAAGCACTCCTAAATTTATACTTTGATAAATGCCCATCCGTCACTTGCATTTTGAACGATCTTTTATACCTTTCATTCAAGACAGATTTTCTTCAACTCAAGTTTTAATATTCCCATAAACTAGACGACTATTAATCTTACAACCATGATCAAACACATTCCTCCTTACCTTAAAACCATGAAGAACCTATTACGTACCCTGCATTCGAACCCGAGATGCTCACCTTGAGGATTCCTTGAATTCTCGTTGATACCACTAATGATCCAACTGACTGTTGATCCTTTCTTGCTTTAAGCTTGTCCCGATGATGGTTGATGCCTCCCACGTCGAAATCTAGACTGGCTTGCCCAATTATCCCCTAAACATGTATCTCGGTATGCAAAATGGCATATGAAGATTCTCAAGATAAAATATCTAGACCATCATGCAGAAAACTCTAATTTCTAGATGGAGACTTAGATAAAGCATATACATCATCTCACACATAATTATACAATCATAAGCACTATTAATAAGAGCATGAAATACCTACAATATCAATTTCATGGAATTTGGATCCCCTCGGTCTATGTCTGCAACACTCGACTCCTCCCCACGGAAACCTCCTCTCTGCCCTCGTGATTATCAGAAATCCTCAGCTTCGCTGGAGCAGGTGCCCTCACCACTCCCCTCATCAACTCCCGACAGTCAGCATTCTTGTAGCCCACTAGGTTGTAGTAAAAACATAACAAAATCGATTCTCGAGGGCAATCCCTACCGATATGACCCATCAGTGCACAAATGAAACATCCTCGGCCTGTCTCCTAACATCCTTCCTCACTTGGCACATTGGCTCCGACCCTGATGGCCTCCCAACGTGAATCCTTAGTATTGGGCCTCTTCTTCTAGCCCACCGCAATCTGAATCTGTTTTGACTTCCTCTTCCCGAGGTGCCCTGAATTTATCTCCCACTCTCAGGCTCTAACAATCATATCATTCAAGGTATCGTACCCTGACAAACTCATAAACTCCCTGATGTCATCCCTTAGAATACCATGATACCTTACCTTCTTCATTTCCTCACCCATTGTATAGAGCAGAACCAACAAAGCACCCTCTTAGAACTTGGTAGTGATCTCTGTCATGGTCTCAGTCGTCTGGAGAAGGTCCTAAAACTCCCTCGCCAATTGCTACACCTTCATAACTAGCGCAAAATCTACACTAAACCAGGTCACCACTCATCCAAATTCACGGTTTTAAGATTAGGTGTATAAGCCCATAACTATAATTGGTATGTATTTGACTCGATAGTAGCATGGTCCTTTTGGGTTGCCTTCACCATAATAATTTGATAGGATAAATTATGGAGAAAGAGGTTAATTGTGATTTATTAATATATTATAAGAATAATATATTAATTGAGAAATCATATTATTTAATTAGTATTGATCAGAAATTAATTACGAATTAATTTGGTGATCAAAAGAGACTGATTAAATTACGGTGACTGATATTGTAATTATATGATAGTTGCAAGTTGGGCTTATGTATCCCTAGCAAGGGGTGGACGAAATTCTATGTGTATCCCACATAGATTTCGTCCAAAGGGGGCCTTCTGGAAGGATCTACTGGACTGCTTAAGGCTTAAGCAATCAAATTAGGGTTTTACCTGAAACCCTACCTCTCTCATATTCTTCCAATTGCTACTTGGTGTTTGTGACTCATTGGATATAACACCCTGTTTTGATAAGTACTTCGGTTGTGGTTTCGGAGGCCCACGGTATAAGCGATTCAGTATTTTATGGGGTCTCAGCTTTTATCCATAAGTTTTTAGGCTTGGGGTGTGGCTAGGAGTGTAGGGCTTCCTGCTACCTTTTCCTGGATATCAATTTCGTCAGAAACAGACTTAGAATGAAGGAGTTATGGCATTTTGAAGTTATTGTCAATTTTAGCCCCTAATGGAATTTTGTGACAAGGCAGCCCATGCATGCAAGGAATGCATGCGTGTGTTTAGCTGGGTACGCCCAGCGTAAGCTGGGTTATGCCTAGCGTATAAGGATTTATGGATGTGAGTGCGGAGAGGCGTATGCCCAGCATACGCTCAGAGTCCCCAAACCCAAATTTTTGGGTGTGTCATTATATAAAGAACATTATAACCTCAAGGACCAGCCTCGTTCTCATCTTTAGTCAACCACCACGAAACCCTACTCCTCCTTTGAGTGTTCTTGGAGCTTTGGAGGCCATTAGAGAGCAATTTGGTGTTGTGAAGGCAATTTTCCAAGCAAGCGAAGAATATAGCAAGGTGGTGGATCAAAGGGGAAGCAGTAGATCCAAGATTGTGGTTCCATTTCTAACCATTTCAAGATATAAATATGTAAACTTGGTGATTGTCTCCTTATATCTCTTAGATTGAGTTTTTGGACCATTTTGGTCCAAAGGTTGAAGCTTTGTGGCCTAATCCAATTTCTAGGACTTGGAGTTGCTACTCTCGGTTCTAAATGAGTCCCTAAGGTAGAAAGTTGCCATCTTGGATGTCCTAATGGGTTCATGCATGAGTTAAGACCATTTCCATGGAAGTTAGTCATCACATTTTAAGTTTGGGCTCTGTTGGTCGGTTGCAAGCCACCAAGTGAGGGACTTTATGATTTAAGACGTTGAAAAGGACTTGGATCTGTATTTGTAGCTTCTAGAGTAGAATATTAAGAACTTAATGGGAAAGTGACTTAACAGGGGAGTACGCTAAGCGTACATACAGGTACGCCCATCATACGCACCATTTAGCTTGTACGCTTAGCGTACATAGGAATACGCCCAGCGTACTCATCAAATATGGGTTTGGGCCTCGGTTTGGGCCATGCAAGGGGATTTTGGTTCTTTAGGCCTTAGTAGGCCATCAGAAGTCAGATAATGTGGGCCAAGAAGATGTTTGGGCATAGGGTAAGGCTTGTTGGAGGGATTCGACCCAATTTAGCAAAGTGGGCCATTAGTGGGCCACTAGTGGGCTTGGGAAGCCTACCTAGTGTTGGGCCTTTGTAGATCATGATTTGGGCCTTAGATATGGACCAAGTTTGATTAAGGGGGTAAAATAATCATTTTTCCCTAAGAGTGATTCTTGATTTGGACAAAGTGATATTTTGGGTATTGGTAGCTCGGGGAGACGATGGATCAACAGTTTGAGGATTGTCAGATAGCAGCTAGAGGGATATCAACATGACTTTAGCAGTGCAAGGTGAGTCTCGTCACTGTGTGCATGGGTCTAAGGCCACAATGCTGGCCCATTATGCTTATATAGTAGGAAGACCCGGGGGTTAGCCCTATGCATTTTTTGTTATATGTTCCAGATTACGATCCGATGTTAGGCAAGGCCCGAGGAATGTTAGTATGCTAGAGGTCTTCATGATTCTTGCATGTGTCGATAGGATAGGTTCCGGACCAAGGTCCGATGTCGTGGCAAGCCCGAAGTATGTTTACATGGTAGTATGTTCTGGACTAGGTTCTGATGTCGGGGCAAGCCCGAGGAAGATTTATATGTGCATGTTAGATTATACTTGCTGTCTTTGTGATACCTGTATGTGCCTGGTAGGGAGGTGAGTGTGGGCGCGGTCCCGTACCTCATCACTAACTGAGTATGGATGGGGTTCCATATATCAATATTAGCAGAGTAGAGGCGAGGCCCGAGAGTAGTGAGTGTGGGTGGGGGCCCGTATCTCATTGACAATAGGAGTGTGGACGGGGTTCCATAGCTCATGAGTTGTAGACCAAGTGTGGGGCCCAAGTTAGGAGAGGCCTTCGAACAGAAGTACTGTAGAGCATGTTCTTTATGCGCTAGTACGTTATATGTTTGTATGTGTACAGGGCGAGGTCCAGAGACGGCCGAAGCCTGAGAGAGACAAATCTGTATACCGAGCGGGGCTCGATGCCAGGCGGGGCCCAATGCCTGAGCGAGTCCGATGTCGGGCAAGTCTCGATGCAGCGTGCGGGGCCCAGTATGTGGTTATATGTATGGTATGTGGTAGATTGGGGAACTCATTAAGCTTCGTGCTTATGGTTTTCAGTTTTGGTTTCCGGTACTTCTGGTAGCGGAGGGAAGATCTCAGTTTGACTGTATCGCACACACCAATAAGCTTTAGCCTGGGATGTTTATTCTGATAAAATGAACATGTTTTGAAAAGATACTCTAATTTGATATAACTACTTATGTTTATAATTGATAACTATGGCTTGATGAATGATTTGAAAATGAAATTTTTGGTCTTGATTTTTGGGATGTTACATTAGAGGTGCAATAATTGAGGCACTAAGCTCTTGAAGGTCAAGGTCTACAAGCTACAAGGAAAAGGTATTCATCTAACTTTGTTTTTAGTTATAAATCTTGAAAATTGTATGCTAGACTAGGGTTCATGCTTTAGAAAATAATTTGCATGTATAACTTGAGAAAAACCTAGATCCAAAGCATTAGGGTTGTATGTACACCATAGGAATGTTGTAGTGCTCAAAACCCATCAGTGGTATCAAAGCTTAGGGTGTTTCTCTGTTATATTTGATGCCATGGTTAATTGTTCAAAACTGAAAGCAATCGAAATTTGGACTCTGCCAGATGAACTCGACGAGTTGAGGCAAGTTGATGAGTCCAAAGCCTAACTCGACGAGTTGACTCGTCTGATTGCAGAATTTTCAGATTTTAAGACTAAATTAGATAAGGATAATTACAATAAGTTGTGTTAACTGATTAAAATCAAATTTTCTATTATGGTAATGAATATCCTCATCTAATTGAAAGATAATGGTCAAATTTTAAGATAATTAGAAGATTATGTGATAAATTAATTATTTGTAAAATTTGATTTGAATTTATTTTACCAAATAAAACTAGATTAGGTCAAATTTTGAAAAAGATAAAATTATATAATTATTTTAATTATTTTAAATTTGATCTAGAAGTTTTGAATAGTTTCATAACTTACCCTCAAGTTTTGGAATTTAAAATTTTATTTAAAAAGTTTTTAATTTTGAAATACTAAATTCTAATACCCTAGTGTTTTAAAAGGATTAAAATACAACCTTTATACTATTATAATTTTAAAAGCTTAATATATATATATATATATATATATATATATATATATAGGGTTAGGTTATTTTGTTTTCACTATCTATTGTGTGCATGTATGATTGATTCTGGACCAATCATTTTAGTTATTTTAAGAAAGTAATTAATGCATATTACATGTTGAAGATATAATGGATATTAATTACATCTTCAGCATTTAATATGCATTAATTACTTTCTTAAAATAATTAAAATGATTCGTCCAGAATCAATCATACATGCACACAATAGATAGTGAAAACATTTGAACTTATCTCTCTCTCTCTCTCTCTCTATATATATATATATATATATATATATATATATATATATATATATATATATATATATGTATGTATAAGATGAGTAAGCCTTACCATTAGTAAGCCTCATTCACGAAGCTGGTCTATAAGGGGTGTTTAAGGAAGCGGCCTGTAAATTGACCGCGATTGGGTATCCACTCTTACCCACCGCACTCTTGACTTGTGGAGGTTCATTAGCCGAACGGGAAGGAGAGGACATTAATTCCTCATTAATAAGTATAATGAATATTATAAAGTAACTAAATGTTTTTGTAAATTCCGAATCTTAGTTACTTCAGGAAAAAATGTGAAAATGATGCTATTCCATGAAATTGCACTTTGCACCTTGTCAAAGTCATTAGCGGAGCATGTGTGGTTAACCGGCACACTAGCTTGGACTAATAAGGGTGGCAAAGGGTATCTAGAGAATTATCATAGATCAATGGAGCGTGTGTGTTTAACCGACACATTAATTAGGTGGAAAATGACTCGAGAGTACCAAGCTAATTTGCATGGTTATTCACACCTTGTTTGTGATCCTCGGTATCCCAGTCACAAACTTGAAGGTCATAATCGAGATTAAAAATGCCATTTAAAAGTTCAATGAATCTCAAAATAATCTTGAAATTTTATTTCATTTAAAACCTAATTGTTCATTTCGTTTTTCGTGGTGGAATTGGTAAATCGTCATTTACCTACCTTCATATAATTTGCAATTGGATTACGGCATCCCTCTTCCGAATTGTGAATTATAGTGTTTGATCCTAGCCTTAATATTTCATTTGGGTGTTATATTAAGGATTTCTTATCTAATCTAAACTTTGTTCCTTTTCTTTTTTCAGATGTCTGGCTCAAACAACGCTTCTAGCTCGAACTCCTCAAGATCCTTCTCTCTTATGAACATTTGTGGGAGGGTCACCTTCGATGGGTCCAATTTTAATGATTAGATCTGCAACATCCGCATGGCCCTACGATATGAGGAAAAATAATATGTCATCAATGAAAAGCTCAAAGAGATAGATGAAACTAAAGCTTCTGCTGAAGAAATAGTTGAGTATAGGGCTCACGAGATACAACGGCTATGACTCCTGAGCTACAACGGCTCTAAAAGGACTACTGGCATTACGAGATGTGCCAAGATTTAATGGAAAAGTACCATAAAAGTGTGCGTCAAGAAAGGTATGAGATTATCGCCTCGTTGATAACAACCAAGATGAAAGATGGAGAGTCCATCACGAGCCACTTGCAAAGAATGAAAAGGTATGTGGATGGTTTGCTAAAGTTTAATGTCAACTTTCACGAATAGTTAGAGATTGATATCATTCTCCACTCTTTACTTCCCTGTTATGATCAGCTCAAAATGACTTATCATATGAACAAGGAGGAAGTCACCTTGAGCAAACTTCAAAGGTTGTTAAGAACGGCTGAAAGTGGGTTGAAAGGCAAAGCTGTCGCAACCACTCCTACTGTTTCTGCCCCGGTTTTGACTATTGGACATAGGAAGGGGAAGAAGAGGAAAGATCCCTCTAAGAATCCCAAGGTAAAGTCTCATGATGGATCTTCCTCAAATGGGTCCAAAGGAAAAGGTGGTTTTGCTGCTCCTTCATCCGAACCAAAGGAAGCAGAGTGCTCATCCAAATAGTATAATAATCGGTACTCTAAGAGAATATCTTACTCTATGCTCATCCAAATACATCTCATATGCTCAACTAAGGGATGAAAACCTTAGAAATCCCAGTTTAAGTTCTTTATGGACTAGGATTTTCTTATGGGCCTAACAGATCAATAAGCATTCAATTCGACTAGAATGGGCTCTAAATGAACCCACATTCCTAAAACTTAACATTTTGTGCCATAATGGGTCCAAAATAAACTAATTAGCCCTAATGGGCCTTATTGGGCCATAATTGATTTAATTAGCCTTAATAGGCCATAAAACTCATTCTTTTATGCTTATTGGACCATAAACCATCCTAAAAGCCAATGGGCCGAAAACCTACCTAATGGACTTATGGTTTCGACAAGATCAAGCATTGTCCCAAGATAAACTATTTTCTTGTTTCTCCAAGCCCAAATGCTCGGCCCATGTATAAAAAAAAAAAAAAAAAAAAGAAAGGAATTAAGGAGAATTAGACACATACTTATTACATTGTGGTATTCCATGCAAGAAATCTCATGCATCAAGAACTTCCATCACCTCACTCTCTTTCTTCCCTCCCTTCTTTTTATTCTCGACCAAAAGCACCACACACACACACTTACTTTCAAACACCTCGAAATCTCTCAAGAACATCCCTACTTGCTTCTAAGATTCTCGAGATTTAGAGCAACTTCAAGAAGGTTTACCACCAAAGAGTCATCACTCCTTGGTAAGTTCTTGCATATTCAAGTGTTATAACACAATTTTATGTCAAGATAACTCCTTCTAATCAAGGGTGTGTAAATAATACTCTTAAAACTCCCTAGAATTCGAAGATCCCATTAAAGAAGCAAACTAGGCCCAAAAACAACACCACCTTCTTCCAATCTTCTTCGAAACCGAGAACAACAAGCAAAGGTGAGTTCATAGCCCCTATTTTTGATTTTTATTTGGTTTTGGGGGAGAATACAATTTGTTTTATGTAGATCTATGTGTATATGCATGAATATGTGTGTTTTTCATAACTTATTTGTTGATTATGTGCTATTTACTTCATAAATCTAAAAATATGTTAAGAATATCAAGTTTATCACTTGGATCTACATGAAAACCTTGTGAAACATATGTGTTATCACATATAATACATGTAAACTTGTATATCTGGGATTTATACATTTAAAATAGCAAAAATGAGTGTTGTGTTCAAAGATCTATAAACTAAACTCAAAATTCAGCCCTTAACAGAAAAGTTTTGGTCCAATCTCGGACTGTTATGACCAACTTAATGACAATATTTTTCAAAACTGTTTTACATGAAAAAAGTTCAGGTTTATATGTTTAAAATGACTACTCTCACATTTTCATACGATCTTTCTACAATTTTTGGCAAATTTTACAAAACTGCCTATTATATTTGAAATAATTTCGGACCAGCCTGTGAAGGTGAACAATTTCACCCTTGTTAGAGGCCATTAAAAATTTTGAGAAACATTGTGAATAAAGTAGAGAAAATTTCCAAACTTCTAGAATTTACGGATCCAAATTTTGACTTACGATAATTTTTCTACAAATTTTCCAATAACTAGGTCAGAAAAGCCAAAAACCAGAAAAATGTGTATTTTCATAAAAATCAAGCCAAAAATGATATTTTTGACAAAAATGGGTTTAAAATGTTATTTTTATCACAAACTAGTCAAAAACACAAGTTTTGAACAAAATGGGGACTAAAGTGTTATTTTTACAAAAATTGTGCCTTAATTGTAAATTTTTGGCTTAATGGGCCAAGAATGTCATTTTTACAAAAGTGGGCCTTTTAAGCTATTTTAGTGAATACTTGAACCAAGACCAATAATAAACTAACAAATAGATTAATTTTGATCATTTCTAGGTTATTGGGCCTTAATGGCCCATTTATATGTTTGATAGGTTTTGAATACTATTTGGGCCTATAAATATCTTACATGTGAAATGGGCCTTAGTTGTCTTTTTTCATATATTTTGGGCCTATGTTATATAAATCTCATTTCTATTAGGTCTTGAAATGACTCACATGTTTAGCGATGCCCTGGTGGCTCACTTACATGGTTCGTTGGGCCTGGAATGAGTTTTATATGTTTATCTTCACGTAAATTCGATTAAGGATCTAGTGAGTTTTTGTCGGTTGACACCTATTAAGTGTTCGATCGTAGCCTGTAGTTATAATCAAAGTCTCTTGGAAGGAGAGCGGGGATTTGAGTATACGGGGATGACACCCCCACACCTGAGCTGTTCGCTACAGTTAGACTATATCAGTCTAGGGTGACTATAACCTTATTCTATTTTCAGTCGATGTTCACTAACGCGAAGACAGATGAAATTGTCATTATTTAGTATGGTTGTAACCTCTCTATAGCACCTGGTTCCTGGTACGTAAAATTTATCTTAGTGTTTTTCATTTTTAGCCTTGGACTCGACGAGTTGTAGGTCCGACTCGCCGAGTAGAGACGGGATCCGGAACACGTTTAAGTTGGCGACTCGGCGAGTCCATATTCTGGACTCGGCAAGTCCCCGTTGTCTGATGAAACCCTAAATTTCAAGGGTTTGCACCCTATTTAAACCCTCTTATCCGCCCCCAAGCTCGCCCCCTTCACCCTTAGAGCTCTGTACTTCGTTCAAGCCTTGTTCCTTGTGAGTTTGAAGCATTTTGGTGTGTTTTCTTGAAGATTTGGAGAGGGAAGGAGAGTAGATCAAGAAGAGAAGAAGGAGGCCAGGCATATTTGTGTTATCTCAGTGATTCCTTGAGGTATAACTTAGTTTCCCTCTGTATTCATGCTTATTGTCCCTTGTAGCTCCATGAAAGTCCTTCTTGAGCCTTTCCCAAGCTTGTTTGTGTTTTAGGGTTCGTAATAAGTTGTTTAGCCTCTAGATCTAGGCATGATTGAGCTCCAGGAGCTTGGATCTACTGCCTTTATGGAGCCATATTGCATGAAAGCCCTAGATCTACTATTTTGGTGCATTTTAAGCCCTAAAACCCTCATGGGTGATTATTTACACGTAAAGTTGGAAACTTTACGTGTTAATCAGGCCCTAGAAACCCAGATCTATGAATGACATGAGCTGGATTCAAGCAGAACCGCGTGTATAGTATCTGCATGTGGCAGACTCGGCGAGTCGTTCATCTGACTCGGCGATTCGAGTCGCGAGTCCCTGAGTTTTTCCCCTTTTTCGTGTTGCGGGTTGGAGTAGTGAGTCATGGGGTGCGACTCAGTGGGTCGGAAGCCAGACTCACTCATGAAGTAACTCGGCGAGTCAATGCCATGACTAGGCGAGTTCAAGGCAACCTCCTTGCCTCAAGAACAGACTCGGCGAGTTGTTCACACAGCTCGGTGAATCTCAGCATAGAGTGTTCTTCGGATAAAGATGAACTCGGCGAGTTGTTCATACAACTCAGCGAGTAGGATGAAGGACTATTGGGATCTTCGTCTAAACTATAGGTGGCCCTGCATGAAGCGGGATGTGGCCTGGTACGTCGAGCGATGTTTGATGCAGGAAGGTCAAGGCCGAGCATCAGAGACCGCATGGCAAGATGCAGCCGTTAGATATCCCGTTATGGAAATGGGAAGATATTACGATGGATTTTATCACGAAGCTTCCCCGGACGGCGCGAGGAGTGGATTCGATTTGGGTCATCGTGGATCGGTTGACCAAGAGCGCCCATTTTATTCCGATTCAGGAGAGTGTCTCGGCCGAAAAGTTGGCCGATATCTATATCAGGGAGATAGTGGCACAGCATGGTGTGCCAGTGTCAGTGATATCAGATCGTGATGTGCGGTTCACTTATAGGTTTTGGAAGAGGTTTCATGATGAGTTGGGCACTCGTTTGCATTTTAGCACCGCCTTTCACCCGCAGACGGATGGTCAGAGCGAGCGGACCATCCAGACGTTGGAGGATATGTTGCGGGCATGCGTATTAGACTTCGGTGGTAGTTGGGATACCTATCTTCCTTTGGCTGAGTTCTCATACAACAACAGCTACCACGCGAGTATTGACCGTCCCCCATTCGAGATGTTGTATGGACGGAGGTGCAGGACCCCGATATGTTGGGGTAAAGTTGGCCAGAGGGTCATGGGGAGCACTGAGGTGGTACTCGAGACGACCGAGAGGATCCAGCAGGTTCGAAGCAGGCTTCAGACTGCGCAGAGTCGGCAGAAAAGTTACGCCGACAAGCGTCGATCAGACCTGGAATTCTAGGTCAGGGATATGGTTCTCCTGAAAGTGTCGCCTTGGAAAGGCGTCATTCAATTCAGGAAGCGGGGCAAGTTGGGCCCGGGATACATTGGTCCGTTCGGGGTTGTAGCCCGGGTGGGCAAGGTGGCATATAGGCTGGATCTGCCAGCCGAGCTTAGTTACATCCACAGTACCTTCCATGTCTCCCAGCTGCGGAAGTGCCTCGTGGATGATCCAGCGGTGGTGCCGTTAGAGGATATACAGGTTGATGACAGCCTGAATTACATTGAGCGCCCAGTCTCAATCCTCAACTGGAAGTCGAAGGATCTAAGGAACAAGAGGGTGGAATTAGTGAAGGTGCAGTGGCAGCACCGAAAGGGGTCAGAGTGGACTTGGGAGCCGGTGGAAGAAATGATGGAGCATTACCCCGAGCTGTTTCAGGATCGAGCAGCAGACTTCGAGGACGAAGTCTAAAATAAGTGGGGGAGATTTGTAGCACCTGGTTCCTGGTACGTAAAATTTATCTTAGTATTTTTCATTTTTAGCCTTGGACTCGGCGAGTTGTAGGTCCGACTCGCCGAGTAGAGACGAGATCCGGAACACGTTTAAGTTGGAGACTCGGCGATTCCATATTATGGACTCGGAGAGTCCCCACTGTCTGATGAAACCCTAAATTTCAAGGGTTTGCACCCTATTTAAACCCTCTTATCCGCCCCCAAGCTCGCCCCCTTCACCCTCAGAGCTCTATACTTCGTTCAAGCCTTGTTCCTTGTGAGTTTGAAGCATTTTTGTGTGTTTTCTTGAAGATTTGGAGAGGGAAGGAGAGTAGATCAAGAAGAGAAGAAGGAGGCCAGGCATATTTGTGTTATCTCAGTGATTCCTTGAGGTATAACTTAGTTTCCCTCTATTTTCATGCTTATTGTCCCTTGTACCTCCATGAAAGTCCTTCTTGAGCCTTTCCCAAGCTTGTTTGTGTTTTAGGGTTTGTAATAAGTTGTTTAGCCTCTAGATCTATGCATGATTGAGCTTCAGGAGCTTGGATCTACTGCCTTTATGGAGCCATATTGCATGAAAGCCCTAGATCTACTATTTTGGTGCATTTTGAGCCCTAAAACCCTCATGGGTGATTATTTACACGTAAAGTTGGAAACTTTACGTGTTAATCAGGCCCTAGAAACCCAGATCTATGAATGACATGAGCTGGATTCAAGCAGAACCGCGTGTATAGTATCTGCATGTGGCAGACTCGGCGAGTCGTTCATCTGACTCGGCGATTCGAGTCGCGAGTCCCCGAGTTTTTCCCCTTTTTCGTGTTGCGGGTTGGAGTAATGAGTCATGGGGTGTGACTCAGTGGGTCGGAAGCCAGACTCACTCATGAAGTAACTCGGCGAGTCAATGCCATGACTAGGCGAGTTCAAGGCAATCTCCTTGCCTCAAGAACAGACTCGGTGAGTTGTTCATACAGCTCGGCGAGTCTCAACATAGAGTGTTCTTCGGATAAAGATGAACTCGGCGAGTTGTTCATACAACTCGGCGAGTAGGATGAAGGATTATTGGCCTTTAGTTTAGAAGGAGGACTCGTTGAGTCAATTCTTAACTCGACGAGTAGAGACGGGTTTATGATCGTACAAAGGGATAGGGACTCGGCGAGTTAGCAAGTCAACTCGGCGAGTCGGGCCAGCTGGCAGTTGACTTTGACTTTGCAGCAGAAGACAGTCAGTTCCCACATAGATCAGCAACTACTTTGAGGTGAGTTACCTTCCAGTAGCGGTGGGTCTACGGCCACAATGCCGGCCCACCAGTAGGAGTTGTATGTTAGATGACTATCTTTGTGATATCATCTAGGTTTTCTACTACCTGATATGTTATATGCTAGCGTGATATGCATATGTGATAGTAGTAGAATTCGGTTGTTAGGACCGAAGGGTAGGTCAGACACCCCAGATATGTATGACAATATGTGATGATATGTTTATACGTTGGCATGATATGTTATATGTGATAGTGGTAGTAGGAGGGGAATAGTCCCCAAGTTCGGTCGTTAGGACCGAAGGGTAGATCGGACACCCCAGATATGTCTGATAATATGTTATGTTATGATATATGTGATAGTAGCAGTAGGGGTGAAATAGTCCCCGAGGATCGGTTGTTAGGACCAATGGGTAGTCAGCACCCCAGAATGGCTTGACATGGGTAGTCAGCACCCCAGAACGGCTTGACACGGGTAGGTCGGCACCTTAGAATGGCCATACCGGGTAGGTCGGGCACCCTAGAATTGCCCGGCAGTATGTATGATATATAATTGTATGGTATGTGGTAATATGGGGGAACTCACTAAGCTTCGTGCTTACAGTTTTCAGTTTTGGTTTCAGGTACCTCTTCTTCGAAGGGGAAGGAGCCGGCACGGTAGCGGTACATCACACACGCTTTGTATTCCGCACTATGGGATCCTCCTGGGGTTTTGTACTCTGATAGTATTATGTTTTACGAAATGGTTTCCAGACAAACATCTTTTATGAAATGTCATGATCCGTGAATGTTTTATTTATAATGTTTTGCAAATGGTATGTTTTAAAATGAAATTTTTGGCTCGTATTTTTGGGACGTTTCACGCTCACCTAGAGGAATTAATGTTATGAAGTTTGCGGAAGACTATTTTCTTTTATGTTGGATTACTAGGAAACTTACTCAGACTGGTACCCCACCTCGGTGTTGGTACGACAGCATTATCTATTTTCTTTTATGATTGGATTGTTCGGTAACTTACTCAGACTGGTACCCCACCTCGGTGTTAGTACGGCAGCATTATCTATTTTCTTTTATGATTGGATTGTTCGGTAACTTACTCACACTGGTACCCCACCTCGGTGTTGGTACGAAAACATTAACTATTCTTCTTTACAGGCGACGTCGGGTTGTCCGAGGACATTCTATTTACATTCTCTTCAATCACTTTTGACATTCTATTAAATAATAACACACATGCATTAATACAAGATTGGACATAAACATACCAAACTATTTTAAGAAAATACAGGATTTTCTTGTGATTACAAAGTTATACAAATCATTTTCTCAAATATACTTATGAACTCACCAACATTAAATATGTTGACATTTTCAAAATAACTTGTATTCTCAGGGACTCGTTAAGCAGAAGAATCAATAAAAATAGAGGATTTTGTTTTGTGTACTATTAAACATCATACATTGAATGTTTGGTCATGTTATTTAAAAGATTGTACCTAATGTAAACAATGGCATTTGTATTATATTATACATGGTAATGATGATGTTATGTTTCATTTATATTCACTATAATGATATTTCAAGATGAAGTCACGCACAAGCCCCCAGACGTTTCCGCCGTCTGGTTCAGGGGTGTGACACTAACTGCTTCTATGTTACTTTCACTGACGATTATAGAAGATATGAGTATATATACTTAATCAAACACAAGTCAGAAACCTTTGTAAAGTTCAAAGAGTTTAAACAAGAAGTGGAGAATCAATTGGGCAGGAAGATAAAGATGCTCAGATCCGATAGGGGTGGTGAGTATCTTAGTATCGAGTTCCACGACTATCTTAAGGAATGTGGAATTGTTTCACAATTGACGCCGCCTAGGACACCATAGCTCAATGGTGTAGCTGTGAGGCGCAATCAAACCTTGTTGGACATGGTTCGTTCCATGATGAGTCGAGCTTCGCTACCTATCTCATTTTGGGGGTATGCCTTAGAGACTGCCGCCCATATCCTAAATCAAGTCCCAAATAAGAAGGTTGTCAAAACACCTCACCAGATGTGGACAAGGAAGGTTACCTCGTGGGCACATATCAAGGTTTGGGGTTGCGAGGCTTTCGTAAGATGAGAGACTCATGACAAGCTTGAACCTCATAGTGAGTGGTGTATTTTCATCGGCTATCCACATAAATCTTTTGGATATCTCTTCTACAGACCGAATGACCATGTTGTCTTCGTTGCGAGGGGAGGGGTTTTCCAAGAGAGAGAACTCATATGCCAAGAGGACAGTGGCAAGCAAATTGATCTTGAAGAGCTTTAAGAGTCAAGCGAAGAAGGAACCTCTAACACTAGCGCTCAACTTGAGGAAGAGATTCCTGTTGAACCAGTTGACGAGCCCTTACCTCTAATACATTCCATTAGAGGCTATGGACATTTATCAGCGATAATACACTGATAAAGTTGGATGAACCAACAACTACAAGGAAGCCATGGCGGGCCCGGAGTCTGCAAAATGGAAAGAGGCTATGGACAGCGAGATTCAGTCCATGTATGACAATCAATTTTAGAACTTGGTTGACAATCTACCGGGTCATAAGACAGTCGGGTGCAAGTGGATCTTCAAGAAGAAGATCGACATGGATGGGAAAGTGCATATGTGTAACGCCCATAGATCCGGGCTAGTCAATTTAGAGATAATAGGGGTCGAAAACGACTTTTCGACAAAAGATTACTTAGAATAAATAATCTTAACCAAGTTGTAAAATACGTCTCAAGGGTTCCATATATATAAAGAACGTCTAAATCCGAGTTATAACGAAGAAGTTATGGTCCATCGAAGTTTTACGGCAAAACCAGCACGACACCGGGAGACGTAAATAGTGAATTTACTATGGAGGACTTTTTAGCCTTAGAAATATAAACAAAAGTTTCACTATACGTTAAACCAAGAACATACAAAAAAAACGTCTAAATCTGACTTCGTATGAGGAAGTTATGAATTTTCTAAGATTTGGCTTACCAGTGTACAACCCGAAACTCGAAATTTAGGTCGAGCGGTTTTTGGCCTACGCGAACTAAATGAAAATTGAAGATCTCATTAATAGGAATTTAACGATAAAAAGACAGACGAAAACAGAGTTCGTATGTAGAAATCATGAATTTTATGCGGACATTTAACAGTATAATCTTCTCGTACTGTTAAATTTAAGATCGGTCGAGAATTAGCCAACGGAGTCTAAATGAAAGTTGTAGATCTTATTTTTACCTATGTGTGGATATAAAAACCGTAAAAACGGAGCTTGTATGTGAAAGTTACGGATTTTAGAAGTCGGAAGTGTGTTGTGCGAAAATGGGTGATGTGGCACAATCTTGGCCATTGCTTTCTCCCCAAGTCTTGCCACCAGATGGTGACATGTGGCACCAAGTTCAACCATATTTCACCCTATAAATAGAACCTCTCTCACCCTCATTTTTTTCACACCTTTCCCATTCTTTCTTCTCTTTACTCTCCTCTCTAGAACCTCTCTCTAGCCCCGAACCCCCCCCCCCCCCCCGAAAAGCCTAGGGAACCTCCGTAGCACGAGGCGGAAGCCCTGGAGTGCTCGACGGCTCTGAGAAGAAGAGATTTTCGGCTCGGGAAAGCTGCTCCAAGCAAAGCCCAGTTTTCTATAAAACCCGTAGTAAGTGAGCTACGCCTACACTATTATTAATATAACTTTTATTTAATTATAGTAACATTATTAGGAACTTATAATAAGTACTTGGGATATTATTATGGGTTATATAAGTATTGTTTAACGCTTATATAATAGTAATAATATCTAGACTATTAATTAGTCTCGGCGAATAATAGACTAAACTCTAGTGGTAATAATACTAGGTTTCGTCGAAGGAAATTATTTTTAAGAAGCGAAGCGCTGTCTAAGTTCGGAATCACCACCTTTTCAAGTGAGTGCATAGTCTCTTTCATCTTACACATATATATGAAGTATTTTATATAAACTACGTGCTATGTGTGCATATTATATGTATACTTTCTATCTATACTGGATGAACGATTTTATACAAGTTTTATATGATTTAAACTGTATATGTATTTATATCTACATAATATGTTGGGTAAAACATGGGTATATGAAATATGAGTTGGATGATGAGTTGAGAGGTGATATAGACCATGAGGTAAGCGTGAGAGGTGGACGATGTGAGAAGCCTTGTTCCCAAATGTTGGCCCCGTCATCTAGCAGAGTATAGATGACAACCACGGACTATTCTAGACAGTCTAGTAGAACACTAGCAGGCTCGCAACCTATAGGTGTTGTGAACGATGTGTTCACCGGTGTACTCTAAAAACCCATTGACATGTATTGCGAGTGGACTCTCAAAAACGATACTGTCAATAAACGAGATAACCCTAGCAGTTGTGCTCGAAGGACAATACTAGCAGCTGCACCTCACATAGAATGTCACAATTCTGGCAGCTGCGCCTAAGTGATAGAACAGCTGTGCCATTGACAACGATGGACTTCGTACCTATTCCTTAGGATAATCCTCAGGAATGAATGAATGAGAAATAGTTGATTCTTAGGGTAGATCCTTAAGAGTAAAGAAGATAATGGGGATGGGTAATTGGGTTAACCGTTTGATGATTAAACATAATAATTATATTATTGTGGGTTGAAAACCCTATGTACTCACCAGGTTTCCTAACCTGACCCACTCAGTTTATTTATATCACAAGTGTTGATATGAAGTCACATTGCACTGAGAGATTAAGGATCACTAGTGATAATGTATGTAAGTTCTGTTTATGCTTATGTTTCTATATTGACGATGACATCCCAAATGTTTTAAAATGAGTAAAATTACTTTTCTTCGGAAATGATTTGATAACGTATTTATCATGTTTTACTGGGAACAAATTCCGCAATATTTTTATTAAAAGAGGTACTCTGATTTTTATAAAGCATAAACAAAATCAGTCTTTTATGGCCGTGAAAATGGGGATGTCACAATACGTTCAAGGCATAATTGGTTGCGAAGGGCTTTACTCAAACCCCTGGGGTTGACTATGATGGGACCCTCTCACCAGTGGCCAAGATCAAGTCTATTAGGGTTATGTTGGCCATTGTTGCGTTTCATGATTATGAAATTTGTATGCTAGATTAGGGTTTGTAAGCCTTAGATAATTATTGCATGTACAACTAGAAAAAGTAGATCCAAACATTAGGGTTTGCATGTACACCATATGATTGATGTATTTCTCATAACCCAACAGTAACTTGATTGTTTCTTAACGCAACAAAGAACTAACTAAGATCATAAGTGGAGGTTCTTCTTCTTTTGACTCCCTTCTAAGCCTCGAAGTTTATCTTTGTCTTCAAACCATAACCGGTCAAGGCTTCCTCATGTATCTCTATTATTGTCTATCTCGTTTGTGATCCCACAAACCATAAGAAGATAGAAACTTATATTAGCACATAAGCAAATGGTATCCCCGAAGTTCAGGAACGTATATAGCTTTGTACATACAGGTTAACCGACTCCTTTGGATTAAATCCCTATTTATGACATTTATCTTTAATTTAATATATTATTTCACTAATATTCCATTAACTTTCCAAAATAACTCTTTAAACCCTTAAATTTTCATAGAATACACATTAACATGTTTACTTTGGTTAACATGTCAATATTATACTTTATCTTACCGTTATAACATCTTAGCCACACTTTAATACTTATGTGTGTGTACGTCTATATATATATATATATATATATATATATATATATATATATATATATATATATATATATATATATAATATTTCCGTCTTTAAATAATTTAATTAGATTAATATAATCTCGGTATACGTTTATAAAAAAAAGTTATATGAATTTAACACCTTCAAGTGAAAACATCTAGCTCTGATTTGCATGTGTTACACATGTTTTCTTAAATGACGGTCATGTTTTGGTCAACTAGACCCAAAATAGCAACCTACTTCATTAAAATTCATTTCTACCCATTTTAGGAATTCGACATCAAAATATGATCTATGTTTTGCATAAATAGGCTTATTTAAGCAGTGCACTTTCATAAGTTAAAATCTAAATCAACCCCCAACTTCAAATGTGCATAACTCTCTCATATCAAACACTGTTTTAGCCGATTTTTACGCTCACATGTTCTGTGTTATTGTGGATACATTCTAAGATCAATAACTTGTCATTTTGACCACTTCATACTGAATTTTCATAGCCATGAACATTGGATATCGGCTAACCGCTTATTGGCATTAAATCATCAAATATCCTTAAAAAAACACAACTTTTCAATATAGTATTTTACTAATATATATATATATATATATATATATATATATATATATATATATATATATATATATATATATATATATATATATATATATATATATATATATATATAGGCTTAGGTTATTCTATTCAAAGTAATTATTGTGTTATTGTATACATAAATATGGACCACTCATTTTACTTATTTAAAAAAGTGATTAATATATATTATTAAATTAAAGATAATTGAAAAATACCATCTAATTTCATTCTAAGGGTATTTTAGACAATTGAGATAATTTTAAAAAAGGAGAATTCCATATTTTTTGGGATAATTAACTCTCTTGATTTTAAAATTATCATTTTTTTAATTACTTTAATTTTAATTATAACGTAATTTTTATAGTTAAACCCGATTTTATTCTGTCAGAATGTTATTCTTTTTATAATGATATTCTATGAAAATTCAAGCCATAAACTAATAAAGAGACTTACTTCTCACAAAATAAACAAATTTTTAGATACAAGTTAAATTTTTTCTATCACACATCCTTGAAAAAATAAAAAACTTTATATTTTATTCTATAATAATGAAACACTCCCTAATAACAAAAAAATATAATATGTAGATTATTCTATTGGAATATACTATTACATATACTCTTATCATTATATTATAGATTAATCTAATAGAATATGACAATGAGTAGTGCATTTTTCTAGAAGATCGGTGACCATTGCGGATTGTTCATGTCTATCCCAAACGCATTCATCCAACCTTCGGGTCATTGATCATCATGCACTCCATTCATTCTATGAGAACAACTGTCATGAAAATGAATTATATAAGAATAAAACTATGTGAGAATGCTTTTATACGACAAAAATAAAACAAATTTTAGTAATTCTAAGAGAACTCATACAACAGGATAAAATCAAGTAACACAAATAATGAACTTATAAATTATTTTTGTGTTATTCAAGAATTTGAACATCAAGTTCTCTTTCAGACATTTCTACAGACACCTGGTGTGCAATATTCTCGTAGAATTATTTTTGTGTTCTTTAAGATTTCTACAAACCCTTTCAATATATCACTACATAATCGTAAATTCTTTAATAGAAAAATGAAAACAAATGTTGTTGATGATTTGATCATCTACTCATCACCAAACTACTTTAAGAAACAAACACAATCAACAGATAAGGGAAGAGGTCCAATCTTTAAATCATAATCATGCAATATGTTTGAACTCTAGACAACTATGTATGTATGTAATTTACTGTTTTTCTCTTAATTTTTTGAATTCACTGTCAAAATCAAATCTAGGAAATTTCATATCAGAATCAATGTCAAACTCTTCCGTTTTATACAAGGATTATGCTGTTTGTTTTGATCACATTCAAAGAGAGTACAAGTTAGAAAAAAGATTATTTGGTTAATTGAAATTGTTTACTGTTTAATTCTAAATATAATTACCATTCAATGAAATCTCATTTTTCTTCTACATAATTCAATCAAATCCTCTTCTTCTTTTCAGGATTAATCATTTTTCTAACATTAACACCCACATAATTAAGATTCCTAGCTAATATTCGTTGTACTGGAAGTGGCTCTAGTTTTAGCTCTTATAGAAGAGACATTTATAATGATGAACAATGAGTTATTCTTTTAGAAAAAGGTATTATAATAATCACCTATTTGTCCTATCATAATCTGTCTAGTTAACTCTAAAGATGTATGGTTTAATTTTATGTCAATATACATTTTCAGGCTCGCCTTCTTCATACAACATGCATCCTGAATTTGTATGTATGTTACTGGAAATTAAATCACAAATTAACGGGAGGGATACACATAAATGTGAATGCAAATCACTATCCAATAAAATGATGTAAAATAGCTTTAAAATTTCGAACACAATCAGATGAACAGTAACAATTGCACATACAGAAATAACTAAAAATCGATTTAAACTCGAATCAATGAGTAATTTCACGTGAATAGGAAAAAAACTAACCTTTATTGTTTCAGGTCTGGGTTTGACGATACGTTGTTAGTGACAAAGGAACTAAAACCGCAGTAACGATCGCAATCCCTAATATTCCATTAACGATCGACGTAGCCTCGATCTGTCTCTCTTCCGCTTCGACTCCTTTCTCAGCTGACTCAGTTACTTCCTTCACAATCTCCAACGCTTCTTCCTCTGCCTTCTTCAGCTTCTTCCCCAATTCGAAATAGCCCTGTATCCTCCACCATCGATGGTATCTCCATTGCCGTAATACTTGTAGGTTTTATAAACTAAAGAAATTAGGTTAAAAGTCAAATATAATTATAGGGATTATTTTTGGTAGTTACTAAACAAATTACTATATTAACCTTATTTATTTATTTAATTATTTAATTTTGATTGAACCATATTTATGCATACAATAACATAATAATTAGTTTAAACAAATGAACCTCTCTCTCTTTTTATATATATATATATATATATATATATATATATATATATATATATATATATATATATATATATATATATATATATATATATATATATATTAGCTTTTATCCTACAACCAACTCTTTTTTTAAGAATAATACAACCAGGGTTACCACTCAAACTCTAAAAATAGGGTGTTACATTAGGAGACTAATTATAGTTTATTGAATTAATTACATCATCTCATCTTATTTTCCCCAGTTTCAACTTCTTTTGCATATAATTAACCAACGCTTAAAAAAATCAAAATTGGCACTTTTATGGATTTTGTTGTTAAGAGGAGACCATACGGTATGTGGTAATTAATAAAGGGATTTCCTATGGCCCATAGGAATAGCAAGTTTCTTGAATTAGCCAAAAATGGGAACATACTTGGTTTAATTCGATTTTAACACCTAAAATACCATTTTAATGACTTTTATTAATTCAAATATTTCTAATATATTGTTCTAATTTGAATTATCAATCGATTAACTTCCTTAAAAGAAATTAACTAAAAAACCCATTATATTAGCTTATGAATTCCAACTTTGACTGTTCCAAGTTGTAACATAAGTTCTAATCAATCTTTCCTTAATAATAGTTCACTTAATAAACGTCACTTTACATTTACTTACATTTTCATTATTCTCAAGTTTATTATTTGACTAGTTTATAACCCGTGGCACCACGATTACAAAACTAATTAAACTTTCACAGTAAAAACTCAAAATTATTAATCAATTATATTTTTTTAGTTATATAAAATTATAGTCGTTGATTTAGATAAATATGTGACCTTATAATCTGTATTAATTTTATTTTAAATGTTATTCCAATCTTATTTAATTTAATTTAATTAGAATGAGAAATTTAAATTTTGAAATGCATAATCAATAGATTGACATGTGGCATGACATTAATTATGATGTCTAATAAGGTGACACATATCAAAAGAAGAATCAACCTATTCTTTTATTAGAATACAGATTTTAACAAGTTCCATTACTTCAAATGTCATTTACTTTAGTCTTTATTTTTCACTATTCTTCATCTCGATACCGTTTCACTTCTTAATAATCTAGAAGTAGTTTATTATTTTACTAAATTTCCTCCAAATGACCATGCATGGAATTTATCATATCTTATAAATCTTCAAGTCATGATTCATAATCAATAACCTTAAAAGTTTCCTTATTAAAACTTGAATAGAAAATATACATTTTTAAAAAAAAAAACTTTCATATGGAAATATTTGGCTTTTAGATCATAAGTTCATGCTCATATGTAATATGATGAAATCCAATGCATGATTCAGAGCGTGCAAACTTTTGAGACGACCTATTCGAATCATTATAATTTTGTTGCATAAATATGAAAATCACTTATCAAATCTATAGATATTACAATCTTACATATCGGTCATTTATACTTTTAGGCGCAATGATCTATGAAAACATGTCTAGGGATCTGTCCCAACAAAACTTTGTACTATGTATTGGTGTATCCCCAATGGAACACATCCTAATAGACATATTTCCTTTGGATATACCATATGACATCCCCAAATTCATTGATACTTTGAGATTTTCTTTATGCCCTTAAAACCCATATTATATAAAACTTGAAAGAATTTCTAAGCATATAGATAAATCGTAAAATGTTTCAAGTAAAACCATAAGGGATGTTCTAATCAAGTATCACAAATAATAGTAAAAGCATAAGTATTACATAAGCCCGATACGTTAAAATAACATAAGAGTATCCACAACATTCAATACAAACTATGTGTCCCTAATTATAAGTATCTCTAAACTGAAATTTATATTTAAGTTGACACTATGATGTTATATTTAAATTAACAGTTTAAGTATTTTGTCCAAATTGTTCCAAAGTTGTAGCTTTAAATTGATAATGGTTTATATACAACAACATATTAAATCTAATAAATTAAGTATAATATGTTAAAAGTTAAAAACATAACTTTATAAGGAGAAGTAAAGATATTATTTTATTATTGAAATTTAGTTTATTTATAATTACACTTTAGATTTAATATTTATTTAACCTTATTAACCAAATTATAATCATTATTAGAAAGACACTACAATTTATCACTTTTAACTATTTACAAAATATTATTTGAGTTGTCTAAGTTAAACTAAAATTTATATTTAAGTTGGTCCTGTAATATTATATTTAAGTTTATAATTTAAATATTTTATACAAATTGTTCAAAAATTGTAGCTTTAAAATGATAATGGGTTACATACAAAAATATATTAAAACTAATAAATTAAGTATAATATGTAAAAAGTTAAAAAAACATAACTTTATAAGTAAAAGTAAAGATATTCTTTTAATATTGAAATTTAGTTTATATATGATTAGACATTAGGTTTGATATTTATTTAATCTTATTAACCAACTTATAATCATTATTGAAAAAAAATTGAAAAGTCATGAGAGTTTCAAATAAATTTAGTGAAACAAAAAATAATTTCTTTATAATATAGTATGATATTTCTGTTTCCTAATCACTCTAATAAAACAACTATATATCTTTTCAAAATTCTTAATTCAATGGAAATGATTAATCATAGAACAAAACTCTGCTAAAATAATAAGATTTTTTTAACCTTCTTACTTCTAATTGTATCGTTTCCCATTTTAATCTTCACATTAAATTTTACAGTTTACTAAGTTTTTTATCATAACCATTTTACTAAGGATGTCAACGGGGGCAAACGGGACAGAGATTGCATCCCCCGCCCCCGTCCCCGAATTCCCCTTCTTACCCCCGCCCCCGCCCTTGCCCCCGTTCCCCCGCCCCAGATTGATTTTGGGCTATCTTATGTAGGCTAAAAAGAAGTTCTTGTTTAGGCTAAAAGAAGCTATTTTTTAGGTAACAAATAGTTACTTATAGTATAATTTTACGTGTTACAAACAACTTGAATTTAGTACGTAAAAATTACTCTATTATTTATTATATTTATATAATTAATATATGTAAATATATATAATTTATTAACGGGGCCTCATGGGGGTTTCGGGACGGGATTGCCAACCCCCGCCCCCGCCCCTTATTTTTTCAAAAATACCTCCAAACGGGACGAAATTTTCACAAGATCGGGGTCCCACAGAACTTTTGACATTCCTACATTTTACTCATTTTCCTCAGGTTACCAATCACATATAAACTGCATTCCTTGACTATTAACCATCCTACTCCTCTACTATTTCGTACTTTACACACATATAACAGCTTATAATCGACTACTTGAAATGAGGACTGCATCGAATCATTGACAGGAAAAGAAAATGCATGTTTATTATTTCTAAATCAGTTTGTGCAATACATGTAATCTCCCCAAAACATGAAGTTTGAAAAGAAAGGGGGCTAAAGAACTCACAGATAGTTGTGTGGGTCGGAAGTGTCGGGAAAGTCGTGCTCTAACGGGTTTTGCACCGGAAATCTTGGAACCGATCTAAACACTACAAAGCAGAAAATGATGGAGTAAGGAGCTATCGACATTTGTATAGGACTGAATCCAACATTGGGATCATCCTGTTGTATCTTGATCATACCACCAGCCACCATGGCAGTTGACGACTGAACATGTTGGTCTTTGAGCATTATTCGATCAAAAAAAAAAGGAACGAAAAAGGAAGAGAAGCTACCTGATGTCAATGGAGAAGCAAGGGAAGGGCGATTTGGAAACTGCTCAGTGACGAAGAGGGCTGAAGCAGGAAGAATCAGAGTAATTGGTGGTTCTCTCCAAGTTTCCTGCACCGGTGATTAGAGGTAAACAGGGGTAGTTGCAGGTGAGTTGCTTCAACTGGACGTGGTGGCGATCAGGAGTATCTGGGTCGTCTTGCCATCGGAAATTGAAGGAAGGAGGATTGCAAGCGAGGGAGGCAGCAGCTTCGTTTGTTGTTGCTCCTTCTGGTATCAGTCACTGCACGAGAGAGAGAACAGGGGAGATTGGAGGTGAAAGTGTGGAGTGTGGAAATGTACTATTGCTCCAGTCCTTGTAATCTTGAACGAGATTTCATGGGAGACTTTTGTGGGTGTAGGAAGTACTAGCTGATCCTTGGGGAAGATTTGGAGGGTAAGTGGGTTAAACTTGCAGAAGAGGAATGGGGCTGAACGTGTGCATGTGTTTGTGAGATGTAAATCATATCTCAGGTGGTACGTGAATGAGATAGTTCCTCTTTTTCCTTAATAATTTCACCCTCTATCCTACTATTTGCAGATGTTACATATGATTTATCATTTACATATTCACATATTCTAAGGGGTGGACCGGTGGACCGAAGGGACCGCACCAGACCGTTTTTTTGGACCCCGGGTCAGTTCTCGGTTCTAAGATTTCATCAAAACCGGTTCGGTTCTTTTTCCCGGTTCGGTCCGGTTTTTATCGGGTTTAGAACCGGTTGGACCCGATTAAAAAAAATTAGTCGGCATTGCTTTGAGTCTTTGACGTCTTAGAGTTGACGGTCCCTATAAGGAATAAACTAAACAAATTCTTTTTTGTGTTTGGAAGAAACAAAAATAAATGAAACAGAAAAAAAGGAACAAGTTTCTTGCTACTAAAGTTAAACTAAATAGAAGCAATGGAATTGCATTAACAAATAAACGTCTATAACTATTTATACTAGTTAAGATAGTATCCTACTCAAACTCTAAATCAAAAAGAAGAACTCAATAAAATAGAAACCTTATCAAACTCTAAAACAATAAAACTTAGATATGGAACTTTTCTAAAATGCCCTTGCTTTAATATCTGATTAACCCAACAATCACCCCCTTAATCGGATTTGTCATACGAGCCACTCGTCATTCAAAACAATACCGATTCCTCTTCGATTAGACCCGCGACTTCTTTTTCCCATTTAGGACACTCGTTTTTATAGTGACAAAACTCACCACATTTGTAACATCTAACGTGACTTTTATCCCGGACACGTTCATTACCATCTCGACTTCTCCCGGACCCCCGACCTCTTCCCCGGTCATGTCCAAATTCATCCCGATTTGAACGTCCATTGCCACAATGTTTACAAACATGTGATTTTTTCTCACTAGCCAACAATAGCCCACCTTGAGTGTTATCCACTTTCTTGGTTCCTCTTATACGCTCCTCATATGCCTTCAATCTACCAACCGCTTCATCGAATAACATTGAATCCAACTCGAAACATTGCTCTATTAAAGCCATGATTTGAAGAAACGACTTAGGCATTGAGTCTAATAACCTTTTACCAAATCACCTTCTTCAAGCTCATATCCAAGACTCCTTGCTTTTGAGGCTAAACCTAATAACTTTGTCACAAAATCATCAACTGTTTCACCCTCCTTCATGCGCAAACTTTCAAGCTCTCTCTTTAACGTTGCAAGTTGAGCCGTTCTCACCCGATCCACTCCCAAATACCGTGCTTTCAGCCCATTCCACACTTTCTTTGGTTCGGTGTAACTCGCCATTTGCAACACCATGTCTTCGGGTATCGCTTGAAACAATAAAGCAAGATCTTGTTTCGATTTCTTTTGATCCGATGCTTCACCTAACGCCTTTGGTTCGACCGTCTCCCATATGCCGTGTGCATCCATAATCGACTTGACTTTGACCGCCCACACCGGATAATTCGTTGGAGTCAAAATCGGAACTTGATATGTCATCGAACCTTCTTTCACCGCCATTCTTCCTTTTTATAGCTTCAACCCTATTCCGATCAAACTTGTTCAAAGAGATCTATTCCACCGACGAAGAAAACAAGCAACCCGCTCTACCGTCTTCTTGCACCTGCAAAACGAACCAGATCCAAAGCCACCTGCTTTGACGGATCTCTTCCGTTCATTTATTCCGCACCTCCCCGGTTAGTCTCTTTCACCCGAACAAGCCTTCGATCAAAGGATGAAGCCTACACCCCCTTTACTCGAACCAACCCTCTTCAACCTTCGCTCTGATACCAAATTTAAGTAATAAACTAAACAAATTCCTTCTTGTGTTTGGAAGAAACAAAACTAAATGAAACAGAAAAAAAAAGGGAACAAATTTCTTGCTATCAAAGTTAAACTAAATAGAAGCAATGGAATTGCATTAACAAAACAAACGACTACAACTATTTATACTAATTAAGATATATCCTACTCAAACTCTAAATCTAAAAGATGAACTCAATAAAATAGAAGCCTTATCAAACTCTAAAACAATAAAACTTAAATATAGAACTTTCCTAAAATGCCCTTGTTTTAATATCCGATTAACCCAATAGTCCCTTTCCCATAACTACATAGCATACTAATTACAGACGCAAAGAAAGATCACTTCAAATCTTCGATCATCGAAATCCTAGCGTGAACTCGGACGTAACCCTCCAAGTCTCAACCTTGCAAGTTGCAAGTCTCGGTTTTACAGGTTTTGTTCCTTCCGAGTTCTCTCAACGATCTAAACCCTCTCGGATTCTCCCTCTCTCAAGTATCGATTCAAGTGAAAATCGATCTCTGTGAAACTCAAGTGTCGATTCAGAAGTAATGGAATAAAAAATTCGGAACGCTAATTGGATTAGAGATGATGGTGATGAAACTTAAGTAAGGGTTACGATTTTTGGTTGTTTTTTGTTAATTTTTGTTGAATTAACAAAGAATATTGTTATATTTAGTTGAATTCTTGTCAAAAAAAACTTATTGTTATTATATGTAAACTAGGGTTATGATTTTTTGTTGAATGTCATAAAGTATGTTGTTATATTTAGGTTATTTATTGTCAAAAAGTTTTTTTTTTGTTGTGATTCTATGTAAACTAGGGTTACGATTTTTGGTTGAATTTTGTTAATTTTGTTGAAAGTTATAAAGTATGTTGTTATATTTTGTTGATTAATTGTGAAAAAGTTGTTGTGACTATATGTAAACTAGGGTTACGATTTTTTGTTGATTTTTTTTTAATTTTTGTTGAATGTCATAAAGTATACTGTTATATTTAGGTTATTTGTTGTCAAAAAAAAAATTTGTGATTGTATGTAAACTAGGGTTATGATTTTTGGTTGAATTTTGTTAATTTTTGTTGAAAGTTATAAAATATGTTGCTATATTTTGTTGATTAATTGTGAAAATATTTTTGTTGTGGCTATATGTAAACTAGGTTACGAATGTTGATGAAGAGGAATTTATTAAGAATACACCACAAATTAATTTAGTTGGCTATTCGGCAAAAGATGATCAATCAAATTTTAACAAACGAAAAGAACAAATGGGAAAACGAAAACAAGTCGCAAAAAAAGCAAGTGGCAAAGAAACATCCTCTTGTTGGGATACATTTGATAAAGTTATGATAGAAAAGGATGATGGTGTCAAAAAAAGATATGGAAAATGTTATTGGTGTGAAAGACTACTACAGACAGATATGGAAAGAAATGGGACTTCTAGTTTACTCAAACATGTAAGTAGGTGTCAAAAAAACCCGGATAAGCTACAAGATCAAACTCAAACCAAATTGAATCTAAAGAAGGAGTCAAATGGGGAGACTACTGTTAAAACATGGAAACACGACGATGCTAGGATAAAAAAAGCATTACTTAACCTTTTTGTGGTAGGTGAACTACCTTTTAAGTTTGTTGAAAACGAGGCTTTTGTGGAATACACCAACGCACTTAATGCTAAGGTCGTGTTAGCATCTAGACATACGATATCCCAGAATGTTTCCAAGTTTTACACAGAAGAAAGAACCAAAATGCTTCAACTTTTAAGTAACCCAAACACTGCTATACATTTGACAACGGACACTTGGACATCTTCTTGTCAAATGACTACTTACATGGTGGTCACGACTCACTTTATAGATGAGAATTGGATAATGCACAAGAGACTTACAAACTTTAGGGAGATAGATAACCATAAGGGAGAGGATATGGGCCAAGAACTACTCGATTGTATTTGCGGATGGGGAATGAAAAATGTCATGACCATTACCTTGGACAACGTCGCTACAAACATCAAGGCAATTGACTTTTTGGTCAAAAAGTTGCCTAATCTTTACGATGGTGGAAAGCATTTCCAAGTTAGGTGTATGACCCACATTTTAAACCTTATCGTAAAGGATGGACAAAAATACAAAAACTATCATGTTGAGTGTATCCAAAAGGTGGTACGGTATATTAGATTGTCACCACAAAGAATAAACAAGTTCAAGAAGACTTACAAACGAAGAAGTTTCTATGTGGTGACACCCCTACCCGATGGAACTCGACTTTCGAGTTATTGAAGTCTGCATACCAGTTACGAAAGGCATTTATGGAATTTAGCTTAAGAGGTAATATTTATTTTTAAGTTATATTTCAGCTTTTCAGCAACATTTTAAAATTTTTGTAATCTGTGGAATTTTTTAAACAACTATAACTCATTCGTTTTAAGTCGGATTGACATGCGCGTGGTTTTTTCCAAATTTTAATTTACAATTTGTAGATGAATTTAGACTATAATTTTATTGATTTTGGTATTATATTCAATAAGTTATAGTCTTTCAAAGTTGAGCTATAAAAGCTGAAAAATTTCAGCTTTTCAGCAACATTTTAAAAATTTTGTAATCTATGGAATTTTTAAACAACCATAACTCATTCATTTTAAGTCGGATTGACACGCGGTTTTTTCCAACGTTTAATTTACAGTTTGTAGATGAATTTAGACTATAATTATGTTGATTTTGGTATTATATTCAATGAGTTATAGTCTTTCAAAGTTAAGCTATCAAAGTTAGAAAATTTCAGCTTTTCAGCAACATTTTTAAAATTTTGTAATCTGTGAAATTTTTAAAAAACCATAACTCATTCGTTTTAAGTCGGATTGACCTGCGGTTTTTTCCAACATTTAGATAAAAGTTTTTTAGATGAATTTAGACTATAATTTTGTTGATTTTGGTATTATATTCAGTGAGTTACAATCCTTCAAAGTTGAGCTATCAAAGCTGAAATATTTCAGCTTTTTAGATATTATTTTAGATTATAATTCTGAATTTTATGTATCTTTGACAGATAAATCATATGAAATGGATCTTAGTAGAGTACCGGAAAATTATGGCTTTGAAGTTGTAACCGAAATGGTGAAGTTATTTGAAAAATTCAAGACACAAACAGAGCTTGTTCGGCTACATCAAAACCTTTGGTAAATCGTTTTATCCGGGAAGTCTTAGATGTGGACATACATTTAAGAAAGTGGTCAACCAAACCAATGTTTCTTGAAATGGTAAAAGACATAAAGATGAAATACTACAAGTATTGGGGTGCATTCAACAAGATGAACGGTTTTATGTACTTTGCGATTTTACTTGATTCTACCACCAAATCACCTTTTTTGTTACATGCTTTTAAAAAAATGATCAGTTACATGGAAGTGATGGAACCGCCATTGACCCCTATGGATATAGACATAAAAGCACGTTAAATGGTCTGAGAGATTGGGAATAGGATGGAGAATTTATTTATGACCTACTTTAAACGATTTGACAACGGTGGATCATCTCAACAAGAAGCGAGTCAAAAAGTCATTGATGTTGATGATGATAACGACTTTTTCGGTGATTTTCTTTGTACGAGAGGTAGCAACTCGGATCCAAGAGATAACGAGTTTCAAACTTATTTGAAAGAGAGTATAGTTAATTATAAAAAAGATTTTTCAATTCTCGGGTGGTGGAGAGTAAACGCGATTAGGTTCCCGACAGTTGCTCGGATGGCGAAAGGTGATTACTTTTTTTTTTAGTCTTTCATAGTTTCTTTATAAATTAATGTTGTTAGAATTTAATTCTTTTTTGTTAGACATATTGGCAATACAAATCTCAAGTGTGGCGTCCGAGTTCGCGTTTAGCACATGTGGTAGAGTTGTAAGTGAGTATTAGACTAGTTTATCGACTTTGATAGTTGAAGCTTTGTTATGCACCCAAGATTGGGTGAGAAAGTCGACAAATCCGATAATTGACAATGTTAGATGACAGCTTGAACGATGATGATATAGCTTTGGGTAAAAAAATTACAATCTTTGTTCTTTTTTTTATACAACTATTACTTTTTATTAAATACTAACAACACTTTCATTTGTGTTTATGTAGAGATTACATAAGCTTTAAACATGTTAGATATGGATGACAATGATATGGGGAAGAGGCAAATGGAAGATTAGATTATGAGTTTATAAAGTTTGTTAGTTTGATTGATTTTAAAGTTTAAAGTATGATTTTTGGTGTTACGGTAATACTTTTGTATGTTTGTCTTATGATTGTTAACTTTTGTTGGTAAACTTGATTTATATGTTAGTTGCTTTTATTTGGAAAATTAATTTTGCAAGTTATGCATAAAACAGAAACGTAATCATTTTTACAAGTTGTATTGTATCAAACTCAACAACATATTTGTTTTAACGAGTTCTATTAAACCCAAAACCTTATTTTAACGACTTGTACTCTATGTAATTAAAGTTGTACCGGTCCAAACGGGTTTAAGAACCGGAAAACCCGGACGTTGACCCGGACACGGACACGACTCATCCGGTCCTGTCCACGGTCCACAAAATTCTCCATGACCGGACCGGAACCAGTCCGGTCCAAGAGCCGGTCCGGTCCGGTCCAAATGCTCAACTAACACATGGATGGTATACAAAAGTTATTTTTTTTTTGTTTTTGCACATAGTTTACACACACACATACATATATATATATATATATATATATATATATATATATATATATATATATATATATGTATAGTTTAAGATTTATAAATAATAAATAATAATAATGACACTATTTTAGAGATTTTTAAACATTATAATAGATTGTGTATAAATTAAGTTGTAATCCTATAATTTTTGTTTATTCGGGTATTCGGTGATCATGTGATAAATTTTTATATACGATTTATAGCATTCTGACAATTATACCCTTATATTTTGTTCTAATTTTCTGTATATTATTACACTCCAAAATAACATTCATGCGTTTATTTATTCATCTATTTATTCGTTTGTTTATTTCCTTTGTTATATGTATCATGTTTTTCTTTTATACGAGACTGGTTCGTGATGGAATTGCTTGACAAACACATTAGGGAAATTTAAGTGTAATACAACTAAATTTTTCATAGCATAGCCGCATAACGAGTGTTAGGTTCAAATTATAATAATGGCCTTCCCGGTTGACCAACATTACTTGGCAAATATTTTTCGCGGTTGTTATAGTGCGCCCAACGTACTCATCAGAGGCTCAAAATCCATAATAAGCTCTTATTGTGTAAGTCAAGAACGTCCAAACATAGACCTGACCCTTAAGGGGTGTCTTAACACATAAAGTTGGCAACTTTATTTCTTTGCATGACTTAATAGGACCCAATCCTTGTTTTTATCCATCTATATCTATAATATGATCACCAACTCTAGCATGCTCCATCAAAAACCCACAAGATGACATTTTTATGACTTAATAATCTCAACAAAGACCAAATATGAGGCTTAAAGGTCCTGGAGTAGCTTCTATTTACAAGAACCACAATCTTAGGACCAAATGTGCTTATAACAATTCCCATAAATGGATCTACACTAAAGAACCATAAATTTTGAAGCTTTATACCTCTAGAAGATAGATCAAGATGCAAAAAGTCTGGATTCACAAGCTTCAAGCAATCCAACACTCGTTGAAGTGGATTCTTCTTCTTAAATGAACACCAAAACACATGAACTCACCCCTAAGAATTCAAGAATCACACCAATGGAGGATAAGGTATCATATCTAGGGTTTAGTAGGATAGAGGTTGAAGGTAGGAGGGTTTGGAGTTGAGTTGAGGATATTAAACAGGATCCAAGACCCTTAATTAGGGTTTGCACCTGACTGGAGTATGCCATGCATACTCCTGGTACGCCCAGCATACTCAATAGGGCATCCACGATCCATCTGCCTAGTACGCCCAGCGTACTCCTATGCATGCCAGCGTACTAGGCTTATCCCTAATACCACTAAACTTCCGAAGGCCATAACTTCTTCGTTCTAAGTCTGATTCCAACGATCTTTATATCCCCGAAAAGGTAATAAGAAGATCTACAAATCTATCAACTCTCCCTTACCTTAAAATTTTCCAAACTTAAATCCAAAATTCATAAAAGGCCCAAATTGATTTTACGATTATACCCTTGGGCTTCAAAACGCAAACTGAACTCTCGGATCACTCAATTTACATTATCCACACCCAAAGGGGCCTAAATCTCTCATTCCCCAAGGCCCAAATCCTTATGATAACTGATCTTCAGGTCACGGGCCCGAATTAGGAAACGATTTAGAACACTGTGTTACCGTCTTTCATACAAGTATTATGGTACCACCATAGTATTTAATACAAGTGTTATGGTACCACCATTTTCCTTCATACAAGTGTTATGGTATCAACATAGACTTTCATGAAAATGTCACAAAAACAATCAAGCATACCATGACACCTTGTGTCCTATGTAGTATAGTGAGAAAACTCACATGAATCTAAAAGTTGAATCCCAACTACTCAAAGCCCCGTAGAATCAACTACACGGACGACCTAAACCAACCAAAGGCTAAACCTTAGTTTATAGTTCAAAACCTCCAAATTGACCAAAATTCAAATTAATTAAGTCAATGGCCAACTGGTCATCACGTCACGACCAACTATTTGGTTGTGTCACAAACACTAATCACCAAATTAGTTGCGATTACTCATCGTGACTCGCATCGAGACATCTACAAGCATTGTGTCGTGACACACGTCCAAATAACTTAATCCATTAAGCTCTTAATCCTTAAAGTCTAGAACTTAAAAGCTCATGCATGATTCTTCCATTGATTTTCATGGATAAAGTTTCTAACTTTACCCATTTCCCAAGTCAAATCAATCTAGATTTAAAACCCTAAATCTCTAAAGGACCAAAATTATCAAAATGGCATGCATGGCTTGGAATAAGTGCAAGCACCCAACTTTCTCATGCTTAAGGGTCTAAAAAATAACCCCAACTTGGTTTTAGTATTCTGGAGTCACTCCAACTCCAAGAATCAAGAGGTTAAAGGACCATCACCTATAAAACAACCTAAATCTATACAAAAGAAACATAAAGGTTAAGCTCCATACTCACAAAAGGTCCAGAAGAATATTAACTTGCTAGATCTCCAAGGAATCACACACCAAACACCACTTCTAACTTTCATCTCCTTTGATATTCACAAAATGGCCATCAAGATCACAAAAACTATCAATAGGGGCTAGGGTTTAGATGAGGGGACATTTTTAGAGGAGGTTGCTCAAAATGGCAAACCCTAAGGATCGAAGCCTTTAAATAGGGCATAAAACTTGAAGATTAGGGTTTACATTCCCAGAGGTATCATGTCACGACCAGGGTTCCTGGCCTTGTTTCTTTTTTAAATGATGTGGTCGTGTCACTATAAAAATCATCATGTCACAACCAGACAAACTCCCTAAAAACTAAGTGTTAAATGTGACTCGAGCATTTGGATCATGCTCATGAAGCATTTGGAGCACTTGGACCTCAATAGAGTACTTAGGGGTCTTGGAGCATGTGACAAAGAAACAGATCTTATGAGAGAGGAATGGATCATCAGACAAAGGAACTGATCAAGTTCCAAAGTAACGGATCATGTACAAGGGGTTTGGAGCACCTTGAAGGAGTTTAAAGCACTTAGAAGGGATATTGAGCAACAACGGGTCCTTTTTGCACCACATGATGAAGAGATGGGTCAAGAGGGATGGTGTTGCACCATGGCACTCCCTCTTGCACCATTTTGTTCTCCTCTTGCACCATGATGCTTCCTGTTGCGCCATGCATGGCCTTGTTGTGCCATGCATGTGTCTGTTGCTCCATGGTGATGTTGTTGCTCCATGATTGATGTTGTGCGCCATACTTGATGCTCTTACGCCATTTAGATCCATGTTGTGCCATTTAGGGTTGCTGTTGCGCCATGAAGAAGCTATTGCGCCATCATGGACCATATTGCGCCATCTTGTTCTCAATCCTATACATCATTCTCATGCATCAAGTCATACTATAAGACCCATTATTTAAAAATAGTTATGTGGTTATAAAATAATCTTCTTTGTCTCTCGCACAATAAAGTCTTTATCCTTAAAACCTATTTTACAACTAATATTAAATATATTTTTCTTAGTCCCTTATTGTAGCTTATTATCTCTATTTTTTTCGTCTTATCAGAAACAATTATATTTTAGAAAAGACTGCAAAATAGTCTATGTTGTTTGCATTATTTTTCAGGATTAAATCTAAACCTTGTGAAATTTGTAAAAATGGCCCTTTTTCAGCATATTTCTTTGTGGAGTTAGTCCCTCCCGAAATTAGAATGACTATATTGCCCTTATTTAATTTGTTTTTGATTTTCTTTTCAAATGCTAAAAACTAAATGAGTCTCTCTCCCCCCCTCGTTCCAGAAATATAAGAGTCAAAGTCTCCTTTTTTGCTACCTCACTTCCCAGCCGGTACCTCGATCACCACCGGTGGTCACCTATACAATGTTTCCAAAAAAAAACTAAAAACACATGCAATCGATTGTGTGTGTGTGTGTGCATGCGTGATATCAAAATCGATAAGTGAGAAAGGAGATGAAGCTAGATGAAGAGGGAAATAGTGGGCAACAAGAAATCAAGGAATGGAGAAAAAAGAAGCAGCAATGATGTTGGTTTTGATTTAGTAGTGGTAGCATTGACTGTGGTCGGATATTGACCTTGTGGTGGTCGATTTCTTGCACAAACAACCACATTGTTCCCGTCTTCTCCGATAAAGTCAGCGCCAAATAATGTTAGGGTTCTGGTGGTCGGACGGAAGAAAGTTTAAGGTTTCACTCTCTGTTTTTCACCACAGTCATAATACAACATTACGTATTTTATTCCCAATATTTCATTTATCCTGTATAAACTAAATCAAATCCATGACAATAAACTAATATGCTAATATCACATTCAGTTTTACTCTTTCACAACCATTTATAATTTTATATAATTAAGTGGAAATTCATACCTCATAACATATTAAGTCAAATAAACATTTTAGTTACTTTTTATACAGTATAGATATCAAGGGACAATTATATATATTTGTTTATTATTTATACAAAGGCAATATACCAAAAGTCCAAAACCCTCGGGAGGTTTTCCATATATTTTGTCTAATCGACTAAGACGAGTGAAACAATTCTCCAATTGAATAAACTGTTCATTTGGGCTTGGGCTTGGGCTTGGGCCTGACTAACGAATACTAGCGAATCGTTCTCCTGCTGAATAATATATAAATATTTAACTTCAATACAACGTTATTATATATTCATATCACTTAATTAATCTATATTTATAACGATACATATACAAAGTATAACACAGGTTTACATGTTAGCAAACAAACGATACGTTCTAGCATCTAGAATAATTTGTCGTACGGATGCCACAGCCCCTATCAACGATAGCCCCGTTGATGCAACACCAATCACAGTATTCACCCAAAAAACTATCCTTTTTTTGGAAGGTTTAAACGTCAAGTTATAAAACACCATAGGCAAAATGAAATCCAAAGGTATGCATCCAAATGCTCCAAACAATGCCATTATATCTCCAAAAAACGGCAACATTGCAGCCAAAGTTGTCGCAATGATCACAGATAACGATCTTGATATCAATCGAGGCACAAAGTTTCTTACAGAAAGCTGACCCTTCTCAGGATCTGCAAATTTACGTTCAAAAACCACGTTTGATGGTTGCAAGTAAACCTGAATTAACAAAAGTTGTTAAGATCTAACTTTTTGTTCAAAAGTACAAGTGATTGGAACCTACCAATGTACAAGCTGCAACTTGCAAAACAGTGAATTAACAAAAGTTGTTAAGATCTAACTTTTTGTTCAAAAGTACTAGTGATTGGAACCTACCAATGTACAAGCTGCAACTTGCAAAACAGTGAAGGAGTTTGTCATAAGAAGAAACCATTTGGGCAACAATGGGTTTGAACCCACCATGAAATTTTGAAGAACGGAGCTCTGTACTTTGTTACCGAAAGCCCAATACCCAGAAATCCCAACGCTGAAATAGTTCGAGATCACAACCGTGTAACACACCAGTAGCCCTTTGAACATTTTGCCCTTCACCGGCGCTGCTATTGTCGCCTGTTCTAACATAAAATATGAACTATTAGTGTTGAAATTGTAGGGATTGATGAGAAGCATATATTGAAAAAAGGAATTTACAAACAAATACATGTATTTCCGGGATGATTCCATTTCCGTAAGTAGTACAGATGATCGAAATCGCATTGAAAAATCCGAAAACTCGGTTTATTCCAACTCCGGTCAAGGAATAGTTCTTCGGAGGCGCTTTCTTCGAATCCCCTGCAAAAAGTTCTTCGTTATCAACATCAATGGAGAACACGAGAAGCAAATAAAATGATATACCTGGTTTAGGTTTAGGGTTTCGTACCAATGTAGATGGCGCCAACAGTTGTGCAAGCACAGTAAGCAAAGCATAAGATGAGGGAGACAAGGTTTATGTGCCTCAAAGAATGGAAAGATGGAATTTGAGCCAAAATTAGGGTAAAGTTTCCAAATATTGCAATAAAATGAGATAATTGCATGCTCCCATCCGGTATTGCCAATAAATATATAAACTACAAAACAAATTTAAAAATTTAGTTTATGAAAATTTGACACACAAAAAAAATTAAAAAATTAGTTGAAACAAAAAATGATATTAGCCAACCTTGAGACTCTGGCCTCCAAGAAGAATACAAGCGATGACAGCACCATAACACGAACCCAACTGAAGTGGGCCCACGTAGTACCGGCCCCACCCTGGGCCTGTAAAATGAATTAGGTTGATTAGTTGAATGCTTATTTATAGAAGTTACATGAGGGTATAATTGTAATTCGTTACCTAAAATATCGTGGGCCATATCACGGAATCTGAGTTGGCGATGCCCGAGTGCAGCATGGTGTTCCAAGACTAAAGAGAGGAGGTTGTATGAGTAGAATGTGACGATTCCTGCAAGCGCCAGCACCACCATGCCACGTCCCCACCCTAACAACGCCAATGCAAAGGGTAGGCTTAGTAGTGCTGGAGCTACGATTGCGGTTGTCAAATGATACCCACAATGTAACCATGATCCTACAGTACAATATATCGAGGTATTTAAGTAATACACATATTTGCATAAATTTGAAATAAACATTATACAAAAATAGAAACGTTATAGCCTTTACTTGAATAAAAAATATTATACTAACATTATATTATCAATAATCATATCGATTACATATTTTTTTGTCCAAAACAAAAAGTTTATCACCGAGCCATGTTTTAAAAATGTGCCAATGGTGTAATCAGTTCTAAATAACGTAAGACGTGACTTGGCGGCAATGTCAAGCCTCAAGCTTTTCCGAGCCTTGGCGAGTCATGACGTTTGCAAGGCGTGACTTAATGCGGCAATTTTCTAAATAATTAATATTTTTATATGTATTTTCAACTATTATTCATTTTTATACACATATATGAGTTAAGACGGCGTTTTGGCAAAGCTTGGCGGCAGGTGCAAGCCTTGGAGTTGTGGCGCGCCATGGCAGAGCCATGGCGAGCTTTTTAGAACCTTGCTTTTTTCCACTGATTTTTCAAAAGATTTGGATAAATTTATCAATTTTTGACAAATATATAGGTACAAAACAAGGTTTTTTTTAGCATGTGTGTGCAAGTATAACTACACTTTGTCCACCTCTATGTCATGAGTTTTAACATATTATTAAAATTTTCATTAGGAGCAATAATTATGTAATTTGTTGTATCTTACAAATAAAAGGATGAAAAAATAACATATACACTGATCCGAAAGTTTGGACTTCATTTGTTAAAAATTATGGTGTTAATCATCATAATTTATAAACAACGACATGTTCTTACAAAAAAACCCCAAACAGATACCTGCGGACTTGAGAACGAAGAGAGCTCCGGCATCAAGCTTCCTGGGGGCAGCAGCTCCGACGGCTGTAAAGTCCTTATTGTACGGCGGAGATATGTTGGAATCGGTGGGAGACACCGTCCCCATGAGAGTAAACCTTGTTTGTAGACAACAAAGTCAAGTCTGGTGAGTGGGAGTGATGGTTTCAAAGTCGGCTTATGATTTATAGACATGGGCCTGATTTATTTCTTTATATTATTTAATAATTATATGAAATCAGTCAATTTATCAATACTTTATTATTCATTTATATGAATAAGAAAGGATAATATTATAAAAGCTTCCTACGTTTTCAAGAAATATTTGATTTTATTATTTGGTGTTTTTGGTTTCATTAAAACCAGATATTTGCATTTTTTTTATCATTTTAATAGGTTACCGTGTTATCAATAGATCAACTACATGACTTAAAAACTTAAGTTTAAAAATCAATGTTTTTTAAAACTTTAAGGCTTTCATGACATTAGCCCAAAAATATATAAAAACTAAATACATATAAAAAATATATTTTTATATTCAAATGTATCTAAAAATATTTATTATATATTTTTGTTTACAATATCTTTTAGAAGTTTCATTCAATTAAAAATCAAAGCTTTGAGTGTGAACGCAAAGGCATGAAACCATGACCCCTCATGGAGGAAGCCATAGCCACTATTAGTACACCAGCATGTTTTCTTTGGTTTATCTTCTATATAAAAATATATATCGTAATTATATAAATACGTCTAAAAATATAAAAATGTTTTTATATGTATTTAAATATAAATATATATATATATATATATATATATATATATATATATATATATATATATATATACTTTTTAATTTACAAAATACTTATAAATAAATTTAAATATGTATAAAAGCTTTTTTAATACATATATTTATACATATAAAAAATGATTTTATACAAATTTAAACATATTTAACTTATTTATATATACATATTACCTATAAAAACTTCTGTATACGTACTTATACATATAAAAAAAATTAAAGGCACAAAACACGTACTTTTAAAGTTATAAATATATTTAAAAGGTATAAAATGATTATTTTGTACAGTTAGTTTATTTATAAGTATTTTGTATATTTAAAACATAATTGTATTTTTAAATATATATTTTATATGTATAGAAACCGTATAATAACATTTCATACATATTATAAATATAAAGATATGATAATTATTTTTAAAATACGTTTAAATATACATAAATATGTTTTTATACGTTCAAATATATATAAAAAGGTTTTTATATATTTTTGGACTAATGTCATAAAAGTCCTTAAAGTTTCAAAAAATATTTGTTTTCACCCTTAAGTTTAACCGGTAACCTGCTAAAAAGACAAAAGTAAAAAAAAAATAAAAGAAAATAGAAAATGCTATCTTTGGGTGACGAAACTATGACTAAAATTGTTCATGGCTGTCCAAATTAAATGTAAAGACAACAGGTACAAAAATTTTGATTAACGGGCCAGTTTATTAATAATATTATTCCAAAAATCAAACATAATGTAAAATACTAGTAAATGTCTTGGTATTGTTCACTATGAGCTTTCATATTTCAAAAACAATATATATATATATATATATATATATATATATATATATATATATATATATATATATATATATATATATATATATATATAAGTGCATCATTTTTAATATTATCTAACATAATTTTCTCAATGATAATTGACCGCTCGTCATATTGCACAAACCGTTCCTTATCCAATTCATTACTGAAAATGAATGTTCCACCGTGAATATTACAATGTATAAAAATTAATACCAATTTTAATAAATTAATAAACAAATAAATATCTAAAACAGTTTTAAATTTTTTGATTTAAGTTATAAATATAACATTAAATTAATTAATTAGCAAATCAACTAACATAACATGAAAGATAAGAAAACATAAAAAATAATAATAATAAAAATAAAGAGATAAAGTATTTATGATTTTTAAGCATATAACTCTGTAAATATAATTTACAAGACGAATGCAAGACTACCTTTCTATACCAAACATTGATCTATATTCAATGTTTTAAAAACCGGTTTTTTAATTGACCCGGTCGGGTGACGTTTCCGATTCAACCAGTTTAACCGGTTCAACCGGATGGTCAAACCGGTTCTATATTTTTATATGTTTTTAATTATTCTGCATACATTGATTACAAAATTTATCATCTTTTTAGTATTACAAACGTAAATATAATGCAACATATAAAAACAATCATTATAAAAGTCAAAATCAAACAAAGAAGTTCAAAATAAACACAAAAATCCAAGAATGTCCGGTTCAACCCGGTCCATTTCGGTTCAATTCAGCCGGTTGAACCAGTTTTTTACCAAAACCGACCGGTTCAATCCGGTCAGGAAATCATTATAAAACCGGTCCAAATCAAACCGCCCTCACCTCTGGTTCCCGGTTCGACCGGTTCAACCGGCCTGTTCGAATCGATTAAAACACTACCTATATTGTTTCATATTTATCTTTATTTCCTACGTATTAAATACTAAGAGGGAGAGAGAGAATATGAAACTGATATGTTTCACATCTCAAATATAAAAATATCCCCAACTCATCATAAAACTTTATCTTTTTATTTATTTTTCTTTTTTCATCTGCTTTAATCCTATCTTATTTTTATCTTCACTTCAGATACAAATAGTATTTTTTTTTTATCTTCATTTGATATATGAATAGTATTTTTTTTATTTTTATTTTCATTTGAGATATCAATAGTATTTTTTTATTTTTATCTTCATTTGAGATATGAATAGTATTTTCTTATTTTAGAAGAATACTATTTATATTTTCAAAAATGAAATTGAAGTTTTAGTTGTCAATTCTAGTCCATTTTTTTTTCATTTTATACATTTCCAATTCATTTTTATCTACTAAGTATAGTTTAAATGTAATATTTAATATTTTTTATATCATGTTTTATATTAAATTATATTAATTAATCATAACTATTGAGTTTATGTGGAAACAATAAACTTAGATCAACAGATTCTATAAGAGATGTGAATAAATAACAAGAACAATGAAGATCAAACTAGTGTCGAATGTTTTAATTATCAAAGCGCTAGAAGAGTTCAACTTGAACTTCTCTATCAGAGCTAGGTAGGGCGATACAATCATTAATTCTAATTGTTACATGCATGCACATTAAATAGTCTAACCTAGAAAGTAACTACCACAGATGGACAGACCCAAACCGATATAAATGAGACTATTCTAGCATATACAATTGATTCAACACTTTAATAAGCCCAACAATCTCCCCCTTTGTGTCAAATTGTGAAGAAGATTCTTCATTATTGTTTCTTCTGAACCTTGAATAACTTTGGCATTAAACTCAAAAGAGTGTTTCGGACAACTATGTACCACTTGATCATATCCGAGAAGCACTTCTGATCAGCATCATCGTTCGTTTTACAAGCTTCGGTTAAATCCATGATGTAGTTCAGAGCTGAAGTTGAATGTTAGTTTTTGTCTAGCAAGATGAAAATACACCTCTGAACTTTTTGATCCACCTTCCTTTGGTACACCACACTCTAGTTTCTTTTCGGATTTTGTCTATGTTCATCTTGTTGAGATCATTCGATTCCTCCTTAGGTTTCAGAATTGGCTTCTTTTTCATAATAGCTGCTATTTCTACATCCATCTTTGTGATCTCATGTATGTAACAAACAAGCATTCTCTTCAGATCAGCTAAGATTGGCCCGTACTTCTGGTCATCCTTTGACAAAATCCGAAATAAAGAAATCCAATTGTATGGATTCATGCAAGGCAGATCAGCAAGTGAGAACCCAACTTTCATACATCTTGCCCCTCTGAATCCTTTGAACTTGATGTTTATGAAGTTTTCAGCCCGAACAGGAGCATAGACCTTCACAACAACAATCTTCTATAAGCTCCATGTTTTGTATTGAGGTTTTCCATACTAGAGATAGAAAGGAGAAGAGCATATGATTTGCATCATAGTCAGAAAGTGGAGCTTTATCAATCCTATCAAAGCATCGGAAAGAGCTTTCTCAATCTTCTCAAAGCATGGGAATAGAAAAGCCCTAGGAGTGATCGAAAAGTCGAGTTGAGAGTTAGCAGTATTATCCAGCTCGAATGATACCGAAAGCTCCATCCAGCGAGTGGTCAGATCGTCAACTACTTCCTTTTGAATTCTTTCCATTGACCATGGAAGAAAGAGTGACTTTCGCAACATTGGCTTCCATTTCTTGATCTTCCAACTCTTTGCGAACTCGCAAAAGACCATTAAGTTCGTTATCACGCTTCTTTCTTATAAGATTTTAACCTTCAGATAACTCTTCCTCTTCTTCTTCATCATCAAACACCTGCTCTTTACCTTTAGATCCAGAACCTTCATTATCCTTTTAATCCTTAGGATTCGGGTTCGGTTTTTGCTCAGTTTCATCAGTAGGTTCACCGATCTTTTGTTTGAGTTTTTCTTTATCTCCCCTTGTTTCGGAAGAGCATCACGTTCCGAAACACCTTCAATTTTGTTAAGAATAACAAAAACTGGTTTGAGTTTATCTACAAGATGTTGTCATACCGAGACGGTGAGCAGTTCATGAGTCTCTATAATACTTTGCAGATATTGATTAACATCCGAAACACATCTCTTAAGAATATCTTTCTGTTGGGTTTTAAGCATTCTAACACTTCCTAAGTATACATGCAACCCTAATAAACCTTGGATCTATGTTTGTCTAAGGTACATGCAAAATATTATTTTCCAAGGTTTATAACCTATCTAGCATGGCATGGGGTACTTTTAAACATAAAAGTACTAGATGAATTACATACCTTTTGTTGATTGTTGATTCCTTGGAGTTTGAGAGCCAAGCACCAATAATGTGAATGCCTCAAATGGAAATCACAAATCACCACAAACTTGGAAAATGTATGAGAGAGTATACTAACACTTAGAAGTCGGCCACCACTATTACAAACACACACACTAGGGTGTTTTTCATGCAACATAAGCTTGTTTATATAGTGTGCATGGCTAGGGTGAAACCCTTGATGATTTGAATAACTCTTTGATCGTTTAGATATTACACAAGTTAATCAGAATAATGCAAACGAAATAACAAACAAGAGAATGAATCAATAATAAGCTGAATGATTCAATAGATTCACGCCTCAGCAGAGCTCGACGAAGAACTTCCGTTGTAGAGGCTTTTAGGGTTACAATCGATAAAACAATAATGATCGTTATGAATGATCGACTAAACAGCTACGTACAAAGATGCATGCAAGCATCTATAAATACTAAACCCTAATAATTAAATCACGGATGGACAGGCCCAATCCGGATACAAAATTGGGCTAAGGACCGAGCCCAAGATGCAACACATAATGGACCCAACAATCTCCCCCTTTGCGTCAATTGGGGCAAGACTCTACTTAGGATTACTGGATCCTGCTGCATTAACCTTCTTCGTGGTTTCGAACAGGCAAGGAATGATGGCAAGAATAGTTCGTCGGAAACGAATATACCAGTGGATCATGTCATTGAAGTATTTCTTATCATCTTTAGAATTTTGCTTACACCGATTGATGATCCCCAGAACATGCTCCAGACACGTAATGGTGTAAAGATGTTTATCAGCTAAAGCGAACAGACATTTCTGGCCTTCATTCCTAGTGAACATAACCAAGTTTCGCTTCGGATCAATCCTCCCTATCTACATTTTATTCAGATCACTTACAGAACCGACTGGGGAGATGGTGGGCTTCTTCCTAAGTACATTTGCAATTTCCTGATCCATCTTGGCAACCTCCATTATATAACAAACCAACATCCTCTTGAAGTGATCTATGATCGGCCCATATTTAGCTTCATTGGTGAGGAGGATGTTATGCAGAATGATCCAATTGTGAGGATTTAGATTAGGAAGATCAACGAGAGTAATGGCATGTTCGGATTTATCTGACCCCCTCAAGACTTTGAATCTGACGTTCGTGAAGTTATCCTCCCGAAAGGGTTTGAGGACCCCGAACATTGACGATCTTCTATGCACTCCACGTCTGATACTGAGGCTGAGCAAACCTCAGATAGAAATCAATAAGTTCCCTATCAACCTTCGGGTGAGGATGAGGGACTTCAGCTATGTGGGGAAATGCATGAAAAATAAATGCCTTTCGGGTCAAGGGCATGTCGAATTGAGAATCAACAGAATTAGCCCTGTCCAACGAAATCACAGGTTCAAGCCAGAGGATGCTAGGGGACTCGATAGCTTCTTTGATAAGCTTCTCAAGAGTCCATGGAGGAAATAGGGTTTTTCGACTTTCAAGGAGATCATGAGCCTCCTTCATCTTCCTTTCATTTGCTTCCGCCTCCCTAGCAATCCGAGCATTCATGTCCGATTCCTTGTCCCTGGCCTGTTTCTTCAAAATATCAGCAATGGTTTCTTTGTCTTCGTCTCCATCACTGTCATCGAGAACCTTTTTGCCTTTGTCTTGAGCACCCGAACCTGATGCATGACCAGTTGTTGGTGGTTCGGTTGCTTTAGTTGGAACTGTTGAAGAAATTGGAGGCGGTTGAGACTGAGCTGTGGAAACAGGAGGAGGTTGAGATTGATTACTGCCCTTTGAAGCTCCTTCTCCCCCTTGTTTTGGATGGACCACTTGCTCAGGAAGCCCCTCAATTTTGCTAAGCATAGCAAGGGCAGGAGCAAGTTTCTCAGCAAGAGTTCGCATCACTGAGTAGTTGAGAATCGGGTCATGCGCTTCGATGATGTTCGAGAGGGCTCCGTGGACATCCGAAACACAACTCCTAACCACAGCACGCTCAAATCAAAGAGAATCAACCTCCTTCTCAGTTTGGGAAAGTTGAAGACTCTTGATTTTTAGCGCAGTTGTTTTGCGTGCAAGCGCATCCATCACAGAATTTTCTGTGGCAAGGTCTTCTTGGAGCTTGGTCAGCCGATCCTCAATGGCTGTCTGGAAGGATTTGTTGTCGGATGCTAGGGTCTGACAATGACTGGCGAAGTGGAGCTGTTCTGTTTCAAAGGAAGTAGCCAACTTCTCAACAACCGACTTAACCTTCGCTGCATTAGATTCGGTTGCCCCCTGCAAAGACTCCAAAAAGATGGTAGCATCTCGAAATAGTTTTTCGACTTTTTCGGTTGCAGCAGCACAAGCCTTTGTTGATGCATCAATAGCAACAGTAGCAGAGTTGATGGAGGCTTCGTATGCCTTGGTGAAAGTATCGACCATCCCCTGAATGGCAGCTTCCGAGATATGGGACCGAGAGGAAGAGGAAGAAGCGACGAGATTATCAATCTTCTCATGAAGTTCCTTGATGTGCTTTTTGGTGACAGGAGCATCATCATCATCATCTCTATGAACCTGGTAGGGACTGTAGTAAACTGAATCGAAGGTCATATCTTCCCCTCCTAGAAATGTCTCGGTTTCGGCTGAGTGATTGGGAGATAAAGGCGATGTTGGAGGTTGGGTTGTGGGAGTAGGTTCGGGTGTGAAAGTGGGTTTGGTTGTAGGTGTGTGTTTGGGTGCTGAAGTACGATCCCCCGTATCAGATACGTTGGTTCGAACTCCAGTGGTTGTTGTTTTTGTGGCTTCAGAGAAGATGAGAGGTGGTATAGGAATAGAAGTGGGTGGAATATGAGTGGAGGAAGTTATAGGGGGAATGGAAATAGGGATAGTGATAGGTGGAGAAGAGACAGGTTCGGTTGTGACTAGTACCTCAGGTAAAGGCGAACGGGGATGAGAGTCGCCTCGAATCGACCCCTCTGAGTCTGAACTTTCATCCTCTGATTCGCTTGAGGAAGAAGCAAGAATAAGTTTTCGTTTAGGCTGGGTTTTCGCCTTCTTCGGTGGAGGTGATTGGGTTGCCTTTGTAGATTTTCTCTTCTTAGGAGTAGGGCCTTTTGCCCCTTTGAACACTTTCTTTCCTTTCCCTTTATCTGGTTTCTTGCCTCTGGGAGCAGGTTTGTCTGCGTCGTTGATGGATTGAACCATCTCTGCAGTCAACTCTCTTGGACCCGAAGGAAGAAACTCCTTGTAGGTCTTTATGATGTGGCTCTCCGCTGATACACAAGCATACATGGACTCAAGAATTGAGCCAACAAAGAGGAACTTGGAGGGATCAGTGACGATGATCTTTGTAGTGTGGAACACACCAATCGAGGAGAGTGGAGAAGTGGCCACAATGGGGACATGATACTTGTCCATTGCCCATTTGGTGACGATCGTCCAGAACCTCGCATAGGAGATTTCAGTGTGTCGAGAGGTAGAGGCGAGGCTTTGAATCAACTGCTGCCAGAGAACCGAGCCATAGTCGAGGTTGATCCCATTGTACAACCCATAAATAATTTTCATGAACAAACGACTGGCCCCATCAGAACCTGCACTCCTCTCAGATAACCCTTTGAACAAAATCGTGAAGAAGCCGTTCCATTGAGGAGGAAGGCATGACTTCTTGAACTTCGTGACAGTAGTAAGGGTTTCAGTGTAACCCATGTTGTAAAACATGGAGAATAACTGACCCACAGTGATCGAATCAGGGTTAACCCTCGATTCGTCAAGTTCAAACCCTAGAAGCAAGCAAAATCGCTGCTTTGAGGTGGAGGTTTTGGTGTCAAGGATGTCGAAGTAGATGCGATCAACAGATTTGTCGTAGTGAGCTGTGGAGAAAATCTGGGATAGACATTCCATAGGCACAATTTCAACCTCGGTGAGTGTGAGAACCAGTGGAGAGTATTTGAGACACTCCACTATGGGATACATGAAGGCATCATAGGAGATTGGAGTGAGATCGATGACCAGGCTTTGCTGAGGTCTGATTGGGAGAATGTTGGAGGTTTCATGAATAGAGGAGGAATCCGCCATTGTTGAATGCTTCGAAGAAGAAGATGAATAGTGGGAGAAAAATCGCCTTTGTTTGCTCTCAGAAATTTGGGTTGCGGTAAAAAGGTAAAACTACTAGGGTTTAACCCTTTATACCGGGTATGGAGGTGAGAGAAAAATTCGCCCCCAAATCCTCTTGAAACGCGAAACGGTTCCTGATTTGATTGAAATGTGACAGTTGGCAACCCCGATGATTACGCATGAGAGAGAAAATCGTTTCAGTTTAGCATGCCTTCCCATCAAATCCCTTTTTTGAATTTTGGAAACCTTTAATCTTCCGGCTGAGTCATCATCTTATCTTTTAAATGAGCTGTCATCATTAAATAAAATCAAAGACTTAGAAAAACCACAACATTCCCTTGTTGAGTATATCCTTAAGAACCAAAGCTGCATAAAGGAAAATAGCTTGTAGAGAACCGAACCAGACTTTTGGAAAATCAAAAGGATCTTCGTGCATAGAGTGTCAAAGATAAAGAAATAAAGCAACATGTATATGGGAATTTGTGATGTCAATATAGACACGAAACTGTGGATCCCGGGCACGAATCGCTTCCTTCAAAGTCAAGAGAGATTTTAAAGTGTCTGTGTGGTTTCCCGTTGAATTACGATCAAGCACTTGTTAAGAAGTGTTGAAAGGCATCTTTTGATGAGGCTTATAAGGGTGGCTCTCGCTTCATTTCAGAATTCCGGATCTTGACATAAGACCGAAACCGAACGAAGTACCTGTGAGACCGATGTGGTCTATTGAACAAGTAAGTTTGGATTATATTCAGTGGCTTGTTGGAAGTGTTTGGTGTGAAATCTCAAAAATTTAAAACTGGATTCTATGGGAAGAAATGTTATGGTGTGTAACAATTTCATAAAAATCACACAAAAAGAAAAATAGAGATTTCATGGTACATCCACTTGGGTGGTTTCGTTAATTTATCGGTGAAAGATAGAGCAAATTTAATTGTTCACCGTCAATTCATAGTAGGTATTGAATTTTGGGTTTCACTTAGCATGTAGTGATACGAAGCTAAGATCATAAACACAGAGATTGTGTAACCATAAACCTCAGTGGTTATTTCTGAGAGTCTCAAGGGTTACATTTATGAACCGAAATGTGATGGAGAAAAGTGTTTGAGGTGTTGTAAAGAAACCAAAGTACCTCTGCTTATAAAAAGAATGACCAAGCAGAAAACTCTTAACTCATATGAGAAAAGAGTAAGGTAGCTCATGATCAGAATAAATTTAGCAGCCTAATTGGGAAGACAAGGTTTGTATATACCCAGTCAATAAGGCTGTATTCAAAATCTGTTGAGGCTTTGGACAACATGCAGCAGTATGCTTCTAGGGACACTTAGCTAGTATAAAGTGTGAGAATGATACCTAGCCCATCGATATTCCAGAAACTGTTAACATAAACAGAAGTAGAGACAAAAGAAAGAAAATATTTTTGGAATTTTGATAATTTTTTAAATAGAAAAACAAAACAATCCAAACAAAAAAAATTGAACCGGACCAGAAATGGACCGAACGCTCGGTTCATTTCGGTTCCTTAAAAAAAATATTTTTGGAAAACAATTGTACAAAAGTATACAACCAAAGACATCACCTTTTTGAGATAAGCGAAAACAAGTGTAGTGGGACCGAACCCGAAATAGACCGAGGGTTCGGTTCATTTCGGTTCTCGTGTGAACCGAGCTCGAAATAGACCGAGCGTTCGGTTCATTTCGCTTCCAACTTTTAGTTTTGAGAAGGTGTTTTTGGTACTGACTCCGATTCCATCATACCTAGGCCTTGTAGGATTTTATTGAAACTTGCTTCAGGAAGGGCTTTGGTGAAGATGTCGGCTAGTTGATCAGTGGTTCGAACAAAGTGAATTTCGACGTTTCCATCTTCCACATGATCCTTAATAAAGTGATACCTCAGTGCTATATGCTTGGTCTTGGAATGTTGCACTGGGTTATGACAAATCCTAATTGCACTTTCTGAGTCGCAATATAGTGGGATCTTTTTCATATTGAGTCCATAATCCCGGAGTTGGCTTTGGATCCAAATCACTTGTGATGTGCAGGAGGCGGCTGCAATGTACTCTGCTTCGGCTGTAGATAGAGAAACACATGTTTGTTTCTTCGATTACCAGCTAACCAACTTCCCGTCTAGGAATTGGCAGCCTCATGTGGTGCCTTTTCGGTCTAGACCACAGCCTCCTAAGTCTGCATCTGAGTAGGCTTGAACGAAGAAACCTGAGTTTGAGGGATACCAGAGACCGAGAGAGGTGGTTCGCTTCAAATACCGTAATATATTCTTCACTGCCAGCATGTGTGGTTCACGAGGATTTGCTTGAAACCTGGCATAATAGCATATTGAAAACATTATATCGGGCCTGCTAGCTGTGAGGTACATCAGGGAACCAATCATTTGGCGATATAGCGTTATGTTGACTGCCGGCTTTTCCAAAGATGGTGTGAGCTTGGTGCCGAACGCCATAGGGACTTTGACCTTTGAGTCTCCCATCATGCCGAATTTGGAAAGGAGAGTCTTTGTGTATGCTTCCTGGTTGATAAAGATGCCTTCGGGTCCCTGTCTAATATTTAAACCAAGGAAAAAGTTAATCGGACCCATTGAGCTCATTTCAAATTTAGTCTCCATCAACTTCCTGAATTCAGCTGTTAGGCTAGGATTCATGGAGCCGAAGATGATATCGTCGACATAGATTTGAACGATCATAAGGTGGTTACCTTCCTTTTTACGAAAGAAGGTTGGGTCAACCGAACCTTGTTTGAATTTAGACATCTTTAAAAACTTAGTTAATGTTTCATACCATGCCCTAGGAGCCTGTTTCAGATTATAAACTGCCTTATCCAAGATGTAGCAGTGATTTGGATGCTTTTCATTTACAAAACTAGGAGGTTGCTCCATGTACACAGTTTCTTCAAGTTCCCCATTCAGAATGGCACACTTCACATCCATCTGGTAGACCTTAAAGTTCTTGTGTGCAGCATAGGCAAGAAATATTCGAACGGATTCCAACCTTGCAATCGGAGCGAATGTCTCTTCGTAATCGATTCCTTCTTCCTGGCAATATCCCTTCACCACTAGCCGAGCCTTATTCCGGATCACATTTCCCTCCTTGTCCATTTTGTTTCTGAACACCCATTTGAGACCGACAACCGAGGCATCTTTTGGTGTTGGAATAAGTCTCCAGACCTTATCTCATTGAGTTCGTCTTGCATTGCCTGAACCCAATTAGAATGATCGAGAGCAATATTGATGGTCTTCGGCTCTATTTTGGAGATGAAAGAATTAAACATGCAGAATTCTAGTTTGGAGAATAGAACAGTTTGCTTCGCCTTCAGTTGTGATCGAGTTAGAACTTTTTCTGATGCATCACCCACTACTTGAGATACTGGATGATCTCTGGTCCATTTGGTGAGAGGAGGATAATTTGGATCATAAGAGGGATCCAATTCAGCATTTACCATTTCTTCCATCTCTGATTGAATATCATCATCATACTGCATATCAGAATTCTCCCCCTCGACAGATGATGAATCATTTGGATGTGAACCAAAAATTCTTTCTTCGACTGGACTTTCGGGCTGTTCCGTACTTTCGGTTGCTACAGGACTTTCGGGTCCATCCGGGCTTTCGGTTCTAGCTGGGCTTTCGGGCTGTTCCGGACTTTCGGTTGCTACAGGACTTTTGGGTGCGACCGGGCTTTCGGTTATGGCTGGGCTTTTGGTTCCGTCAAAGATTGGATTCTCCCCCTGGCCATGAGCATTATCATCGATTGAAAATGATGAACCATCCCCCTGGATATGAGAGTCCTGTTGATCTGAAGAGAAATGATTCTCCCTCTCGACTGAAGTATTGCTCTGAGGAGGTTCGTTTCTAACCGGTTCTTCTTCTGCCATTTGTTTGGCTGCGTCTTCGATAATCTTCTTAAGGTGATCCACCTTATTGTCTGCTGCCATGGATTCAGAGTGAATAGCCTTCTCAGGTTCATCAAATAAATCCATGAACTGGTCAAACAAATTGGCGATTGAGGCTGTGACCTGATCGATTTGAGAGAAAATTTCTCCAATTGCCCCTTTGGTAGACTTCAACTTCTTGACGTAATTGTCATCGAACGTTACATAATAGGTTTCTTCAATTCATTTAGAACGCTTATTCAGAACCCTGTACGCCTTTGAAGTAAGAGAATATCCCAGAAAGATGCCTTCATCGGCTTTGACATCGAATTTGTTGCGATGCTCTTTGGAGTTGAAAATGAAACACCTCGAGTTGAACACATGAAAGAACTTGACATTCGGCTTCCTGTTGTTAAGAATCTCATAGGGGGTGAGAGAGAAACGTTTGTTGAGATAAGACCTGTTTTGAGTGAAACAAGCTGCAACAATGGCGTCTGCCTAGAAATATAGAGGAAGGGAGGAAAAACTCAACATGGTTCGGGCCGCCTCACATAGGGATCGGTTTCGCCTTTCGACAATTCCGTTCTGTTGAGGTGTATAAGGGGCTGAGAAATTGTGACTGGTGCCTTTTTCTGCTAAGAAATCTTCGAATTCTTTGTTCTTGAATTCCAGTCCATTGTCGATCCTGATGTTTCGAACGACTTTTCTCAATTGCACTTCGATCTGCTTGATAAAGATCTTCAGCTTGGGAGTCGCCTCAGAATTGTGCTTTAGAAAGAACACCCAAGTAAACCGTGAGAAGTCATCGATAATAACAAGGATGTACTTGTTACCGCCAATGCTCTCGATTGATGATGGACCACATAAGTCGATGTGAAGCAAGTCAAGTGGTTCAACAACTTTGGTGTTTATGGTTGTTGGGTGACTTTGGCGACTTTGTTTCCCCATTTCACAAGCGGCACATAAGTGTTCTCGATCGAATTTAGGCAGTGGAAGACCCCGAACATGATCACCGATGACTAGCTTGTTGATGTCTTTGAAGTTGAGGTGTGAGAGCCTTCGTTGCCACAACCAACTTTCGTCTGAATGGGCTTTAGACAATAGACATATGGTTGGATTCCCTTTGATTGTGTTGAGATTCAAAGGAAACATTTCACCTTTTCGTTCTGACTTGAGAATAACCTTGTTGGATTTCTTCTCTATTATCTCTGAACCTTCGTCATCGAACGAGACTTTGAGACTTGTACCTCCCACTAGTTGAGACACACTGATGAGGTTATGCTGCAACCCCTCTACATAAGCCACCTTCCTGATTGTAAAATCTCCATTGGTTATCATCCCATAACCCTTTATTGTTCCATAGGATTTGTTACCAAACTTTACATTACCACCATTTTGAAGGGACCGAAATTCCCTTAGCTCTTCCTTCCTTCCTGTCATGTGACGTGAGCAGCCACTGTCTATGTACCATTCTTCGTCGAACTGCTCGTCACTTATAACTTGCAAGAATTAAGCAGATTTAGGAACCCAAAGTTTCTTGGGTCCTCGTGAGCCTTTCACAGAAACAGGAATAGTATGAGAAGCATCAACAAGATAAGTTCGTTTTATTAATGTTGTTTTATCTTTCCTCTTAATAGTAAACACTTTGATTTTATTGGAGTTAGATTCAAGTGTTTTGGATTTAGGTTTAGGAGTTTGGGCTTTTGCTTGCTTTCGGTCTTCATTTGCTGAGGAGATCTTACTTTTTCCTTTCAAATCCATCGTCGATTGTGAGCTTGGTGTAGGATGAGAATTAGGCTTAGAAGAAGTATGAGAACGAGAAGAATTAGAGGAATGGAAATTAGAATGAGAATCTTTCCTGACTTGAGGTTCGAAATGACCCTTTCGGTTGTGATCATTTGAGGGACCGAACCTGGACCTTCGGTTGCTGTTTGTTGATGGACCGAAGCTGGGTCTTCTGTTGTAAAAGCTTGAAGGACTGAACCCTGGTCTTTGTCTATTGTTGTTTGGTGGAGTGAAACTAGGCTTTCGGTTGTATTTACTTTCAGGACCGAACCTATCCTTTCGGTCTTGTTCTTTCTGTGGTCCGAAAGTCTTCTTTTGGTTCTTTTGATCCAACGGACCGAAGCTCCTTTTATCCTTATTCTCTTCTCCTTTTGGCTTGGATTTTCTATCATAGTGAGTATAGTGAGGATTTTGAGAGCGCCAAAATTGCTTTCGCTTTGAGAGATTTTTCTTATATCTCAGATTCCTCTGCTGCTTTTGACTGTTCACCTGTTTCGGTTGTCTGTGAATATTTGCCTTCTGTTTCGACTTCTGAACAACAGGTTCACTTTCCATGGAAGAGGTTTCTCTTGTTGAGGAGACGTGTTCCATTGGAACCTCTTTTGTGCCACTGGTACTAGGCACGTCAAAGTTGGTATGTTTATTAAGTGGTTCTGCCACATATCTACCTTTGACCTTCCATGATGTTCGCTCCGACAAACCGTCTGTTTCATCTGCGTTGTCTATCGGTGCAGTCCAGAAAAACTCATCACTACCATCTGCATTATCTTCATTCACCAATGCAGTGAGTTCGGCTGTCTGATGTTCGGTTACTCCTGTGACTTTATAAACCTGTTTGGGAGTGGTTCTTACCTTTTGGTATACAACGACCTTTTCTTTAAGGATTGGGGACTTATTTTTGGACAGACTAGCGAATTCCACAGGATTTTCAGAAATCAAGTTTTTGTGGTTTTCAGGTTCGCTCCTAATAAACTCTGAACAGTCAACCTCATCCTCTATAGAGATTTCACTCATGTCATCGTCCTCATTAAGTTCAGATGCATTTTCAATATCAATTTTATTTTCTGAACTTAATTTGGTACTCAATGAGTCAAATTTTTGTATAGTTTCGGCTCTGAGTTTCAACCTATCATTTTCATCCAAAAGGTTCTTAAGCATGTCCTTATGGTCTTTGGACTTTATAAACGATTCAATTTTGTCCAGAACAAACATATAAGTGGGATTTACATCATCAGAAGATACAACACTTTCACAGTTGTATGCTTCGACATCGATTTCATCCTCCTTTAGCTCAAGGAAGGGCAAAATCATGCGATGTATTTTCTGGCCTATTTCACAGTCTAAATGCAGTTGTGTAATGTTAGTATAAAGTCTTTTTGCAATCAAACAAAAAACATTTTTCTGTTTTAACAACTTAAGATTGTCTCTTTGCAAATAGATATTTTCATCCCTAGACTTAACCAACTCCAACTCCTTCTGCTCAATCCACATTCTTCGCTCCTCACTCTTGGATGACACCCTGCTTATTTGGTCAGTCAGATTAGAATTCGTGACTCGAGTTTGAGTTAAACAACTATCTAGATTTGAAATTCTTGAATTCAAGTTATTTAATTCTTTTTCGTATGATGTTTGTGGAATTTTAAACGAAACAAAAATGGATTGTACCTGCTTGATCAGTTCATCAAGTTCACTGATTTGCATACTGAGAGGCTTCGCTGTAAAGCACACGTCCTCTCGCTCCTTAGCCACTTTGTTTCCACCATCAGTGTTGTATCCCCTCATCTGGGACACATCTGTCACCATCAAGCATCTTCCACTAGCATCACCACTCTTCGCCACATAAGCCTTTCCATGAGTAGGCTTTCTCACTTCATCATCTTCTAAATCGGTCGACCACACCTGTACACCACCGAACTCATCATCATCTACCGAACCCTGCACAATTAGAGCATTCATATAGGGATTAGTAGAAGCTTTCTTCCTTTTAATCTCCTCCAGTCTTTTCAGGAGATTTGCTTCTTCATCCTTCTCCTCATCTTTCTCTGCCATTTTCTTCAATACACAATCTTTTGCATAGTGATTTTTCCCTCCACAGTAAAAACAGCTGACACCAGAATCAGCTTCACCCTTCGCTTCTTTCTTTGGTTCTTCAACCTTCGGCTCCTCTTTCGCCTTTTCAGAGCTGTAGCTTCCCTGCCAATTACGGTTCTTGTTGGTAGGGAACTTCTTCTTGATGAACCTCCTGGGATTTGACACCATCATTGCATAATCTTCAGATGTCAGATCATAGTCTCCCAGATTCAGATCTTATTCTTTTTCTGCGCTCTTACCTTTAGACAGAAGGGCTAAAGACCCCAAGTTTGAAACCACGCTCTTCTCTTGCAGCACAATCTTTTCCTGGGATTTCAGAATCCCCACAAGTTTCACCAAAGAATATGATTTAAACTGCTCATGTGCTTTAACCGTTGACACAACTGCCCTCCATTCGGGTCTTAGGCCATTTAAGAAAGTGACCTTCTATTCGATGAGCTTTCTTTCTATGTCATGTTTGATAATATTACTGAGAAGATGATTGAACCGATCGAACGTTTGTGTAACAACCTCCTCTGGCTTCTACTTGAACTCTCCAAATTCTGAGAGAAGTAGGGTCTGAATCGAATGCTCCAGATCTTCATCTGTGGAGTACAACTCTCGCAGCCGATCCTAGATTTCCTTTGCTGTACCACATGAACTTACTAACCGAAACGTGTCGGATTGAAGGGCGAATCGAATTAGTCTCAATGCCTTAATGTTGCATTGGAACTTCTCTTTTTCGTCCTGAGCGACGTCCTTTACATCTTTTAATAGATCATTGTACTCCTTCTGAGTTTTAATGATTCTTGAAGTGCTTGAGTGAGCGAAGGGGCCAGCTGTGATTGCTTCCCATATCAAATACCCGTTATCTTCCGATCCAATAACGTAATCTTCAAAATGATGCGTCCATACTTCATAGTCCTGAGTGTAGAGGATTGGGATCTTGGTTGTTGATCCGGTGCTGTTAGAGATGTTGATGGGGTTGGATTGAGAATCGTCCATGCTTGATCGTTTAACCTGTTATAAGATCAGACTTTGTAATACGTAATATTAGGGCAAGATTAATAATTAATGAGATACGTCAATTATGGAGTGACGGCTCAATAAATATCAGTGAATGCGGAATGAACCCTAATCACTTCTTTGACAGAAAAGATGTGTATGAATTACACAGCCTCCTGCTCTGATACCAATTGATGAGTTGAAAAACTCTTTGATCATTTAGATCTTACACAAGTTAATCAGAATAATGCAAACGAAATAACAAACAAGAGAATGAATCAATAATAAGCTGAATGATTCAATAGATTCACGCCTCAGCAGAGCTCGACGAAGAACTTCCGCTGTAGAGGCTTTTAGGGTTACAATCGATAAAACAATAATGATCGTTATGAATGATCGACTAAACAGCTACGTACAAAGATGCATGCAAGCATCTATAAATACTAAACCCTAATAATTAAATCACGGATGGACAGGCCCAATCCGGATAGAAAATTGGGCTGAGGACCGAGCCCAAGACGTAACACATAATGGACCCAACAATATCAAGTATCATTACTAGTTATCGAAACACATGTTATCTAAAAAGATTCGGTTGTCACCATTCAGTTTCGATTAGTATAGTCCTCATCTTCCCGATTTAACAACTACAAAAGGGCCCTTCACCTAACCCTCCGAATATCGAAACCTTCATCCCTCATAAACGTCCAGCACGGACCTTCGGGTCATCTCTCGCTGTGAAACTCCAAAATGCGCACCAGAGGAGTGTTATACTTCCTAAAACCTTATCACAAGTATTTACAGGTGACCCTTCGGAAATGTCGCGCATACAGCAAACAAGGTTCAAGCACAGAAACTTGGGACGGATACGGTTAGTCTACCACTACTACGTATATACGCAAGGATAATGTATAATTAAGATTCTACGGACATTGGATGTGTGCTTCCACCCCATTTCCTGTTCCATGTCTGGTTGTGGACTTGGGGCAGAGTCACCCACCCAACTGTCTTGCCAATATTAAACACATACGACCTATATGCGCAAGTTAATGATAGATGGACCAGGTACGAGTACTTCCATGAACTTCGGGCCAAGGTTGCCCAGGAGGACGAGTGAATGTCCTACCATCCGAGAAGGCCTAGTCGCGTAAACCAAACCCACATGCTTCCTACCGAGCTACAAGAACTGTCAGGACAAAACCTGTCGAACTACTCAACAATGAAATTGAAGAACCAAGCATCTCACCATGGAAAGCTCCGGTCTTGTTCTTCAAATAGAAAGGCAATTGCTCGTAGGTCCATCGACCTCAGAGGCCCCGACAATATCTTCAGTAGAAACCTTTACTATCTGCCTCGCATAGACGAATAGGCCGACCAACCGCAAGGAACGAGGTACCCTTCAGGAATTGGACCGAGATCCGAATATCACCAGTCGTGAGTATTGGAGAAGGATGTCCGAGGACAATCCTCCAAATTCGATGCGGACGCTGCAAGTCCGTAGTGATACCCCTCGGATAGGACCAACCCGCTCGCAGTCTTCAGGAACTTAATAAATAGGGTACGCCATTCTTACTGGGATCAGTTCATCATTATCCTTTAAAATGACTTGCTTATCTACCCTAATAGTAAGAAGAAAACCAAAAAGAGCAGCTACAACAAACCGTGGGAACAATACGATCAGAGAAGCGTTACCTGAAGTTCTCTAGATACGAGTTTTGAAATTGAAGAGTCAAATTCCTAAGACACACTATTATTGATGTGGAAATTCATGAGGACCCTTTCAATTAATCAAAACCGTTGAGAAATTGTCAGCACCAAAGGCGTCGACGGAAATACGCCGAAATTCTGGGCCCCGCTGACCTACTATCTTAGTTCCTTTAGAACTTCTCCCAAATTGCGGAACCCCTTAGGGGTTTGACCCTGAAGGGAGCAACCCTTTTCTGGGAAGAGAAGCAAGAGGGAGAGACCTTTAAAACTCCAGAGTAAGAGACCAAATTCCTCTGGAAGCCTCACTCTGGGAAGGCTTGGTACGCTTCGGGAAGCGTGGAAAGCTAAGACCCAGGATAATTAGGCCCTTCGAGATTATTGTCAGAATCATCCCTGTAACTCGCAACTTCAATCTACTCCCGCGAGCTTGGTAAAGTACATTCTACCCGACACGTCTCGAACTTGCAGAAGTGTCTATCCGACGAGACTCTTATAATCCCCCTCGACGAGATCGAGTTCCACAAGAGCCTCACCTTCGTGGAAGAACCGTAGTGACCATGGCTGAAAGGTCAAGCGGACGAAGCAACGCCTCTTCCCATTAGTGAAAGTAAACTGGAATACTAACCAAGGACCTGGATTCACCTAGGAGCGCAAGAATCAGCCGATTAGGAAGTATCCCCACTTCTTGGCTTGATTATTCATGCCTACTCCTTGCCTAAATTCAAATTTCGGGACGAAATTCCCTCTAACGGGGGGATGATGTGACAATCGTCAATTTCTGGTCAAGTCAAAGTCAACTAAGGTCAACAAGTCAAACCGGTCGACTCAATTTGCCCATGGGTACTAGAGTTTACATTATGTAATTCCTAAACAACTCGTTATTCTTATGAGAGATCATAAATCGAAAAGTTCGTATATCTAGATTTCCTTAGCCTAAAACTATGGTAAGTAACAAACCAAACTGATAAAACAATGTTGCATACTCATTGGGAGTGTGTAAGAACCTTAAACATGACCTAATGGGGCTTATGGACCTTGCGTTGCGGAGTCAAACACTCACAAATGTCACACACGAAACCTCCCTCAATCGTTTTCACTCTATCTCTCTTTTTCGAGAGTCTCTCCCAAATCTCTCCAAGAATGCAAAATCTCTCCTGAATCTCTCTTTGTATGAGAAATCTCTCCAAGTATGTGAAATCTCTTCCAAATCTCTCCAAAAATGCGAAATATCTCCCGAATCTCTCTTTCTATGAGAAATCTCTCCAAGTATGTGAAATCTCTCCCAAATCTCTCCAAGAATGCGAAATCTCTCTTTGTATGAGAAATCTCTCCAAGTATGTGAAATCTCTCCCAAATCTCTCCAAGAATGCGAAATCTCTCCTGAATCTCTCTTTGTATGAGAAATCTCTCCAAGTATGTGAAATCTCTCCCAAATCTCTCCCTGTATGAGAAATCTCTCCAAGATTGTAAAATCTCTCCCAAATCTCTCTCAAAACCTCTTTCGATTTATTTTGATCATTTAAGGGCATCCGTGTACTCGGCTTGATAAGGAACCACTCAAAGAAGGGAAAAATCTTGGAAAATTACCCTTAGGACCGAAGCCACTCTTTGAGGGTCAAGTCCTCTTGGATCCGAGGCCCCTTGAGCAGCCGCAGTCTTCGGACCGCAATGGGGTGCAGCCGCAGCAGCGAGCCACAGCCCGACCGCAGCCAAGCGAGCCGCAGCCACGCCCGCGTCAGGACCTCCACATCCTTAGCTCCTTCTCCTCGGACCGCACCAGGCGACTAAGCCACTCCGGTTTTGGCTGCTGATGACCAAGACTCCGGCCCTAGACTTCGGATTTCACCCTTTTTCACCCGGTTTTTGACTAATTCTCCATTTTAAGTCCGTTTTTAATTATTTTAACGCGGGATTTTCTCCAGAAATCATATTTTAACATATAAGACCCTAAATAATCATAATTTGGGCATATTTTCATGAAAATATTTATTTAAGAATAAAATATTTTAAGTGAGATCTTGAGGTGGAGTGTGAATCTTGCCATAGTATTTGGCACAAACCACCACCCCATGCCCATTCCTTTGACCAATCCTTGTACTCCCCACTACTCCTAGTCACTTCAAGGCACTACTCCTCTCTTTTCCCAGCCACCCACGTCCAAAAAGAGCTGGAGAACCCTCTTTCACTCTTCACTTTACACATTTTTACTCATTCTCTCCAAGTATCAAACATCACTTTTCTCTCAAATTTCCCCACTCCAATTTCGAGATTTAAGGGTTGATCTTCACACTTTCTCTCATTTTTGGTAAGTTCATCATTCTCCTTATGGTTATTACAATCCCTTTTACTCAAATTCATAGATTACTTACACCAACATCATCACATTCTTGTTAGATCTTCCAATCTTCAAGTGATTCTTCAAGTGTTCTTGAGTTGAACACTTCTCTTCTTCAAAACTCATCTACTGAAACCACTCAAGGTGAGTTCATACCCCTATATTTTCATGCTTTCTTAAGTTTTTAGGGGGGGGGGGGAATACAAGTTAAAACACCGAGAACATAACTAAACTTTTCTAACAGCTTTCATCAGAAAAGTTGGACTCCATTCACGGACTGTTTTGGACAACTTAAACATTTTAGTTTTCAAAACTGTTTTAGGTGCAATTAGTTCCCGTTCTTATATTTAAAATGACTACTTTCACATCTCCATACGATTTTTCTACAATTTATGGTGATTTTTACAAAACTGCCTATCATTTTAAACACCAATCCGGACCAGTCTATGATTATCGTCGATTTCAAACTGAACTAACCCTTTTTTGCCCGCCCACTTACCCCTTCTTCATGATCCGGCTTGTCCGTGATATGAGAATACCTTTGCTCGAAATGGATTCCGTTAGCGCCAAACTTAATATGATGCCTGCTACTGTGACTTCCAGTGCTCTTGCCCTATTTTGGCTCCCACTCCCACTAGTTCCTGGTCCCTCCAGCTTCAGGTTGTTTTCATGAGTGCGACTTTTTCACCCAAGTTGGAGGTCATTAAAAATCATGATAAAAATTTTGAGTAAACTAGACACGTTTTGGGAACTCTCAGAATTCATGGATTTAGTTTTCGACTTCGTATGATTTTTCTATGGCTTTTCTAAAACAGCACAGAAAGGTTAAAAATTAGTTAACAGCATATAATTTTCATAACACTTTGTATTATGTTGAGCAAAGTGTATAACAATAAGTTATAAATATTGAATGTGTTTCCTTGTTAGTTTATCATCATAAACTGAAACTTAGTCATTCATCATAAGATTATTCATTCATATAGAACACGTATATTAAGCTATAATAAGCATAGTTTATGGATTCATAACACTAACGCATTTTCATAAGAGTTCTTATACATTACAAACGTTTTGGATAAACTATAATAGGTATAGTTTATGATTCATCACATAACACACTTACACAAAAAGGGTACATTCATACAAAAAGGTTCTACACTTACGCACACTACATGTAAACTTGTTAACTCAGGTTGTGAGACTTTCTATCCTCGTACATCCGAGTACGGGATCCAAATTCCTGTAAGTTATAACCAAAATCTCTTGTAGGGAGAGCGTGATAATTGTGTATAGATCTATATTGGGGTTGACATCCCACACCTCGCTGCTAGCTACAGCCGGACCGGCAGGTCTGCGGGTGACAAGAGTCATAGGATCAGGGCGTCTAAAAGACGTTGTGCAGGTTACCTCTAGTCATAGTATGGTTATAGCGACTCACATAAGGAGCTAACAATACATAAAGTTTACAGGATTTTTATAAAACGAAAGGGTTTTTATGTCGATTTTAAAATCACTTTTTATATCAATAATTACATATATTGTTGTGTATTTTTAGTCTTGGTATTTAAGACTACACACCATTCATTATGAGAGTTATCTCAAATCACAAAGGGTTTTACGCCAATTTGAAACCACTTTTATATCTTTAAGTATGGCAAATACTTGTTATCTCTCGGTCTTGGGATTTAGGACTACATATACATAATAAAGAAAATATTGGATTTTCTGGATACATACTCTATCGCTTTTACAAGGAAAACGGTTTACTTCTCTAACAAAATCTCTTATGAACTCACCAACCTTTGTGTTGACACTTTTCAAAACTACTTGTATTCTCAGGAATTCAGTGAAACAGGAAATCAACAGCATTTTGAGGATGGGACGATAAATCGTCAAACAATTCATTTTGTCATCATAACGTAATTGATTTGAAATATGTAAACATATACATTGGTGTAACTTTTTCAGTTATATTTATGATGGTTGTATTTACTTTGACCACTATTATACACGTTGTTGTGATACTATACATGAAGTCCTCCACCCCCGAACGTTTCCGCCATCCTTGGTTTGGGGGTGTGACATTTAGACCATAATCTAAAAGCTGATTTTGAATCCATAGAATCTGAGCGCAATACCTTCCAACATTTACATATTAAGCTTCAACGGTACAACAAGCCACTGATATCTGCTTCTTGCTGGACTGACTCACCAATCTATTTCCAAGCATTTGAGCCACTCCTGGAGTACTTTTGTGATCAATTCCGCATTCACCTTAAAAAACCCTAGAGAGTTCTAGTCGAAATCTAAAGCTCCTTCTTCCTTCTCATAACTAATCTTCTTGCTAAGTGTGTTTGTGAGCCATTAGAGGTATTACACTTGTGTTACTTGCTCTCAAGCTTCAAGATCTATAAGGCTTTTGGATTGTTATCACTACATAACAATCAAAGGTATGTATCTTAATCCTTATCATGTGATTTTCGATTATTATACATAGACTTAGGATTCGAATGTTGTTCATATTGTATGTTCAATTAGAGAAGGCACATATCAAATTAGGGTTGCATGCACACATACGATTGTATGTTTATGCTAAATCATATCAATGGTATTAGAGCATAGGTTTAGTCTTCTATTGAATTGATACTTATATGAACTTGAACAAGAAATTTTTTTCGAATCTGCATTCTGTTCACCTAACACGTCGTGGAGATCTTCCTACATGGCGTGTTGATTTGCGGATTCGACTCAACACAACGTGATAATTGTTCACCACGGCGTATTGAGCTGTTAGATCCTAAAAGTTCGATTTTTCAAATATCTCATGGATTGATTAGGATAATTACCATAATAATGTTTAATTTTTTAAAACTGAATATTTTAATTTGATATCCTCATCAGTAGTTACTTGCCATGTTTATCTTCCAAATTTGTTTTGGTGATAAATTGAAGGCCAAGAAATTAGGAGATAAATGTTTGACTAAGTTAATTATTTTGTGTTTAATATAATTAATCAATTTTATGTTTAAAATTGTTAACTTGAATATTAATTGTACTTAATAACTAATTGTCAAATATTTGGAATTTAATCTTTTAAAATTAAATGGTTTATTCGATAATAAAAGATTACAAAACCTTAGTATTTTTGAAAAGTTTTAACCGGCACACTAATATGGACTAATAAAGGGTGGCAATGGGTGTCTCATAAATTATCATTGATTAATGGAGCATTTGTGGTTAACCAACACCTTAATTAGGTCATAAATGACATTGAGAGTGTCAAGCTAATTTGCATGGTTATTCACACCTTATTTGTGATCCTCGGTATCCCAGTGACAAATGGAAAGGGCATAATCGAGATTAAACATGTCATTGAATAGTTCAATGAAGCTTAAAATATCTAGGAATTTCATTTAAAACCTAATTCATTTAAATTTCGTATTTCATGGTGAAATTGCTAAATCGTCATTTACCTACCTTTACATTATTTTCAATTAGATTAAGATGTCCCTCTTCTACATTGTCAATTATTTAGTTGGATCCTAGCCTTAACATTTCATTTGGGTGTTATATTGAGGATTTTCTTATCTAATCAAAACTTATCCTTCTTCTTTTTCATATGTCAACTTTGAAATATGCTCTGGTTCCTCCAACTACTTCTCACTCTTGAGCATCTACTAAAAAGTCACTTTTGATGGCTCCAATTATAATGATTGGATGCGTAACATCAAGATGGATTTACGCTTCAAGGACAAGGAATATGTTCTCAAGAAATATCTGAACGAGATTGATGAAACAATTGCTACTCCTGAAGAAATAGTTGAGTATAGGAGACAGTGCAACGATGCTACCAAAGTGGCATGCATCATGGTGGCTACTATGACTCTTGAGCTACAAAGGTTTTATGAGGACTACTAGCCGTATGAGATGTGCAAGGACTTGATGGAAAAGTACCATCAACGAGCTCGTCAAGAGAGATATGAGATAGTCAAGTCCCTCATAACCAGCAAGCTGAAGGATAGAGAATCCGTCACGACCCACTTGCAACGCATGCAACGTTATGTGGACCGTTTGCTGAAACTCAATGTGAACTTTGATGAGGAATTGGCTATTGACATAGTCTTTCACTCATTGCCTAGCTATTATGATCAGTTCATTATGACCTATCATTTGAACAAGAGAGGGGACCACATTGAGTTAGCTTCAAAGCTTGCTGAGAACTGTCGAGAGTGGAATGAAAGGAAAAGATATTGCCTCCACTCCTACTGTTGTTGCTCCTGTCTTTTCCATTGGGCAAGGGAAAGGGAAGAAGGGGAAAACTCCCTCGAAGCAGAATTGGAAGGGAAAGTCCCAAGTAGGGACTTCAAGCAATGGATCAAAAGGAAAAACCAGTTTTGATGCTCCTCCTGCCTATGATCCTAAGGAGAATACTTGATTTTACTACTATGACAAGGGGCATTGGAAAATGAAGTTGCCCCAAGTACTTGCAATACATAAATGATGGCAAGGTTAAGCTGACCTCAACTGGTATTTAAACTATTCTATCTAAAAACTTGTCACATTCTAATTCTTGGGGTCCTTGATACAGGATGTGGTTTTCACATTTTCTCTAACTTGTAGGGACTAAAAAGAAGTGAGGATATGGAGCATGGGAAGATGAACCTAATTATGGGAAATGGGAGATCGTCGCTTGTTACCAAGATTGGTGTTTATACTTTAGTGCTTAGTAATGGGTTGTGTTTAGATTTAAACTACTATTGCTATTCGTCAGAAATGACGAGGAATATTATTTCTTTTCATGGTTTATATAAACAAGGCTTTAGATATTCTTTTGATAATGAGAATGGATCTATTTGTGCTTATTATAATGGTGTATTTTATTTTGAAGCATTACCTTGTGATGGCGTGTTTGAAACTGTGATGGTTGTAGACAATTTAGGTAATAGTGTTTTGAAAATTGATTCGTCTAATGGTTTACACAAAGCATGCTTGTGGCATTGTCGTCTTGGACACGTCAACAAGAAACGCATTGCCCAACTCCAAAAGGATGGAGTGTTGGAATCATTTGACTTAAGGTCAGATGATACATGCGAATCTTGTTTGCTTTGAAAGATGAATAAATCACCTTTCACTAGCTCTTGTGAAAGAAGTGAATGATAGTTAGATCTCATACATAGGGATGTGTATGGGCCCTTCAGATCCACCACAAGGGATGCAAATCGATTCTATGTGACTTTCACTAATGATTATAGTGGATATGGATATATCTACTTAATCAAGCATAACTTAGAAACCTTTGAGAAGTTCAGAGAGTTCAAACATGAATTCGATAATAAATTGGGAGAGAAGATCAAGATGATCAGATCTGATAGAGGTGGTGGGTATCTTAGTATCAAGTTCCATGACTATCTTAAGGAATGTGGAATTGTTTCACAATTAACACATCCTAGGACATCACAACTTAATGGTGTGGCTGAGAGGCATAATAGAACCTTGTTGGACATGGTTCGTTCCATGATGAGTCGGGCTTCATTTCTAATCTCATTATGAGGGTATGCCTTAGAGATTGTCGCCCAAATTCTTCATATGGTCCCAACAAAGAAGTTTGTTGATACACCTCATTAGATGTGGACAGAGAAGGTTCCCTCGTAGGCACATATCATGGGTTGGGGTTGTGAAGCTTTCGTAAGATGAAATACACACAAAAATCTTGAAGATCGAAGTGAGAGATGTATTTTCTTCGGCTACCTAAATAAGTCTTTTGGATACTTGTTCTACAGACCTAGTGAAAACGTGGTTTTCGTAGCACGAAGGGAGTCTTTCGTGAGAGAGAGCTCATATGCAAAAAGGACAGTGGGAGTACAATTGATCTTGAAGAAATTCAAGAGTCAAGCGATGAAGGAACCTTTAACACTAGCACTCAACCTGGGGAAGAAATTCCTGTTGAACCGGTTGACGATTCATTGCCTCTTAGGCGTTCTAGTAGAGTTAATGTTCCGCTTGTATTGTATGGTTTCTATATAACTGCAGAAAGTGATATGTTTATCAGTGATAGCATACTAGTAAATTTGGACGAACCTGCCAACTACAAGGAAACAATGGCGGGCCAAGAGTCTGCCAAGTGGAAAGCTGCAAGGGACACCAAGATCAAACCCATGTATGACAACCAAGTTTGGAATTTGGTTGATAATGTACCGGCTCGTAAGAAAGTTGGGTGTAAATGGATCTTTAATAAGAAGACCGACATGGATGGAAAGGTACATACTTTCAAGGCTCGACTGGTTTCGAAGGGCTTTACTCAAACCCCAGGGGTTAACTATGATGAGACCTTTTGACCAGTGGCTAAGATTAAATCTATTAAGGTTATGCTAGCCATAGCTGAATTTCATGAGTATGAAATTTGGCAGATGGATGTCAAATTTAATGGAAAGTTGGCTGAGGATGTTTACATGAGTCAGCCAGAGGGTTTTATGGATGCTAAGTACCCCAATAGAGTGTGTAAGCTTGAGAAATCAATCTATGGATTAAAACAAGCTTCTCGCAGATGGAATCTTTGCTTTGATGAGAAAGTTAAAGAGTTTGTATTCTCTAGAAGTGATGATGAGTCTTGTGTATATGTCAAAGCTAGTGGGAGTATAGTTACCTTCTTAGTGTTGTATGTTGCTGACATACTACTTATAGGAAATGACATTCAAACCTTGCAGGAGGTGAAATCCTAGCTTGGAAAGTGTTTCGCTATGAAGGATCTGGGAGAGGCTACTTATATTCCGGGAATAAGGATTTTTAAAAATAGGAGTAGAAGACTAACTAGATTTAATCAAATCACATATTTGGATAAGGTTCTGAAACGTTTTAGCATGGAGAACTCCAGAGAAAGGAGAGGTACCTATCCAGAGAAATACCAAATTGAGTAAGACTTAGAGTCCAGGTACCGATGTAAGGATAGCAGAAATGAGTCGGGTTCCATATGCTTCTGTCGTTGGATCGATCATGTATGCTATGACATGTAATCACTCTAACGTTGCTTTTTCTTTGTTCATGGTTAGTTGATATCCGGTAAATCCGGGTAAAGCTCATTGGATAGTGGTTAAGAACCTTTTTAAGTATCTGTGAAGGAATAAGGATGGGTCATTGTGCTTGGATGTAGTGATGACTTAATAGTTACTGGGTATAGTGACGCTAGCTTTCAGACAGACAGAGACAACTTCCGTTCTCAGTCTAGCTGGGTGTTTACCCTTAATGGAGGAGTGGTGACTTGGAAAAGTTCCAAGCATGAAAAGGTGGCTGATTCTACCTATGAATCAAAGTACATTGCAGCAAGCAAAGCATGAAAGGAGGCTATATGGTTGAAGAACTTCATCGGAGATCTTGGAGTAGTATCAGCCATAAACGACCCTATGGAGAGTTTCTATGATAATGAAGGAGTGGTTTCCTTGACCAAGGAACTAAGAGATCATGGTAGATCGAGACATATCAACAGAAAATATCATTTCATCAGACATAGGGTAGAAGGACACCTCGTCGTAAAGAGTGTATCATCTGAAGAAAATCCTGCCGATCCTCTCATAAAGGGTCTCAGTAGGGTAAAGTACGTTCAACATGCAAGGAACATTGGTTTGAGGGATGAAATTAGTCTTAGTGAATACATAGATATTTAGAAACTTGTAACAAATAAATGTAATTGACATTTGATGATTAAATAAATGGAGGTTTGTTTATAAGTATTGTTTACTATCTTCTGTCAATTATTTATCATTGTGTTTCACTTTTGCATGTTTTACTTCCATAATAATTAGATTATTCAAATATCCACATTCAATCATACTTTAGAAGTAAGTAATGAATTAAGGCTGTCACGAATTGGGTTGTATATGTTCTAAGGGTTTAGACATAGAAATGGTTTGCTGCAACATTCATGAGTACTTTTGAAATAGTGAATTTGAGTATCAGATTAAACCCATGCTCAGTGAATTACTTCATGTAATTTATCACAAGTAATTCTGAGACGATAATATCATATAATCTTTAAACAAAGATATATGAGTTGTTGTTTACAAGTTGGTTGTGCATTAATAATGCGTAAACGCATCAATAACTTGATGTTATAAAACGTATTGTTGTGCATGATTTGATGAGTAAATAGTGCAAGCATATAAGTTAAAGTTTATCTGTTCCTTTTTCCCTAAACGGGAAAAGCGATATCTTGGTCCACTCGATGATTTGGCGTTGACTTATGTGTCAGGCCTGGTCAGGACTTGATTGATGTGTTCAATTGTAGTTCTTAGCCAATACAAATTAGAAATCGGGAAACAAACTATTGTACAATGAGAATGATTCTGTTCCATGTCATTTGTCCACATGATATCTTGAAAAATGGAGGATTATATGATCACTTATCTTAGGACACATATTTAACTAGGCCAGAATTTGACAGAAGCTTTGCGAGGTACAATTTGCTGGTCAATTTTTGAAGTCATACTTGCAACTATAGTTATTAGACTTATCTAAGTAGGAGACTATTGGATTAGGTGTCTAAGCTCATAACTATATTTGGTATGTGCTTGAATTTATAGTAGCTTGGTTCTTTTAGATTGCCTACACACTAGCAACTAGACAGAATGATTAATTGAGAAAGAGGAAGAATTTATTAATTTGATTAATAAATTGAAATAAATGATTTATTAATGTATTATGAAAATAATATATTAATTAGAAATCATATTATTAACTAATAGTTAATCAGAAAATAATTTGGAATTAATTTTGGGATTAATTGTATTAACTAAAAGTGTGGGGGCTGTTTGCTAATTTATTAATATTTAAGGAAGAAACCCTAGAACCCTCCTAAGAGGCTTGGACGAAAATCTTCAAGAGAGGCCCTCGAATTTTCAGCCATAGACTATCTTATGGAAGGTTTAAGGCTTGCCTTGCTCCTTCAAAAAAGCAATTAGGGTTTCCTTATCCTAACCCTAGCTTTGGCTCTAAGTCACCTCACTATATAAAGACCCTTTCACTTATGATTTTCGGTCACTTTAAAAAACCCTATAGAGTTCCACCCAAAATATAAAGTTTCTTCTTCCTTCTCATAACTCGCCTTCTTGCAAAGTGTGTTTGTGAGCCATTAGAGGTATTACACTTGTGATACTTCCTCTCAAGCTTCAAGATCTACAAGGCTTTTGGATTGTTATTACTACATAACAATCAAAGGTATGTATCTTAATCCTTATCATGTGATTTTAAATTATTATACATAGACCTAGGGTTTGCATGTTATTGTTCATATTGTATGTTCAATTAGAGAAGACATAGATCAAATTAGGGTTGCATGCACACATATGATTGTATGTTTATGCTAAATCCCATCAAAGACGATACACATGATTTGGAAATTCTTCACTTTCATACCATAGAGGTTTCTTTAGAAAAACTTCTTCTTCAAGGTCTCCATGTAAGAAGATAGTCTTAACATCCATTTGATAGACTTTGAAGTTCTGTAATGAAGCAAAATCAAGAAACAGACGAATTGCTTCAAGTCTAGCAACATGGGAAACGTTTTGTCATAGTCTAACCCTTCCATTTGACAAAAACCTTGAGCCACAAGTCTTGCTTTGTTTATAATAATGATCGCATCTTTATCCATCTTTTTTCTGTAACACTCGTGTTTCTATCCTAGGCATTTATATTGAGTTGATTGTCTAGGTTAACCTTTGTAACTCATTCTGAAGAAATGAATAGGAATTATGTGAATATTATGTGAATTATGTGTTTTATGCTTAATTATTAGGGCTTAATTAATTAATAATATAAATAAGCGTCAAAATTAAAGTGTGAGATAAGCCCGATATCTTTACATAAAGTTTTAGTGGTCGAAACAAGGATTTCAGGGATATAAAGAATACCAAAATCCGAGTTATAACGAAGAAGTTATGACCTGTCGAAGTTTCGTGACAAAACCGGCACGGTGCTGAATGTCGTAAAAAGTGAGTTTTCGATAAACTACTTTTTAGCCTTAGTAATCTAAACAAAAGTCGTAGTATTCGTTAAACCGAGAAGTTCGATAAAAAGAACGCCCAAATCTGACTTCGTATGAGGAAGTTATGATTTTTCAACGTTTCAGCTTAGCAGTAGACAGCTAAAAACTCAAATTTTAGAGCGAGCGATTTATAGCTGACACAACCTAAATGAGAATTGAAGGTCTCGTCATTACTAGCACAACGGTAAAAAGTCTGACGAAAACGGACGTCAGATGAAGAAGTTATGAATTTTTAACGGATTTCGTGTCCCGGTCTGTTAAAAATAATAATAAAAAAACTTAAATTCAAAATTAGCCGACGAAGTCTAAACGGAAGTTGTAGAGCGTAATTTTAGCTAAGCGTGCATATAAAGAACGTCAAAAACTGAGCTCGTATGCGAAAGTTATGGATTTTAGAAGTGTTGGCGCGAAAATCGAGAAAATTCGCATAGTCACACTTTGCCACGTCACCCTCGCTTAGACACATGTCCTGCTGAGTCACCGAGCTGCTGAGTCATCCGAAGCCGTGGCACATCCGAGGAGCGACGCGTGTGTAGCCTAGTCCGAGCCTCGCAATGCCTGTCGCGTGTCCGACCTTCGCACCAGCTGTCTCCCTTCCCTCCTACTTCAGGTCCGAACCTCGGACCTAGACTCTGGTCCACTTAGAAGCTGCCAGCGAGCCCTCGCAGGTGCGACCCATGTGCGAGCCATGCACAACCACATGCGAGACACCTCCTCTGCGAGCTTCGGATCTGCAACGTGTGTCTTCTTTCTGACCGTCCGATCAGAAGCCTCGCCCCTATATATAGAAGGGTGCGAGACCTCCCGGGTAACTTTGAAAAATTGTCAATTTTAACCCCTAAACCCATATTTCTTTCATCTTAACATCCTGAAAAGCCCCGATATCGATTGTAAAGCCCGGAATACTCCACGAAGTGCCCGAGAAGCCTGGAAAATTTATCTTTTCGGTTTCGAAGCCCGACTTTTGCAAAGCCCGATTTCTCAATAAAACTCCCGGTTTTATTAGAAACGATCGTTTTAGGAAACGAATTGCTGCCCGATTATCATCAAATCATGTGAGTGTGTAGTTACTTTCAATTTACACATAGATATGAAGTATTTACCTTGAAATACGTGTTATGTGTAAATATGTTAATTGTTTGTTTGAGGTGACTATTGAATTGATGTTTTATACAAGTTTTAAACTGTATATGCTTTTTATCTACAAAATATGTTGGGTAGAACATGGGTAGATGAAATAGTTGATGTGTGTTAAAATGGTGAGAGGCCTCGATGTTGTTGTTGTTGCTGTTGTAGTCATCTAGCGGAGTATAGATGACGACCACGGACTTTTCTAGACAGTCCAGTGGAACACTAGCAGGTTCACAACTTGTAGGTGTTGATGAATTAAATGTTGATTGGCATACTCCATCCCCCTCATGGTTGCCTTTAGGACATGTATGGCTGAGGAAACCCCTTAGCAGTAGTGTCCATCCCGATGATAATCCTTAGGCTAGGTCCCTTGTGATAGGTGTTTAGAGACGTAAAGTGAGGACAACGGGAATGGGTAATCAGGGTTATTGTTAATTGGTGAACTTAATAAGTATATTATTATTGTGGGTTGAAAACCCTATATGCTCACCAGGCTCCCAAGCCTGACCCACTCAGTTTTTATGATTACAGGTAGTGGACCCCGAGCATAGTCGGAGGACGACGAGAGATTTTTGGATTATAGGCTAGTAGTTGTAAATAACTGTTGAAAGGCTTATAATGTCTTGTTTATGCTTTTGATCTATATTGGAACATGACATCCTGAGGTTTTGATATATATGGAAAATATATACCTTCTTAATGAAGGGTTTTGATAAACTTTTATCATATGTTGTTTGGGGACCAATTCCGCAACATCTTTTAAAAAGATTTCTCTGATTTTATTTAAAAAAGCATAAATTAAATCGGTCTTTTCTGGCCGAGAAATTAGGGGATGTCACAGTTGGTATCAGAGCATTAGTTTAAGCTAAATGCTATGTGTTTGCCATGTGTGCCATTATTTGTTCGGATCTATGGTCTGTTGCCGACCGGATCTGGAAACGTTTCGGAGTGATAAGGGAATTGACATGTCTAACAAGAATAAAGACCTAAATTCACCTTATTCGGTATATAGATTGTAATGGCAAGAACTCGGAGTGGAGATGGAAATGCAAACAGAAACCAACAACCTCAACCCCAAGTGGTGGAATAGGTGCCTATTGTAGGAGCTGCACCCGAACCCATCACCATGGCTGGAGTACGAACTATGATTCAAACCATGTTGGCTGAACAGAGGGAAGAATTGAGGCAAATGTTGCTGAACGACAGGGATGAACCTGTTGGGATAGTGTCTAAGGCTGCAACTTTATTAGGCAAGTATTTGACCCGGTTATGCATGGTCCTTTTGGGTTGCCTTCACCACAGCAACTTGATAGGATGATTTATTAAGAGAGAATAAATATTATTAATATATTATGAGAATAATATAAAGAATAATAATATTGTTATTTGATTAATATAAGTCATAGAATTAATTGGAATTAATTTGGTGACTTAAAGAGATTAATTAAATAAGAGGGTATAAACTGTCAATTGTTTGCTAGTTAAACTTTAGACTATAAATCCATATTAGATAGGGATTGGACGGATTCTAGAAGCTAGGGATAGCTTCAAATCGTCCAAAGGGTTATCTAAGGAATGGATTTGGATTGCTTTAAGAGAAGATTATCCAATTAGGGTTTAAGCTGTAACCCTTAAGGAGTCTACAAGTATAAATAGACCCTATGGCAAAGGGAAATCGACACTTCATCTAAAGTAGAGAATCCCTGGCCGATTTCCTCCCCTCTCCTCTCTCCCAAATCATCCTCCTTGCTATTTGGTGTTTGTAAGCCATTAGAGGAGTGACAATTGTGACTCTAGAAGCTCCAAGACAACAAGATCAAACAAGAGATTCAAAGGTATGATTCTAGATCTGTTTTAACATTGTTCTTTACCTAAATAGTCATTAGAAGTCATGGATTCAAAGCATGTTTAATTAGAAAGCCTAGATCCAAGCATTAGGGTTTTGCATGCGCACATAGGAAAGTTCTTATGGCTAAAACCCATTAGTGGTATCAGAGCCTAGCTTGGTTTTCATTAAATTGTTGCTTGTTTGTTTCAAACTTAACTGCAAAATTCGAATTTTGTGTTTCTGAGTCATGGTCTCGGCGAGTTCCATAGTGGACTCGGCGAGTTGGTTTGACTCGGCGAGTCCCTTGGTGCACTCGGCGAGTCCAAGCGTCAGGAATGGCCAGATTCGGGATTTCTTCATGATTATCTTATAGAAACTTACCTTAATCATATTAGATCAACCCTAATCCGATTTTTTGATATATATGACTATTATCTTGAGCTAATTAAAGATATTTATCAACTAATAAAATATTTAATTTCCTTATATGATAATTAATTAATTATTTTGATTATTTTGGTAATTATCTTGAAAGAAATCTTGAATAAATCAAATATAGATAATTAGGAAATTAATTGTTAATTGAAATTATTTGTTATTTGATCCTCCATGTTTTAAATGTTTAAAACTTGTCCTCAAGTTTTGAAATTTATATTTTGTGATTAAAAGTTTTAATTTAGACAATTTAAATTTCAAACCCTAGATTTCAAAAGGTTTAAAATACAACCCTATACTAATATAATATTACAAGAATAATATATATATATATATATATATATATATATATATATATATATATATATATATATATATAACTAAAATACTAGTCTTACCGTTAGTAGGCCTCATTCACGAAGCCGATCTATAAGGTGGGTATAAGGTTGCGGCCTATAAAATGGCGCTTAATGGGTGTACACTCACACCCACCACTTGCTTGATCGGTGGAGGGTCGTTAGCCGAACGGGTAGGATAGGGCAACCTCATCCTCTCATTAAAAGTATAATAAGTAATACAAAGTAACTACACATTTTTAAAATTTCCCAATCTTAGTTACTTTAGGAAAAGTGAATTGATGCAATCCCATGAAATTACACTTTGCACCCTTGCTAAGAAGTTAGTGGAGCGTGTGTGGTTTACCGGCACACTAATTGGTTCTAAGCAAAGGTGGCAAAGGGTGATTCATTGTTTATCATAGTTCGATGGAGCGTGTGTGGTTTACCGGCACATCGAATAGGTGATCGTTACAATGAAGGCACCATGTGAATTTGCATGGTAATTCACACCCGCTTTGTGATCCTCGGTATCCCAGTCACAAACAAGAGGGGGCATATCGAGATTTAAACATGCCATTGAATAGTTTCAATGAATCTCATCCGAACCTAGGAATTCTCAATACTTTTAGGACTTATAATAGGTTTTTATGGTGGAGAATTAGTGAATCGTCATTCACTTACCTTCAATTTATTTGCATGTTAGATTACGACATCCCTTTTCTAATATGTAAATATTATTGTTGGATCCTAGCCCTAATTTTTCTTATTGGATGATAATTAGGGATTCATATTCTAATCTATCTTTGTCCTTTCTATTTGTAGATGTCGAACGCAAACAACGCTGCTGCTAGTTCTTTCAAATTGATGAGCCTTTGCCAAAAGGTCACCTTCGATGGAACGAACTTTAGCGAATGGATAAGATACATTTGCACCATTGCTCGCTATGAGGATAAGGAGTATGTCCTCGATGAGATGCTCGAGAAGATCAACCCTGAAATTGCTACTCCGGCTGAAATTACCGCTTTTGAAACTCATGAGCGCGATGCAACGAAGGTACATTGCATCATGATAACCACCATGAATTCCGAATTCCAAAAGTCCTATGAGGACATGTACCCGTACGAGATGCATCAAGACTTATTGGAGAGATACCACCAAAACGCGAGACAAGAGCGTTATGAGATTTTCACTAACATAATTTCTGCTAAGATGGGTCATGGAGAGTCTCTTACCGTGCACCTGGAAAAGATGCAAAGGTTTTTCGAACGCCTTCGCAAGTTAAATGTTGACTTTGGGGAAGACTTGGCGATCGACATGGTGCTTCACTATTTGCCTCCGATGTACAATCAATTTAGGATGACCTACCACATGAACAAAGAGGAGGTTACCCTAAGAAAACTCCAAGGTCTCTTGAGGGTCGCTGAGAGCAACTTCAAAGACAAGTCTGTTGCACCAACTCCCAATCCACCCGCTGCTCCTGTCTTGGCTATTGGTCAAGGAAAGGGAAAGAAGAGGAAGGCTTCGTCTAAGAACTATCGCAAGGTTAAAGCCCGAGATGGTGCCTTTTTTAGTGGGACCAAAGTGGATCCCGCTAAGCCCTGCTCTAACCCTAAGGAGGCAGAGTGCCACCACTGCCACAAGATAGGACATTGGAAGAGAAGCTGCCCAGAGTACCTGCAAGCTATCAAGGAAGGAAAGATCAAGCCATCTTTCGCAGGTATAAACACAATTAAATCTAACGATTCTAATCATGATATTTCTTGGGTTCTTGATACCGGTTGTGGTTACCACATTTGTTCTAATGTGCAAGGACTAAGAATAAGTAGGGATGTGGAGCAAGGAAGGATCAATCTAATCATGGGGAACAGAAGATCGTCGCCTGTGACCAAGATTGGAGTGTATTCTTTAGTGCTTAGGAATAATTTATGTTTAGATTTGAACAATTGTTGCTATTCGCCAGAAATGGCTAGAAACATCATTTCATTTCATGGTTTATATAAACAAGGTTTTAGATTTTCTTTTAATAATGAGAATGGTTCTATTTTGGCTTATCTAAATGGTGTCTTTTACTTTGAAGCTATACCATGTAATGGAATTTATGAAACTGTCACTGCTTGGAACTTTTCTTCCATGTCACTGCTCCTCCATTTAGGGTAAAGACCCAGCCCGACTGCGAACGGTAGTTGTCCCTGTCGGTCTGAAAATTGGCGTCACTATACCCTCGCACCTTCAAGTCATCACTCCCTCCGAGGACTAAGAACCATTCCTTCGTCCTCCGAAGGTACTTAAGGATATTCTTCACCGCAATCCAATGTGCTCTTCCAGGATTCCCTTGATATCTGCTAACCATGCTCAAAGCGAAGGCTACATCAGGGCGAGTACAAGTCATAGCGTACATGATTGAGCCAACTACAAAAGCGTATGGTACTCGGCTCATTTCTGCTATCTCAGCTTCGGTACTCGGACTTTGAGTTTACTCAACTTGGCATTACTTTGTATCGGTAATTCTCCTTTCTTCGAGTTTTCCATACTAAAACGTTTTAGTACCTTCTCTAAGTAAGTGTTATGAGTAAGTCCAATTAGTCTCTTACTTCTTTCTCTTACTATCCTTATTCCCAAAATGTAAGAAGTCTCTCCGAGGTCCTTCATAGCGTAGCACTTCCCGAGCCAGGACTTGACCTCCTGCAAAGTCGGGATGTCGTTTCCTATGAGTAATATGTCATCGACATATAGAATGAGGAATCTTACTATACTCCCACTGGCTTTGACATATACACATGATTCATCTTTGCTCCGTACAAATCCAAACTCTTTGACTTTCTCATCGAAACAAAGATTCCATCTGCGAGACGCTTGCTTAAGTCCATAAATGGACTTCTCAAGCTTACACACTCTATTCGGATGCTTTGGATCCACAAACCCCTCTGGCTGAGCCATGTAAACATCCTCAGCCAACTTTCTGTTAAGGAAAGCGGTCTTGACATCCATTTGCCAAATCTCATAATCATGAAATGCGACAATCGCTAGCATCATTCTAATAGATTTTATCTTCGCAACTGGTGAGAAGGTCTCATCATAGTCAACTCCAGGAGTTTGAGTAAATCCCTTCGCAACCAATCGCGCTTTATATGTGTGTACATTTCCATCCACGTCGGTCTTCTTCTTGAAGATCCATTTGCACCCAACGGTCTTACGTCCGGGCACATTATCAACCAAATTCCAAACTTGGTTATCATACATGGATTGGATCTCTCTATCCATTGCCTCTTTCCATTTCGCAGACTCCGGGCCTGCCATGGCTTCCTTATAGCTATTAGGTTCATCAAGATTTACTAGTGTACCATCACTAATATACGTGTCCCCTTCGGTAGTAATATGAAAACCATAAAACTGGGGATGAACTCTAACTCTATCGGAACGTCTAAGAGGTAAGGACTCGTGAATCGGTTCAACCGGAGTTTCCTCCTCGGGTTGAGTGCCAGCGGTAGAGGTTCCTTCATCTATCGACTCTTGAATCTCTTCAAGTTCGATTTTCCTCCCACTGTCTCCTTGGCCTATGAGTTCTCGCTCTCGGAAAACTCCTCTCCTTGCAACAAAGACAACATTGTCCTTCGGTCTATAGAAGAGATATCCAAAGCCTCACTTCGAGGTTCAAGCTTGTCGTGAGTATCTCGTCTTACGAAAGCCTCGCAACCCCAAACCTTGATATGTGCCAACGAGGGAACTTTCCCTGTCCACATCTCGTGAGGTGTTTTGGCAACCTTCTTAGTAGGGACTCGGTTAAGGATATGGGGGGCAGTCTCTAAGGCATACCCCCAAAAAGAGATAGGTAGTGAAGCACGACTCATCATAGAGCGAACCATATCCAATAAGGTTCGATTACGCCTTTCTGCCACACCATTCAACTGCGGTGTCCTAGGAGGCGTCAGTTGTGAAACTATTCCACACTCCTTGAGATAATCGTGGAATTCAAGACTTAGGTACTCTCCTCCTCGATCGGATCGAAGCATCTTGATTTTCCTGCCCAATTGATTCTCCACTTCATTCTTGAACTCTTTGAACTTTTCAAAGGTTTCTGACTTTTGCTTGATTAAATAGATATACCCATATCTACTATAATCATCGGTAAAAGTCACGTAGAAGCGGTTCCCATCCTTCATGGTTGATCTAAACGGTTCACATACATCGGTATGTATTAGGTCCAATAGACCCTCACCCCTTTCACACGTACTCGTGAAGGGTGACTTAGTCATCTTTCCAAGTAAACAAGACTCGCACGTGTCATCTTCCCTAAGGTCGAATGACTCCAACACTCCATCCTTTTGGAGTTGGGCTATGCGTTTCTTGTTGACATGTCCAAGACGACAATGCCATAAGGATGCTTTATCCATACTAGTGGAAGAATCTATGTTCAAAACATCATTTCCTAAGTTGTCAACAATCATAACAGTTTCATAAATTCCATTACATGGTATAGCTTCAAAGTAAAAGACACCATTTAGATAAGCCAAAATAGAGCCATTCTCATTAAGAAAATCTAAAACCTTGTTTATATAAACCATGAAATGAAATGATGTTTCTAGCCATTTCTGGCGAATAGCAACAATTGTTCAAATCTAAGCATAAATTATTCCTAAGCACTAAAGAATACACTCCAATCTTGGTCACAGGCGACGATCTTCTATTCCGCATGATTAGATTGATCATTCCTTGCTCCACATCCCTACTTCTTCTTAGTCCTTGCACATTAGAACAAATGTGGTAACCACAACCGGTATCAAGAACCCAAGAAATAGCATGATTAGAATCGTTAGATTTAATTGTGTATATACCTGCGAAAGATGGCTTGATCTTTCCTTCCTTGATAGCTTGCAGGTACTCTGGGAAGCTTCTCTTCCAATGTCCTATCTTGTGGCAGTGGTGGCACTCTGCCTCCTTAGGGTTAGGGCAGGGCTTAGCGGGATCACTCGGGCTTTAACCTTGCGATAGTTCTTAGACAAAGCCTTCCTCTTCTTTCCCTTTCCTTGACCAATAGCCAAGACAAGAGCAGCGGGTGGATTGGGAGTTGGTGCAACAGACTTGTCTTTGAAGTTGCTCTCAGTGACCCTCAAGAGACCTTGGAGTTTGCTTAGGGTAACCTCCTCTTTGTTCATGTGGTAGGTCATCCTAAATTGATTGTATATCGGAGGCAAATAGTGAAGCACCATGTCGATCACCAAGTCTTCCCCAAAGTCAACATTTAACTTGCGAAGGCGTTCGACATACCTTTGCATCTTTTGCAGGTGCACGGTAAGAGACTCTCCATGACCCATCTTAGCGGAAATCATGTTAGTGAAAATCTCATAACGCTCTTGTCTCGTGTTTTGGTGGTATCTCTCCAATAAGTCCTGATGCATCTCGTACGGGTACATGTCCTCATAGGACTTTTGGAATTCGGAGTTCATGGTGGCTATCATGATGCAATGTACCTTCGTTGCATCGCGCTCATGAGTTTCAAAAGCGGAAATTTCAGCTGGAGTAGCGATTTCAGGGTTGATCTTCTCAAGCTTCTCATCGAGGACATACTCCTTATCCTCATAGAGAGAAATGGTGCGAATGTATCTTATCCATTCGCTAAAGTTCGTTCCATCGAAGGTGACCTTTTGGCAAAGGCTCATCAACATGAAAGAACTAGCAGCAGTGTTGTTTGCGTTCGACATCTACAAATAGAAAGGACAAAGATAGATTAGAATACGAATCCCTAATTATCACCCAATAAGAAAAATTAGGGCTAGGATCCAACAATAACATTTACATATTAGAAAAGGGATGCTGTAATCTAACATGCAAATAAATTGAAGGTAAGTGAATGACGATTCACTAATTCTCCACCATAAAAACTAACTATAACTCCTAAATGTATTGAGAATTCCTAGGTTCGGATGAGATTCATTGAAACTATTCAATGGCATATTTAAATCTCGATATGCCCCTCTTGTTTGTGACTGGGATACCGAGGATCACAAAGCGGGTGTGAATTACCATGCAAATTCACATGGTGCCTTCATTGTAACGATCACCTATTCGATGTGCCGGCAAACCACACACGCTCCATCGAACTATGATAAACAATGAATCACCCTTTGCCACCTTTTCTTAGAACCAATTAGTGTGTCGGTAAACCACACACGCTCCACTAACTTCTTAGCAAGGGTGCAAAGTGTAATTTCATGGGATTGCATCAATTCACTTTTCCTAAAGTAACTAAGATTGGGAAATTTTTAAAATGTGTAGCTACTTTGTATTACTTATTATACTTTTAATGAGAGGATGAGGTTGCCCTATCCTACCCGTTCGGCTAACGACCCTCCACCGATCAAGCAAGCGGTGGGTGTGAGTGTACACCCATTAAGCGCCATTTTATAGGCCGCAACCTTATACCCACCTTATAGATCGGCTTCGTGAATGAGGCCTACTAACGGTAAGACTAGCATTTTAGTATATATATATATATATATATATATATATATATATATATATATATATATATATATATATATATATATATATATATATATATATATATTATTCTTGTAATATTATATTAGTATAGGGTTGTATTTTAAACCTTTTGAAATCTAGGGTTTGAAATTTAAATTGTCTAAATTAAAACTTTTAATCACAAAATATAAATTTCAAAACTTGAGGACAAGTTTTAAACATTTAAAACATGGAGGATCAAATAACAAATAATTTCAATTAACAATTAATTTCCTAATTATCTATATTTGATTTATTCAAGATTTCTTTCAAGATAATTACCAAAATAATCAAAATAATTAATTAATTATCATATAAGGAAATTAAATATTTTATTAGTTGATAAATATCTTTAATTAGATCAAGATAATAGTCATATATATCAAAAAATCGGATTAGGGTTGATCTAATATGATTAAGGTAAGTTTCCATAAGATAATCATGAAGAAATCCCGAATCTGGCCATTCCTGACGCTTGGACTCGCCGAGTGCACCAAGGGACTCGCCGAGTCAAGCCAACTCGCCGAGTCCACTATGGAACTCGCCAAGTCCATGACTCAGAAACACAAAATTCAAATTTTGCAGTTAAGTTTGAAACAAACAAGCAACAATTTAATGAAAACCAAGCTAGTCTCTGATACCACTGATGGGTTTTAACCATAAGAACTTTCCTATGTGCGCATGCAAAACCCTAATGCTTGGATCTAGGCTTTCTAATTAAACATGCTTTGAATCCAAGACTTCTAATGACTATTTAGGTATAGTAACAATGTTAAAACAGATCTAGAATCATACCTTTGAATCTCTTGTTTGATCTTGTTGTCTTGGAGCTTCTAGAGTCACAATTGTCACTCCTCTAATGGCTTACAAACACCAAATAGCAAGGAGGATGATTTGGGAGAGAGGAGAGGGGAGGAAATCGGCCAGGGATTCTCTACTTTAGATGAAGTGCCGATTTCCCTTTGCCACAGGGTCTATTTATACTTGTAGACTCCTTAAGGGTTACAGCTTAAACCCTAATTGGATAATCTTCTCTTAAAGCAATCCAAATCCATTCCTTAGATAACCCTTTGGACGATTTGAAGCTATCCCTAGCTTCTAGAATCCGTCCAATCCCTAACTAATATGGATTTACAGTCTAAAGTTTAACTATCAAACAATTGACAGTTTATACCCTCTTATTTAATTAATCTCTTTAAGTCACCAAATTAATTCCAATTAATTCTATGACTCATATTAATCAAATAACAATATTATTATTCTTTATATTATTCTCATAATATATTAATAATATTAATTCTCTCTTAATAAATCATCTTATCAAGTTGCTATGGTGAAGGCAACCCAGAAGGACCATGCACAACCGGGTCAAATACTTGCCTAATATAGTTGCAGCCTTAGACACTATTCCAACAGAAAGAAGATAGTAAAAGTAAACCCGCCAGGGAAGGATTCGTTTATGGTGTATGGAGACAAACGCAGAGTAAATTCTGGAATCATTTCCCTAATGAAAGCCAGAAAGTGTTTGGCCAAGGGATGTACATCATATCTAGCGTTCGTGATCGATGCAAAGATGGAAAAGAAGGAGGTACAGGATATTCCAGTGGTGTGTGAGTATCCGGAAGTCTTTCCCAAAGATCTTCCCGGATTGGCCCCTGATCGACAAGTAGAATTTCGTATCGACTTGTTACCAGGAACGACGCCGATAGCAAAAGCACCTTATCTATTAGCGCCAACCGAAATGAAAGAACTTATGACACAACTTCAGGAGTTAATGGACAAAGGTTTCATTCGACCTAGTTCATCGCCCTGGGGAGCCCCCGTGTTATTTGTAAAGAAGAAAGACGGAAGCATGAGAATGTGCATCGATTACAGAGAGCTGAACAAAGTGATGATAAAGAACAAGTACCTGTTGCCAAGGATCGATGACTTGTTCGACCAGTTGCAAGGTTCGAGCTATTTCTCGAAGATCGATCTTAGGTCGGGATACCATCAACTAAAGGTGAGAGAGCAGGATATCGAAAAGATTGCGTTTAGAACAAGATATGGACACTATGATTTTTTGGTTATGTCGTTCGGACTAACCAATTCCCCAGCAGCTTTCATGGATTTTATGAATAGTGTTTGTAAACCATTCTTAGATAAATCCGTGATAGTATTCATAGACGATATCTTGATTTATTCGAAAAGCAAGCTGGAACATGAAAAGCATCTACGTGAAGTGCTAGAAGTCCTGAAAAAGGAGAAGCTGTATGCAAAGTTCTCCAAATGTGAATTTTGGATTCACGAAGTCCAATTTTTAGGTCATGTGGTTAACCAAGAAGGAATAATGGTTGACCCAGCAAAGATTTAAGCTGTAATGAAGTGGGAACAACCAAAAAGTCCTACGGAGATTCGAAGCTTTTTAGGATTAGCTGGATATTACCGAAGGTTTATCCAAGGCTTTTCTTCGATTGCTACTCCATTAACAGCTTTGACCCACAAAGGAGCTACTTATGCTTGGAATGAGAAGCATAAGGAAGCCTTTGAGAAGTTGAAGAATAGATTGTGTGAAGCACCGATTCTTTTGTTGCCTAAAGGAGTTGATGACTTCGCAGTTTATAGCGATACATCTGGAGTTGGGTTAGGTTGTGTTCTGACCCAAAGGGATAAAGTGATCGCGTATGCATCGAGGCAATTGAAGGAGCATGAAAAGAACTACCCCACTCATGATCTGGAGTTGGCAGCGGTATTATTTGCCTTAAAGATATGGAGGCATTATCTTTATGGCACAAAGTGTAAACTTTTCACTGATCATAAGAGTCTTCAATATCTCTTTAATCATAAGGAATTGAACATGAGGCAACGACGTTGGCTAGAGTTACTCAAGGACTACGACTGTGAGATACTTTACCACCCTGGTAAAGCAAATGTTGTTGCTGATGCTCTCAGTCGGAAGGTAAACCTTGAAAAGAAAAGGCCAAGAGCGTTGAGAATTGAAGTTGTCTCGACAACTGTGGAAAGTATAAAGAAAGCTCAAGAGGAAGCTTTAGAGAAAAATGACCGAAAGGAAGAACGTTTGGGCAAAACGTTAGTATTCGGTACAAACAACCAAGGGTTGAGGGTATTCCAAGATAGGATTTGGGTACCTAAGACGGGCGGAGTAAGAGATCTTCTGATGGAAGAAGCTCACAAGACCATGTACTCGATTCATCCCGGCAGTACAAAAATGTATAGGGATTTAAAACCCTATTATTGGTGGCCGACAATGAAGCTCGATGTTGCTAAGTATGTGGCCGAGTGTGTAACTTGTGCTAAGGTTAAGGCACAACATCAGAAACCGTATGGGAGTTTAGAACCTTTACCCGTACACATGGGTAAATGGGAAGACATCACCATGGATTTTGTGACTAAACTGCCCCAGAACAAGGAACGGTCACGACATGATTTGGGTGGTCGTTGATCGCTTCACTAAGAGTGCACATTTCATAGCAGCCAAAGAGAAATGATCTATGGATAAACTTGCGAATTCTTACGTGAAGGAAATTGTGAGGCTTCACGGTGTTCCGCAAACGATTGTATTCGATCGTGACAGCCGTTTTACCTCAAGGTTTTGGAGGAGTCTACAAGAGGAATTGGGTACTAAGTTGTGTTTGAGTACAGCTTACCATCCACAAACTGATGGTCAGAGTGAACGAACGATTCAAACATTGGAGGATATGCTGAGAGCTTGTACCCTAGAATTCCAAGGTAACTGGGATGAACACTTACCTCTAGTAGAATTCTCCTATAATAATAGTTTCCACTCGAGCATCAAGATGGCACCTTATCACGCTTTGTATGGGGAGAAGTGTCGAACGCCATCATGCTGGCTGGAAGCTGGGGAAAAGCAGTTTATGGGACCTGAAATAGTCCATGAGACTGCTGAAAAGTTGAAAGTGATAAGGGAAAGGATGTTAGCTGCTCAAGATCGACAAAAGAGTTATGCTGACAAGAAAAGACAACCGATATCCTTCAATATTGGAGATTCGGTTTTACTTAAAGTCTCGTCGTGGAAGGGACTTATAAGATTTGGTAAGAGAGGGAAGTTGAGTCCAAGATTTATTGGACCATTTAAAGTTCTTCAGAGGATCGGGAATCAATCTTACAAGCTAGAATTACCGGAAGAACTGGAAGGTATTCATAACACCTTTCATGTGTTTTATTTAAAAAAGTTCACGAGAGATGTGCCCGACATAATTCCGATTTCTGAGTTAAGGTTGGATGAAAACAAGAGGTTGATCGAGGAACATGAGGCAATCGTGGACCGTAAGACTATGAAGTTGCGACACAAGATGGTTGATTTAGTGCTTGTGCGTTGGAAACATACGAATGGACCAAATCTCACTTGGGAAACGGAGAGTGACATGATGAGTCGCTACCCGCAGTTGTTTGGTGATATGTGATCCCGGGGACAAAATCATCCTAAGAGGGAGAGAATTGTAACACTCGTGTTTCTATCCTAGGCATTTATATTGAGTTGATAGTCTAGGTTAACCTTTGTAACTCATTCTGAAGAAATGAAAAGGAATTATGTGAATTATGTGTTTTATGCTTAATTATTAGGGATTAATTAATTAAGAATAAAAATAAACGTCAAAATCAAAGTGTGAGATAAGCCCAATATCTTTACATAAAGTTGTAGTGGTCGAAACAAGGATTTCAGGGATATAAAGAATACCAAAATCCGAGTTATAACAAAGAAGTTATGACCTGTCGAAGTTTCACGACAAAACCGACACGGTGCTGAAAGTCGTAAAAAGTGAGTTTTCGATAAACTACTTTTTAGCCTTAGTAATCTAAACGAAAGTCGTGGTATTCGTTAAACCGAGAAGTTCGATAAAAAGAACGCCCAAATCTGACTTCGTATGAGGAAGTTATAATTTTTCGAAGTTTCAGCTTAGCAGTAGACAGCTAAAAACTCGAATTGTAGATCGAGCGATTTTTAGCCGACACAACCTAAACGAGAATTCAAGGTCTCGTCATTAGTAGCACAACGGTAAAAAATATGACGAAAACGGATGTCGGATGAAGAAGTTATGAATTTTTAACAGATTTCCTATCCCGGTCTGTTAAAAATAATAATAAAAAAAATTAAATTCAAAAGTAACCGATGAAGTCTAAACGGAAGTTGTAGAGCATAATTTTAGCTACGCGTGCATATAAAGAATGTAAAAAACGGAGCTCGTATGCGAAAGTTATGGATTTTAGAAGTTTTGGCGCGAAAATCGAGAAAATTCGCATAGTCACACTTTGCCACGTCACCCTCGCTTAGAATGTGACACGTGTCCTGCTGAGTCACCGAGTTGCTGATGTTGGATTAGTGTCTAAGTCGATAACTATTTTGGTATGTACTTGACCCGATGGTGCATGGTCCTTTGGGGTTGCCTTCACCAAACCAACTTGATAGGATGAATTATGGAGAGAAAGGATTAAATATGATTTATTAATATATTATGGGAATAATATATTAAAGGAGAAATCATATTTTTCAATTAATATTAGTCAATAATTAATTGGTAATTAGTTTTGTGACTAAAAGAGATTAATTAAACTTAAGGGACTGGAATTGTAATTATAAGATAATTGCAATTTGGGCCATGGATTGTCTTAAATTAAGGAGTGGACGAATTCCATGGGAAACCCATGGGGAAATCGTCCTAGGCCTTAATTAAAGGAGTCCATGGGTTGCTTAGGGCTTAAGCATCCAAATTAGGGTTTCCTTATTAGATAACCCTAATAGCCTCACTATATAGATCCCTTATGCCTCAAAAACGTGGACATGACTCCTTCTAGGGTTTCAAACGTTTTTTGGTAGCCTCCATCCTCTCCCCTCTTCATCCTCTTGCTTATGGTGTTTGTGAACCATTAGAGGAGTGACATTTGTGACTCTAAGCTTTCTAAAGTCAATACAAGGAGATTTGGGATTGTTATTACTACATAACAATCAAGGTAACATCTTAAACCTATTCTTTTGTTAATATGATTACTTGTATGCTAGAATTAGGGTTTATAGTCTTGGATAACTTGCATGTACAATAGAGAAACCTAGATCCAAGCATTAGGGTTTGTATGAGCACATAGGATGTTCTTAGGACCAAAACCCATCAGTGGTATCAGAGCCTTGACTGGTTTCAATTGTATTGATGCATTGCATATCTGAAAAATTCAATTTTTGGTGTTCTGGAGGCTGGACTCGCCGAGTCCATGGCTGAACTCGCCGAGTCCATGCAGACTCGCCGAGTCCATGCAGACTAGCCGAGTCCAAGCCTGACTCGCCGAGTCAACTCGTCAGATGGAGGGTATTTCGGGATTTCTTGCTGTTTTTGCTTATGGATAGTTACCTTATCATGTTAGATCAATATTAATCCGATTATATGATATATTTGACTATAATTTTGATCTAATTGAAGATATCTATCAATTAATAAGATAATTGTTTACTTATGTGATAATTGATTAATTATTTTGAGTAAATTGATAAATTGTTTTGCAAGAAATCATTAAATAAATCAAATATGGATAATTATGTGATTAATTGTTAATTTAGATTATTTGTTATTTGATCCTTGTTGTTATGAAAAGTTTCATATTTTGCCCTTTAGGTTTTATAGTTTAAATTTAAACCCAAAAGTTTTGTTGTTTTGAAATTTAAATAGTTGAAACCCTAATGTTTTGAAGAAGGTTTCAAAACTTGCCCTCAAATTTTGGAATTTAAATTTTGATTAAATGGTTTAATTTTGATGTATATTTAAATTCTAAACCCTAATGTGTTGAAATGTTTCAAAACTTGCCCTCAAGTTTTGGAATTTAAAAGTTGATTAAAAGTTTAATTAGGAATGTTAAATTCTAAAACTCTAGTATTGTTTTGAAAAAGTTCAAATCACACCCTTATGGTTTTATTAATTAATTAAGGTGTATAATTAAAAGGAAGTTCAATAAATCCATAAAAGTTTAGGTTTACAATTTAATTGAATTAAAAGTATAATTGTTAAATTAGACCACCTAGTATTTTAAAAGTATAAAATACACCCTATACTATATATAACATTAAAAGTCTTAACATTATATATATGTATGAGTAGAAGTCAGTCTTACCGTTAGTAGGCCTCATTCACGAAGCTGGTCTATAAGGGGTGTTTAAGGAAATTGCCTATAAAATGGTGATTGAATGGGTATCCACTCTTACTCACCGCACTCTTGACTAGTGGAGGGTCGTTAGCCGAACGGGTAGGATAGGACGAAACCTTCCATTATAAGTATAATGAAGTATAAAAGTAACTAAATGTTTTCATAAAATTCCCAATCTTAGTTACTTAGGCAAAAGTGAATTGATGCAATTCCATGAAATTACACTTTGTGCCCTTGCGAAGACGTTAAGGGAGCGTGTGTGGTTTACTGGCACACAAAATGGTTCTAAGCAAAGGTAGCAAAGGGTGACTCAATGTTTGTCATAGTTCGGTGGAGCATGTGTGGTTTACCGGCACATCGAATAGGTGACTGTAACATGTGAGGGCACCATGTAAGTTTGCATGGTTATTCACACCCGCTTTGTGATCCTCGGCATCCCAGTCACAAATAAGAGGGGCATATCGAGATTTAAACATGCCATTGAAAGTTCAATGAAGCTCAAAGGATCTAGGAGTTTTCATAGATTTAAAACTTAAATTTCTTTTTCGTTTTTTCGTGGTGGAAATTAGTGAATCGTTATTCACTTACCTTCAAATATTCTGCAATTAGGGTTACGACATCCCTCTCCCGAGTTGTAGAATATTGTGTTGGGTCCTAGCCTTAGTATTTCATTTGGGTGATTTACTAAGGACTCAATCTATCAACTAACTTGAATTCGTTTTTCTCCCGATGTGAAAGTTCGACAACTATGGTCTTCTCAAATCTCGTGGAACAAGCATTCCACATGAAGATGATATTCCACGATTCGATCGAGGAATAAGAAATCATGCTTCACTTCCTCCTCCTCCTCCAATTATTCTCCCTAACCCACAAGTTCAAAGGCTTGAAAAGTTCAAGATCACTCAAGCCCTTTTGGCAAGTAAACATAAAGAAGGAAAGTCGGTGTGTGCACACGTCCTAGGGATGAAGTCACACATTGATAGGATCCGTTGTCTGTGAGGAAATGGCTGTTGATTGGGTTCTTCAGTCACTTCCTAACTCATATAGTGAGTTCGTAAGAGAACACTATATGATGAACTACGACGTGACCCTTATAGATCTCACCTATATGCTTATTGCTGCTGAATTAGCAATGATTTGGCGCAATAGAAAAGCAAAGTTGATTGGTGAATCTGCCTTCGAGACCTCTATGGATATAGACAATGGCAACGAAAGACATGCTATGATCGAAAAGTTTGATCACAAGAGAAAGGCAATGTCTGAAGTAGTTCCATGTCATGTTCCAAAAGAGTCAATTTGTTTTTATTGCCAAAAGAAGGGGCATTGGAAACGAAGCTGCCCTATTTACCTAAGAGATCTAAGAGATGGGAAAGTCAAAACGTATGGCTCTGCTTTAGGTAAAATCCATTGACTAACTCTTTTAAGCTCCTATTCTAGATTCTTAATACATAATGTGATAAGATTACAATTGATGTTTTGTAGAATCAAAGAAAAAAGAGGAAGCTTATTTGAAGAAGTGAGCAGAATCTAACCGTGAAGGAATGGATTTCGATCGCACTTCTCGAAGATTAGATTCTTGAGCTACTACTTAGAGTTAGAATTAGATTGCTAAGAAAGATGTATTAGCATAAGTTTTTCAATGAATTGCATTGTAAGGACAAATTTTTCCGCAATAAAATAAATTTTGATTTTATATTATTTATTTATCCTTGCAATGGTGTGTATGAAAAATTGATGTTAAAATGTTTCTATTATTAGCAATAATGGATTTGGTTCTTATTATGTTATTTATGGAAAGTCGAGAATTTACCAAATAGGGAGAGTTTCTCATCGCCCAAGTTTCAATTGGACAGAAATTTGGAATCATGCAACTTGGTTGCACGATGAATGAGAAATTTCATATTTGGAAATTAGACTAATTCGTTGACAAGGTGTCAAATGAAAGGACTAGGAGATCGAGTACACAAAGTTGCGTGTTGATCAAGTCCACCATAAGAGTAACAAAGATATTCGTCATGATTTACTAAAGGTTTAGTAAATATGATTATACTTACAAGATTAAGTGTAATTCTGAATTGATTAAAGGGTTTAGATCAATAGCAGAACGAATAAGAAGAATCAAGTAGGCAGAAAGATAAAAGTTTCTCCATTCTAAGAAGATGGGAGAGTACCTTTTATGCTTTATGATAGGTCTTAATGATTAAGAACCATATCTCAATTGATCCTCTAAGTGAGTCTTAGTACAATTGTATGTTTAAGAAGAGGAATCAAGAATTGAAGAAATGGTTAAATCAAAAAGTCAATCATACTTCATTCCAAAAACAAATCTTAGAGTTAAGATCGTGACAATGAGTGACAAGTATTAAGAAGGTTTATAAAATTCATCAATTGTGGAAAGTTGTGATGTCTTGGATAAGACAAAGACCAACTAGGACCAAAGTTATGAAGTGTTTTGTCTTGATAAAAGCTACACTAAATCTTGAATATTTGTTTGTCAAGAAATGTTTATTGACAAGAGAATCTTATATGTCAAGGAGTCAGTGGGAGTCTTAATGCTCTTGAAAGGTTTCAAGAACAAATCAAATAAACCTTATCGATCATCACTAGCACACGAGTTGAGGTTTACAACCTATAGTGATGACATTATTTTGGTTATGTGCCAATCCAATCGAGTTAATTACGCATGTGAGTTCTATGAGTTCTCATTTTGAACGCATAAAAGGCAAAGCACCTTAATCAATGAAAGGTACATTGATAGGAAAGGGTGAGCTGTTTAACTACTTGGAAGACATGGTGGGCAACTGTGCTACCATAAGGCAAGAAATCGAGATTAAGAAAGTTCGATCCATATGAGTTTGAATTTGTCGTAAACTTTGGTTTTAACAAATTCACATGGACAGGAACACATACACTGTTTAAATCTAAGTGTCATAAGATTTCCTCCTTCATGAAAATGATTGTGAGGAAATTCTTTCACTAAGAAAGATTTTAAGAAGATAGTGATTGTAAAATTGCATTCTTGAATTCGATTATGGTTACGGTATCCCTTTCCATAATTTGAATTGTGAGGTTTGGCAATTAGTCTTAATTGTTTAGACACACATATGAACTATCGAAGGCAAAGGTGTATAAGTTGAAGAAGCCTTGATAAAAGATTATCAAAGCACTAAGTATTAGAAACATGAACTTAAGAAATTCAATAAGTATTGTCTTTCTGGAAGTTAAGATGTTTATGAATACATGTCGAGGCTAGTGAGAGCATAAGTGTTATGTTTTATAATAATCATCATGATAGTGGGAGCATAAATGTTATGATTGTATAATTATTAAGGAAAGTATTGCAAGGTTAGCAATATTAATTATAGAAAACAAGAGTCATACTTTGCCAAGTTGTAAGAGTTGAAAGGTTGTTTTGCTATAATTAAGGGAGAGAATATTATTCTTCATTTCAAATCTAAAGGATTAGGTTGAGAAATGTTAATAAACTTAGTCAAAGGTACATAGTGTGTTCTTAAAATTTCGATTATGATTACGGCATTCCTCTTCACAATTCGAATTTTGAGAACATAGCAAATAAAACATTGTGCGTCGTGTCCCATACGCTTCGGATATAGGATCGATTGCAAATGCTTTAATGTTTTACCATTCTAAAATTTTCCAAATGTCTAGCGCATTTAGAGGGAAAAAGGGCTAGAATCGGTTTTGACTAAAATAATTAAACAACTATCAAAGGACAATCCAAAGTTCGACGAGGATTGGTTGCTTGTGAGTAGTTGGAAGTATAGTATTGGAAAATATGGAAATGTTTCCATATTGGATGGACCATATCGACATTATTATGAATAGACAAGATTCTATTAAGAATAAGTTGTCATATGGAAAATATGGAAACGTGTCCACATTGGGAATTAAATATTGAAAATCTATGTCTAGATTAGAAACTTCTATGCAAAAGGATGTTCAAAGTAATGTACTTTGAGTGATAGACATCATATCTAAGGAATTGTCTTGTAACAGTCTCCGATAGAAGACTTTGTAATATCATTGGCAATAGTCTTTGTGACTTTGGTGCAATGATATTACGAAAGGATCATTGCATAAAATGTTAGAATCTAGCATATTCTATAAGTAACAAGAATTTGATATTCTTTAACTTTTTAAAAATGGATTTGGAGTTGTGAAATGAGAAGGATTTGAAATGTGTTCAATGTGATCTATTTCACAAAGTAAGAACCATAGGTAAACATTGTGTGCATGCTAGGAGCATGGGACAAGTGTTGGAATTCAAGTAAGAAGTTGATTACCCGAAACGAAAAATAATGAGTAATCAATATGGTGATAAATAAAAGGCATTTTATTTATACTCAAAGGTTTGAGGCCATATGGGATTAGTATTATTCTTGTGTTTCACATTTGCATGTTTTGACTTCCAGAATAATTGAGTTTATTAAGAATAATCGAATTATTCAAACGGGCCACAGTCGTTCATATGTTGGAAGTAGATATGAAAGAAGACTGTCGTGAATCGGTGTGTGGATTATCTAAAGAGCATTAGACATAAGCAAATGTTTGCTGCAACGTTCATGAGTGATTATGAATATGATTTGAGCATTGGATGAACCCCACGCTCACTTGGATCACTCCATGAATTGTATCACGAGTGATTGGTGAGACGATAACATCTTATATTCTTGAAACCGAGATGTGTGAGTTGTATCTTGCGAATCGGTTGCACATTGATAATATGTAAACGCACTAATAACTTGGTGTTATAAAACATATTGTTGTGTGTGATTCGGTGCGTGAGTGCAAGCAAGCATTGTATCAAAGTTTATCCGTTCCTTTTATCCAAGGTAGGATAAAAAGCGATATCTTTTGGGCCCCACGATGGTTTAGTGATGACAAACGTAAATGCTCGGCCGGGCTAGGGCTAATTTGATTTGTTCAATTAGTCTGTCGTCATAAATTAGAAATCGAGATATAGTACAAAGAGAATGATTTGAAATCATATCTCATATGATATCTAGAATGGAGGAATATATGATCCCTTATCTAAGGACACACGTATCTGATAGGATCAGAGTTGACAGCGGCTTTGGAAAGCTACGATTGCAGATCAGGATCTGAAGTCATACGCATAATAGTTATTAGACTTATCCAAGTGGAAGACTGTTGGATTAGTGTCTAAGTCCATAACTATTTTGGTATGTACTTGACCCGATGGTGCATGGTCCTTTTGGGTTGCCTTCACCAAACCAACTTGATAGGATGAATTATGGAGAGAAAGGATTAAATATGATTTATTAATATATTATGGGAATAATATATTAAAGGAGAAATCATATTGTTTAATTAATATTAGTCAATAATTAATTGGTAATTAGTTTTGTGACTAAAAGAGCTTAATTAAACTTAAGTGACTGGAATTGTAATTATAAGATAATTGCAATTTGGGCCATGGATTGTCTTAAATTAAGGAGTGGACGAATTCTATGGGAAACCCATGGGGAAATCGTCCAAGGCCTTAATTAAAGGAGTCCATGGGTTGCTTAGGGCTTAAGCATCCAAATTAGGGTTTCCTTATTAGATAACCCTAATAGCCTCACTATATATAGATCCCTTATGCCTCAAAAACATGGACATGACTCCTTCTAGGGTTTCACACGTTTTTTGGTAGCCTCCATCCTCTCTCCTCTTCATCCTCTTGCTTATGGTGTTTGTGAACCATTAGAGGAGTGACATTTGTGACTCTAAGCTTTCTAAAGTCAATACAAGGAGATTTGGGATTGTTATTACTACATAACAATCAAGGTAACATCTTAAACCTATTCTTTTGTTAATATGATTACTTGTATGCTAGAATTAGGGTTTATAGTCTTGGATAACTTGCATGTACAATAGAGAAACCTAGATCCAAGCATTAGGGTTTGTATGAGCACATAGGATGTTCTTAGGACCAAAACCCATCAGCTGAGTCATCCCAAGCCGTGGCACATCCGAGGAGCGATGCTTGTGTAGCCTAGTCCGAGCCTCGCAATGCCTACCGACCTTCGCACCAGCTGTCTCGCTTCCCTCCTGCTTCGGGTCCGAACCTCGGACCTAGACTCCGGTCCACTTAGAAGCTGCCAGCGAGCCCTCGCAGGTGCGACCCATGTGCGAGCCATGCGTAGCCACGTGCAATCCACCTCCTCTGTGAGCTTCGGATCTGCGACGCATGTCTTCTTTCTGACCCTCCGATTAGAAGCCTCACCCCTATATATAGAAGGGTGCGAGACCTCCCGGGTAACTTTGAAAACTTGTCAATTTTAACCCCTAAACCCATATTTCTTTCATCTTAACATCCCGCAAAGCCCCGATATCGATTGTAAAGCCCGGAATACTCCACGAAGTGCCCATAGATGCCCGGAAAATTTATCTTTTCGGCTTGGAAGTCCGACTTTTGCAAAGCCCAGTTTCTCAATAAAACTCCCGGTTTTATTAGAAACGATCGTTTTAGGAAACGAATTGCTGCCCGATTATCATCAAATCATGTGAGTGTGTAGTTACTTTCAATTTACACATAGATATGAAGTATTTACCTTGAAATACGTGTTATGTGTAAATATGTTAATTGTTTATTTGAGGTGACTGTTGAATTGCTGTTTTATACAAGTTTTAAACTGTATATGCTTTTTATCTACAAAATATGTTGGGTAGAACATGGGTAGATGAAATAGTTGATGTGTGTTAAAATGGTGAGAGGCCTCGATGTTGTTGTTGTTGTTGTTGTAGTCATCTAGCGAAGTATAGATGACGACCACAGACTTTTCTAGACAGTCCAGTGGAACACTAGCAGGTTCGCAACTTGTAGGTGTTGATGAATTAAATGTTCATTGGTGTACTCCATCCCCCTCATGGTTGCCTTTAGGACATGTATGGCTGAGGAAACCCCTTAGCAGTAGTGTCTATCCCGATGATAATCCTTAGGCTAGGTCCCTTGTGATAGGTGTTTAGGGACGTAAAGTGAGGACAACGGGAATGGGTAATCAGGGTTATTGTTGATTGGTGAACTTAATAAGTATATTATTGTTGTGGGTTGAAACCCCTATATGCTCACCAGGCTCCCAAGCCTGACCCACTCAGTTTTTATGATTACAGGTAGTGGACCCCGAGCATAGTCGGAGGACGACGAGAGACTTTTGGATTATAGGCCAGTAGTTGTAAATAACTGTTGAAAGGCTTATAATGTCTTGTTTATGCTTTTGATCTGTATTGGAACATGACATCCCGAGGTTTTGATATATATGGAAAATATATACCTTCTTAATGAAGGGTTTTGATAAACTTTTATCATATGTTGTTTGGGGACCAATTCCGCAACATCTTTTAAAAAGATTTCTCTGATTTTATTTAAAAAAGCATAAATTAAATCGGTCTTTTCTGGCCGAGAAATTTGGGGATGTCACATTTTCTGTACACCTAGAGAGTGCGAATGATAGTTTTTACTTGAGGCTTGGGAACAAGAGTCCATACACGATGACGTTCAAATTCATTCAGCTCATCCTGCATAGCCTTGATCTAGTTGGCTTTGTTCAGGGCATCAACGACATTCTTTGTTTCAATCATTGAGAAAAAGTTCACAAACATCCAAAAGTGTCTAGTGTCTCTGCTATGAGTTAGAATCCCAGAATTTACATCTCCAATGATTTGAGATTCAGGATGATCTCGAATATTTCTAGGATTAGAACATTAATTCATATTATTTAGAACAAAATCTTCCTGATTAGATGGCTCAACTTCTTCAAATATAGGTTAAGAGCTGATAATTTGATCAACATTGGGAACAACAAGCTTAATGTCATTTTGTAAGAAATTGGGAACAGGGTTTGAAGGATTGTAAGTGATTTCATTCAGAATGGATGAAGGATGAACAATCTGATCATGAATGAATGAATCTTCATCGAAAGTGACATGAATAGTTTCATCAAAAGTTTTCCTTGAAAGATTGAATACCATGAAAGCCTATGATAAACTAGAGTAACTAAAAATATTCCTTCATCAACTTTAGCTTCAAACTTATTGCGTTGATCTCTTTGATTCAAAATGTAACAAACACATCCAAACACATGAAATTAAGAGATGTCTGGTTTTCTCCACTTAAGTAGCTCATAGGTAGTTTTCCCATAACTCTTAACAATGATAGAATGGTTTTAGGTATAACATGGTGTATTGACAGCTTACACCCAAAATGACAAAGGAAGAACAGCTTCAATGATCATAGTTCTTCCAGCTTCAATGAGAGCTCTATTCTTTTTTCACCAATTCCATTTTGTTGAGGGAGTTATAACAATAGAGAATTTTTGAGAGATTCCAGAGATCGAGTAAAAATCTTCCAGAGAGGAGTTTCTAAATTTAGTTACATGATCACTACGTAGTTACCTGACTTTATGATCATAAATAACTTTCCATTGCTTAATGAGTGATATGATTTCATCATAATCATGACTCTTCTTTCTTAAAAAGACTACCTAGGTAAATCTTGAGACTTAATCCACAATAACGAGAGTATACTTCTTCCCAGCCCTTGACTTAATTGGGACCGGTCCAAAAAGGTCCATGTGAAGAAGATTCGGTGGTTTAACAATGGAAGAACATTACTTTGGCTTAAAAGAGGACTTGGATTTCTTTCCATTTTCACACGTTGAACATAGTTTATCTTTGACAAAAATGCATCTTAGGAATTCCTCTTACGAGTTAATTCCTAGATGTATTTGGTATGTTCTTGAAGTTTAAGTGGCATAACCTTTTATGCCATAGTCAATTTAGATGATACTGAACGCGATAGAAGAAGAAACGATGAAGAGAGTTGTCAGCAAAGAACATATCCAAGACGTAAATGTCATTCTGTCTATTAGCAGTCAAAATAGTGACATTCTTTTGATAAAAAAACCTCTCCTTCTATCTTGTTAAAGTGAACTTCATAATCGGCGTCACACAGTTGGTTGATTGAAATGACATTGTGCTAAAAACCTTTCACGTAAAAGACATTCTTGAATAGAACAACTTTGCACTTGATGGTTCCATATCCCTTTGTAGCTCCATTTCCATTATCTCCATATGTAACAATAGGACCATCATTCTTTATGAAATCTTCCAGAATAGACTTGAATATGGTTATATGTCTTGAACAACTGCTATCAAAATACCAAATATGTTCTTTACTCTGAAACTAAAATATACAATTAATACACACTGACTGATCTTACTTTAGGAGACTTAATAAAAAGTATTTTAACAATCGTCAGGGAGACAATTTAAAGAGTTTCCCTTTTTGATTCACTTATCATTTCGAGTCATGATGTTGTCATCACAAATTGAGCTCTTTTCAGAAGTGCACTCTCTGACTTTGTGAGAGGCATCACCACATCGATAACACAATTTGATTCCGAGATTTTTTTTCCTTTGACATTAGATTTTGGTTTCTTTTTAACTGCTAAATCTGAAGAACATTCAACATTTGATTTAAAAATTCTTGCTTTAGTTCTGGAACAAGGAATGTCATCGATGGTATGCTCTGATGATACGTTGTCATGAGGCTCAGGAGATACTGAGGAGTCATATGGAATAGAAGACTTTGATTGATTGTCAGGTTCAGAGTTGCTAATGGAGCATTGAGGAAAAATGCTAAGAATTTAGTTTACCGAATAAACTTCACCATTAGATCTTGGAAATTTCAGCAAGATCTTAGTGGAGGGAAAAACATACTCACGATGAGGAGGTTGGTGGTAAGGATCAAGATCAGATAATTAAGAGACACATTTGGTGTTACCGTTAGAGGCAGTGGATCAATAAGTATTCATTAAAGTTTGATTTATAAAGTAGGTACTTACAAATCTACTATTAAAGCCTTTCGCTAAACAATCAGCTTTATAGAAAGTTTGTTTAGTCTCAACCCTTTTTATTAAGGAGACAACACCTTCAATATCGCCTCCAAGAATTTTCACACACCGATCCGGAATCTGAGCATTAATAATTCTTGTGATATTGTAGTGAAAAGAAGCTCATTTTTCTTTTAAATAAGATGAATGCATCTAGCATGATCAACAAGTTTTTCTTTTTCAGAGTGAAGAAAATTGTTGTCAGCGAGATACAAGTTTTTTCCTTTTTTAAATGAGAAAGATATTTTTCAAAAAGGAGAGTTTTTCTTTGAGGGGTTTTAACTCAATTTTGATATAAGATCTTTCTTCGGTCGAAATAGATAAATCGAAACGTAAGTGATCAATTGTGTCAGTTTTTTTGATGTTTTCGACGGAAGAATAGTTAAAAAATAAAATTTACTAGATATGCTAAGGTGGCATTCCATTCTAACTTAAGATTTGTAGCAGCTTGAGAATGATCAGCTGCAAGAGTTCCAACACTTTCATTTGATGCATCAGAGTGAGATTCAACGATTTGGGCCATAGGAAACTTTTCTTTTGAAGCTTCGTCATTTGAGAGGTTTTCTTTTTCAAAAGCATATGATAGTGTGATCATCATCTCTTGTGCACTTTAGCAGTTTTGAAGCAAACGCTAGACAAAATAAGGGAGTGTGTTTCCAATTGCAACTCTTGCCTTTACATCGAGATTCGGCACCCTTTTCTCTTACTATTGTATCCTGGCACAAATTTCTTCTTTAGCTCAATATTTGATGCACCATCATTGGATGACTGATGCATAACGACAATGAGACCTTTTTTGATGATGTCAAGGATGTCAAAATTGATGATCTCGAGAGCATCCATGTCCTTTGATTTCCAAGAAGTGAAGTTGAGTTCATCAAATGGATGGATCATGTTGTAAGTAGTCGATTTGGGATTGTAAGAGATCGACATAATTACTTGAGTGTATCAAAACCTGCTCTGAGACAAATTGAAGATTTGTATCGATCGGATACACTTCAAGTAAAATAAACAAAGAACAAACTAACTAGTCCAAAATAAAGAACACAAAATAATCACAAAGATGTCTTTCACTAAGAAAGGGGTTGTTTTCACCAAGAAAACGAGTTGTCACAAAGACGGTCACCAAGACGTTAATATTAGCGCTTCACCCAAATGTTGAATATATACTAATTTATACTAGTATATCCCTTCAGTTAAGGGATTGTATCTAATCTATACTATGAACCGATCCTTATCACCAAGATATCATATATTCTATCTATTCTATACATATTCATATAATTACCTAATATACAAGGATAAAACAAGACCACTGTCTAGACCCTCTCGTTGATAAGGTCTTGAGGCACTGGCACTGGTGATGATGTTAGTGATGACGCTGGTGGTCAACATTTAGAGTGTTTGACTCATCAGATCATAAAGTGTGACCTTACAAGGAAGTATTTAATTAATTGCTATAAAAACTAATTATAAAATGAATTAGCAACTCAAAATATGTGGGTGATGTTTAACACTTTTAAGTTTATAATATTATGCATGACAAATTAGATAGATTTACACGATCTATCATCAAAGAAGCTAAATAGATGATTACACCTAATTATTTAATTAGCTAGGTTTCATTACATGTCTAACATCTTATAATTATAGCAACGAGGATTAAGTTATAAAGTGTTTAAGTTTGAACTAAATTTAATGATAACTATGTTTAGGTTGTTTGGACACTCTATAGAGCCATGTGTGATGTGAAGTAGGATTTATTGTAGTTGACTAAGGTGAGTTTATAGTTTTAACTCATTGATGTTTATATTTGAAACATGAATTTTGTAGGTGATGATTTGATTCACATTATGATGAATTTGTTATTGTTTGTGATTAAATATGATGTGATAATTAGGATGCTACTGTATGCTCGTTAGTCATTTTACATTATAGGAATTAAGTGTTATGTTGATTCCACACTGATGAATTTGATGGATATGGAATGCTAACATATGTTACTTGTGATAATGATGTATGACTATGTTTAGATGTTTTATTGTTGAGTATGATGCATGTATTAATACTCATTTAGGTTTTATGAGTTTCATTCCTTAATTGATGTATGGATGTTATTGTTGGGTATGAATAGAGGATTTAGGTAGTTGATGATCTTTTCCTAAAACCTTATCCGAATTATTGAGGATGCCTAATAGGTTAAAAGAGTACCTATAGGAAGATCTTAATACATAGAGGTTGAAAGTTTTAAGTCATTGATATATTCCATGTTATGCATCTTTTAGGATAGTTTTTATTAGCATTTTGCATCATATTTTATGCTTTTTCATATGCATTAGTAAAATATTGTTCAAGTCATGTATTTCGTAAGAATTCCAACACTACTCACGTTTTGGTGTCTATTTCAGGTAATTTGAAGTGGAACATATTTGGAGCATAAGTGGAGCATATCTAGAGCATAGGAGCATATTTGGATCCAAAACGCTAAAAAAAATACCAAATGCAGGCTAGGTCTCACCAAAAACGGGCCGCTTTTCACTTATGAAACTTAACCGAAAGACTTCTAATTTTTTAGGCATTTTAATACTCTGGTCCTGAAGCACGGTCGTGCCTCCCAAGCACGGGTCGTGCCTACCTCATGATCCCAATCAGTGCCATTATTTTGGATATTTTGATCTACGAAATCCAAGAACGGGATGTGCTTTTAAAGCACGGGTCGTGCTTCCCAAGCACAGGTTGTTCTTCCCAAGCACGGACATGCTTCCCCATTGAAGTCCAAATATTCGATTTTTATTTTATTTTTATGGATTCTCAATTTGCGATGACCTAGAATAGGTTGTGTTCCCCAAGAACGGGTCGTACTTATTGCCAAAATCCTTATTTTCTGCCAAGTATATTATATAAATACCAGATGTTGTCTCGGTTGAACCCAAGACATTCCCAGATGACGAAAACGACTTCCGAAGGCGATTTTCTGCATTTTCATCACTTTTTTGAAGATGTGAAGGTTGTGGATCATCTCAATCATTCAGTTTAGTAAGAATTAGTAGTTTAATCTTTCTTTTCATTAGTTTTGATTGGAATTTAGCCATGTCCGGCTAAACCCTAGATTCTAGTTTTGCATAGATCATTAATTTTTATGTAATTAATCATTATAATTGGTTTTTAATTTGTGATTCTATTTAGATTTTTCAGTTTTGTGCTTAATGAATGTTTGATTTTAGTTCGTTTTAGGTTGATCGCCTAATTTAGGATTAAATCATTCTAGTTAAACAGCTAATGGAATCTGTAATTATTCTAATCAACTGGTAATAAGTAACAAGTATCAAATTGGTTCTGTGTTAGGATTTAATTATGATATAAACTAAAATTTCATATTTTTACGCTTCCGAGCTTGTGAGAAGTATTGAATTTTGTTGGTAATTTTACACAGATCTTAACGCTTATTTTCTGAATTTAATTAAGAGCTTGTTTAATCAGATCAGTAAAACGTTAGGATTAACCGAAGAGCTTGTTTTAGTTAATTAACTATGTTAAAGAGAGCTAACTAGAGCTTATTAGTAGTTTTCAGTACCAGGTTAGATAGAACACACTTTGAATAACCAGGTTGTTATTGATTACATGATTAGGAAAGTTGCAACATAACTAAATTCACTTTTTATTATTGAATTTCAATTAGTTTATTTCAATGCAATTTTTAGTTTTAATTAATAATCAAAACTTCTTTTTATATTTTATGTTTTTAACTAGTGTGTGCCTTATGCATAGAGGCATTGACCAGTAGGCCATGTCCCTGAGGATTCTACACTGCTTCCTTGTGTTATCCTTTAGTGCATTCGAGCAGTGAACTTTTATTTGCTTAAGATGCCCGTGACAACGTTTTAACAAATTGGCATGGTTGTTGGGGACACGGTACCGCTAATAGTTTGTATGCGCATAATTTATCGGGCTTGTACACCTCTAGTATTTGATCTAGATGAGAAACCGCAAGGAAGATGAAGAAGATAGTTGAACTTCAGAAGCAACAAGCGGGTTCTTCAGTTCCATTCTCTTCATTACCACTAAAAGTACCACACCACAAGGCAGTCCCTTATGGATCGAACCATAAATCACCGTTTTATCAATCCTAATAGCACATCCATCCTCACCTTCCCAAAGCCCATTTAAATCCTACCCGCCACCACCCTCTATAAATATGAATATGATTTTGAAAATTCATCCATGAGAGATGCAGAAAACGAAGAGGTTACTCAACAAATTCTCTGCATCACTTTTCCAGAAGCCCAAAATTTTGAGTTGAAATCTGGGCTGATTCACCTCCTTCCTACATTCAGAGGTCTCGAAAATGAAGACCCACATAAATTCTTCAAGGAATTTCATGTGGTTTGTTCAGGAATAAAGCCACTCATCATATCAGAAGATCAGATAAAACTGAGGGCATTCCCCTTTTCACTTCAAGATTTGGAAAAATAGTGGTTATATGATCTTCCACCCGGCTCCAAGACCACATGGAACAAGCTTGCGAAATTGTTCTTAGAAAAATATTTTCTAGAAGCGTGAGTCTCAAACCTTCGTAGAGAGATCCTTACTATCAAACAAGGAAAAAGAGAAACGTTATACATGTACTAGCAACGTTCCAAAAAGTTACTTGTTTGGTGCCTAAAACATGAAATCAACGATTACCAGCTGTACCGGTGCTTATGTGAAGGATTGACATCAATAGAGAGAAGGCCGATAAATGCTTCTAGTGCTGAATCTTTAAGCAACATGACGCCAAATAAAATTCGAGAGCTGATATAAAAGTTGTTATTAAGTCAAAACATTCTGGTAAAAAAGAAGAGTGATATCATGATCAGCCAAGGGGTGTCAAACAAGTTAGCTCACATCATCTAGAAGCCCAAATTTCTGAACTGAGGAAAGTGTCATTGTTGTTGACAAAAGAAAAAGGAGTTGCATCTGTGAAAAACAATGGGGCATCTACTTAAAAACTGAACATCCCACTAACATGTGTCCACTACTATAAGAGGATGTGGCTCCAATGAAAGATGTTGGAGGATACCAGTAACATAAGATTTTTAATCAGCCTCCAAATTTTTGTCAGAATCTACATGAACAAAATTATCAGCAACAGCAGTTTCAGAATCAACATTCAAATAAACAATCTGGCAGCTCCAGTGTGTCATTGGAAGACATAGTAAAAAGTTTGGCTACCAGCACTTACGCATTCCATAATGAAACTCGAGAAACTAATAAAAATCTAGAGCATCAGATGTCTCCACTTGCCACTTTTGTGGGTCTGCTGAAGTCTTAAGGAAAATTACCGGGACAAAGTGAAAACAATCCAAAGCACAATGTGCATGCGATTACCTTGTAAAGTGGGAAGATTTATGAAGGCCCAAGCAAATCTGAACCAAAAGAGGAGGCTGAAAACAGAAACTGAACAGATTTTGGGTGAAAAAGTAATTGAAGGAGATGAAGAGAAAGAAACTCCCAAGCCAGCAAAACCAGTTCTAAAACAGTACCTGCCAATCCCACCGTTCCAATCGCGACCGAAGAGCACGAAGCGCAAGTGAGAGGACGAGCAAATCATGGACACCTTTTGTAAGGTGGAGGTAAATATTCATTTACTAGATATTATTAAGCAAATACCTTTTTATGCTAAGTTTTTAAAAGAATTATGTGTTTCAAAGAAAGAATTGAAAACTAATGAATCAATAAAAGCTAGCAAAAATATTTCTGCTATTTTGCAAAAAGTCTTACCTCCAAAGTGTAAGGATCCGGAAATTTTCTCGATTCCTTGTAAATTGGGAAGCGTAAATTTTTCAAAGGCTATTCTTGACTTAGGTGCTTTAGTCAATGTCCTCCCTTTATCTATTTAAAAAAAATGGGATCTTTACAAAAGACTGAGACAATCATTAAATTGACTGATCACTCGATAGTACACCCAAAAGGTGTATTGGAGGATGTTCTTGTCCAAGTGAATGAACTTATTTTTTTCCACTGCTTTTTACATTCTAGACATGGGTAATTTGGACATATCAGACAAAAATTTAATTATTTTAGTTTATGTGGCTAATTTCAAAATAAATGAACAAAAAATTCCAGCTAGTAATCCTTGTATTAATTTTTTGGGTACCAACAATCCTTTGTCTCAGGACTGCTGTGAGTTTTCTAATGATTTTGTGCAAAAAATGTTTTCAGATAGGAATTTCAATTTTAGTGCATCAACGAAGTTGACAGAAAAAGCTAAGCTTTGGGAGGAGAAGGAGATGATTTCTACTGAGGAAAAATCAGAAAAAAAAAATATGAAAAGGAAAAAGCTTGAGGAAAAAGAAGAGGAGGTTGCTGGAAAGAGGAAGATCAGAAAAAGAAAGAGAATCAGAATATTCAAGTAGAATGTTTCATCTAATAAAAATGTTAACCTTTTTTAGTTTTGTGTGCATGTACCAGATCTAAAATGTTTGCCACATCTAAAGGGATATGCAGTATGAAAGAAAAAGAGTTGAGGTGAACAAGAGCCCCACAATAATCTGGTTGGACAAAGATGAGCCAACGACTTTAAAAAAAAAAAGCGACTTTCTGGGAGATAAACCGATGCGTAGTATATTTTTCTACATTCAATAAAGAGTAGTTGCAGTTCCAAGAAAGCTTGGGGAAACCAAAGGATCTTCTAAGTTTCTGAAAATCAATTTTTTGTCACCAACATCTTCGTCAAAATTAGAATTTTCTACATACATATCGGATACATTCTTTTCTAACTGCAACCTTTTATTTTTATATGTTTTATTGAGTTATTCACTCCTTTTTAAGCATTGAGGACAATGCATCATTATGAGCGTGTGGAGGGGGTTAGTGTGAAAATTTGCATTTTTTTGTTAAAATTTTTTAAATTTTCAGTTTTTTGGTTAATTTTTTTCAATTTTATTTCCTCCTTTGCATTTGCATTAAATATGAGAAAAGCCAAAAAAAATATTTTTTGTTTATGTCTTTATTTTTCTGCATTATATAAAAACCCCCCAAAGATTTTATTTTTGTTTTTAGCTTTATTTTCTGCATTATATATATATATATATATATATATATATATATATATATGGAAAGGTTATTTGGAAAACAAAAAAACACTAAAAAAACCCTAAAAATCATAAAAATACATAAAAAATACCTAGACATTAGAAAACTTTTTTTTTGAATTTTTTTATCAAAAAATCGCAGCCTTTTTGACAATTTCGCTAAAAAAATTCAAAAGAATTTCAGCGATTTTATGTTAAAAGCTGTGATTTTTTGATAAAAAAAATCAAAAAAAAAGTTTTGTGATCTCTATTATTTTTTTTATGCATTTTTAGGGGTTTTTTGTTTTCCATAGAACCTAAACCTATATATATATATATATATATATATATATATATATATATATATATATATATATATATATATATATATATATATATATATATATATATATAATCGTTAGAGGTGAAGTTTTCTAGCATTATGTAGGATAATTTGATAAGAATTCTAAGATTTAGTTTAACCGGTATGTTATAATATATATGTGGCTTCCAAGTTCTAGTGAAATCCTGAGACAAAAACACGAACTTGTGTAGTTTGAGGGACATAATATGTTTTGTATTGTGTACTAAAATGTATCCAGGAAAGTTTATGTAGTCGTTGCACTCTATACTAATACTTTAACCAATATGAGGATTGAGGTTAAGTCCCATTGCTTAAGCATATATTTGTCTTTTAGGTTTTAGTTCAAAAAAACAGTAGCAAAAAGAAAAAAAAAGTTGACAAAAGTTTTTGAAAGAATAAAGAGCTTGCAAAGTACGAATATTATGAGAAAATGAAGAAATGAGGAAAAATTGCCAAAAGCCAAAAGCTTAATTAGTCAAGTTGTAATTTTTTCCTATCTAGGTTACTTCATCGTATGCATGTTTGGAAAAAATTAAAAAAAATACATCGAGGTCAAGAAAATTTTATGTAGATGTATTCAGAGGGATGCAAAAATGAATGTTGTTCAAAATAAGTAGGGAACATCTATGAAGAATGTGAGTATTTTGGACTTGGGAAGTAATTAGGATTTTAGATACAAATATATGCATTGAGGTGAGACATAATTGTTGAACTCAAATTGGGTTATTATGTGTGATATTGGTGGTGTAACATCTCGAAATCCAGTTAAATCTATTATGTCCTTCCATTTTGTGAAGGTGTCAAAAGTGGTCCTTGTGAGAATTATTGTAGCATGCTAGTACGTTGGGCGTACTGGGGAGTACGCTACTCGTACTTATGCGCTTAATTTAGAAGCGGACTCACCTGGGTACGCTGGGCATACCCAGGGTTACGCTGGGCGTAAAGGGTCCAGATGCAAACCCTAATATTTGACTTGTGCACTATATAATGGATGCTAAGGCTTATTTCTTAACCTCCATATCAGTGAGTAAAACCCTAAGAGAGCCTCCCAATCATCCTTAGCTTGAGAGTGAGTGTTTTGGAGCTAAAATTGCCTTGGTGTGTGTGTGTGTGTGTGTGTGTTAAGAAGAAGGAGAGGAGCTTGTGGAGGCTAGAGCTTGAAGTGCAAGTTTGGATCTGAGATCTACAGAGGTAGGAGCTGCATTTGGAGGTATAAAGTTCAAAACTTTCCTCTTCTTTTTGGTTAGATGATTGCATGGACCATTTTAGGGTTAAAAGTCCCAAATGTGGAGACTTTATGAGTGTAATGTGCTCCATGGACCTAGATCTGTCCCATTTTAGTGTTATTTGTATTATAAATCCATAAAGTTTCCATCTAGGTCGTGGATATGAGGTTATGCATGAGTATTGAGCTTTTTAGTGTGAGGAAGTGGAGTATTGTGGGTGTTAGTGACTTGTCCATCCATGCAAAGGCTTAACGTCGCCGACTTTATGGATTAAGAGGGTTATAAATGGTCAGATCTAGAAGTTGGACGTGGATCTTAACGGATTAAGACCCCAAAATGATTAGAGTCTGAAACCAGGAGTTACGCTGGGCATAATCCCAGTACGCGCGGCGTAAGGGGTCGCACACCCCGCTTTCTGTGAAGACATCGGGTACGCCCAGCGTACATGTGTGGTACGCGCAGCGTAACCCGGGGAGTTGACTTTTAGGGTTTGGTCAACTTTAGGGTCTTTGAGCCATGAGAGGGGTAAAATGGTCTTTTACCCTTCTGAGAGTACTAAGAGGAGGAATAGTCTAGCCTTGAGAGATGTATTGATTTAGAGTGTTTATTTCATATGATTAGGCAGATGCTAGATCGGATATTACAGAGTTCGAGATTTCATTGAGTTACCCGAGGTGAGTCTTCTCACTATACTTTACCTAGAGTGGTAATTAGAGTTATGAGACAGAGTATTTGTATGTTCTTGAATGATGTGATTTCTATGTGCTTTATGCTTTGTATGTTACAGAGTTTACAGAGTTAGGACCGGAAGGTCCATAGAGTTAGGCCCAGAGGGCCCACAAAGTTATGGGACTGGAGGGTCCCACTGAGACACATTGACCAGAGGGTCAAACAGAGTTATAACCTCGAGTGGCTAATATATGTTGTGTGTGGTATTTTGGGGAACTCACTAAACATTTATGCTTACTGGGGAGGGTCCCACTGAGACACATTGACTAGGTATTCTTATTAGGACTAGAGTGGCCTGATTTGTGACGCCTTAGCCTAGGGATTTTGCTGTTAGGAGATGCTTGAGAGTGAATAGATTGCAGCGAGGAGCTTATGAGAGATCTGCTTAAGAGTAGACTGTGCATAGAGAGAAAGAGGAGAGTACTTGGGATTTGGGATCCTAGGAGGACTTGGGGTGAATATTGATGCGGTGTGGACGGTAGTATTGGGCCCGTACTACCGAAAGCATCAGATCAGTGCGCAACCCAAGTAAGAATCCTTAAGGTACCAGGGATCAAGTAGGATTGGGATATCGAGTGTGTGTACACTCGAGCGAGTCTCTGATATTTTGTGTTGTATTTCAGAGAGACATCATGGTGAGGACACGCCACAGACCAGGGTTTAGTGAGGGGGTGTGAGCGATGAGGAGCTCCGCCAGATGATTCATGATGAGGTGGCTGCGGCCATCCGCGCTGAGATTCCAGAGATGTTCAGGTCTATCAAGACCACCCTGATCGATACTTTTGATGAGCGTTATGCTGCTCTTACTGATGTTGCTGATGTTGCAGCCACTGCGGCCGTTGCTGCTGCCAGGCCGCAGGGGGGTGACACGTTGCTGTACCGGGAGTTCAGCAATACAAAGCCACTAGAGTTTGATGAAACTCAGGATCTGATAGCTGCGATGAGGTGGATCTCTGACATTGAGGGGTGCTTCTACACATGTTCATGTCCGGAGCATCTAAGGGTTTGGTTCGCGCTGAACTAGCTTCGCTTGGGGGCGAAGGACTGGTGGAAGTTTGTGACAGCGCACTATTCTTCTGCAAATCTTGCTGCGGTGACCTGGAAGAGGTTCACCGCTATGTTTCGTGATGAGTATGTTCCCCCGGTGGAAAGGGAGCGATTGGCCCAAGAGTTCTTGACCCTCAAGCAGGGTACATAGTCTGTTACTATGATCACCATGATGTTTCATGAGAGGGAGATGTTCTGCCCTGAGCACATGTCTTCTGAGCAGGCACGTATGAGCCGATACTTGAGCATTTTGAGGAGAGATATCCGCGAGTTCGTGGCGAACTCGACGTACTGGAAATTTGCCGAGCTTCAGGTAAATGCCCGGAAGAGGGAGATTGAGCTAGAGACTCAGGCCAGGGAGGAGGCGGAGTCTCAAGGGAGGGATCGGCGACCGGCGCAGTCCCAGCCGGCCGCCAAGTGGGCTAAGCCCGCCGATTCGAGATCTGGGAACCAGAAGCGCCGCACTTGTGGCAAGTGCATCAAGAGTCATGAGGGGGTATGCAGAGCAAGGTCTTGCTACAAGTGTGGCAAGGAGGGGCATATGGCCAAGGATTGCCCCAAGGGGTTTGCAGTGTGTTTTCACTGCAACCAGACTGGACACCGGAAGGCCGAGTGTCCGCAGTTGCGAGGGTCAGCTCATGGAGCTTCTCAGGGGTCAGTCCCTGCTGCTGTTCGAGCTACAGAGAGTCGGCCGATGAAGGTCGAGGCGCCGAAGGCTCGCGGGAGAGCCTTCCAGTTGACAGCAGAGGAGGTCCGCGTAGCACCCGATGTTGTGGCTGGTATGTATTCTTTCTTATATTTATTATGAGTTTGTGGTGTTACGCTTATATGGTGATATGCGTAGGTACATTTCTTGTGTGTTCTGTGCCTGCTTTGGTGTTATTTGACTCAGGTGCGAGTCGCTCTTTTGTGTCGTTAGCCTTTAGTCAACACATCAGTATTTGTCGTGAGGCGTTGAGTCGACCTTTGCGAGTTTCCATAACTGACGAGAGAGCAGTGTTTGCCACTGATGTGATTCGAGGATGTGTACTCGAGATATTCGGTGTGGGGTTTCCGATTGATTTGGTCCTGATTTCTATGGGAGATGTCTGTGTCATCGTGGGCATGGACTGGTTGAGCAGATTTAGAGCAGTTATCGACTGCAAGCTTCAGCTGGTGACCATACAAGACCCTAGCGGGGGAGTTCTTACAGTTTATGGCGAGGGTAGCCGTCTTGGGTCGGTGTTTTGTTTAGCCGCGAGGGCGAGGCAGATTCTACAGCAGGGCTGTAGTGGATATGTAGCTTACGTGATGGATACGAGGGTAGGTGCAGAGAGACCGAGGTCGGTTGATGAGGTCCCGATAGTGCGTGAGTTCCCGGATGTTTTCCCCGAGGAGTTGTCGGGTGTGCCTCCTGAGAGGCAAGTGGAATTCCGTATCGATTTGGTTCCGGGGGCAGCGCCTATCGCCAAGGTGCCCTATCGCCTTGCACCTCCAGAGATGCAGGAGTTATCCTCGCAGCTCCAGGAGCGGCTAGGAAAGGGGTTTATACGGCCGAGTAGCTCGCCGTGGGGAGCACCGATCCTTTTTGTGAAGAAAAGGGATGGTTCACACCGGATGTGCATTGATTACCGGGAGTTGAACAAGCCGGCGGTCAAGAACCGTTACCCCTTACTGAGGATCGATGATTTGTTTGATCAGTTGCAGGGAGCGTCTTGGTTCTCCAAGATTGACTTGAGGTCTGGATATCATCAGATGAGGGTGCGTGATGAGGATATCAAGAAGACAATGTTTAGGACTCGTTATGGGCGTTACGAGTTCGTGGTGATGCCTTTCGGGCTCACCAATGCACCGGCGGCGTTCATGGTTCTCATGAACAGGGTGTGCATGCCGATGTTGGATCATTCGGTGATCGTGTTCATTGATGATATATTGGTGTATTCGAGGTCCAGAGAGCAGCACGAGGAGCATTTGAGGGAGATCCTTGGAGTTCTGAGATCGGAGAGGCTTTACGCCAAATTCTCCAAGTGTGATTTTTGGTTACGGGAGGTCCAGTTTCTAGGGCACCTCGTCAACCAGAATGGGATATTGGTCGATTCGGCCAAGATTGAGGCGGTGATGAGTTGGGAAGTGCCGAGATCCCCTTCGGAGATCAGGAGTTTCCTGGGGTTGGCCGGATATTATCTGAGATTCATTCAGGATTTCTCCAGGATTGCGGTTCCTCTCACCAGGCTGACCCGGAAGGGCGTGGCTTTCAGTTGGGGCCCGGAGCAGCAGGCCTCATTCGAGACACTTCGCCAGAGATTGTGCGAAGCCCCAGTGTTGGCCCTTCTGGAGGGAATGGAGGACTTTGTGGTATATTGTGACGCGTCGATATCGGGACTGGGTGCGGTGCGGATGCAGAGGGGGCATGTGATAGCATACGCATCGAGGCAGCTGAAGCCTCATGAGACGAGGTCCCTTACGCACGATCTGGAGTTGGGGGCTGTGGTGTTCGCCCTCAAGATCTGGCGTCACTATTTATATGGGGTTCGGTGTACCATATACACGGACCACAAGAGCTTGAAGTATCTGATGGACCAGCCCAACTTGAACATGCGTCATAGGAGATGGTTGGACGTGGTAAAGGATTATAAGTGCGAGATCATGTACCACCCGGGCAAGGCTAACAGGGTAGCCGATGATTTGAGTCGCAGGGCAAAGAGTACCCCTTTGCGAGATGTATGTATGAGGTTGACAGTGATGACTCCGGTGTTGGACACCATTCGGGAGGTCCAGGTGGAGGCCATGAGACTGGAGAACCGTAAGCGAGAGTGGGTGATTGGGTAGATATCGGAGTTCATTGCCGATAGTCGGGGGCTTATGACCTTCCAGGGCCGGATTTGGGTGCCATTTGAGGGTGGGGCACATGCTATTTTGATAGAGGAGGCGCATAGGTCGAGGTTTTCAATCCATCTCGGGGCCACTAAGATGTATTTGGACCTGAAAAGAGATTATTGGTTGCCCTATATGAAGAGGGATTTGGCTTGGTTTGTAGAGAGGTGCTTGACCTGTCGCATGGTTAAGGCTGAGCACTAGTGTCCGCATGGCAAGTTGCAGCCGCTTGAGGTTCCCAAATGGAAGTGGGAGCAAATTTCCATGGATATTATCACCAAATTGCCGACGAATGCGAGAGGCGTCGATGCAATTTGGGTGATAGTCGACCGGCTGACGAAGAGCGCTCATTTTCTAGCTATCAGTGAGAGCTCTTCTGTAGAGAGGCTGGCAGAAGTGTATGTGAGAGAGGTGGTATAGCGGCATGGTGTGCCAATCTCGATTGTGTTGGATCGAGATGTGCGTTTCACTTCCAGGTTCTGGAAGAAATTCCGTGAGGAGTTGGGTACGAGGCTGCATTTCAGTACTGCATACCACCCGCAGACGGACGGTCAGAGTGAGCGGACGATTCAGACGCTCGATGACATGCTTCGAGCATGTGTGTTGGACTTTGGAGGAAGTTGGGATACGTATCAGCCTTTGGCCGAGTTTTCTTATAACAACAGCCACCATTCGAGCATTGGTATGCCTCCCTTTGAGTTATTGTATGGGAGGAGGTGTCGGACTCCCATTTGTTGGGGAGAGGTAGGGCAGCGAGTGATGGGCAGCACTGAGATAGTGCTTCAGACTACAGAGCAGATACAACAGGTGAGACAGAGATTGCCGATGGCCTAGAGTCGCCAGAAGAGTTACGCGGATAGGCGTCGATCCGAGCTCGAGTTCCAGGTTGGAGATTTTGTACTCTTGAAAGTGTCTCCTTGGAAAGGAGTGATCCGATTCAGGAAAAGGGGCAAGTTGGGGCCCGGTACATTAGACCGTTCAGGGTTACTACGAGGGTGGGCAGGGTAGCATATCGATTGGAGCTACCTGCGGAGTTGAGCCAGATTCATGATACCTTCCACGTGTCTCAGCTAAGGAAGTGCATAGTCGATGAGTCGGCAGTGGTACCATTGGAGTATATCCAGGTAGATGCGGGTCTTAATTATGTTGAGAGGCCGATCGTGATCTTGGACCGGAAGGTCAAGATTCTGAGGAACAAGGAGGTGTCACTGGTTTAGGTCCAGTGGCAGCACCGGAAGGGGTCCAAGCTGACTTGGGAGCCGGAGTCAGAGATGCGGGAGTAGCATCCGGAGTTGTTTTCAGCATGAGACTTCGAGGTCGAAGTCTGGTTCTAGTGGGGGAGAATTATTAGATCCCGAAATCCAGGTAAAGCTATTATGTCCTTCCATTTTGTGAAGTTGTCAGAAGTGGTCCTTGTGAGAATTATTGTAGCAAATGAGTACGCTGGGCGTATTGGGGAGTACGCTGCGTGTACTCATGCGCTTAATTTGGACGCGGACTCGCCTGGGTACGTTGGGCGTACCCAAGGTTACGCTGGGTGTAATAGGTCCAGATGCAAACCCTAATATTTGACTTGACTATATAATGGATGCTAAGACTCATTTCTCAGCCTCCATATCAGTGAGTAAAACCCTAAGAGAGCCTCCCAATCGTCCTTAGCTTGAGAGTGAGTGTTTTGGAGCTAAAAGTGCCTTGGTGTGTGTGAAGAAGAAGGAGAGGAGCTTGTGGAGGCTAGAGCTTGAAGTGCAAGTTTGGATTTGAGATCTACAGAGGAAGGAGCTGCATTTGGAGATATAAAGTTCAAAACTTTCCTCTTCTTTTTTGGTTAGATGGTTGCATGGACCATTTTAGGGTTAAAAGTCCCAAAGGTGGAGACTTTATGAGTGTAATGTGCTCCATGGACCTAGATCTGCCCCATTTAAGTGTTATTTGTGTTATAAATCCAAAAAGTTTCCATCTTGGTCGTGGATATGAGGTTATGCATGAGTATTGAGCTTTTTAGTGTGAGGAAGTGGAGTATTATGGGTGTGAGTGACTTGTCCATCCATGCAAAGGCTTAACGTCGCCGACTTTATGGATTAAGAGGGTTATAAATGGTCAGATATAGAAGTTAGACATGGGTCTTAACGGATTAAGACACCAAAATGCTTAGAGTCTGAAACTGGGAGTTACGTTGGGCGTAATCCCAGTACGCACGGCGTAAGGGGTCGCGCACCCCGCTTTCTGTGAAGACATCAGGTACACCCAACGTACATGTGTGGTACGCGCAGCGTAACCCGGGGAGTTGACTTTTGTTGACTTTTAGGGTTTGGTCAACTTTAGGGTCTTTGAGCCATGAGAGGGGTAAAATGGTCTTTTACCCTTCTGAGAGTACTAAGAGGAGGAATAGTCTAGCCTTGAGAGATGTATTGATTTTTAGAGTGTTTATTTCATATGATTAGGCGGAGGCTTGATCGGATATTACAGAGTTCGAGATTTCACCGAGTTACCCGAGGTGAGTCTTCTCACTATACTTTACCTAGAGTGGTAATTAGAGTTATGAGACAGAGTATTTGTATGTTCTTGCATGATGTGATTTTTATGTGCTTTATGCTATGTATGTTACAGAGTTTACAGAGTTAGGACCGGAAGGTCCATAGAGTTAGGGCCAGAGGGCCCACAGAGTTATGGGACTGGAGGGTCCCACTGAGACACATTGACCAGAGGGTCAAAGTAAGTTATAACCTCGAGTGGCTAATATGTGTTGTGTGTGGTCTTTTGGGGATGTGATGTTATGTTTTGACTATGTGATACAATGGTGTTTTTATAACGATTATGAATGAAAATGTGTTTTATAAAATGTGAAAATTTATTTTGAAAATTTGGGTGTTACAGGTGGGCAAGGTCTTGATGAATTGAAAATTATGATATAAATCTAGTGTTTTATTTATTAAAGTTCAAGTTTTTAGTTTCCTTTGTTTTATTTTAGTTTTTTATTCTAAGTTCCTTTTTATGTTGCCTATATCTTTCCATTTTGTTTACAATTTTTGATCTATTTATTACTTGAGGGCAAGTAAGGTTTAAGCTTGGGAGATTTGACATATGACATTCTATGCATCTTTTAGGATAGTTTTTATTAGCATTTTGCATCATATTTTATGCGTTTTCATATGCAATAGTTAAATAATGTCTAGTTCATGTACTTCGTAAGAATTCTCGTACTACTCATGTTATGGTGTCTATTTCAGGTAATTTGAAGTGGAGCATATTTTGGAGCATAAATGGAGCATATTTGGAGCATAATTGGAGCATATCTAGAACTTATTTGGAGCCAAAATGCTAAAAATACCAAATACGGGCTAGGTCTCACCAAACACGGGTCATTCTTCACTTATGAAACTTAACCGAAATATTTCTAATTTTTTAGGCCTTTTAAATCTTCGGTCCTGAAGCACGGACCGTGCCTCCCAAGAACAAGTCTTACCTCCCAAGCACGGTCCGTGCCTACCTCCTAATCCCAATTAGTTCTATTACTTGGATATTTTAATCTGCGAAGCCAAGCATGGGCCGTGCTTCCCTATCGAAGTCCAATTTTTTTATTTTTTCTTATTTTTTTCTAATTCTTAATTTTCGATGACCTTACACGGCCTGTGTTTCCCAAACATGGGTCGTGCTTATTGCCAGAACCCTTATTTTCTGCCAAGTCTGTTATATAAATACCAGATGTTGACTTGGTTAAAGCCAAGACATTCCTGGACGACGAAAACGACTTCTGCATTTTCATCATTTTTTGAAGATCTGAAGGTTGTGGATCATCTTAATCATTCTTTAGTTAGAATTAGTAGTTTAATCTTTCTTTTCATTAGTTTTGATCGGGTTTTATCCATGTCTGCCTAAACCCTAGATTTCAGTTCTACATAGATCTGTACTTTTTATATAATCAATCATTAGACTTTGTTTTTAATTTGTGATTCTATCTAGATTTTTTAGTTTTGTGCTTAATGAATGTTTGATTTTAGTTCTTTTTAGCTTTATCACCTAATTTAGGATTAAATCATTCTAGTTAATCAGTTAATGGAATTTGTAATTGTTATAATCAACTGGTAATAAGTAACAAATATTATATTGGTTCCATGTTGAGATTTAATTATGATATAAACTGAAATTTCATATTTTTAGACTTCCGAGCTTGTGACAAGTATTGAATATTGTTGGGAATTTTACACAGATCTTAATGTTGCTTTTTTAAATTTAATTAAGAGCGTATTTAATTAGATCAGTAAAAAGTTAGGATTAACTAAAGAGCTTGTTTTGGTTAATTAACTAGTAAAAGAGAACTTAGTAGATCTTGTTAGTAGTTTTCAATATCAGCTTAGATAGAACACACTTTGAATAACTAGGTTTGTATTGATTGCATGATTAGGAAAGTCGCAGCAGAACTGAATTCACTTTCTATTATTTAACTTCATTTAGTTTATTTCACTGCAATTTCTAGTTTTAATTAATAATCAAAAACCCTTTTATATTTTCTGTTTTTGACGAGTATGTGCCTTACGCAAACAGGCATTGACCATTAGGTTGTGTCCCAGAGAATTCGACCCTGCTTCCTTATGTTATCCTTTAATGCATTCGAGCAATGAAACTTTATTTTTTTAAGCCGGATGCGATAACGTTTTAATAGTCATTCTAGATGGTCGTGTGACACATGGTTCACAAGCACTTTGGTGTTCGTGGACTGGAGTGATGTGGGTCCTCGTTCATGGCCAGATCAAGCAACATGTGGGATTTGCGGTAGAATTGGCACGACTCGTACCTATTCCTGAACAAAACTTCGATGTACTTGTATTTCGCTAAGTCGGAGTGGAAAAAGTGGAGTCTTGGGGTTGGTGTTTTGGGTGGAATTTATGAGACACTTAGACCATTTGACTAGCCTATCACATGAGAAGTGAATGATGTAATTCTCTTGGGTTAGGTGGCACTAAGAGACACTTTCATATCTTATTGTTGATCATATGTAACAAAAGGTTGCTTTTATAATAAAATATTGAATATATAATGAAAGGTAGATTATATATTAAAAGGTTTATTATGCAGTAAAGGTTGACTATATATTAAAAGTTTGAATTATATGTAATAAGATGTTGGTTATATATGAAATGTGATTGTTTATATGTTATGCAGTTGCTTATATGGTATGTGGTTGATCATATATGTTATGTGCTTGTACTGCAGTTGAATGATTATGCATTAGAACATGAGATTGAATGATTATGATATATGATTGTTTGCTAAGGCTGGAAGGAGTGAAGTGGGAAAGGTAATGGGAAATGGTAACCACACCGAGGAACATCACACCCTGGGTACAGTTTAGGCGGTGCGGGGAAAGAGAGAGGGCAGGGTACCCTACCCTCTCTTTCCTCATGTGATTGGCCATCTCTTTTTTTGTATTATTTTTATTGGTTTTAGCCTTTAATATATATATATATATATATATATATATATATATATATATGTGTGTGTGTGTGTATATATATATATATATATATATATATATATATATATATAAAAACTACTAATTTGGTCTCTATAGATAGCTAAAAAAATATGGATGGAGTCCAAAAAGTTTTCAACTTATACCATTGGTCCAAAATCACAAACTTTCCACGGATTTAGTCCATGAACAATATGGAATGACTCTCTTACCATTTCAATTTCTTTTAAAGATTTTATATATTTATTTTAATTCCTTTTTAAATAGAAAATCACTAATAATAAAAAAGAATTATCCACCCCCTCCCCCGGTTACCTCTTAGCCTCTTCCCTCTTCCCAATCTTTCTCTTTTTTCCTTATCCTAAAAAAACCCAAACCCATTTAAATTTACCATCTCCCCATCCTAATTTCTCCACAAGCACCACACTCCATCTCTACCGTAGATCTACCTATCATCCACCGAAAAAACGCCTCCCACCTGTTGTAAGGATCTATGAACAAAGACGTGAGAATGTAGTTGCAGAATGAGAAGCGAAGAAGATAATAAGCAAGGAGACAAGTCAAAAGAAGAGGCCATTTGTGATTGTAGAGGACAAAGAGTAAATAAGAGGATATTGAGGTGATGAGCAAGTGTGAAAATCGGACCGCTGTCACTTTTACATATTGATGAACCCAGAAATTGATACCATCGGACCATCTAGAAATTATAACACTCGATCTTGGAGGGTTACTAAATGAAAACCTAGCTCCGACGGTGAAAACCCTACCGCCTTAGAAGTATTTGGGTAATGGAATCCTAGAAAATCCATGTATCGAATTTGCCGAAAACATAACAGCATCCTACCACTGATATGACATTGAAGTGTTCTCCATCTGGTTCATCTAACACGTTTATGCCTAGATAAATCTACAACATGTATGTCAAATATTCATCTAGTTCATCTCACAGCTTATCATACAATTCTTCTCATGATTTTATAAATAAAAAGTGTTCTCGATCTGGTTTATCAGTGTGTGTGTGTGTTTGTTGACTCAAGAACAGAAGAGAGAGAGAGAGAGAGAGAGAGATTAAAAGAGGTTAAGTACTCTAATGTGTGTTAAATACTTAAATCTGGTTAAATCTTTATCTGGTATTCCCAGAACTTCATTGTGTTCATCCTTGGATAATGTATATGTATGCGAATTAAATCAATAATAGAGGAGGGTGGGGTTATATGTGTATGGGGTAGGGTGGGAGGGTTTGTATTTTCTTTTTGTTTTTTGTAGTTACTAAATTATTGAAATAAATAAAAACAGATAGAAAATATAAATTGGAAGGGTAAAATAGTCATTTCAAGTCATTTTAAAATTTTTAGGGACCAAATCCGCAGAAAGTTTGTGATTTTGGACCAACGGTGCAAGTTGATAACTTTTTGGACTCTATCCACATTATTTTGCTAATCACATGGACCAAATCTGTAGTTTAGTCTCTCTCTCTCTCTCTCTCTCTCTCTCTCTCTATATATATATATATATATATATATATATATATATATATATATATATATATATATATATATATATATATATATATCTTAAAAAATTATAAAAAATATATCGAAATTTATAGTTTTTAATTCCCAACAAATAGGGTATAATATTGGTATAAAACATTTTTCAAAAAATAAAAAATAAGAGGAAGTGAAAGTGACAATCTCATGGCTTTTAGTTAGTGAAAGGTGAGTGAGTAGAAAGTTGACATAGCATAGAAAAAGTGAGTGGTGAAGTGTGAGTACACCCTCCGATCTAAGTGGTATTTATTATCATTTTTATCAAGGTTCTAAATAACGTAAAACGTGATTTGGCAGCAATGTCAAGCCTCAATCTATTATGAGCCATGACGAGTCATGTCGTTTGTAAGGCCTGTCTTAAGGTGAGACTTTTGTAGATACTTATATATATATATATATATATATATATATATATATATATATATATATATATATATATATTCTAATATAATTCATTTATATATATGTATATGACTTAATGTGACATTTTTAAAAAGTGTGGTGGCAGGTACAAACCTTGGAGCCATGACGCGCCATGGCACAACCATGACGAGCTTTATAGAACCTTGATTTTTAGGCTTCATAGTAGTATGAATGATTGACCTATTTAAGGTTTGTATATTTTATGTGCGGCCTTTATGAATTCACTAAGTGTGGGTTGACACTTTTCTCTTCTCCTTTGTGTCTCTTGGTTGGTGCAGGCATCTGAGAGATTTGCTTGGGGGGAGAAAGTTACCACTTTGGACACGTTTGATGTTTTACCATTTTGAACATTTGCTTTTGTTATGTTTTAAATGGGTTGAATAAAAAAGTTTGTTAAATAAAAGAAAAAAAATCATGGTAAAAATCACGACGTTACATCATCGAGCATCTTACCTATATTCTCTTTGCTCTAACTTTCCATGTTTTTAATTTCTTCATGCAAAAACATGGCCCTTGTGCCTTAAATCTCGAATCAGGGGACTCGACTCTCCTTTAATTGCTTCAATTGATTTCTAGAATATTAATGTCATCTTGGTTATCCCAAAAGCTCAGTGGACTTGATCCTCCTTTAACGCACAAGGGTTATATTTTTATACAGAGCAATTGAAACACCAATAAGTCAGACCAAAGAGAATGTTGGTAGAAGGTTTAACGGTTGCCTTAATTCTATGATAAGTGCTTATTTGTGAAAATTTCCTTTGATGTCTAAAATCCAAAATACATATAAGAATCAAGATGACAATAACGTTCTAGATGTCAAAACCAAGAGTGTGGAGTTGGCCAAAAATGAAAATAATTACCGATGATGATTAAACGTGTTTCTTACGGACACAAAAGTGAAGAGGAGGGCAAAACCCTTATTTTTAAAGTTATGGGGACCATACTTTTTTTAAAAAATTAAGGACTAAATGCATAGACTATCCTAAATCACATGGATAATTCGTATAATTTACTTTAAGAAAAGGAAAAAAAAAGTAGTTTTTTTTTTAAAACAAACAAATGTATAAATGACAGTAAAAAAAAAAAAGAATGATTAAAATGAAAATTTTAAACAAGTTCAATGATTAATAGTAACTTAAATAAAATTTAATGACAAACAAAATACCAAAAAAATTCGATGACTAAGTAAACATTGACGATGTTATTCCATGTTGATGTCACTAGTCACGTCATTTACATTGGGTATCACCGGTTAAAGTGACTAAAATGAAAAAAAAAAAATCCAATGACTAATAATAGCTTAAACAAAATATAATGACTAAAATAAAACACTAAAAGTTACTAAAAAACCACTTAAACATTTTTTTTTAGTAAAACACTAAAAGTTACTAAAATAAAACACTAAAAGTTACTAAAAAAATCAACTCCCTCTACGATGGTAAAAGAAAACATTTTTTTAGGTTGATTATTAATACTTTTCATAAAACTTACTAGTTTCATTCTAAAAATATTGCTCTCAAGGTTTGTTGAGTTTTCCTATATAATAAATTAGCACCAAATTAACCATAGCATATAAAACTAATGGCAAAAGATCTTTAGAAAATCATATGGTATTTGAATATTATTGACATGAATATGAACCTTAAATTAAAGATCTTGCAAAAATCATATGTCTTCCAATATGTCATAATGACCATAGCCATGAAACAAAACCTTGATCGAACTATTTTCACCATTTTCATACTCTTCACCATAAGTTGCAATCTTTGACAACTTGCTAGACCCACTCTCCAACATGTACACCGAAATTATTGTCCTGTAAAGTACAATTATACCCATGAGAACACATGCAAAAAAATGGTTTCTTTATGCAGATTTTTAATCTGAAAAGTAAAACATTATACATATATATGGCATAGAGAACTCACTTAAGAACATGAGAAGCCATCAACAATTCAGGCTCTCCACCCCATACAAATGGTTTCTCGATCCTCTTCACATATGCATCAAAGTCTTCCTCGATAAACCTTATGAACATAACAAAAGAATTAATCATAATTGTTGAACCCCCAGAAACTGTTCAAGCTGTGAACTTGATGTCCAAATTATGATGAAGAAAATTACCATTCGATCTCTTTTTGTCTCTTGATGAGCTCATTAACGACCTGCATGGTGATGACAACATGTTCGATTCAAGAAAACTGATCATGTAATTGTTCGAAGAAAAAAAAAATCAGAAAGCCTTTACTTGAATTCTTAATTCATCAGCAAGTAGTTTTTGACGATTCTCATCCGGAGCTTCTTCCCCGTTTTTCAAGCAAACCATATGAGCTATTGCACGAAATAAGCATCTTCCGTCTGCTGGAACCCCTGTATTGATTAAGATGTAAAAGTAATCAATTCAGGTATATATATAATGGTTAATGAAAAAAGTATCATGGTTAAGAACCAATTAGTTGATCGATGTGTTCCTAAACTATTATTCATCTGATTCGAAAGGTAATGATAGCCAATTGTGTTAATTAGCCACTTTAAACCCAAAAGTCACCTGTCACATTTGAACTATCGCATACCTGTGACTCTGTAATTGACGGAGTTTTCTAGGACACCTGTGGTACAAATTCCATTAATGTCGTCGTCATCCGCAACCACAGAATCCGAAACGGATTCCGTAAACTCCACCGGTGGTGCGGCGAGGTAAGCGCATATGCCGAAAAGCAGCCACGCCGTATGAGGTCGATGAAGCCACCGTGCGGGGCGGACATCCCAGGCGACGTTCCATGAACCTTCGCCGACGGGGCTCGGATTGTGCCTTCCTCGATCATTTCCGGCAGGAAGGATAGCATGCCATATAGAAGCGGATACGCCGGAATCAGAGAAATTCAATCCGTTAACTATAGAACGACGGTCGACACAATCGGTGGCTGGAACTACTAGTTTGATCGGAAAACTGCTATCAGAAGCATGACGGCGATGCGCTACCGAACCGTAGTGGCCGGTAGATAACGACGACCCGAGAAACCAATGCTTTGCTGGTTCACAAAGTACGTCGCCGAGCATCACCGGAGTAAAAACGGCGGTAAGACGGAGGAGGTGAACCAATCGGTGATTTGAAAAATGACGGCGAACCGTTAAGGAGATAAAAAGCGAGGTATTTACAGCAAGAGAAATATTCAGTGGCCTCTCGAGATGCGCTTGGGTTGTGTAGTCCGTTTAATAGATTTTATAGTTGGAAGAATCGACGGCTGTCGAGAATCTGTTGTGGAGATGTTTGACACGTGCTAATCATAGTTATTCACGTGTTCATCAAGGATATTTTTTTTCGAACACCATTCATCAAGGAAATTTTTGTGTTGACATCATGTTGTTATTTGAGCATACACAAAATTGAGCTTTTTATAAGCTTTTTAAAATCAAAAAGTTCCGTAGTTCCAAATTGTAAGATTTTTTTCAAAATATAATTTGTGTAAAACAATTTCGTGTAAATAATTTTGTTTATTTACAAGCTCTTATCATTGAGCTTTTTCTAATGATTGAGATGAATTTTGTATATTTTTAATTACTTAATAATAAAAAGTTATATAAACAATAATATAATAAATAAGTTAATTAATAGGACCATTAAATAAGTAATGGAACAGTTTTCATATTGTAGAAATACAATAAGTATTTTTTTTAATTAACTATATTAAAAAATTAAAGTAAGTTAAGTATAAAACAACGAATAGCATTACTTCGTATTTAGAGTAATATTATTTATAGCTCTTTTTTCTTAAAAAAAATAAATAAAGTAGTATTGGAAATAATTTATTCTATTTTTAACTCTATATCTTCTATTGACTCTCGACTACAATATTGACTTTTCCTTGATAGTAAAAGGATTTCAAATTAATAATCCTCTGAGAATTTATCTTCATCCCATTGGTTTTATATCAAATCATTTTGACGTAAACTCTTTTCGTATTTGAAAAGTTTACATTTAGTTCTATATAGATAGTACCTCCAAATCATCAAGACTTGAATGACTGCCACCAAATTTAAATCATGAGTTGGAAAATTCCTACATGTATCTTAAGTTATCTTGAATAAGGAAAGACTTTTTCTTGTTGGGTGAGAACTCATACCAAACTCATGTCTAAAACGCTATATACAACAAAGTCTTATGGCCCCTCATATAAAGAGCTAATTGATGATTCACAAAATATTTTTATCTCTTTAAAAGTTTTTTCTTAATCCTTGAACTAATCAAAGCTCACATTTTTATCAGTCAATGCGATTAACTTCCAATTTTCGAAAATTTTGTAACAAACCTCTAAAAATAACTCGGTAAACCCAAACAAGTTTTAGTTTTATTTGGTCTCCTAAGTGATTCCTAATTTATCATGTTTTTTATGTAACTCAGATATACTTTGATCCCATCTAGGTTCCCTACATTCCCCATTAATTAGCCTTTATAAATCTAAAATTCACACTTTGAGTATAATGTAAAGCTTCTCTTTTTATTAAGTGCTTCAAGATCTTCTTTCAAGATTTCCTCTTATTCATCTATAGACTTAAAGTAATTAAGAATATTTTCAGTGAAGACTATCATGAACTTGTCAAGGAATGGTATGCAATATGCGGTTCATGCAAGCTGTGAAGTGCTAGTATGAATGACATCCATTGGCAAAACATTTTCTCGTCTTAAGTATATGGATAATACTTGAAATCGCCCTTCTTTAATCCATGTAGCTAATGATTGGATCACCACTGACATACCTTAACCTAACCATCTCCATCCCATACAAGATCACTATTGGTTTGTGCTTAAATATTCCACGCCCAAAACTACATCGAAACAACTAAGTTGTGTAAGGAGGAGATTCACAACAAACATATATCCGTTAACTTCAACACTCATATTTTTTTATAATGGTAACAATACTATCAATGATGTTCTTAACTAATAAGGTCATCTATAGTGCATAAAATGGAACAAAAATTATTTTCACTTGAATGAACTAATTTTTTAGTTGGTAAGGAAATCTACCAAAAATTTCACCAAAAATGACATATGTTGTCTAATGGGCTTCACTAATGATCATTTAAAACACATTCCCTTGTGATTTAGAAGGATCCCCTTTCTTTACCCTTAATCTTTATCATTATATCTATTGGCTAATGTATAGAAATATGCCAAAATCCATGTATAACACTTGGTTCTTAAGTATTTTCATTCATGGCTTAAACAATCAAATTCTTGCAAAATTGGCCGTTGGGCGTACATAAGGTGTACGCAGTGTGTAAGTCATTAATATGGAACATGGGGACTTCATGCCCTATGTTGGGTGTACACAAGGCCGGCCCATGAGCCTAAGCAAGCTTGGCGACCACCCTGGCCCCATTTTATACTACTTGTATTAATTTATCCCATTATATTTTAGCCTAGTACACTAGTTCAAGGCCCAATCCTAACATTATCAGGCGCAAGCGACAAAGAAAAACTGAGAAAGCGGGAGTTGGAATACGTTGCGTCAAGCGTGCAATGTGAATTCCGATTTCCAAGGCTCACAAGCGATTTCTATGGAAACTGCAAATGCATTTGCAGCACTTCCATTCCAGACACCAACCAACAATGGTTACTTTGATTTTTATCTTTATTCGATTTGTCGATTTCTTCTTCTTTTTCTTTTCTGATTTCTAATTTCTTATCTCACGATTTCATTTTCCCCATCTGATGGATGCCCTTGAGTCGAGAGTTGTCAAGATCTTGTGGTCTTGACCCTTACACCGATTGAGAGTTGAGACGTGATCGATTTTCTTTTTGATTTATGATCCAATGGTTCATATCTCAGTTAATTCTTATTCCTGATTATGAATCACTCCTCTGATTTCTATTTCTTTGTGAAAGACTGAATCAGTTTGAGAACCAGAGAATTCAAAGATGCAAATTAGGCAATTACTTTCTGAATCAATGTATGTTCAAAGCTTCCTGTTAAATTTGATTATTATCTAATCTGATGCAAAATTCCATTTTCTTACCCTGTAATACAAATATTGATATTTTAGGCTGTTGAATTCAAGTTTATAATCAGATGCAAATTATGATTTTTTTTCATATATTGTGATACAAGTTTTGATTTGTTTGGTTGTTAAATTGAGTTTTTCGTAATCTGATGTTGTGAATCATATTATAGATATTATGTTTTGCATCATTCTCTGACCTTCAAAGTCGACTTTTTTAATTTGATGCCTGTGACTTTAATTATTCTATGTTGTATTCTTTGATTGTTAAATTTGATTTTATTTTCAAATTTTTTTGTGACTTCGATTATTTTGATTTTTGTTGCATTTGAATTTTCTTATTCTAACACAGTTATATTATGAATTTCAAATTTTTTACATCGCAACTGTCATATTGGTTTTTTACACTGTCTCATTATGATTTTCAGATTTCTGATGTGTATTTTGATTTCTTTGTATTTAATTTTCTTATACAGCATCTTCCTGTAACTCTCATTTCACTTTTTCAATATATGACCTCTACTACTTGTATATGTTAAAAATGATTCCAAGAAAATATGTGTGGAAGTGCAAAACTGAAAAATCAAATGGCAGACTATTTATTGAAACTCAAAAAGTACCATGACTAAGTTTATTAAAAAAAAAAAAAAAAAAAAAAAAAAAAAAAAAAAAAAGAACTTAAATTCTTCTTACTTATAAGAAAATGAACAAGATAATGTCAAAACAATAAAAACAATTTCTTGAACTTGATACTATAATTGATTACTTTGCATAAAAAAAACCTTGTAAATAGAATTATTTTTAGTTTTTTATTGTGAAAGGCCCCACTTTTTATTTTGCCCCGGGCCTTAATTTGTCTTGGGCCGTCCCTGGATGTACACACTGATCTTTAACCCTAATTTTTTTATACCTTATTAAAAGGACCTTAAGTCCTTGATGCCACCTTTATCTTCAGCATCCATGTCCCAAAGGAGTAATTTCAAAACCTTAGCTAATTTGTGAGGATCTTGAGCATTTTGAGTGAGTTTTTTGTGTGTTTTGTGAACAAGGAATCCATTGGAGAAGCATTGGTGAGATTGAAGCTTGAAGATCTAGAACTTTCATCCTATTTGCAAGCCTCAGAAAGTATAAAGATTGAACCTTTATGATTCCCTCATTTAGATCTAGGTTAGCTTAGAGTTTTGCATGCTTTTGGTCCCATGGTTTTGGTTCTTGTGAGTAAAAGCTACTTCAGAGCTTATGACCGTCATGTCTTGTCATTTCTGAGGATTTTAAGTCATAAAAATAGGATATTGATGCTTTCTTTTCACCCACACTAGGGTTTGGAGTCATTATAAGATGTTAAGGAACTAGGGTTTGGTTTTGGACATCATTAATTTATGCAAAGGCATAAATTTAGGAACTGTGACGCCCGCGTTTCTCGCTAGTAATTAAAAAGATGATCTAACAGTTAGGGTCAACAATTGAAACCTATTTGATTTGACAAAAGAGAATTATGTGAATATTATGTATTTCATGTATATATTATGTGATTATTATAATATAATAAAATAGGAATAAAATACGCGTCTAAATAGAATAATAATTAGGCAGAATATCCTTGACGAAAGTTGAAGTAGTCGTAATGAGAATTCCAGATATATAAGGAACGCTCCAATCCGACTTATAACGAAGAAGTTATGATCCTTTGAAGTTTCTCGATTCGACCCGGAATGGCAACGTGCGTCACAAAAAAATTCTAATAAATTACTTTTTAGCCTAAAAGGTCTAAACAAAAGTCATAGTAGTCGTTTAAACCGAGAGTGTGCATATAGAGAACGCCCAAATCTGACTTCATGATAGAAAATTATGATTTTTCGAAGTTTCAGCTCAGGAGTGCAGACACAAAAATTGAATTTTAGATCAGACAATTTTTAGCTGAAATAATCTAAATAAGAATTGAAGAACTAGTTAATAGGAGTTCAAAGATATAGAGACAGTAGAAAACAGATGTCTAATGAGAAAGATATGCATTTTATACGGGCTTTAACAATCTAAGCCTATGTAAAATAAATAAAATCAAAATTTGCCAGTAGATTCTAAATGAAAGTTATAGATCTTGTCGAGAGATTCCCGTGGATATAAAGAATGTCAAAAATGGAGTCAATATGAAGATGTTATGCAATTTTGAATTTCTGAAATCTGTTGCGCGTATGCGCCTTGCGTATGGCCTTCTAGAAGCTAACCACATCACCCCAGTAGAAATTCGCAATGTGTCAAGTCCTGAGAGGAAGAGTAGCGCCTAAGTACGGGCATGGCACACCTGGTCCTATGTGCGGCGTACAGACCCATGTTTCAGCCTATAAAGAGCTACCCAAGGTTTATTCTTCCCCCACACCTCTCCAAATCAATTTCTCTCGACTTTTACTTCCTTTGGTCAGAGTTTTCTTAGTACATAGGATATTTTGGCAAGTTCAGAGGTCCTTAGGAGCTTGGTATCTAGTAGCTATCAACTCGGAGTTCCACGAGTGCAATTTCCAGACTTTTGTCTAGAGAATCCCTATAAGTTAAATTACACTCTATTTCATTTTGGTGTAATTTATATTTACATTCATAGTCATTGTTATGAATTAATAAATAAGAACTATCAGTAATTCCAAGTTGTAATACTGATTAATCTACTTACTTACGAGAAAGGTGACTAGAATGGTCATGTTGGCTTGGTTGTTGGATTTCAGAAAGACTATACACCGAAATGGTTGTGCCTCCCAACAGTACTATTTGAATGATCCTTATTTGATAGAACTATCGATATTCATTGGAATGATTGATAGGTCTAGACTATTTTTAGCCACGTACTAAGACCTAGTGACAATGATACTAGGTTATATCAAACGAAAAGTCAATTACTAGAAGCGAAGCGTTGTCCGAGTTTCGAGTCATCACTTTATAACAGGTGAGTGCATAGTTACTTTCATCTTACACATAGATATGAAGTATTTAAGATAATTACATGCTATATATGCCTATTATATGTGTTCCTGATATATATGCTATATGAGTGATATATTGATATATATGCTATATGAGCGATATATACATATTTTATTTGATTTAAACTGTATATGTATTTTTATACCTATAAATATGTTGGATAGATATAGGTAGAAGAAAGATAAAATAGATGAGAGAGGCCTCAACTTTTGGTACAACATGTACCTGATGTTGATCTTCTAGTAGAGTATAGATGATGACCACAAACTATTCTAAACGGTTCAGTGGAACGCTAGCAGGCTCGCAACATGTATGTGTTTTTGATCTAAGTGTTCACCAGGTGTACTCCATCCCCCCACGGTTGCCTTATTGACATATATTTCCAAGGAATACCCTAAGCATTATTGTCTATCCCAAAGATGATCCTTATGATAGTTCCCTTGAATTAGATGCTTTAGGGAAAGAAAGTGAGGATAACAAGAAAAGGCAATCGGGTTGAATGATTTGATGAAAATATATAATTAAAAGAATTTAATTATTAATGGGTTAAAAACCCTATGTGTTCACCAGACTCCCAAGTCTGCCGCACTCAGTTTCTTGTATTACACGTAGTGGCACGAAAGCACATGTGTGACGATCAGATGAGAGATTTATGGATTATAGTTCAGTGGAATAATAAATGTTTGTAAGGCCTGTATTATTTTCATTTATGCTTATCTACTGACATCCCAACGTTTTTAATATAAATAAACTAAATTTCTTCAGAAATGCTTTGATAATATCATTATCATATATTTTGGGAACAAAATCCAAAATATTATTCTTCAAAAAGGATACTCTAATTTTGAATAAGCATAAACAAATCGGTCTTTTCTGGCCGTGAAATTTGGGATGTCACATGAACTTTATGAATTTAGATGTCCATTAGAGTCAAATATGTGAGTTAGACATTTTGTCTTTAGATATTAAGGAATTAATCTTGGATTTTCGCAACAATGGGTTGCGCAGGGCGTAACCTCGGAGTACGGAGCGCGTAGCATGGCCCTACCCCGTTTTCTGTAGGAAGGCTCTACGCATGGCGTACGACCATAAGGTGTATTTGGTTATTTTTGAGCATTAGGTCAAGTTAGGTGGGGTCTAGTCTTGGAAGGCTAAAATGGTCTTTTACCCAAGAGAGAAAGTATGTATTGGACCGTTAATTATGATTATTATCCTAATTCTTATTTAGGGATTATTTTGATATATATATATATATATATATATATATATATATATATATATATATATATATATATATATATATATATATGTATATAGTGTGTGTGTGTGAGAGAATTATCTGTTATCGATTAAGGTGAGTCTTCTCACTATACTTTAGGACACTAGGTGTCGTATGTGCTTGCTATCTTTTGTGTCTCTTGATGTATGCATGAATTCTAAATATATGTGGGGTGAAATCGACCCAAGGGTGAAATAGATCCGTTCAGTTGAAAAATATTGATTGAATAGGAAGGGACTTTGGGGTAAAATAGACCCGGGAGGTGAAATAGACCCGTTCGGTTGAAAAATATTGAATGGGTCAGAAGGGACTCAAGGTGAAATAGACCAAGGGGAAAAAATACCTGTTATAGCCTTGTGTTCATATGTATGTATGGTATGTGGTATTTTGGGGAACTCACTAAGCTTTATGCTTACGATTTATGTTTAAAATGTTTTTCAAGTACTTTCAGTTCCAAGGGGAAGAGCTTGACGTGATTGCATTGTATCAATGAATGTTTCGCATTTGAGGATATGATTTGTACTATGATAACTATTTTATATGTTATCATACTTTGATGGTTTTTGGAATGAATTAGTGGTGTTTTTGATTGAAAAATAAAAAAAATTTACTTTGTATTTCTAGGATTTTACAAGTTGGTATCAAAGTCTTGCTTTGAAGGATTCAGGCACACTCTCGGGTGTGTTTGAACTCAAACCGAGGAATTAGTAATCTTTTTTTTTTAAAGAAAATAAGTTTTCTAAAAAGATTTTTACAAAGAAAAGGGGGTGTAATGCGTGAAATCATCCGAGCTCAAGTAACTAATTCCTATAATACCCATACATAATGTTATGTTATATGTTATGAGAATTGCATGCTAACTTAGGGCTACAGATTTGCTCAGGATTGCATGATAGAATGCTAGAAGAGACACCTTTAGGTGATGCCTTTGTTTATATTTCTTGATGCTCGAATGTTGCTTTCTTTGTGCTTTATGGGACTCTTGTTAATGTGAGTTAACTATTAAGTGAATACGTTAAGTTACGTGCTACAAAGATTAAATAATCTTAGAGTGATTGATTTGGCCCTATTACGCAGCTCTTGTCCGAGTCTAATCATTGTAGGATTGAGTCTTTTATTCGAAGGATTATCTAAGTTTTGTTTCATGTAATTGTATTCATGAAGTAGTTAACTGACATAAGTAGGAGTTCTTTGGTAGCTGATGACAGGGTGAGGAGAGGAACTTAGGAAGTGTTTTAGTGGGTTTGGATGTGTTCTTTAGTGTATACTCGGAGTAATAGTTGAGAAGGTAACTTAGAGGATTCAGGATGATTCTTGAGGAGAGTATGGATAGGTGTGGAAGGTAGTATTGGGCCCGTACTATTGAAATCACAGGATCCATACTCGAATTAAGGAAAGTCGCGAGGATACTAAGAAGCCTGGAGGTTGAGGATTCTTTGGGTAAGTTCTGATCATTTGTGTGGTTTCTTTTCAATATGGTGATGAGGAATCATGGTGGAGGTTCTCGTTCAGGTTTGGGCTCTAGTGCTGAGTCGATTTGTGAGAGGGTACGCGAGTTTTTTTTATGTCGGAGATCACTCACGGTATTTTGGATGCGACTCGTGTGATGTTTGGTACCATCAAGGAAGAGATCATAGAGCTCTTGGATGAGCATCTTAGGAATTTTTGGGCCGAGATTACAGCAGGACTGTTGGGGTCACACAATCTCTCTCATCTAGAGTTCAGGGCTTGTAGAGACCCAAAGTTCTTTGGGGAGGAGGATCATATCACTAGTCCTTGATCCGAGGGATAGAAGATGGAATATGCATCATGATTTCAGGGGGATCAATTGCGTGATTGGATTGTCGCCGAAGTTTCACAGACCTTACAAGAGGAATTGTCTGGCATTATTGGTCATATTACTGACACGTTGGTCATCTAGTTCAAGGACCAGATTTTAGCCTATCAGGCAACTGTTAGGATTGTCGAGGAGACTCAGGAGCGGGAGCTTGGTTTGGAGATGCAACTGGAAAAGAGGAAGCAGACTCATGATCTGACTCTACTAACAACATCTAAGCAACTTGATGTTGCCATGCAGAGTGTTGGAGACCAAAGAAGCCACTATTTTCACAAAGGGTGGCAGAACCCACGAACAAGTTCAAATATGGTAGGTGTGGACGAAAGGGTCATGTTTGACAAGATTGCACCCTGGAGGTATAACTGTGTCATCGTTGTCATCAGCCTAATCATATTAGGGCAAGTTGCCCATGTTTTCCGATTGGAGCGGCTCGGACCCCATCACCTACGGTCTTTCAGGAGGTAAAGCCAAGACTTCAATACCTTGCGGGTATGTATTCCTTCATGCATTCTAATTTCTTTTGCTTACGTGATTGGGTGTTTGAGATGTTATGTTTGGTTTAGTTAAGTACCCACTAAAGGATTGTAGTTTCTTTGTGATTGTATGGTTATTATTATCGGAAGATCGTCATATGTTATTTTGCATACCAAGAGCCATTACTAGAGTGCATCTCGTTGAGCTGTTTTAGGACGTTAGCCATTATTAGTGTGAGCATATACAGAAGCAATAATAGTTTCCTGCTCAGAGGACCAGCAGCTGGACCGATGTGTTAGATCCAGCATGATGGGTCGGAAGGAGTTGCAGTGTAAATTCATCGAATCAGAGGAATTCAAGATGGTTGGGATCTTTCATGGTTGAGAGGTGTAATAGATTGATCAGAATATAAGTACAGGGTAAGATGCTGCCAGTTCCATGTTTTTCATGATGTGCGTTTGGTCCTCACATCATAAGTTTTAAGGCCAAGATCTGATGGTAACTGGTTGTCCTTTTTGGGACAACGAAGTAAGAATTCAGGGTAATTGTGTCGTTTGGGTTGGATGCCAGTTGACGGTTGATTAGATTTTTGGAGATGTCACTACCATTAGTGGGGTAGAGTAATGGTGACCTATCACTCCTAGGAGTGGGTGATGTATTGTTTGCATGGGTTTGATCAGCCGCTAGGGTTGTCAAAAAGGATTCGAACTGTAATTGTTAACGATGTTCTGAGTGCATCGATTTGTTGGCAAGTAGGATGTTGGATTGGTGATCTATCCATTCTGGTCTAGGGTTTATTTGTCCTTTGTCATCAGTTAAAGTTATGCAAGGATTTGGAATTGTATTAGGGGAATGTGCTTTGGGTGTAATGATGTTTTCCTGTAAGAGTAGTGGAGTGTCTGATCCGGTTCGGGAGTGGATACCCTAGGAGGTTTGGTTTTGAAATCTTAGCTCCTATAAGATTACGAGGATAGTAGTAGAGTAGTAAGGTTGCGAGATGGTTCGAAAATCCATCGATTACGAGATTGGCAGATCGCAGATGAACCTAAGTAGGGGAGAACCATTTAATGGGAATAATTTCAGGCGTGCAACAAGGAGGAGTTTCATACTCTAGGCAAGTGGAGAGCCAGTCCTAGTTGTAGTATGGATTGATGTTTTCACCGGGAATGAGGGTTCAGGTTATCTTGCCCGAATACGTGAAGAATCAGTAGTGTCGCATGGCTGGTATGTGATTATGTTCGGGTTGAGGGTTGTGTTAGAGCCTTTTTGCATGTTCTTTTCTGATAAAGGATTTGGGTTTTGAAGCACAACCTGAACACTTAATTAAGGTTTAGGAGGATGGGGCTTCGACTCATCTTGAGCTTGTTTTCGTATTATGGTTGATTGGCAAGACCATGGGTTGGGTTCATGGTTGTTTTAGAAGTGTTTTAAGACTATGGGGTAGCCGTAGAATTCACAAGGTTGATAAGTTGTTGTGTAAATGTTGTAAGTCTATGATAATATACGTAGCATTCACTAGGATGAGTTAGACCATTGCAGGATTGGTTATTCTATTGTAGGAGGACCACAACACACGTATGGGTCAAGTTGGACCGTATTGTTGGTTGATCATTCCTTTTTGGGAATGAGGATTGTTGGAGCTATGATGGTGTTTTAAGCTTGTATAGAACTCAGTTGGATGAGACCCATAGACAAGGCCTGTTCGATTAAGTATATTGGGTGAGACTCATGGGTGAGGCCTATTTGGTTATGATAGTATAGGCGAGACCCATGGGTAATGCTCGATTGGTTAGTTTATCTTGAGTGAGCGGACTATTCAGACATTCGAGGATATGGATCTGGTATGTAGTGATGGTTTTAAGTACCCACACCAATAATGGGATGATTTTGAGATCAGGTCATTCTGCGAGCTTGAGCGTCCTAGCGGATTGGATAGTATCACGATTGATTGTGAAGCAATAAGTGTGTGACTCCTGAGGATGGGAAGCGATAGTAAATGTCTTAGTTAAGGTGTCGAATCACGTTTAGAGTAGGGAGACTCTGTGAGAAATGGATTGAATACTTGTGATAATTAGGCTAGTGTAGCCTTTATCTGTTACACTATTAGGTAGAGTCTTGTTGTACGACCATGCGTAAGACTGTTAGTCTCAATGGTAGGTTAGGGATTTCACATCCCAGATTAGTAAAAGGTTAGCATGGATGCATAAGATCTCAGATAGGTCAAATATGCAAAGCCTTGATTATCAAGATATGAGTAATGTTTGGAATTGACACCTCTGGGTGAGACTCGCGTTGGAAGTCACCTTATTTACAAATGAAATATTTCAGTTGCAATGAGAGGCTAGGATTTTGTTTTTCCAGTTGTCAGCAAGATGACCTAGGAAAATGAAGGGTTTCATTTGGTTCAGGTTGCAAATTAGGGTCTTTATAGATATGGGATGATATGGTTACATATGTTGGTTAGTCAGACACTATTTATGTTTTTTAGCTTTTAGGAAGAGTATTTGAAATCCTCCTTAGTTGGTCAAGGGAGGAGAATTAAGGTTCGATTTTCAATCAGGATATGTGATCTCTGCTAAGATTGGGGGCTTTAATAATAGTAACAGAAGATAGTTGTCTACTCAAGAAGACTTCTTAGTCCTTATTAGTAACCAAAATGTTATGGAAGAGTTTTCGGGTGTGTCAGAGTAATTTGTAAGGAATGATTTTGAGGATGAAATCTAATTTAAGTAGGGGAGAGTTATAACACCCGATTCTCCAGTATTTTCATTTATGGCTTAAACAATCAAATTCTTGAAAAATTAGCTCATACGTTGGGTGTACATAAGGTATACGTAGGGTGTAAGTCATTAAAGTGAAACACAGGGACTTCATGTGTAACACCCGGTTCTAAATCATATTGTTAGTCGAGGTCGTGGCCCGATTATCGGTTATCATAAGGCTTAGGGCCTTGGGGAAGAAGAGAATTAGCCTTTTGGTTATGGGTATTATAGATTAGGTGATCCAAGAGTTCGGTTGTGTTTCGGAACCCATGGCTATAACAATAATTTGGCAGTTCGGGCCTTTATCAATTTTGAGTTTTTGTTCGAAAGATCTTTAAGTGAGGGTGTGTTGATAGAAGTGTAGGGCTTCTCGTCACCTTTCTATGGATATAAAGTTCATCAGAATGGGACTTATAACGGATGAGTTATGGTCAAATGAAATTTAAGTTTTATAGAAGTTCATCGAGTACGTGGGGCATACTCATCGTGTACGTAGGGCGTAGTGGTTGATCAGATCACGGAGGCCTTTTGAGTATGTCGGCCGTACTAAGGGGTACGCGGAACGTACTTCCTTCAGATAGAAACCCTAATTTCTAGGGTTTTACCCTTATTTAAGCTTCATTTATTCTTTGAGCATTGCCTCTTATCATCCTCCATACCTCCTAAACCCAAATCTTGACCCCTAGCCACTGTAACACCAAAATTTTCAAACAATTTTTCAAATTTTCAAAACATACTTTCATTCATAAATATTATAAAAATGTCATTGTATCACATATCAATCCATAGAAACCAAGGTTCTAAAAGGCGTGAGGCGTGGCGTGGCGGCAAGGCCAAGCCTCAAGCTTAACGAGTTATGGCGAGCCATGACGTTTTTCAAGGCGTGATGTAAGGCGACGATTTTGTATTAATTTATAATTATATTACCGCATAAATATAAATTTATATCAAATATACCTAGTTTTTAGAAGTGTTATATCAACCACTAATAACAGAAAGTTAATAAAAAACACAATACTTGTATGTCAGATTAAAAAAGGCATAAAAAAGAGCAAAAAACGTGTCTCAAATGAAAAAACATGCGCCATAACATGCCATAACGCACCATGGCACGCCATATCATGCCTTGTCACACGCCACGCCTTGTCACGCGCCACGCCTAACAGCAACATTATGAAGCTTTTCGTAACGGCGACGCCGCGCCTCACGCCATGGCGTGCCTTTTAGAACACTGATAGAAACACAACCCCAAGATCAAAATGTATAAAAACTACTCATGTGTGTACTGATCATGCCAACGCCTTCCTGCGATCCTCACTGGTACCTAAAACACATAACACCATACTGTAAGCATAAATGCTTAGTGATTTCCCCAAAATACCACATATCACACATAATAGCCACTCGAGGCTATAACTCTGTGGAACCTTCGGTCCTAACTCTATGGACCCACTGGTCCTAACTCTGTGAACCTTCTGGTTCTAACTCTGTAACTCTGGAACATACACGACATTAATCACATAGAAATAATGCAGTGTATCACAATCACATAAATATCATACAAGATACTCTGTCATATAACTCTAATTACCACTCTAGGTAAATTATAGTGAGAAGACTCACCTCAGGTAACTCGGTAAAATATGGTCTAGCCCCCGCCTAATCACATGGAATAAGCACTCTAATCAATACAACCCTCAAGGCTAGACTAATCCCTCTCTTAGCACTCTCAGAAGGGTAAAAGACCATTTTACCCCTCTCATGGCTCAAAGTCCCTAACATTGACCAACCCCTATAAGTCAACAAAAGTCAACAGTCAAACTTTGACCAGACTCGTCGAGTGCACTCGTGTGACTCAGTGAGTACATGCATGTCCTCTTCGCCCGTGGTCCTCACTCGACTCGTTGAGTCAACCCTACACTCAACAGTTTATCACAGGTCGCGAATCGTGGGCAACCCGAATCGACTCGTTGTGTCCCTTATGGGCTCGACGAGTTCCTCCCATGAAAACACTCAAACGATCTTTTGAGGTCAGATATGTTTCACCAACCAGTAGATCTAACCTTCTAACACTCGAAAGTCACGTAAAGGTTCAAAGTTTACGTTCATGCAATGCTTAGAAGACCAAAAATGGAGAAATAACCTTTAAAATGGGGTTCTACTCTCAAGGCTCACATGAAACCTTGTAAAGTTGGAAGCTTGGGACCTTTTGGACCTCTCAAGGTTTAGATCTATCATCTATACCCAAAGGGACCTCATATGCTTCACAATCTAACTCAAAATTGTGCAAAGGAAACCCTAGATTCAAGGAATCTATCAAATACACGAAATGGGAAGGAACTTCTACCTCAAAACGTGAATCTCATTGTGAAAAACACATATCCACGCTCCACAATCGATCGAGCTTGGATTTTCCCACTCCTTCTAGCAAGATCACACCAAAGGATGAAGAATTAGCCTCCAAAATGCTCTCTAAGCTCTCTTTTCTCTCTAGGGTTTTCATAGGGGAGTAGTGGCCGCAAATGACGGCCATAAGGGCCTTTAAATAGGGCTCAGGCCGTGAGATTTAGGGTTTCACTTTACAGTGCGGACTCGCCGAGTCCACTCATCAACTCGTTGAGTCCGGTCATTAATCCAGACAAAAAATCATGATCCTACTCGGCGACTCTGAGCGCCTACTCGCCGAGTCCCTCCCTAAAACTCAAGATAAATACTTAAAATAAGATACCTGGGAATCCGGATGTTACAATTCTCCCCCACTAGAATCAGACTTCGCCCTCAAAGTCTCATTCTTCAAATAGCTCTGGATGAAGCTTTCGCATCTCCGCCTCCGACTCCCAGGTTAGCTCGGACCCTTTTCGATGCCGCCACTAAACCAGAACCAGTAACACTTCCTTGTTTCTCAACACCTTGATCTTCCGATCCACCACCGCGACCGGCCCCTCAACATAATTCAGGCTCGCATCCACCTTAATATCCTCCAATGGTACCTCCGCCAACTCGTTGGCTATACACTTCCTCAGCTGAGACACGTGGAAGGTATCATGTATCTGACTCAACTCCGCAGGTAGCTCCAACCGATATGCTACCTTGCCCACCCTTACGGTCACCCTGAACGGCCCAATATACCGGGGCCCCATCTTGCCCCTCTTCCTGAATCGAATCACTCCTTTCCAAGGAGACACTTTCAGGAGTATGAAGTCTCTAACCTGAAACTCGAGCTTGGATCGTCTCTTATCCGCGTAACTCTTCTGTCGACTCTGAGCTATCAACAACCTCTGTCTGACCTGCTGTATATGCTCTGTCGTCTGAAGCACTATCTCAGTGCTGCCCATCACTCGCTGCCCCACCTCTCATGTAACATCCGGATTCCCAGGTATATTATTTTATTCTTTCATATTGAATTTTGGAGAGAAACTCGGGGAGTAGGAGCCCCGACTCGTCGAATTGAATCGCAATTGGAGTAGTCTGATTAATGAGGGACTCGACGAGTCCATGAGTGGACTCGGTGAGTCCACGCTATTTAATGAAACCCTAATTTCTCGGGTTTGCGCCCTATTTAAAGGCCCTTATGGCCGTCATTTGTGACCACCAGTCCATTGAGAGAAGCCCTAGAGTGCTGGAGCGTTTTGAGAGGGAAAAGAAGCCATTCTTGACCTTTGCGGTGTTGTTTAGCAAAAAAGAGGAGGTTCTAGCCAAGGGAAAGAAAAGGAGGTTGCTATTATGAGGATTTGAAACTAAGACCATTTCATTTGAGGTATTACTTCGACTCTTCTTCTATTTTGGGAAGGATATATGGTTTTAAGGTTTCTTGTGCCCTTATCTAAGTCGTTTGGAGGTCCAAATAGTTCCTTCTGGTGATGAGACTTTAGATCTGGATCCATAGAGGTCCACAGAGCCTTATTCTTCAAACTTTATGAAGAACAATGGAGGTCATGACCTTGGGTTAAGGTATTTGGGGCTAAATCATCATATATGGTCATATGGTTGTTGCATGTGCATCATGATTGAGACTTTACGTGATTATAGTCCTTGGAAAGGCCAGATCTATGGATTAGAGGAACAGATCTGACCTTAGAAGGTCGTTTGAGTGTGTGCATGGTATGTACTCGCCGAGTCCATGAGAGGACTCGACGAGTTGAGTCGGGTTGCCCCGCAACTCGCGATCTGTGACGACCCGTGGAATTTAGGGTTGAATCAGTGAGTCAAGAGAGAACCAGGGGCGAAGGGGACAGGCATGTACTCGACGAGTCACCTTAGTCCACTCGGCAAGTAGGGTCAGCTGTGATCGTTGACTTTCGTTGACTTTTAGGATTTCAGTCAACAGCTGGACTTTTGAGTCAAGGAGAGGTAAAATGGTCTTTTACCATTCTGAAGGATCATAGAAGGGGATTTAATCTAGCCTTTGAGAGCCATTACTTATTGAGGATATTTTGTACGTGATTAGGCAGGGGCTAGACCGGTAGATTCGTGTACGAGATCATTCGAGATACCCGAGGTGAGTCTTCTCACTATACTGTACCTGGAAGGGTACTTATGTGTGACCGGAAGGTCTAGTATGCTATGAGATGTATGCATTGTATGCTATGAGTTGCCTGTTTCGTATGTGTTATATATGTGATTTGTATGCGATATTCGATATGGGCCAGAAGGCATTATGTTATGGGTCGGAAGGCATTATGATGTGGACCGAAAGGTCGGGGAGTTATGGACCGGAAGGTCGACACGAGTAGGACCGAAAGGTTCACCGGGTTGGGACGGAAGTCCCCTGAGACACATGGACCGGAAGGTTGTGTGAAGTATGGCCTGGAAAGGTGTATATGTGTAAGTGGTATTTTGGGGAACTCACTAAGCTTCTTGCTTACGGTGTTTATGTCTATTGTGTTTCAGGTACTAGTGAGGACCGTGGGAAGGCGCCGGCATGACTCGTACACACACAGGCTGATTTGGATATTATTGATCTTGGGATTGATATGTTTTGTATTACGACTATGTTACTTTGGATTTTTGGGTTGTCATGAATGAAATTATGTTTTAAAGAAATGAAAAAAAATTGGTTTAAAATTTTACGTTGTTACAAGTTGGTATCAGAGCCTTGGTTTGAGGGATTCGGATGCACCTTCGGGCGTAACTGAACTCAAACTGAGGATTTGAGAAAATTTTCAAACAATAAAAACTAATTTTTCTAAAAAGCAAGAGGTTTTGAGACAACCAGAGCGGAGCAGTGTGTACGGTCAGCCAGCGCCTGAACGATGAATCCCCAAAATGCCCTTACGTTATGTGTTATGAGATATGATATGTTATATTATGCATGCTAGAGCTGGCTAGGTATTCATATTAGGACTAGAGTGGCCTGATTTTGTGATGCCTTAGCCTAGGAAGGATTGTGCTGCTATGTGACGCTTGAGAGCGAGTAGGTAGCAAAGAGGGGCTGATAAGAGGTCTAACGAAGGGTAGCCTATGCCAGTGAGATATAGAATACTTGTGATTTGGGATCCAAGGAGGAGGACTTAGGGTGAATACTGATGCGGTGTAGGCGGTAGTATAAGGGCCCGTACTACTGAAGACACCAGAGCAGTGCTCACTCTAAGTAAGAATCCTTTAGGTACTAAGGAACAAGTAGGGTGGAGTTATCGAGCGTGAGCATGCTCGAATGAGTCTTTGATATTGTTATGATATATTTCAGAGACATCATGGTTGGGACATGCCACAGACCTGAGGCGAGCGGTGTGAGTGACGAGGAGCTTCGTCAGATGATCCACGATGAGGTGGCTGCGACGATCAGGGCCGAGATTCCAGAGATGTTTGGGTCTATCAAGACCACACTGATTGAGACTTTTGATGAGCGGTACGCCGCGGTGACTGAGGCTGCATCCGCTGCAGCTACAACAGTTGTGGCTGCTGCCAGGCCTCAGGGAGGTGACACATTGTTGTTCTGAGAGTTCAGCAACACGAGCCACCCGAGTTTGATCGGGCGCAGGATCCAATCGCTGTGATGAAATGTATTGCTGATATTGAGGGATGTTTCCATACGTGTTCATATCCGGAGCATCTGAGTGTACGCTTCGCTTTGAACCAGCTTTGCTTGGGAACGAAGGATTGGTGGAAGTTCGTGACAACGAACTTCACTCTTGCAGAGATTTCAGCGGTGACCTAGGAGAGGTTCACCACCATGTTTAGAAACGAGTATGTTCCCCCGGTGGAGAGGGAATGCTTGGTTCAGGAGTTCTTGAGCCTCAAGTAGAGTAATGATTCGGTTACTGTGGTCACCCGAAAGTTTCATGAGAGGGCAATGTTCTGCCCTGAGCAGGTGTCTACTAAGCAGGCACGGATGAGCCGATATTTGGGCATTCTGAGGAGGGACATTCGGGAGTTCGTGTCGAACTCGATGTACCGGACATTTGCTGAGCTCCAGGCAAATGCCCGGAAGAGGGAGATTGAGTTGGAGACTCAGGCCAGGGAGGAGGCCAAGTCTCAGAGGATGGATCGGCGGCCGGCTCAGTCTCAGCCGGCAGCCAAGCAGATCAAGTCCGCTGATTCGAGGGCTGTAGGCCAGAAGGGCCGCACTTGCGGGAAGTGCGGCAAGGGTTATGAGGGGGCCTGTCGATCGGGTGCTTGCTACAAATGTGGCAAGGAGGGGCATATCGCCAAGGATTGACCAAAAGGATTTATGGTTTTCTTTCATTGCAACCAGACTGGCCATCGGAAGGCCGAGTGTCCACAGTTGCATTAGGGGTCAGCACAGGGATTTGCTCCTGCTGCTAGGGTTACCGAGGTTCGACCAGTGAAGGTCGAGGCTCCGAAGGCTCGTGGGAGAGCTTTCCAGTTGACTGCGGAGGAGGTCTGCGCAGCGCCCGATGTTGTGGCTGGTATGTATTCTGTATTTATCTTTTGTTGAGATATTGTGCTTATATGATGTTATGCATATGTACTTTTCTTGTGAGTTATGTACCTGCTTTGGTGTTATTTGATTCGGGTGCGAGTCGGTCATTTGTTTCTTTGGCATTTAGTCAGCACATTAATACCCGTCGAGAGGCGTTGAGTCGACCTATGCGAGTTTCCATAACTGACGAGCGAGCAGTGTATGCTATGGATGTGATTCGAGGATGTATTCTTGAGATCTTCGGTGTGGAGTTCCCGATAGATCTGGTCCCGATTGCGATGGGGGGACGTGTGTGTTATAGTGGGCATGGATTGGTTGAGCCGATTTGGAGATGTTATAGACTGTGAGTGTCAGTTGGAGACGATATGAGACCCCAATGGGGGAGTGCTTACAGTGTATGGTGAGGGAACCCGATGTGGGTCAGCGTTTTGCTCGGCTGCCATGGCAAGACAAAGTTTGCAGCAGGGTTGCAGTGGATTCGTAGCCTATGTGTTGGACATGCGAATGGCCGTTGGGAGGCCAGTTTCGATTAATGAGGTTCCGATAGTGTGCGATTTTCTGGATGTTTTTCCCGAGGAATTGCTGGGTGTGCCTCCCGAGAGGCAATTGGAGTTTCGTATCGATTTGGTTCCGGGAGCAACACCTATCGCCAAGGCGCCTTATTGCCTCGCGCCGCCAGAGATGCAGGAGTTATCCTCGCAGCTTCAGGAGCTGCTAGGAAAGGGGTTTATTCGACCGAGTAACTCTCTTTGGGGAGCACCGATCCTTTTTGTCAAGAAAAAGGATGATTCACACCGGATGTGCATTGATTACCGGGAGTTGAACAACTTGACGGTCAAGAACTGTTATCCGTTGCCAAGGATCGATGATATGTTCGATCAGTTGCAGGGGGCGTCTTGGTTCTCCAAGATAGACTTGAGATCGGGTTATCATCAGATGAGGGTCCGGGATGAAGATATCCAGAAGACATCGTTCAGAACTCGTTATAGGCATTACGAGTTCGTGGTGATGCCTTTTGGGCTCACCAATGCACTAGCTGCGTTCATGGATCTCATGAACAGGGTGTGCAGGCCGATGCTGGATCGGTCGGTGATCGTATTCATTGATGATATTCTGGTGTATTCGAAATCTAGAGAGCAACACCAGGAGCATCTGAGAGAGATTCTCGGGGTATTGAGGGTGGAGAGGCTTTATGCCAAATTCTTTAAGGGTGATTTCTGGTTACGAGAGGTTCAGTTCTTGGGACATCTCGTCAACCAGAATGGGATATTGGTCGACCCGACCAAGATTGAGGCGGTCATGAGGTGGGAGGTGCCGAGATCGCCCACCGAGATCAGGAGCTTTCTGGGATTGGCCGACTATTATCGGAGATTTATTAAGGATTTCTCCAAGATCACCGTGCCACTTACCAAGATGACCCGGAAGGGTGTCGCTTTTTCCTGGGGTCCGGAGCAGCAGACCTCATTTGAGACTCTTCACCAGAAGTTGTGCGAAGCCCCGATGCTTGCACTCCCGGAAGGGATGGAGGATTTTGTGGTGTACTGTGATGCATCGATATCTGGGTTGGGAGCAATGCTTATGTAGAGGGGGCATGTGATAGCTTATGCATCGAGGCAGCTGAAGCCTTATGAGTCGAGGTATCCCACCCACAACCTGGAGTTGGGGGCTGTGGTGTTCGCCCTCAAGATCTGGCGTCACTATCTATATGGGGTTCAGTGTACCATATACACGGACCACAAGAGTCTGAAGTACTTGATGGATCAATCCAACCTGAATATGCGCCAGAGGAGATGGTTGGATGTGGTAAAGGATTATGATTGTGAGATCCTGTACCACCCGGGCAAGACTAATGTGGTAGTCGACACTTTGAGCCGTAGGACGGAGAGCGCCCCGATACGAGACGTTTGTATGAGGTTGACGGTGATGACTCCGGTGTTGGACACCATTCGAGGGGCCCAGCCTGAGGCCATTAGACCGGAGAACCGTAAGAGAGAGCGGGCTATTGGCCAGGTATCGGAGTTCGTTACCGATAGTCGGGGACTTATGACTTTTCAGGGCCGGATTTGGGTACCGTTTGTGGTTGGGGCACGTACCATCTTGATGCAGGAGGCCCATAAGTTGAGGTTCTCGTTCCATCCCGGGGCCACTAAGATGTTTTTGGACCTAAAAAGGGATTATTGGTGGCCCTGTATGAAGAGAGATGTCGCATGGTTCGTGGAGAGGTGCTTGACCTATCGCAGGGTAAGCCGAGCACCAGCGTCCACATGGTAAGTTGCAGCCATTGGAGATTCCTGAGTGGAAGTGGGAGCAGGTTACCATGGATTTTATCACCAAATTGCCAAGGACTGCTAGAGGTGTCGATGCAATTTGGGTGATTGTGGACAGGTTGACAAAGAGCGCTCACTTTCTTGCTATCAGTGAGAGGTCTTCTGCTGAGAGGCTGGTAGAGTTGTATGTGAGGGAGGTGGTATCGCGGCATGGAGTTCCGATCTCGATTCTTTCAGATCGATATGTGCGATTTACTTCCAGGTTTTGGAAGAAGTTTCACGAGGAGTTGGGTACGAGGCTGCACTTCAGTACCGCATACCACCCACAGACTGATGGGCAGAGTGAGCGGATGATTCAGATGCTCGAGGACATGCTCCAAGCATGTGTGTTGGATTTCGGCAGGAATTGGGACACGTACTTGCCCTTGGCAGAGTTTTCCTACAACAACAGTCATCATTCGAGCATTGGTATGCCACCCTTTGAGCTTTTGTATGGGAGGAGGTGTCGGACCCCTATTTTCTAGGGAGAGGTAGGGCAGCGTGTGATGGGTAGTACGGAGATCGTGCTTCAGACGACAGAGCAGATACAACAGGTCAGACAAAGGTTGTTGACGGCTTAGAGTCGTCAAAAAAGCTACGCAGATAGGCGCCGCTCGGAGCTCGAGTTTCAAGTCAGTGACTTCGTACTCCTGAAGGTATCTCCTTGGAAAGGAGTGATCCGATTCAGGAAGAGAGGCAAGTTGGCGCCTCGGTATATTGGTCCTTTCAGGGTGACCGCCAGGGTGGGCAGAGTAGCGTATCGTTTGGAGCTACCTGCGGAATTGAGTCAGATTCATGATACCTTCCACGTATCTCAGTTGCGGAAGTGTATCGTCGATGAGTCGGCAGTGGTTCCCCTAGAGGACATTCAGGTGGATGCGAGCCTGAACTATGTTGAGAGTCCGATCGTGATCCGGGATCGGAGGATCAAGATTTTGAGAAACAAGGAAGTGTCATTGGTTCAGGTCCAGTACAAACATCGGAAGGGGACCGAGTTGACTTGGGAGCCGGAGTTAGAGATGCGCGAACAATACCCAAAGTTATTTGCTGAGAGAGACTTCGAGGGCGAAGTCTGATTCTAGTGGGGGAGAATTGTAACATCTAGATTCCCAAGTATATTATTTTATTCTTTTATATTGAATTTTGGAGAGAAAATCGACGAGTAGGAGCCCCGAATCGCCGAGTTGAATCGCGATTGGAGTAGTCTGATTAATGAGGGACTCGGCGAGTCCATGAGTGGACTCGGCGAGTCCACGCTGTTTAATGAAATCCTAATTTCTCGGTTTTGCGCCCTATTTAAAGGCCCTTATGGCCGTCATTTGTGGCCACCAGTCCATTGAGAGAAACCCTAGAGTGCTGGAGCGTTTTGAGAGAGAAAAAGAAGCCATTCTTGACCTTTGTGGTGTTGTTTAGCAAAAAGAAGGAGGTTCTAGCCAAGGGAAAGCAAAGGAGGTTGCTATTCTGAGGATTTGAAGCTAAGACCATTTCATTTAAACTTCGACTCTTCTTCTGTTTTGGGAAGGATATATGGTTTTAGGGTTGCTTGTGCCCTTGTCTAAGTCGATTGGAGGTCCAAATAGTCCCTTCTGGTGATGAGACTTTAGATCTGGAGCCATAGAGGTCCACAGAGCCTTATTCTTCAAGCTTTATGAAGAACAATGGAGGTCATGACCTTGGGTTAAGGTATTTGGGGCTAAATCATAATATATGGTCATATGGTTGTTGCATGTGCATCAAGATTGAGACTTTACGTGATTATAGTGCTTGGAAAGGCTAGATCTATGGATTAGAGGAACAGATCTGACCTTAGAAGGTCGTTTGAGTGTGTGCATGGTATGTACTCGCTGAGTCCATGAGAGGACTCGACGAGTTGAGTCGGGTTGCCCCGCAACTCGCGATCTGTGACGACCCGTGGAATTTAGGGTTGAATCAGTGAGTCAAAAGAGAACCAGGGGGAAGGGGACAGGCGTGTACTCGCCGAGTCACCTTAGTCCACTCGGCGAGTAGGGTCAGCTGTGATCGTTGACTTTCGTTGACTTTTAGGATTTCGGTCAACAGTTGGACTTTTGAGTCAAGGAGGGGTGAAATGGTCTTTTACCCTTCTAAAGGATCATAGAAGGGGGTTTAATCTAGCCTTTGATAGCCATTACTTATTGAGGATATTTTGTATGTGATTAGGCGGGGGCTAGACCGATAGATTCGTGTGCGAGATCATTCGAGATACC